>NC_054834.1:8749450-9458450 GCF_018345385.1 Vulpes lagopus
CTGAAATCTGAGAGATCATTCGAAAACCACATTTTCCAGGATAAAGGCTACTATATAGGTTGCTGTAGCATTATAGAAATATAAGGACATTCCAACAACAACAAAGTATTCTTCAGTGTTAGGCTGTATGTGTTAGACTGTAGGGCTGAAGTGCTCCTTCTATTAATGTTTTCTGTTCATTTATAATCTGAACACACATGTAGATTTTTATCTTGGAAAAGTTTACTCAAATTCGGTAACTTCTGTCATTGATAGGAAATGTGGGATTCATGGAGACAAATGATTAGACAAGCCTGTTTCAATTTTGAAATGTTTCTAAATGTGTAAGCGAATTGGCCAAAACCTAGGATCTGCCATTAATGTGTGACAAAACTAGAAAGGTTGGTCTGGTGAGGATATAGACTAAAGTGGGAATTCTATAATAATGATTGACTTAATTTACTAAAAAGACAACAATGGAAATATTGAAAGAATGTGGGGTAAAAAGAAGAAGTCATTTCATGATCCAGAGTGCCGCAATTAATGATAAACCACTGATATTTCATCTTCCTCACATAAAATATTGCCCTGTGTCTAGAGTGTTTGCCAGGGGCTCAATCACACATTACATAACGCTGAGTTTTCCATAGAGGAGTCATGGTTCACACCCTTGGAGCAATATGGTGAATGTATAGAAAGATATAGCCAGGTATGGAAATAAACAGGGAATGAGCCTATGCATTCTTATATCTTGGCATCACCCTAATTTATCATTTTTGGGGAAAGTACCACTTAAGTGGATTCCTGAATTGCACAAGACACCCTGTGCCTCTCCCTTATGCATGGCATCTATGAATGAGGAAAGGTTTTGTTTGTAAAATAGGGTGTGGAAATGGAAAAACTAACAAAATATTAAACTAAGCAGAAACTGCCTAGCTCTGTTGTTCCCACTGCAGCTATGAAATACAAAATGATCAATACAGTTTTAGGAAGTATTTACATTTTAATTAATTTTGTATTCATTATACTAGGAAAGATTTCAGAAGCTTGCACATGTGTTAAATGCAAGCAGAGATAGAAGGACTAAAAACTATGACTCTTTGGCATCTAACAACTTGCAATACTATTGAGAATTGAGAATATGAATTTATATGGGAGTGATTCTTTCCCAAATTGTGTCCCATGACATGTCACACACATCTAAGACTGCCTCAGATATTTCAGAGTATCTCATACATTATAGAATTAAAACTATTTCTAATATTTCATGATATTCTTTCCTAGGTCCCTTTTCATCAGATTAAACATTTTAAGTTTTGGATTAGAAAATTCAATCAATTGATATAGCTCAGAAATTTTTGAAGGCAGCTAAAGAACAATTGCATCAATAAATATATGCATTTTCAATAAATGCTTCAAAAAGTAAGAAAAAATTGGGTGTTAAAGATTTAGAGATCAGTTCAAGGGGGAAAGTTGAATATTTCAGGCAATCAAAAACAGACAGAAAGGACCTGGAAACTGTGAGATGGTAAGAACATTGGATGACAATGTCAGGGGTTGGGAGGGTGGAAGAAAATACGTTGAATGAATGGGGATTCTGGAAGATATTTAAAACCAGGCAATGCCAGAAAGACTTGACCTGGGAGCTACCCAAGGCCTTAATCAAGGAGAGGGTCCACTTATCATTGAATTTAGAAAGGTTGGTCTGGTGAGGATATAGACTAAAGTGGGAACAAAGCAGAGTTGGAAGATGCAGGCCAGAAGATGGTCTAATAATTCAGTTGTGAAGTGACAAAGACCTCAAAAGCTAATTTTTTTTTCAGTCTTATGAAGAGCCTTTATAGTATCTTAAAGCAACATGAGCAAAGTAAAATGTGAGCCTCAAATATATTTTAAGCATTGGCATCATCAAAAAGGTAAGCATTTTGGCCTATTCCATGACTTAATTGTCATATCACAAAATAACAGCATTTCTTCAAGTGTATTTCATGGTGCATTGATTCCTTAGGAAGGTCGTACGTGTTAGGATGGAGAAAAGGAGTTCATGTTCGAACACATTTGGAATGCTGAAGTCAATAAAATTAAATCCTTAACTGCAGGATTTCTCAGAACGTGTAAAATGTTACTGTAATGGGCAGGGACCTCTAACCATACGACATTTCCAATCTGATTTGATCATGACATTTATCTTTCATGTTGCATTTCCTAGGACTAGAGAACCACTGAAAACACAGTAGGAAATGCTCATAAAAGCTAGTGAAAAAAGATAGTGTAGTCTTATGTGTGATATAGATCTATAGATAAAATATATTATAAACATATATGCACATATAATTTCATTAGGATGGGGTGATTTCATAACTGCAAGGAATTCAGATAATTCAGCCTTTGGTAATTGCCTTTGGCTTTAAGGCTTGTCAGAATTCTTCTCATTAAATTCATAATCTCTTCTCATGAGGGAGCGTTGAGGACGACTTCACTGGAGTGGCTCACCCACTCACAGCCCCCAAATCAGGCTGTTCATCATCTGACTGTTTTTCTTCAAGCACACAAAGAAACTATTTTCTCTTGGGTAGGGGCTTCCCCTGACCTCCCACCCACCCCTGTTAGGTAGAGAGTCATCCCCAAAGAGATGTGTCATTCTTGGAACAGAACATCCCTTAGTGAAGATTCACTGAGTAATCATTCAGCTAGAAGCATAAATCTACCCTGAGGGTCGGAAAAACCCATAGTGAAAGAGAATAATGGGCGAAGGGAATTGCATTCCAGGCTATTAAAATAGACACAGGCACTGAAGTGAATGTGCTGAGATGAAACAAAGGGAACTCTCCAAAATTCAAACATGGAACTCTGGGTGATAAACTCTTGCCCCGGTTTGTGATTAACTCTTCAGTCACTCAGGAAGAGATCATCCTTCCCTTTTACTCAGGACAGTAGGATGGTTGATCCACACTGAGCCATTTCCTGTTGACTTCATGGAGCTGATAGGGAATACAAACTTTTTTCCTTTTCCTCTTTCCTTTCTTCCCTGCTTCTTTTCCATTTCTGGCTCTCACGTTGACCCTGCAAAAGACATTAGACAAAGGATTAGTCAGAACTCAGGATTCTCCAGTGACTCAGAACAGCCTACCTGCAGCCAGACAGGCCCGGGGCAGGAGCAGAGTTGGCACCAGCCCTGCTCCGTAGGTTGGAACGGGAGCTGAGAGAGCTGTCCTTGCTGCAGAGGCTGGCGGGGAAGTTACTGCTGGGTGGGCTAGGCACAGGTCCAACAGGGATCAACATGTTCCCGTCACGATTCCGGCAGACGCCTGGCACCAGGGGGGATCCAAGCTGGAGCCGCCCAACAGGTGGGCAGAGAATTGCTCAGAAATTCAGACTGGCCGGGGGCTTGATTATCAAAAGGGCAGGATGTGGAAGGAGTTAGAATAGAACATGGGCTCCTGGTCTCATTCCCCCCACGTGTAACTGTATGATCGTAGAAAAGTTACTTAATATTTCTGAAACTCAGTTTCGGATTATGTTATCAAAGCTCTTTTTAATGATGAACTGAAAAAATAATATCTAATATCTATTTGGCACTAACTATATGTTAGGTACTGTGCAAAGAGCCTGCTATGCATAATTATATTTAACTCTCAAGATAATTCTGTGGAATCACTGTCATTATTATCTCCCATTTTATATATGGGGAAACTAATACTCAGGTCACCAGCTTGGAAGTGACAAGTCCAGAACTGACTTCAAGGACCAAGATTTTAGCCAAATGTAAATTCCCTCTCAAAAGTCTAACTCTTCCCTGTTGATGATATCACCTTTTCACCACTGCTGCCACTACTGAGGATGGAGATGATGCTCTAGGCCCAAGTTCCTAGTGCATAATTCCAATTGGTGGGGCAGAAGAGAAAGCAAGATGATAGAAGGGTGTGGTCTTTTTAGTCCAAAGAGGGTGCTGCTCAGTTTGTTAGAAAGGTCACTAAAAACTAAGCTGAGCCGTATAAACTGTAGCACAAAGAAGGTACTTGAGCACTGGGAGCCATTTGTAAAACCTAGTCATTTAAAAAAATATTTTTGATTGAAGTGTTGTTGACATACAATATTTTATTAGTTTCAGGTGTACAAGATAGTGATTCAGCAATTACATGCATTATGAAATGTTCACCATGATAAGTGTAGTTACCATCTGATTATACAAAGTTATTACAATATGATTAACTATCTTCTCCTATGCTGCACTTTTTTATCCCCATTACCAACTTATTTTATAATTTACAGAACCTAGTCTTCAAACTGGGGCACAGCTCAGGTAGGTAGATAACAAAAGAAGAGACCACAGATTAGCCATAGGACACTAACCCTGGATTATCATCCAACACAATCCAGGAAATGAGGAAAGAGTAGAGAAGTCTGCTACATAGCCCACTGCAAGAGTCATGGAAAATGTGGGACCAGGATAGAGTTAGTATTATCTCAAGAACTGGAGCTGGATGAAGCATGTAGGTTGGAGTTCTCAGGGGATTCTTGTGGATTAAATCTAAAAGATCAGAGGTTAAAATTCATTCAGGTGTTTGTTTATTTTTTTAAGATTTATTTATTTATTCATGAGAGATAGAGAGAGAGGCAAAGACATAGGCAGAGGGAGAAACAGGCTCTACACAGGGAGCCTGATGCAGGACTCGATCGCAGATCCTGGGATCATGACCTTGGCCGAAGGCAAGTGCCCAGCTGCTGAGCCACCCAGGCGTCCCCATTCAGGTGTTTAAAATACTGTGTTGTGTAGTGTTCTGTACTGTGGTATATTATAGTGCAAAACAGGAAGTACACAGCAGCATAGTAGTATGCAGTGTAGTGTAGTATATATAATACAGTGTAGTATTGTGTGCTGTGATTTGTTGTAGTGTGGTATATTGTAGTATATAATACAGTCATGTGATATAATGTAGGGTAGGCTAGGGTAGCACAGTGTATCATAAAGCAATATTTTGTTGTGTTGTGTGGTATAGTGTAGTTTGGTGTAGTGTAGTATACCTAGAAGTCAGGAAACCTGAGTTATCATCCTCTCTGTGACATTAATAGCTGTATGGCCTTGGATAAATCAACTTAGCTCTTTTTGGCTGTAGTTTATTGTAAAATGTAAAATGAGGGGGTTGGAAAAGATGATCTTGAAGGTCAATCCTGAAACATCCCACAGCTTGGTTTTACTCTTGAGACCTCTAACAGCTAATATTTTCTGCCAAGATTTAGAAGTTCCTTATACAGACTTTCCTCAAATTTAGAATGCCAGATAATGTTCCTGGAAGAAGGTAGAAAAGGGAAAAATCCATAAATAGATTTTAGTACCAATCTAACATTAGAAATTAAATTAAATGAAAGGTTAACTTATTGCAATATAATTCTGGTCATAATTCTTTGTTAAGTGAAAGACATTCTTAGCCAAAATACTGGGAGGTCTGGGTAGCTGGAATCCAGCTCTAGAAAGTTTCCTTTGTTATATTCTTGGTATAGGCACAACTGCAGTACCTGGAGAGTAAGCAACCAGTTTAGTCAAAACTGCTGGACTAGATGACACTACCAGTCCAGACTGCCAGAATTACTGGTATCAGCGGTCAATTTTAAATGATTCTCCTGGAAGACATGTGAATTGGTATACTATTTTCAACAGAATTATTAACCAGTCTAATAATAAATGTACAAACTTTGAAGTTAAATCCTGAGAGGCCTGTTAAAGTTCCTTTCCCTACTCCTTTTCACTTGCTCCATTCCCTTTGCTCCAAAACAACCATTTTTGACTCTGTCACCTATTACTTCTGATATTTACACATTTGCAAATTTCTTAAATAATGTCATATGCTATTCTCTTTTGATTTGTCAATTTTAGGCATTATGCATTTGACTTTCTGTATTGATAGATTAGTCTTTAACTCTCTAATAAGAACATTCGCTTTGTGTCTACTCTCTCATGCTTATAATTTAGTACTTTATTTCGTGGTTGAATCAAGATTTAGTATTAGCACTCTAATGTCTATGAAAATACTGTTTACCCCTGAGCACTATGATATACTATGATTCTGTGTCCTTCCTTACTTTTGTTTTTCCTGGAGTTAATACATGCATTATTTTTTATTCACTTAGTTTTATTTGTAAGTATTGTTAATTGTTTAAGCAATTTCTAAAAACCTGCTAGTTTTTCAACATAAATCACATCAGTAATCCTTCAATTCCTTCTTTCCATTTTGTTTTGTTTTGAGACATTGTTAGGCCTGTTTCATAGCTGTCATCCTGGGATTTCCTTTTGTCCATCATTCTTAGAATTTCCTTTGTCTTCCTTCATATTTAGGTTCCCTATTCTGCCTTATGACTCCCTTTGTAATGACATACTTCTTTGTTTTGAAGGATCAATTCCTTTAGTCATTCTGTCAAATTAAAAATATAACATTAGAGCCAAAATCATGATGATAACAGCCCTTGACATTCTTGTCTTTTGAGTCACAATGTTCCACTTTGGATGATTTCCCTCAACTCCATACTGTCATCCTGGAATTTCCCTTCTTCATTCTTGCTACTCTTCTGTGTTGATTCTTCTGTGTTCTGAAAACTATGTCTTCCTCTTTCCAGATTACATCTATCAGCTTCCTGAAAAGGGGTACAGGGGAGGCAAAATGTTTGAGACCATGCATGTCTCACAGTTAATTTATAGTTTAGCTGGGTATTGAATCCTAGCAGGACATTTTTTTTTTTTTTTTGCCTTCGGAATTTTAAAGGAATTGTTCCATCACTTTCCTGCTCTCAATCTGACCTAACAAAAGTTGGATTCTATTTTGATTCTTGATCCTTTGTGTGTATGTTCTTTTTTCTCTTGGAGACTTCAAAAATTGCTTCTTTGCCTCTTAGCATTCTGAAATCTCACAATGATGATGCTTGGTTTTTTCATCTATTGTATTAGAAACACTGTAGGTTTTTCAATCTGAAAATTCAATGTAATTCAACTTGAAAAAAGAAATTTAATTATTTTCTTCAATTCATTTTGTGGTTTGTTTCCTTCAGTAGAGGAAAATTATTCAGGTATTGGGCCTTCTGGGTTTTACCCTTTACTTTTGTAAACCTTCTTTTCTGGTTTCCATTTTTTTCTTTTCTGTTCTTCCTGGATGAGTTCCTTAACCTTATTTTCTAAGCCACTATTGAGTTTTCCATTTCTGCTATCCACAGTGTTTTTAATTTCCAAGAGCTATCTTTTGTTCTGTGAATATATGCACACATACTCCTCATTCCCATATTCACAGATTTTGTAGTGGCACTTTCATAAGCATTCATAGATATGTAGAAATGTGAAAAATAGGAGTCAAATGATGCATATATTCCCAGCCAAGGTCATACAAGGTGATTCTCTGCCCTTTTTTTCAGTTCTTATGCTATAAACAACTGTTCTTAATATATTTGATGCCTCATTTTCCACATTTTTGTACTCTTTTTTTGGTTATGTATTGAATAGCTGATGAAAATATTACCAGAAGCTCACAGGAACCTAACCTACTATTTTCTCCTAGAAGCAATGGTTTAGTATTCTATTATACAGTCTTATAGTGACTTTCTAAAATAGAACTACCATGAATAATGAGAATTGACAATATATGTGTGTGTATATATATATATATATGTTTGTGTGTGTGCATATATGTATAAATATAAATTTAGTTTTCTTTTTTCTTCATAGTCTCTGTTTCTTCTAAGTTGCTTTTTCGTGCTTTCTTCAGTTGTTTGATAGTACATGGGATTTTTCTCATGATACGGGTGAAAAACTAATATTCTGGTTATATTTTCAGAATGTGTGTGGGATTATGTTGACTTTGAGCTCCACTTTGGTAGGAAAACCCAGTGTGTCAATATTCCTACAGTTAATTTTTTGGTTGTCCAGATTACTCAGACACTAGTTCTTTTAAAAAGAATAATCTTTAAGCTGTAAGCATAATTATAAGCCTTTTCATTTAATAATTTGTTTTGAAAATAAAACTTCAGAAAGAATAAAAAGAACACATAAAATTTAAGCAATGAATATGTTCATTGTAGTATAGTCATTTTGAAAAGCTGTTAATAGGTTATATTTTCAATGGTCAATAAGAGGAACATACCCCCAAAATTCCAGTGGAATTTCATGCAGTTATCCACTACTATATCTACAAGAAAACGCTAACATCAAAAATAAATGCCTGCATTTTAATAAAAATAAAGAGAACAATATAAAATACAGTCAGAAAAGATACATATGGAAAAATCACCAATTAAGAAACTTATGTCTATATAGCAAGATTATATGTGACTTTATGCTTTTTTGTATATTTTGTCATTTATTTAGATAAGGTTCCTATGATTAGCATGCTTTAAGAATAAGAAAAGTTTATATCTAGAAACAAAGTGCTAATAGTAGTCTGTTTCCCTTTGCTTCCAGGTTGCTTGTAGATACTATTAGTACCCAGAACTAAGGTTACCAGCCGTTTTGGTTTGCCCAGAACTAATGGATTTCTCAGAATGTGGGTATTCCATTGCTAAAAGTAGGACAATCCTAAGCACATTGATCATTAGTAATCCTATAACAAGAACTTTTAATGAAAGAATATGGAAACATAAAATTGAGTGTGCAACTGAATTTATATCCTTACGTAGAGGGAAAGAATAAAAATCTGTTAACACTGTCTGCCCAGAAAACCAGCTTCTTTGATTTATACTTATAAACTCAGTCAAAACTGTCCAAAAGGTGGAGTGCCTAGGTGACACTCTTGATTAGGGCCAACTTTTGATTTCAGTTCGGGTCATGACTCAGGATTGTAAGATCAAGTCCTGTATCAGGTTTGGTACTGGGCATGGAGACTACTTAAGATTCTCTCTCCCTCTTCCTCTGCCTCATCCCACCTCCCACCTCTTTTTCCCTCTCTTAAACAAAAAACTCAAAAATTATGACATTATTTGGTTATGAAAAAGTTTAATTGTATTTTATGTTTGCTTTATATTTAATTGTATTCTATAGTTAATACAACACAGGGAAACTATATTGTATTTTGTCATGCTATAAAAAGTAAGGAGTCTGCCTCCCTCTTGGCCTCTTCTCAATTTCTTTCTCTTGCTTTACTTCACCCACCCAATTCCAAGGTCCTTTCCTGTGGTCTCTTGTTTATACTCTATCAGTGACCCAAAGCAAAGGTTTCAGGTCTCACCTTTACACTGGGACTCTCAAATTTACCCTTTCTTCTGATTTCCAGGATTTAATTTCCATCTCTCTATTTCCTGTCATTTATCATATCCCAAACTACATTCCCCTTCCAAATAGCCAAGATCCTGTAGGTCCTCACTCAAATTAATCACTCTACCAACATTCCAGTTACCCTCCATTTTCATTCATTCTGCCTCCCTCACCATTCCCAAAGCAGTCAGTTGCTAAGTCTTGCCAGTTTTAACTTCAAAATTTCTTTCTTCTTTGTCTCATAATTTTAATAATTCCTGATTCCATTGACTACTGAGTGGTATTTTTAATTTAGTCCCTAGCACTGCTAGGAAGTCAAGCATTTTGTCCTTCCAAGTCAGATGCCAGTCAGTTACTGTTTTTTCAAATTCGGCAAGGTCTTCCTGTTCCTCTGACCTCTTACAGTTTCTGAATTTGACCTCTGTGCTGAATGTTAATTTTGATATCCACACCAGTCAGTGCTGGGCATATCACTGATCTTTGCTTTGCCCTATAACTCTGCCAATGTTCTCTGTACCGTATTACCAAACAAAGACAATGTAGTCCTGTAGACACAATCTATGCCTCTACTTGCCATCCTGATGCATGCCAGATCTTGTTTGCCTGAGTATATCTGAAGCTTGAAAGGGATACCAAAAGACTTCTAGCATTTCCCCATGCAATTTACCCATATATGAAAGTCAGGGAGATCCTTTTCTCATCTTTACATTGGATCCTAGAATAGGAGAAATATTGATGGCACAGAGTGTCTCTTGACTCTTCAAAAAGTTCCAGAGGTATTTGGAGACCTCTCTAAGTGGGAAACTTTCAACTGCATCAGCTCCATCAGGGTGTTCAAACCAAAAGGATTCCTAAACCAAAGTCTCAAACCAAAAGGATACTATTATTTTTTGTTTCTTTTTCTAGTGCCTGAACCAGAAAAACTCTTTTCAGTGGGTCCTATCGGAAGAGTCAGGTGGGTCACTCCCTCTAGTGAAATAACTTGACCCTTGAAACTCCAAAGCACATTAGGTTGGAAGGGAGTCACAGCACTTCATATGGTGTCTCATCTGTGAACTTGGTTCCCATGTTCAGCCCACATTGGTTTTTCCAGTTGTAGACAGTGTATAAGACTTGTGTTGAGATTTCAGGATCAACTATGAGTTTGATTCCAAGCAGAGATATAGAAAATTTTTATTTCCTAGCACCTAGAGAAGTGATATTTGGTAGGGATTTTTTAAAGTCATAGAACTCCTTTTTTTTTAAGTGTTACTTGAAATCAGTAAGATTGGAATTTTTTTTTGCTTAAAGCTGACTGGGGTTCTCCAGGTAGGTTCCCCTATAACCTTTAGAGAACTCTAGCATCCTGGGAAATTATCATTTGAAATAAGTCATTATAAAAATACTCTATGTCCACATTTGTATAGAGGAAATATTATATATGCAGTTCTTCCCAAAATTAACTTTGTCCCCTCTAAGTATCTTAATAAAAATTATTAAGATTTGTATTCACTGTGATTATTTGTATTTATGTATTTACTGTGCTTGAGCTGATTGGGTTTGGGCTTATGGTAATGTTCAAAGCCCCAAAGTCAAAGTTGGTGGGTCTTCATTAACTGAGGCATAGACATCTGAGCTCTGGGTCTGTGTGAGGAATAAGAATATTTCAAGTTCTTTCACATTAGCCCCCTGTGCATACAACAGCCAGACAGGTTTCTTTTTTTCTCCCTGTTGTTACATTATTAGTATATTATTAGTGGTTTGCTTTATCCCACATTAAAACACCTTGTTTTACCACAGAATACTTTTCACCAAAAAAATGCCCCAACTCTCAATTCCTCAGAACTAAGTATGCAAAAGAAGCATAGTGCACTTATTGCCCAATTTTAGACTCTTAGAAATGTTCTTGCAATTCACTTTTTTTTTTGCAATCTGCTTTTTAAGTAAGAAAGAGAATTCTGTACCTTCTTTTAGAAATTATATTTCTTTCGTTCCTTCAAGCCTACCTTGCCATACCAAAATAAATGGCATGTATTTAGAAAACATGAAAGTTTAGAATTCTTCTCTGTAGCAGATTGTTATAACTTCCAAAAGCACAGTGGTATAGTTTTTCAGTTCAACTAAATCACTCATTTGTACAAATTCTGAACACAAGTCAGTGAGTTACATGTAGACTTGCATGAACAAATGAAATGCGAATTCAAAGTTCCTTTCAAATCAGTTGTCTGATTGATTTCTCCCTCAATTCTTAGAGCTAATGATCCCCCCAAATAATAATTTCTTTTAAGTTAAATTCTACTTCAATGTCAACAGGTCAAAAGCACTTTCCTATTAATGTAGTCCATTCCAGAATAAAATATAAACATCCTCTGCAGAACAGGAGGTTAAAACTAAAATTAGTACTGAGGTGTCAAAATGCAATTTTGAATCTCAAAATGAACAGCTGCACCAAACTGCAGAATTCACAAAGGAAAGGTGGAGAACCAACCCCACAAAACTTTCATCAAACTAAAGCCAGAAAAGTGTATCAGAGTGTGTAGAGAAGGAGTTGTGAGGTGTTCTCTTTCAAGGGAATTGCTCTGTGTATGAGCCACTTCCAATCTTCAGAAGATTTATTAGGGAGTAGGTCTGAAGGTTAGTTGTTGCTACCAATCTGCCTCAGGCATAGAGCCACATGGAGAGTTTGAAATGTGTTTCTGGAATACAGGACTGCAGCCTTACTCATGCCTGGAAAGGTTTAAAGTGGTCTGTGGCAGGACAGAGAGAGAATAGAGGACTGAATTAGGGAAGTAATTAATCTCACATCCATGGCAGGGCAAAGGATATGTATTTTTCTCATGGACCACATAGAAAAGAGAAGTCAGGGAGCTATTTAAGTCTTAACCTGAGAGCATACTTAGAAGGAATAAGATTGATCAGAGGAGAAATGGCATGGATAGGTTCATCGTCTGCATGAGGAGGGGCCACCTTACTATAGTAGCAGTCGCTTGCCCAGTAAAAATTCGGGGAGAATGAGAGAAAAATCTGAACGTGGTGGCAGTCTAATATAGGCTTAACAATAGAAAGGAATGGAGGACTCTAGTCTGAAATGAAAATTGAAATGATAATTGTCATATTAACCTTAACACGCTAATTTCTCAAATGACTGCTTTGTAATTTAAAGTGATTTTAGGTCTGTGACCTAAGGTTGACTGGAATGTCTTGGAGGTGGCAAAAACAACCCTTGCCCCTATATACACTTTAAAGAAAGTAGGGAGACAAAACAAATTTGTATTTGGTTACATTTGGGGTTGCATTTTAGTCATAATTTTTCACATATTGTTTTATATTTGGATTGCTGACTTCAATTCACTGAGTATTTATTAAATCCTTAATAGAAGAAGAATTGGCATTACTTAGTAAAAAGAAGATGTAGTTTGGAATTTTAAAAAATCTGCCTTTTTTTTGAGTGCCAGATCTTCACCTCACTCATAGTATTATTCTAAAGAATTTGACATCTTTGAGCCTATTTCATTTGTTGACTGAGAAAATAAATGGAGATTATTTTGAGGATTGAATGGGACAGTGGAAAGACCCACAAAGACCACTTGGAAATAGTGTAATAAACAGTCACTCTCTAGCACATATGCACTCTGTAGGTGAGCTTCAGTAAGGAATGCTGGTATTCAAATTAGATTATTTCTTTGTAGAGGCCTGGGGCGGGGGGGGGGGGGGGGGGGGGGGGGGCTTAGTCGGTTAAGCATCTGCGTTTGGCTCAGGTCACAATCCCAGGGTCCTAGGATCGAGCCACAAGCTGGGCTCCTGGCTCAGCGGGGAGCCTGCTTCTCCCTCTCCTCCCTTCTCATGCTCTCTCTCTCTCTCTCTCTCTCTCTCGCTTTCAAATAAATAAGTAAAAAATTTTAAAAATCTTTGAAAAAAGATTATTTCTTTGTAATTTTGAACAAGTTCTTTCTTGTCTTTGGAGAAATGACTCTTCAAATGCATTAATTAGGTAGTCTGCGGACTCCTCTCCACAGTCATATAAGGACACAACATACACAAAATAACAGTAATAGTCAGTCATACTAATACTGGTTAGCCACAATGACACACACCTCTGAAATAGATATTCAAAAAGAAATGTTAGAAAATATCTTTTTAAACACATGTCTCATAATAATGACTACATCTTGAGTAGTGCCTAAAATAGACTGACCTTGTACTTTTTTAGTGTCTAAAAAATGTAGATTCAGCACATCCAAAACCTCAAATGACTTCTTCCAAGCTGTTGAAACCCTCGTCAGTGAAAAACCACTCATATTTTGGTGAAGGATGAGCCTACAAATTTTGCTGATTTTCTTGTACATTTAAGATCCTGAGCTTTAACTATGTGGACATTCAGATGACTCATACAAACTCTGATCCTCAAGGAACTTAACAATAGTGTTGGGTAAACACAGCCTGGGTGCACACAGTAACAAAGAAAGATATCCTATGGTAAACTCCTGGGTGGGGCAGGGTGACAAGGAGACAGGAAAGAAAGTACCACAAAAGTTTTAAAAGGTTCAGGCAACTATTATCCAAACTGACCACCTCTGCCGCCCGCCTCAGGCTTTGTAATTATATGGTCCTCTGCTCCCCTACCGTGCCAGAAATTTCCAAAAGACCAGGGAAATGCTCCACAATGGACGATGTCATCATTTGGTATTACTATAGCATTTACAGGCTACCCTGGACTAGAAACTCAGAGGCTGGAATGTGATCCAGCCCAGTCAGGAGGATGCTGTACTTTCTCTGACCTAACTGAATATTTCACAGTCCTCAGGCCCCCTTTTCATCCCTCACCATCTCCACACACTGTTAATTATAAAATGACAAGAAACGCCAACCATAATTTATATGTAGCCTCATTAATCCGTTATAGGGGCCTGAAGCAATTTCCTTCCATTTACACTCATTCAGAGGCCCTCCTTCTGGTGTTCAGTATTCTCTTTATACTGTTTATTCTCAATCTGTGCTGGCTGGCGACTTGGGAATTTATTTTTCCAATCCCTCAGAACTCTCTCCCTCCTAATGCTGCTAGGCTTTATATAGTTCCTTTTCAGGAACTTTGACCCTGTCTTCATTATTTGACATTTCTTCACATGGAATTTCATCAGCCAGTTATGAGAGTCTGTTTCCATTAGTCTTTTCACATCTTCCTGAATTTTATCAGTGGTCTTCTCCTCTGTAGGGACCTAATTCTTTAATTTCATCACCTTATTACAAATAACTTTTGTCGGGCAAAAGTATTCTGAGAGAACACATTGAAACATGTCCTTATTCCTCCAAGAAAGTGCCTTCCATCTCTCTCTCCATCTCTTTCTTACTTAGAAAATTATGCTTCTCCAAAGGCAACAGTATGCCCTAGATATTCATTGCAAATGTAAAGATCTCTCCTGAAATGTACCCACTATCCCAGGCATCATTCTTCCAGAGGGCAAAATTTAAAGTAATGTCTATGTAGGATACCATTCTTATAAGGTTCATCAAAATCCATATGTCTCCTTTCTTGAATATTTTTATTATGACCATTTTTCAGTAATTTACTCATGCTTCACAGGTAGCCCTAATTAGCATCCTTTTTATCTCTCTTTGATTCAGTAAAGCTCTGATACTTTCTGTCCTTTTCTAATTTAGTAAAGCTTTGATCTCTTCTCCTACCTCTTAGCATCATTCAACACAGCTGAACACTTGCCTTAGCTTCTTTCACAGCACACTCCTCTATTTGTCCTCCTACCTCCCAACCATTCTTTCTTAATCTCTTGCTGGTTCCTTCTTCTCTACTTGATTTTAATAGTGGAGTCCTTAGGGCTTAGGGGTCTGGACCCTATTTTCTAATGCACATTTTCTCCTTTTCTGCTTTCATCTTAAGTCATAACTTTAAGTACCATCTGTCTGCTGATGTCTGTCAAATTAGTGTCTGAATTTCTCCCATGAGCTTTAGAATTATACAGGTTGTTTTTTTTTTTTTTTTTACTTCTTAGCTTATACATCTAAGAAGCATTTCAAACTTAGTATGTGTAAAATGGGCCTTTTTGTTTCTCCTTTGTCTACTGCCCATTTTGCTCCCTTCTGTCTTTTCCACCTTTCAATAAATGTACTATGAAATGCCCAGTTGGTCTAGCTAACATTTGAAGAGTTTTATAGGATTCTTCTATACATCAGAACATCTCATAAATTCTACCTTTAAAATCTATCTCTTATTCTTTCTTTTTTATTTTTAATATTTATTTATTTGGGGTGTGCAGACATAGAGAGAGAGGAAGAGAGAAACTCAAGCAAACTCATTGCTGAGTGTGGAACCCAATATGGGGCTCAATCTCACAACCCTGAGATCATAACCTGAGCCGAAACCAAGTATCAGATGCTTAACCAACTTTGTGACCCAGGTGCCCTCATAGCTTCTTACAGTGCTCAGAATAAATCCAAATTCTGTATCATGGCCCATAAGGCCCCCCTAGATTTTCTACCACTACCCAGCACATTCATTTCAACCTATTGGTTTTCTTCCCATTCCTAAAGCAGAACAAACTTATTATACCTCACGGCCTTTAGACCTATAATTCCCCCTGCCTAGAATATTTCCCCATAGCTCTTCCTATGAATGGGTTATTTTTATATTTTGTGTCTTAACTCATTATCTCCTCAGAGAATGTTCAGTGATTGTTCTCTTCTTCCTCTTGCACTTATTATTATCTCAAATTTGTGTATTTATTTATTTTCTGCCTCATCAACTAGGATCTAAACACTCTATCCAATTAGTTTTCCCCTATGTCTCCAGGGCCTGGAACTCAATAAATATTTATTGGAAGAATAAATGAGGGGATGAATCAATCAATCAATCAATCAGTTAATCAGTGAGTATATCTCTGTTTCACTTCTTAATTCTCAAATATATTAGATACCATGATCTTTCTTATTTTTAGGAGAACTAAATATTCGTTTTGAAAATTTTTACACATTTTTGGTAACTATGAAATAATTTTTTCTTACATAAACATAAGCTATTATTTGAGGTCATTAGTTTCTTTAAAAAGTAAAGCAATTCTACTCCTGTCCCAGATAGAGTAACAGTTATATGCCATATGAAACAGCTAGAAAACCCAGACAACTATAAATAGGGTTTTTCATATATTAGATATATGGAATCACAGGACAATGGGTCCTGAGAGAGGGTATACACACAAGATTGGATATTGCCAAAGCTTATTAGCTGTAGAGAATTTTAGACAACAGCTCAGGAAAAGAACACTCAGAAAAAGCCATGCATCTCAGAACTTGGAGTCAGAAGAAGCCAAGGCAGCTAGAGTTTATAGAACACCATACCAGGGGCACCTGGGTGGCCTCAGTCAGTTAGGCATCTGCCTTCAGCTCAGGTCATGATCTCAGGGTCCTGGGAATAAGCCCCATATCTGGCCCCTTGCTCAGCATGGAGTCTACTTCTTTCTTCCTCTGCCCCTACCCCTGCTCCTGCTCTCTCTCCCTTTCAAAATAAATAAATAAAATCTTAAAAAAAAGAACACCATACCAAAGAAGACAGAGCTGCATTGAGAGAAAGCTCCAGAGATCTGCTAAGTTGCCCTCTCAACTTTTTAGTTGAGTACTGCTTAGAATATGCATTTGAAAAAAAAAATTCTCAAAGGCAAGGGAAGAAGGAGATAAAAGAAGCAGGGAGAATTATCCATAGAAATCATATATGCAGAGTAGAAAACTCTTATGGAACTATCCATGTGACACTAGATAAGTAGAATGTTATACCATAGCCCCAGGTAAAAGAATAGCACTAAACCAAAGGCTGCACTAGTCCCACTTCTAAATCTTAAAAACTAGTATTAAAATGATCAAATTGGTTTTGATTTCTATTTCCCTAGTGATTGGTGATGTTGAGCACCTTTTTATGAACCTGTTGGCCATTTGTATGTCTTCTTTGGAAAAAATGTCTATTCAGTTCCTCTGCCCATTTTTAAGTCAGATTGTTAATTTTGCTTGTTTGCTTGGTTTTTGTTTCTTTTTGGCACTGAGTTGTATGAATTCTTTGTATATTTTGGATAGCAATCCCTTATTAGATAATATGACTTACAAATATTTTTTCACATTCCATAGATTGCTTTTTCATGTTGTTGATAGTTACTTTGCTGTGCAGCAGCTTTGTGTTTGATGTTGTCCCACTTGTTTATTTTTGCTTTTGTTGCCTTTACTTTTGGTTTCAAAACAAAAAAAAATCTTTGGGAAGACCAATGTCAAAGAGCTCACTCCCCATGTATTCTTCTAGGAATTCTATGGTTTCAGGTTTCATTTGAGTGCTTGTGTTGAGTTAGGTTTTATGTATGCTGTAAGATAGTGGTCTAGTTTCATTCTTTTTTGCATGGGGCTGTTTAGGTTTCCCAGCACCATTTATTGAAGAGACATTCCTTTCCTTACTTATATTCTTGGAGCCTTTGTCATAAGTTAGTTCGCCATATATGCATGGGTTTGTTTCTAAGCTCTCTATTTTGTTCCATTGATCTGTGTGTCTGTTTCTATGCCAATAACATGCTGTTTTAAACATTAACAGCTTTGTAAAATAGTTTGAAATCAGGAATTGTGATGCCTCTAGCTTTGTTATTCTTTCTCAAGATTGCTTTGGTTATTTGAGGTCTTTTATGGTTCCATACAAATTGTAGGATTTTTTGTTTTGTGTGTGTGTGTGTATGTGTGAAAAATGCCATTGGAATTTTTATAAGGATCATATAGAATATATAGATTTCTTTGGGTAGTATGAACATTTTAACAGTTTTAGTTCTTCCAATTCATGAGCATGGGGTATCTTTCAGTTTACTTGTGTCTTCTATTTCATCAGCGTCTTATAGTTTTGAGTGTACATATTTTTTATTTTTGATTAAATTTATTCCTAGGTAATTTATTCTTTTCAATGTAATATAAAAACTTATTTTCTTATAAAAAACTAAAGTGATAACCATTATGATGTTTATAACACATATAGAAATAAAACATAACAACAATAGCACAAAGTCCAGGAGTTAAGAAGTGGAAGTATATTGTTAAGTTTCTTATATTATTCTTAAAGTTCCATAATATTACTTGTATATTGTGCTAAGGTAAAGATACATATTATAACCCCTAAAGCAACCAATAATAGTGAAATAATAATTAATAAGCTAACAGGATAAAATAGAATCAGAAAATTCCTCAATGAACACAAGAGAAAGCACATAAAAAGGAAATAGAACAAATATAAAAAGAGCAATTACAAGATTGTCTATTTAAACCAAACCACCTCGTTTATCCCTTATATGTAGTCAGCCTACACATTCTACTAAAAAAGATGATCAGATTGGACCAATAAAAAGCAAAGCCCAACTATTTTCTGCCTAAAAAACAATATACATTAATCACAATGACTAGAATGGATAAAATTAAAAAACAAAACAAAACAAAACAAAAAAACCCTGATCTTACCAAGTTCTTTTGGGGATGTGGAGCAATTAGAACAACAATACACAGCTGGTGAGAGTATAAAATGGTACAAACACTAATCAACTTCCTAGTGTTAGCCTAATCCTCCCATGCTCCTTATCACCAATAGGTAGGTATAGGTTTAATGTTTTAAGAAACTGCCAAACTTTCTAA
This sequence comes from Vulpes lagopus, assembly GCF_018345385.1. Taxonomy (NCBI): domain Eukaryota; kingdom Metazoa; phylum Chordata; class Mammalia; order Carnivora; family Canidae; genus Vulpes; species Vulpes lagopus. The sequence goes on from NC_054834.1 coordinate 8,768,289, forward strand.
TTTAGAAAACAAGGTAGTAAATCTAATTAAACAAAGAGAACACATGAGAGGAAGTTTTGGAGAGGCAAGAGTGATATTGCTTATTATATAGCTTATGATATTGTGGTATGAGATACTTGGGTAAACCAAAGCAGAGCTATTACAAGTTAAAGCTCTAGAGAGCAGGCATACTACAGATACAGATTATTGATTTGACTTAGGAGGAGTTAGTTATATTCTTAAATCTATACATGGTGTATATACATATATTGTTAAGTCACTAAATTAGTACATTAAGTTAAATAAGTACACTAAATAAGTAAGTACAATAAATAAATAAGTACACTAAATTAGTACACTTGAAATTAATATAACACTATTTAACTTACTGGAAATTAAAAACTTACTAAAGTAAAAAATAAAATGCTTAATTAAAACAACAAAAGGCAGAAAAAAGACAATTAGGAAAAAAGATCAAGAGCAACAAACAGAAAAAAGTAGCAAATATGGTAGATATTAATCTAACTATATCAATCTTCACTTTAAATTTCATTGGTATAAACATACTAATTAAAAGATAGAGATTGTCAGACTGTGTAGATCAAGAAACAAGACCCAACTCCATGTTGTCTATAAGAACGCCACTTTAAATATAAAGATACATATAGATGAAAAGTAAATAAAGATATATCATGGTAAATTAATCAAAAGAAAAGAAACCTGGAGTAGTCATACTAATTTCAGACAGAGCAGACTTCAGAGAAAGGAAAGTTATCAAGAATAAACATTGGTTTCATATAATGATAAATGGTTTAATTCTCCAAGAAGATATATTGGTCTTTCATGTAAATGCACCTAGCAACAGAAGATCAAAATACATTTGGCACAAACTGATAGAACTTCAAGGAACAGTAGATCAATCCGCTGTAATAATTAGAGGCCTCAATACCTCTCTACTATAGACAGATAAAGGAGACAGAAAATCAGTAAGGGCATAGTTTAAGTCAACAGCAAAATCAACCAAATGAGTGTAATTGACATCTGTCAAACTGCTTCACTTAACAACAGCAGGATACTTATTCTTTTCATGCTCACATGGAACATTCACTAAGATAGCATTCTGGCCATAAAATACACTTTAATAAATTTAAAAGAATAGAAATTGTGTAATGTCTACTTTCATACCATATGGAATTGAACCAGACATAAGTAACAGAAAGATAGCTGGAAAACCCCCAAATACTTAGAGATTAACCAATGCACTTCTAAATAACAAATGGGCCAAAGAAAAAAATCTCAAGAGAAATTTTAAAATATTTTGAAATAAATGAAAATACAATCTACCAAATAATATTGGATGCAACAAAAGTAGTGTTTAGGGAGAAATTTTAAAAGCTAAATACATATATTAGAAAAGAAGACAAACCCAAAATTAATAATCTAAGCTTCTACCTAAGAGAAATAGAAAAAGAAGAGTAAATCAATCCAAAGTAGACAGAAGAAAAGAAATAAAAGCATAACATAAATCAATGAAATTGGAAATAGGAAGTCAATAGAGAAAATTTAAAAAGCCAAAATCTGATTTTTTAAAAAGATCGATATAATTGATAAGCATCTAGCCAGACTAAGAAAAAAAAAGAGAGAGAGAGAAGACTCAAATGACTAATATCAGAAGTAAAAGAGGAGACATCACTATAGATCCCTTAGACACTGAAATGACAATAAAAAAATACAGTGAGCAACTCAGTGCCCACAAATATAATAATCTAGACAAAATAGGCAAAGTCCTTGAAAGATACAAACTGCCAAAATTCACACAAGAAGAAAGAAAATTTATATAGGACTGTATCTATTAAAGAAATTGAAATAATAATTTAATTACCTTTGCAGAAAGTACCAGTTCCAGATAGGTTTGCTAGTGAATTCCACCAAATATTTAAGGAAGAAATTATACCAATTCTCCACAAACTCTTCCAGAAGATAGAAGTAGAAGGAATGATTCCTAACTCATACAGTGAGGACAGCATTACCCTAATAGCAAAACCAGACAAAGACATTACCAGAGAAGAAACCTACAGAACAATCTCTCATGAACATAGATGCAAAAATCCTTAAAAGAATATTAGCAAATTAAAACCAGCAAAGTATAAAAATAATTACACAACACAACCAAGTGATTCTTATCCCAGGTATGCAAGCCAGCTCAACATTCAAAAATCAGTTAATATAACCCATCATATCAAAACAGGCTAAATAAGAAAAAACACACAATAATGTTAATAGATGAAAAAAAAAAAAACATTTGACAAAACCCAACACCCATTCCTAGTAAAAACTCTCAGCAAACTAGGAAGGGAACTTACTCAGTTTGATAAAAAAAATAAATAAATAAAATCTACATAAAAAAGTATGACTCAGCCATCAAAAAGAATGAAATCTTGCCGCTGGCAATGATGTGGTTGGAACTAGAGGGTATTACGCAAAGTGAAATAAGTCAGAGAAAGACAAATACCATATGATTTCACTCATATGTGGAATTTAAGAAACAAAGCTGATGAACATAGGGGAAGGGAAGGGAAAATTAAATAAAATAAGAACAGAGAGGGAGATAAACCATAAGAGACTATAGGAAACAAACTGAGAGGTGCTAGAAGGCACGGAGGTGGATGGGACAAGGTAATTGGGCAATGGGCATTAAGGAGAGCACTTGATGTAATGAGCACTCGGTGTTGTATACAACTGATGAATCACTAAATTCTACCAATTTCTACTAAAATCTACCAATTCTATGCAGACATACAAGACAGCAGTAGAGACGGCAGTTCTCCTGCTGCGGATTGATGACATTGTCTCAGGCCACAAAAAGAAGGGTGATGACCAGAGCCGGCAAGGCGGGACTCCTGACGCTGGCCAGGAGTGAGTGAAGGGCAAGGTGACCTCAACGCACAGAGCTGGCAGAGGCTTCCTCTTCCCTGAGCCAGACTGCCAGGGACACTGTGGACGTCTCTGTTTGGAAGGGATAAGGTTGAGGGGCAGCCCTGGCCTCTTCCTGTTGTAGCTCAGTTTGCAAAAGGCACTGACATATAATTCTTCTCTATTGTAAGCTTTCCATTTAATGTAGTTTGCTTCCGTTGATTAAATCTAAGTCATTTGAAAAAAAAAAAAATTCTAAAAAATTTTAGAATTTAGAGGTAGAAAAAATTCTACCTCTGAAACTAATAATACACTATATGTTAAATAGCTTGATTTAAATTAAAAAATTTAAAAAACTTTATGACTAATATCATACTTTGGTGAGAAACTAGAAACTCATTAAGTTAAGAACAAAGCAAGTATTTCTTCTATCATGCTCCTTTTCAACATTGTGCTGGAAGTCCTACCTAATGCATTAAGAAAAGGAAATAAAAGATACAGAAATTGGGAAAGAAGAAATAAAGCTCTTCATAGATAATATGGCCATCTATGTAGAATATCTGAAAGAACTGAAGAAAACTTCTGGAACTAGCAAGACATTATAGCAAGGTTGTAGGATGCGAGGTTGTTATATAAAGTCAGTTGCTTTCCAGTATATCAGTAATGAACAAGTGGAATTTGGAATTAAAATACAATGCCATTTATGTTAATATCTCCTAAAATGAAATACTTAGGTATAAACCTAACAAAATATGTCTAAGATCTATATGAAGACAGCCACAAAACTATGATAAAAAAATCAAAGAACTAAATAAATTGAAAGATATTTCATGTCCATGGATAGGAAAACTCAGTATTTTCAAGATGTCAATTCTTCCTAATTTGTAGAGTAAGAATCTTAAATCTATAGATTTTGACTGAATGCCAGTCAAAATCCCAGCAAGTTATTTTGTGGACATTGACAAATTGATTATAAAGTTTATAAGAAGCAGAAGACTCGGAATAGCCAACACAATATGAAAGAGAAAGAATGAAATTGGATGATTTATACTTCCGACTTTAATACTTACTATGTAACTACAATCATTAAGACAGTGTGGTATTCACAAAAGAATAGACAAATAGATCAATGGAATAGATTAAATAGTTGATAAATAGACCCAAATAAATATGGTTAACTGATTTTTGGTAAAGGATCAAAGGCAATACAATAGAGAAAAGAATCTTTTCAGCAAATCATGCTGGAACAACTGGACCCACATGTGAAAGAAAGCCTACTACAGAAAATACATGCACACAAAATTAATCTAGACATAGACATTATACCCCTCATAAATATTTAGTCAAAATGAATCATAGACCTAACTGTATAAAACACAAAATTATAAAACTCCTAAAAGATAACATAGAAGGAAATCTAGATGACCATGAGTATGGTGATAACTTTTTAGATACAATGCCAAAGGCACAATCCATAAAAGAAATAACTGATGAGGAGGACTTCATTTAAATTAAAAACCTGTTTTGTGGAATATACTGGCAAAAGAATGAGAAAACCATCCAAAGACTGGAAAATATTTGCAGAAGACACATCTGATAATGGGCTCTTAATCCAAAAATATGAATAACCTCTTATAATTTAGCAATGAGAAAATGAACAACCAAATTAAATTGGGCAGAAGATGTGAATAGCTGTCTCATTGAAGAACATATACAAACGGAAAATAAGCATTTGGTAAGATACCAAAATTCATCTCATTAGGACATTACAAATTAAAACAATGAGAGCTCACTATACACTTATTAGAATGAACAAAATTTGAAACCCTAGAAATGCCAAATGCTGACAAGGATATAGAGGAATAGGAACTCTCACTTATTGCTATTGGGAATTCAAAATGGCACAGCTGGTTTTGAAGACAGTTTGGCAGTTTCTAACGAAACTAAACATACTTTTACCATATAATTTAGCAGTCATGCTTCTTGGTAAACAACTTGAAAACTTATATCCCCACAAAAACCTACACATGAATGTTTATAGAAACTTTATTCATAATTTCCAGAACTTGGAAGCAACCAAGATGTCCTTTAGCAAGTAATAAGAATGTGCTATACTATAATAAAGAATAGCACATTCAGATAATGGAATATTATTCAGCACTAAAAAAAAAAAAAAAAAAAAAAAGCTATCAAGCCATAAAAAGACATGGAAGAAATTTAAGTGTGTATTGCTAAGTGAAAAAAGCCAATATGAAAAGACTACATATTGTATGATTCCTGTATGACATTTTATATAACATTCTGTAAAAGGCAAAACTATGGGAACGCTAAAAGGATCAATGGTTTGCAGGGGTTAGGGAGGAGGGAGGAATAAATAGGCAGAGCGTAAAGGGCATTTAGTTCAGTGAAACTATTCTGTAGGACACTATAATGGTCCACAGATGTCATTGTACATTTGTTAAAACCCATAGAATGTACACCACCATGAGGGAACCCTAATGTAAATTATGGACTTAAGGTAATAAGAATAATGTAGGTTCATCAACTATACAGATATAGTCTACAATGAGAATACAGATCACTCTGGTCTGAATTTCTCCATACCTCCCACAGTGTATCCCTCTGGTAGGGGTTGTTGTTAGTGGGGAAAGCTGTGCATATGTTTGGGTAGGAAGTATATGGGAAATCTGTACCTGCTGTTTATTTTTGCTGTGAAACTAAAATTGCACTTAAAATTAAATTCTATTTAAAAATTAGGAGAAACAGGATTCACCCTCCACAAGTGCCCCAGCCCCACCCATTCCTTGAAGTCTGGGAAGTGCTCACTTGCCCTATTGTGAAGATTGGGGTCAAGTTTACTGGGAGAAACGTGTTATGGAAAAAAAAAAAAAAAGCAATACCCAACAGCAGTAAACAAATTGTGATTGGGCCATGTACAACTAAATATAAATGACAGGAAATCTAACTGTGATGTATTAGAATCAATAATCTGACTCATGAACACCTCACTAAAACAAGAGTTATAGTCAAACATTTCAAATACAATTTAAAAAGTGTTTTCCAGTTTACAAGTAGTATGATCCAAACTGTAGTTGGTAGAGTAATGACAGTAGCCCTGATATATCTCCAGAAATGGCAACTTGCATCTCAGTAGCTTGGTCACTCATCTTTGAAATCCTTCTTATATGTTACATTATGTATATTTTTAGTGTATAGTTTATTTTTGGGATTGTAAAAATCCGAGAATCATTTTCATGAAAAATGAGCTATAATAAAAATAAAAGTCAAACAACAGTTTTAAACTTTTTTTAAGGAAAGGGAAAAGTTGAATTAATTTAAATAATTTACTTTTAAAACAACTCTGTAGCAAGTATTATCTGTCAATTAACTGAATCTAATTATTAATTGAGTCAAAGAGTAGAAAAAGACCATGAAGAGGCATTTAAGTCATGTCATTTCTTCCAGATTATAAATTTAAAATATTAATTCAATAATAAGTTTTTTCAAAAGGAAATTGAAATGCTTGACAATTTTTTGACTTACTGTAGGCCTAGTTTGAAGTCTTGTGTGGTCTGAATTTGTGTGGCCATTCATCAATATGATGATTCATCAGTGGTTTTAGCTTCCAACACACCAGAAGATTTTAACTTGGGCATTACTAGGAGTTATTCATAAAATTGGCTTCCCTGCTCTATAGAGGAAAGGAAACTGAGAACAAAATCATTTTCTTATGCAGCTATAAATTTTTACATAAACTAAAGGCTTTAAGTTTTTCATTTGGAAGATTAGTTATGTCTCAGTGTCTCAGTCAGAGTTTAGTTTATGTGGGAAGTTTGTGTAAGAAAGAGATGACTCTCAGAAATCCAGCAAGCAGCTTGAAGATAGTAGCAAGGAGCTGTGACATGCATTGATGAAACAAACTTGTCATCCTGAACTTTCCTGATATTGTTTCCCCTATGTATTTTAATAATACAAATCCATCAAGGCCTATTTTAAAAAATTTTCTTCCTTCCAAAATGGTTGTATGACAGGGTTGAGACCCACTGGTCAAATTGATAAATCTGTAAATAATTGCTTTTATTTTGTATCAGTGCACCCAGGATGTATCTGTGTGTTTAATTTTTAACATGATTGAAGGAAATGCATCCACTCTGCCTCTCTCTCTCTCTCTGTGACTATCATAAATAAATAAAAATTAAAAAAAAATTTAAAAAAAAATAAACAGAAAGAATCAAAGGGCATAGACATAATATAGAAAATTTCAATCTTTTATTAATGCTTCAGGTTTAATTACATAATTTAATGCCTTTTTTAAAGGATCAACAAGTGACCCATTTACAGTTCAATCTATTTGACAAAGGAGAAATGACATAATAGACTATCTTAGTTCCCTTTGGCTTGCAAGTTCTACTCTTAAAATATAAGTAACCATATTGATAAACAACATACGAATGCACATACCTGCTTTGCGGAAGCTATCATGGCAATTTCCAGCAAACAGACCTATTTTCTCTTTTGTATCTGGAAGGTACTAGCAATATGTGTCGGTCTAACTTCTTCCTTTAGTCTTTTAGATAGTTGAGCTTGGAAAATATATCCTTCTGCATTGTGGCTCTAGTACTTCTGATAGTTTGGCTTATAAAAAGTGTTTTTAAAGTGAGCTTCAGGCCTCTTTTCCAGATAGTATTAGACTGTTAGGAGAATCTCAGAGCATCCCACATTTCATGCTGCCTTACCAAGGCTTGCATCATTCAACAGATGTATATCTCAAGACTCTCATGGACATCCAGAAGAAGTTTCTTTGAGCCTGGGACAGGCAGGGACCTCAGGGTTTGGTCACACAATGGTACAATGGATCCAATGTGTCTTAGTGAGAGGATAATAAAGTAGTGAATGAGAAACAGCTCAGAAAATAGCAATTTGCCCCAGCACCAGAGATTTTTTTTTAAATAGTTGATGCACCAGATCACCCAAACTGTTTCAGAGGATAGGATGGGAAACTGTGTCCATTAACATCCTAGTGCATGTGTGTGCACAAACTCGTGCACACACATGTACACAGGCATGTGTGTACCCATGTGTGCATGTACGTGAATTTAGGAATTGCTAACATATTATTGGAAATTTATTGTCCTCCAGGATAAACTGGTCATCCATGAGGAGATATTTAATAAGTAGTTGATAGATGTAAAAGAATTTAAGTTAGATCTGAGACAATAAATCAGAGTGCAGTCACATTAAAAGTAGTAAATGAAGTTCAAGATTAGATTAGATCACCAAATGAGAAAATATGGAGACCATCCAAAGGAGAGTACCTAAGAGGACTGCAAAAGGCTTCATGTAGAAAGTGACAGTGAACTGAGGCTTGAAATACCAGTACTATGTCAGTAGCCAGAGATGTCAGAAAGGAAATTGCTAGCAAAATATTCAAATATGTGATAGGTACTGAGTGTTCAAGGAAGAGAAGCCTATGCAGTTTGGGATGTACACAGGTTATAGAGAGCTTGTATTCAAAGATACTGGTGTAAAGTTGGATTGAAGGAGAATGCCAAATTTGCCATATTATGATACAAATATTTTAAATATTTGTTCATGCTTTGATCAGGTAATACAAAAAAAAAAAAATAGAGAAAATAAGGGCCAAGGAAGAGAACAAAGGAAAAATAGGAAAAGATGATAATATGGAAAAAGAGCTGGGTAGTTACAGAAAAAGAAAGACACTAGAGGAAAAGAAATGACTAGGCAGTGAGAAAGGTGAGGCTGAAATAAAGCAGAACCTCTGGGAATTTCAGATTAGTATTAGAAGCCCCACCTGGTGTCCTTCTGAACGCATACCCTTGGCCATGGAAAGTGGCTGTTGATGATTTGGGTAGGCAGATATGGTTGCTGTTCTGCTCTCCTCCTGTCCTCCTCATCATGAGGCTCGACTCTGATATAACTGCCTGAACACAGTAGCCCCTGGGGTAACCCTTCTTGTCTGCAGTGAAGCAAGTCCGAAGGTCAAGTCTGGCTCCTCATCCACAGGTCCCCATCCAATTCCAAATGGTAGTCCGCCCTTCCTTGTGGATAAGAAATCTCAAACTCTAAAAATAAAAGAGAGAAACAATAATAACTCCTTAGCATGATACATCCCTACTATAGCTAGTCAAGGATAATGAATACGTATGTCTAGACTTGAACCTGTGGCACACAAAGAGAAAATCCACCAACAGTGTATACATGTCTCCTTTGTCACTAGTAGTGTGAACTTGTGACCCTCAAGTTAAGATACCCCTGCATCACCTTTTCGGTCATTCGCAAGCCCTGTGCTGAGGCAGGGGAGGCACTGTTTGCAGACTCCACGAGGGCTGACCCCCTTGTATAGGGTCTTCTCAGCCCTGTAATTCCATCCTTACTGTAGTTAGTGCCATTGGAAATTGTCTCTTCTGTGGATTTGTGTCATCCTGAGACTTTACCCGATTCCAAGCTTACTTCTCTTTGCAGGTTCTTAAGACCTAGAAATGCAGATTTTTGCTTAACTGGAGACACAATAATAAATTTAGTCTGATTTGCTTTCGCACAGTTAACCTTACATTTTCACATCAGTTACACATGCTGATGCACAATTGTAGCATTCTTCCCATCCCTAACCTAGGTGACAGCTTCACAGCTCTGACAAGTTATTTTTTAGCAGGCTGAAATACCAAGTTCCGAGATCCTTAAAATGATAAAACAGATCCATTATAGGTTAAGTACCTTGCCAAAGATTTTACACCTGGTTTAGAGCATGCTTGTCAGCAAAGATCAGAAATCTCTATTATGTTATCTCAGGATTCTGAATCTAGAAGCAAGGCTAGGGTTGCACAAACCCACAAACAGGGACACTTAAACCTAGGATCCTTTCATGTGTTTGTGTATTTGTGTGCATGTGTGCATGCTTGTTCTTTGGATTCCTGTGCTGCAAACCCACAGTTCTCCTCATTTGTGGTAATCTCTCTAGTTACCAGGGAAAGAAATTTCTTTTGCAAATAATCCAATATGTCAGAAAGCTTATTTGGGTCTCTTTGTCATAAACCAATCTGTTTTTCAAGATTCATGACCTTGTGAGTAATTTTTTTTTCCTTGTGAGTAATTATTGTTGAATTTGAATGTATTAAACTTGTTACTGTGTATTCCCATTTTTAACTGTCTGTGTGGTGCATATATTCCCTGAAGGTCAGATATCTGTGTGGTCCATATATTCCCTGAAGGCCAGATTTTGGACACTAACATGGCAGCTATCCTATATAGACCCTTCCAAAAATCAAACAAACATAGAAACAAACAAACAAATTTTATGTTTTATTGTACTAACTTCTCAGCGGGTTTTTCCATCTATTTCCTCATCATCTCCTCACAGATCTGTGAGAGATAGATGTGAGCTTCCAACCAAAAGACCTGCCCTGTCCATTTTAACCTGTAGTTGAATTACAGTTGTAGTGCCATTTATGCAAAATGACCTTGGCATAGAACTTCAAATACAACACTTACTTAAAAAAAAAAAAAAAAGCCACTGGGTTTCTTTTTTTCTTTTTTTTAATTATTTAAATTTAAGTTAACACATAGCATATTGTGTCATTAGTGATTCATCAGTTGGATAGAACACCCAGTGCTCATTACATCAGGTTCCCTCCTTAATACCCATCACCCAGTCACCCTGTACCCCACCCCACCCCCTCTTCCATAGCCACTAGGTTTCTAAACCCTAAAAGTTCCCAAATTCTCAATTATTGAAATCATCCAAAGGGTCAAATTGTGCAGTCATGAAACCATGGCCTTGGTGTGAGAGTAGCTGCATTGTTGTTGTTTAACTGGATACATGTTTCTCTTACATGCTTTTCTCAAAATGCAACCTCACATGACTTGATTTTCAAAATCATAATTGGTCTTCTTCGAACCCAGAGCACTCATCTTCCAAGTGCATAGCTTTTTAGTGGCGGAAATATAGTGCTAACAGTATACACCAGTGATTTCCCCATGCATCACTTTAATTATTCAGTCACACTAGTAGTTTTCCAAGTATGGCCTGGAGATACCTGGGGGTCTCTGCAACTCTTTAGAAGGTCGTTGCAGTCAAAATTATTTTCATAATAATAATAAGGCATCATTTATCTTTTTAAATTCTCATTTTCTTTAGAGTATTCAGTATAGTTTTCCAGAGGCACAATAATACCAGTGGTAGGACAGATTGAACGTAGAAGCAGATGTAAGAGTCCAGCTATATCCTAATAAGGCAGATATTAAAGAGATTTGGAAAAATGGAAAACAATGCCACTCCTCAATAAATTTATTTTTGTTTTAGAAAATGTGGTTATTTTCACAAGTATGGATTATGTCTGTTAACCTGTGGTATGTTTATTATTGTTATTTCAATAAATCATAAAATATGTTTCCTAAATTCTCAGCTTCAATTTTTAACAGTGTAAACATCAATAGAGAAAATTCATATAAATAAAACCCTTGGGGTCCTTAATAATTTTTAAGAGCGCAAAGTAGTACTGAGTCTAAAGAATTTGAGAACTCCTGATCTAGAGTTTAATTAACCTTGCTCTTTAAGGAAATCTTGTTTGTGAAGCAGCCAGAACAGGTGGTATCTGAAAGACCTACTCCTGTGCTCTTGCAGCACCCCCACCCACCGCCAGTACTTTGTAAGTCCTTGTAAAGGGCCTTCGCACTTTCTTTCCTAAACCCCATCCTTGTAAATAACTACCTTCATTCTAGTTCCTTGCTAATAGAAGAAAATGTGGTAATCCCTGTGTATTCATACACAATCACACACTTATAAACACAGTTTTATATTCTCTACTTGTAACTTTTCTGATCACTTAGCTTTGCACTCATTCCTTGTATCATCGGAGAAAATAAGGCAAGATTCAGGGAAACCTCTATTGAACAGCACACAGAGAAAGAGAGATTTGGAACACCACAAAGTCCTTTAATCTTTGCCATTTGCACCAGACACTTTATCAGTTCACACCAACTGTGGACTTGCAGAGGGGCTGATTTTATTTCTCTGCGGCCCAACAATAATAGCCTGCTTGCCTCTCTTCCCCTCCCTCTCAGAACCCAGAAAAGAACAATGCGGCGTTCTGGAGGTTTCAGGTAGCAGTCAGGAGCTTGCCAGCATACTTGACACCTGAGTCCTCTAGTGATGGATACAGTAACTCTTCTTTTGGAGATGGCCAACTAGCTGGTGCCTGGAGACATATGGTGACTTCTTCCCTGCCAAAGAAACCAAGCCTGTGTGCCAGAGACTTAGCCAACCAGTGCTGGCTCTCAGGCCTGCCTTCCCTTGGGATGATAAATGAGCACCTCCTGGCATTGTTGTTTGTTTGGGGTCCAGCAGCACTCTCTGAGCTCCCAGGTATCACAGTGTCAGGCACACAGAAAAGCAGAGAATCCGATCAATTGATAGGAGAGACATGATAGAGCAGCATCCTTCTCTGATCTCTTTGCTGATAGAGAATGCAACACAGTGGCGCCCACGTTCTGCTCCAGCAAGTCAGTCCCCTACACCAGCTCAGGAAAGTGCGTGCAAAAGCAAAGCCTACTGCTCTCAAGTTCAGTGACTTCAAGTTTCATTGCTCTGTGCCAGCTGGGGTCATTTTTCTCTAGAGTTCCTGAGGATGCTTGGCATCCCTTCCTTTTTCCCCCGCCTCCCTTCAAGTTTTCTTAGTTGTTTAGTCAAGAAAAATTAAAATCTACATATGATTTTTTAAAAATATCAAATAGGTACAGAAAGTTATAAAATGACTGTTGGTTTCTCAGATTCCAATGCCCAACTTTCATTTCTCTATCCCTGGTAACTACAACTATTACTTTTTCTGTAATACGTACTAATCGTATGTGTGTGTGTGTCTCCATAGCACAGTGATTAGCAGTTAACTTGCAGTCACACTGCCTGGTTTTGAATCCTGGATCCACAAGACAATCTACCTTGGGTTTCCGACTCACAGAGGGCCTCTTAATAGCACCTATCTTTGAGAGTTATTTAAGTATGTAAAGTACTTAAAATAGTACCTGGTAGATAGTCATAATTAAATAAGCGTTGGGTTTTATTATTTTTACTAATATGATTATCATTTACGTAGAGCTCCTTTTTAAGCATTTACACGAATGTACTAAAGAATTTTTTAACTTTTTAATTTTTTTCATCAAGTGAAAAAACTATCTTTCCCTGTTAGCACAGATCATCTCATTCTTTTTTAATAACCACATAGTATTAGCATATTAGCATATCATTAGCATATAGTGTAATATTAGCATCAGATTTTGTTGTATGAATGTACCTTTTAAAACCTTAACTAGATTCCTATTGACTGGCATTTGGGTGTTTCCGATTTTTTTCTATTTTGAAAACTTTTGTTAGTGTATATCATCTCAGTGGTAAATTTCTAGCAGTCAGATCACATGGTCATAGAATTAATACATCTTTAAATCACTTTTTCACTTTTAGCATTTGAAATTTTGATCTATTTGGAATTTATTTTTGATAAACTGTGAGGTGTAAGGATCCAGGCTTGTTTTCTTCCAGATTGATGACCAATTTTCAAATACTATTTATTAAGTAAAAGCCTCCTTTCTTCACAAATTGAAAGCCTATTTATTACATATTAAATTCCAGATTTGTTTTTAATATTTATTGTTTTGATAATCTGTATGGTTATTCTTATATACCATTTTTATAAAGAGTGGTAAACACACTGAAAATTCTTATAACTTGACGGGATGAGCACTGGGTGTTACACTATATGTTGGCAAATCGAACTCCAATAAAAAATACATAAAAAAAATTCTTATAGATTGTCAACGTATCTATGAAAATGATGAGTCAATATGTAACTCTCATTTCCCCAAACATACCCAGTTGGTTATTATCAATTATTTTAAATTATTTTTGTCAGCATACTAATTGGAAAATATTATCTTGGCTTTTTTATTTTAATAATTCAAAAGTAGACTTGAACAAATTTATTTTTTAGATTTTATTTAAATTCAAGTCAGTTAACATACAGTGTATTATTTGTTTCAGGTGTAGAATTTAGTGACTCATCAGTTGCATATAACACCCACTGCTCATCAGATCATGTGCCCTCCTTAATGCCCATCACTCAGTCACCCTACCCTACCCCCCTACCTCCCCTCCAGCAATCCTCAGTTTGTTTCCTATAGTAAAGAGTCTCTTACAATTTGCCTCCCTCTCTGTTTTTATCTTAATTTTTCCTTCCCTTCCCCTATGATCATCAGTTTTGTTTCTTAAATTCCACTATGAGGCAGCCTGGGCGGCTCAGCAGTTTAGTGCCACCTTCAGCCCAGGGCCTGATCCTAGAGACCTGGGATCGAGTCCCATGTCACGCTCCCTGCATGGAGCCTGCTTCTCCCTCTGCCTGTGTCTCTGCCTCTCTCTCTCTCTGTCTCTCATGAATAAATGAATAAAATCTTTAAAAAAAATTCCACTATGAGTGAAATCATATGGTATTTGTCTTTCTCTGACTTATTTCACTTAGCATAATACACTCTAGCTCCATCCACATTATTGCAAATGGCAAGATTTCATTCTTTTTGATGACTGAATAATATTCCAGTATATATATGTCATATATGTATGCGTGTATATATATATATATGATATATGTGTATATGTGTGTGTGTGTGTGTGTGTGTGTGTGTGTGTATCAATTGATGTACATTTGGGCTCTTTCCATAGTTTAGCTATTGTTGATAATGCTGCTATAAACATCAGAGTGCATGTGCCCCTTCTAATCTGTATGTTTTTATTCTTTGAACAAATACCTAGTAGTGCAACTGCTGGGTTATAGGGTAGCTCTATTTTTCACTTTTTGAGGAACTTCCATACTCTTTACCAAAGTGACTACACCAGTTTGCATTCCCACCAACAGTGTAAGAGGGTTCCCCTTTCTCTACATCCTTGCCAACATTTTTTCCTGACTTGTTAATTTTAGCCATTCTTACAGGTGTGAGATGATAGGTCATTGTGGTTTTGATATGTTTTTCCCTGATGATGAGTGATGTTGAGCATCTCTTCATGGTCTTTAAACAAATTTTCACATACTCACTTGCCATTTGTGTCTTGGTTTCTATAGGTTGTTAGTATTTTTCATATTTAGTTTATTTCTTTGATAGGTTCATGATTTGGATTCCATTGCACATGGAATGCCTGAGTGGCTCAGTTGGTTGAGCATCCAACTCTTGGTGGCTCAGGTCGTGATCTCTGGGTCCTGAGATCGAGCCCTGCATCAGACTCTGTGCTCAGCAGAGAATAGGCTTGAGATTCTTTCCCTCTCCCTCTGCCCCCTCAAAATAAATAAGTCTTTTTTAAAAATTAAGATGTTTTCACTCTAATATACACACATACAGACATACACACACATCTCTTGCATATTGTCTTCTAGATCATTTGTGAATTTATTTTTATGTGTATGTGTTTTTAAGGAACTGAAATTTATTTTGATATAAGACCTCATAAGTTTTCTCCACAAGTATTTTGTTAATGTTTCAAATGTCTGTCCTGTTCTCAACATTATTTATTGACTATTTTAGCTTTTCAACACTGTGAATTCTAGAATTATCCAATTTTGAAATCCACATTTATATGATCTACTCTATATCCAAGTATATTAATTATGATAGCTTCATGGTACAGTTAATGCATAGTTTGATTGATAATCCCTTTTTTCTCTTTTTCTGCAAAATTCTGATGTCTACCTTTACACATTGGATTTTTCCAGATGAAATTCAATATCATTTTTTAATTTTCCTTAGCAGTTTGAACTGTAATTTAAATAAAATTGTATAGGTTGGGTATTAACATTATTAAAATAAGTGATCCCTATAAAATATAAGCAGAAAAAAATCTTTCCAGTTATTGAGTAAATCAGAGACTTGCTATGTTTATGATCTATGAATGATTTATAGTCTGCTCTATGATTTGATATATTTTTCCTTCATATAAAACTCTCCCTTGATTGTGATGTTTTCCATTTCTGATGCTGCTTTGGGTATAGGCTTTCTGTAATACCCATATCTGTAGACTTATGAATGAACTTACTGATAAACAAAATATCTAGTCAGAGCAGGTCTATTCCTCAAAACCTACAAAGGCTCCCATCTCACTCACAGTGCAGTCCAGAGCCCTACAACAGCCAATGGACCCAATGCATTTAGTGCTGGCTTTCTCTCTGTACCCATATCCTATTACTTTTTCTCTTACTCCACACCAATTATGTGGCCTACCTGATATTTTTAAACACATGAATCCTCTCCCTCTTGGAGGACTTTGCACGTGGCTTGCACCCCCACTTCCTCAGGCCACACAGCTTTAAATGTCACCTGTCAATGAGGCCTTCCCTGACCATCCCTCCCTGTAGCTCTGCTGTTTGAAAGAGCACACTTTTATCCAACTGTTAAGCTCATCATATCACATGATAAAATGTCCGTCTCCTTCACTAGATCCCCTTTATAGTGAGGGACTTTTGTCTGTTTTGTTCAGTGCTGTCTCCCCAAGGCCTAGAACAGTGCATGATATCTAATAGGCCTTCAATAAATGTTCTCTGAGTGAATGAATAAATGAATCTTTTCAAAATTCAGTAGCTCTATCCAAGACATGATATAGTTTAACATGTAAGTTTTCTTTCAAGTCCTTTATATATACATAATTTACATTAAAAAATATATAATTCCTATTTTTACAGTGTAAAGAAACATGTTCTTCCAATCTATTTTTTAATTGGATATTGTTTACACATAAGAATGCTGTTGATTTTTTATTTTAATTTTGTCACTAGTTTCTTATTAAATGATATCATTCTGATAATTTTTTAATTGATTCTCTTGAGTTTTCAAGGTATTCAATAATATAGCATGCAAAGAATGATAATTTATGCATCTGCATTACAATTATACCTGCTTTATAGATGTTCCTTAATTGCATTGTCTAGTTTTAACAGAGCAAGAATAAATATAGTAGTTACAGAGGACATCTCTCTCGATATTTAATGAGAATGCTTCTAGTGTTTCTTCATTAACATGGTGAGAGCTTTCCATTGCATGTATTATACGTATGCATATACACATACATATATACATATGCAAAATGTCACAGAAATAGCCACTGAGTTCTATGTCAGTGCTTTTTTTTAAGTTAGCAGTGGATATTGAATTTTATTAAATTATTGTTTTGACATATTTGAAATAAGTATGCCTTTACTTTTTCATTTATTTATGATGAATTATATGCTTTTTTAATAATGGACTATATTTGCATTCCTGAGAAAAACCTATTAGATTATGTGGTAGTTTTCTTTGAGGGTGCTGCTGAATTTTATTTGCTAATGCTTTTAAGGTCCTTGATTTCATATTTATAAATGAGATCAATCCATAGAGTTTATTTTTTCTACCATTTGCTACCATTTTCTACCATTCAAATGTATCAGTAATCTTTATATTATATAGTTGTTGATTTCTAAAATTGTTTTAATCTTATTTTTTCTGTATTCTTTCATTGATACAAAGCCTTTTTTCTTAGTTGCTAATTTTCAATGGTGTCAATTGAATTCTTGATATTTCTATAATATATTTAGTTATTCTGTAATTGATTTATTTTGATCCTGCATTTGTTTCCTTAGCTTTGAAATGGTCTTCTATTGTTTTAATGTGTTGTTCTTGATGTCTTTCCTTTAGAACTTTTTGTTCTGTTTAGGTTCTAAAAAGAAAAACACATTGCAAGGAATTTTCTTCCATTTTCTGGTTTATATCATCTTACAGAATGTAAGCATTACCTGTCTTATACATCCCCTTCCTTCCCTGCATGCTTACTGTAGTGGAGTTTTTGCATAGTTAGCATCAGTAGTGTGCTGGAATGGATTCATGAGTGTCAAATGTTTACATCTCTTCCTAACTTTACATTCACTGATGTCATTTGGTAGGTTGAAAATGGCTATGGTAGGAGTACTTAGGTCTGGCAATTAGCAAATGGTACAAATTGTTGTACCCCCCCCACACACACACACACCCCAGCTTGTTATACATTTACTAGCATAATCCTAGTTATTATAATGATGCCATGTAATCAGTTACCATAGTATTTCTTTTTGTCACATTTATGTTATGAGCAAGTCCATAAAGCATATTAGATCTTTGTTCCGATGACATTCAGATGAATTATCCTAGACATTTGTCAACTTGACTTGCTTTCCTCCTTATGGCTTCAGTTTGGAGTTAGCATGGTATGTGTTTTCTTGAACTTTTCTCCTTTTCCACAAGTGCTTGGAGGGAGTAAGGGAAGGCTACACTTTTCTAACTTAATAAGCCAGTGTACTTAGAGGGCTTGATTACTGCCTTTGACAGTTTGGTTCAGGGGTGTGTACTAGTGTTCACTCTTCCTAGCACAGGACATCTCTCTATCCTGTTCGGGGTATCTGCAGGTTTAGAAATTCTGCCTTCCATGCTATTCAGAACACATCCCCAGAGTGTTCTTATATAACCTGCTCTAGGTGCTCCCTTCCCTGCTTCACCCACAGCTCTTAAGCAGCTGTTCCTTCCCCTCCCAGCAAAGCAGGGGCAAAATGACTAAAACCCGCAGCTGTGGACTACAACTTCTAGTTAGAAATAGAAACAATTCCTTAACTGAACTTCTCTATTTCCTTTCCTTTCTTTTTTTTTTTTTCTTTTTTGATGTTATTTTTGTAAGATTCCATTTATTTATTTGAGAGAGAGAGAGTGCTCATGCTTGAGCAGAGCAGTGGGGCAGAGGGAAAAGCAGACTTCCCACTGAGCAGGGAGCCTGATGCAATGTGGGGCAATGCTTGGGGATCATGACCTGAGCAAAGGCAGCCACTTAAACGACTGAGCCACCCAGGTGCCCCCTGTTTGTCGTTTCTACTTAGGACATCTCACTCCTTCAGGACTCATTCTCTGAGTTTTGGTTCTTTTCTCTTTTGTCTTCCTTCGATTCAGCTAAGTGCCTGTTTACCCTTGAAGACTACAGCTCAGGGTGACTCCGATTCTCTGGGGAGAAGTCTTGCCCTGTTCCCTGTTTGTTGAGGTGTCAAAGAGGGGCTTCTGATTTTGTTCTTCCTCACCTGCTGCCCAAACCTCCATATTTGCTCTTGTCTAAATCTGCCTCAGTTGAGGGTTGATCATGAAAGTTTATTCTGAAGTCTCTACTTCTTTTTCTGACTGATTCTGAGGATCATAGTCAAGAGTACACCAGTTTCCAAAATTGGTTATCTGTCTTTCTCTTTCCTCATTCATAATTTTTGAAAGGTCAGGGCACCTGGGTGGCTCAGTTAAACGTCTGCCTTCAGCTCAGGTCATGGTCCCAGTGTCCTGGGATGGAGCCCCACATCGGGCTCCCTGCTCCATGAGGAGCCTCCCTCTGTCTCTCCCTCTGCCTACTGCTCCGCCTACTTGTTCTCTCTCTCTCTTTCTGCCAAATAAAAATCTTTTATAAATAAATAAATAAATAAATAAATAAATAAATAAATAAATAAATTTTCAAAGATCATGATCAAAAATTGTACCTTTTTTTCCCCCCTGCAGGTTTGTACATGTTTGATGCTGTGTACTCACTTTGAGTTCATTTTGGGAGATTTTAGCAAATACTGTAAGATCTTTTTGTTTACCAGATTTCCTGAAATCTCCTACTCCTGGCCCTATTTTTTGATAACACTGGTCAAAGAAAAATGAAGATATGATATCAATAATATCACTGGGTATGTAATATAGAATTAGATGAGTATTTTTGTGACCCTTCTCCATTTACTCAAATAGGACTGATTCAAGTGGAAGAAGAAGTGAATGTTGCTTCAGGTTCAGTGCTTTCTGACTGGTTTAAGTTCACAAAAGCCTTTCAATGTGGATTGGGATGGTTTTATATGGAAACAATAGAATAGTTCACTGACTGTGTTTAATTTATTGGGAATTGACTTTCTTTATTTTAGACAATATGAAAAGCTACCAATCTGGTTATGCGCACTTCAAGGTATGGTAGTAGTAATTCTATTACACATATTTAGATCAAGTGATTTTTATCTGTCAAGAGTACAATTATGTATTTACGAGATGTAACTGAACATTTGAGACAGTTTTGCCCATTCCAACCGCTTGAGCAAGTTTTCTAATTCTTTTGAGGAAGTAGAAAGCTAAAGATGCTCGTTCCTGTCCTTATCAAGGCAGGCCAGACCTACAAACATTGCCGTAAACAATCTTTGGTACCTGGTGAAAGTAGGCAGATCAAACAAATTCTGCAACAACAGAAACTTTGTACCTTCCTCAAGCTCTCTGCATCATACTGGAAGAAAATAAAATGCTAAGCAAAAGGATTTGAAATTAGTCCACTACTGCTGAGAAGTTTGATCAACATGTGTTGGAGCCTACTTTTGGTCAAGCCCTTTATATATCTTGTCTCGTTTCATCATCATCCCAACTTCAAGATGCAGATTCTGTGATTGGCATTTGTCAAGGGTGAAAATAGGGTCTTAGGAAAGTGGCTTGAACTTACTGCAGATCACAGGGCTCATAGGGGTGGAGGTCGACTTTTAATCCACATCTCTGAAAACTTTTGGTTATTCTGTAATACATCTCTGAGGAGTCCAGCAAAATCTGTCTTGGGAAACTGCAGTCAGTCTCAGGAATAAATTACTTAGAACTAGTCTGTGTGGCCACTGTGAGTCAGACATAAGGCCACTGTCTTTGGTTGGACTTGTTCATTAAGTGTTGCCTGGAGGCTATAAGAAGAATAAAAACCAGTCAACAATAGTTAATTTTAATACCAAAGCACAGGGACAATTGACTATTAACTCACTGAATCTCTGCAAAGGCAGACAAACTGACCAAGACAGAAACTTTATATTTTTTGTCAGTATTTGAAGCAGGGGTACTTGCTCTGCTGGGCACATAATATCATTAAAGTCCACACTAGAATCACAGATGACTATTTGGATCAAGTACCAATCTTGAGAAGTAGGTGTGAAAAGGAAAGAAACAAAACAAACCTTTCAGTCTATTATTGTATCTATTATATATCTCTCCATCTGATATAGCCAGTTTTGTTCATGACATTTACTGCTTTATTTTTTTTTAAGATTTTATTTATTTATTCATGAGAGATACAGAGAGAGGCAGAGACATAGGCAGAGGGAGAAGCAGGCTTCCTGCAGGGATCCTGATGTGGAACTGGATCTGGGACCCCAGAATCATACCCTGAGCCAAATGCAGATGCTTAACCACTGAGCCACCCAGGCATCCCAACATTTACTGCTTTAAATAAAATGAATTATTCAGCTATTGACCAAATTAAAGTAATTTGGGTCTATTGGTACAAAGAAGAAAGTAAGTTGTGTCCATAATGAAAATGTGTACACACACACCACGTACTTGGAACAAAGGGCATGAGATGAAAAAAAAAGTTTCACTGTTCTTCAGACTCACATCTGTATGTAAAAATAGTCTTTTGTTGTTTTAAAAGATATGATTTTTATCTTACCTCTTCTTTCTCCAAGGATAATGCTCAGTGTGTGACAAAAAGAAATAGAGAAATATCAGTACTCTCCCTGAGACTAGTTTGCCACTAAAAGTTGTCTTTTTTTTTTTATTGAAGTTCGATTTGCCAACATAAAAGTTGTCTTTCAATTACTTGATTAGAGAAACATGGAGGAAAAGCCAGATGTTGAGTCTTGAATACATAATGGAGAATCCCATTGCTCCCTCCAGTCAGAGAGCAAGATTGAGCCAGATTTAAAGCCTGTGGGAGAGAGCCAGGGGGTCAAGGCACAGGGAGGTCTGGCCCGGAGAGCCTGGATGATGATGACAGGATGGAGGAAATATCTGCACAGAACAGATACACCCTAAACAGTCATCATACATTTAGCATCTCTATTTGGGATGACCTCTTCTTATTAAAACACTCAGGCTCTCTGGGGAAGTTCATAGACTCAGGAGAGGTATTGCTTTGTTCTAGACCAAAGTCTGAACTGTTACTTGAGGGTCATTGGGAATACATTATAAGGGCATCATCTGTTCCACTGTTTTCATAATTTCCCCCATATTCAATGTTGACCAGGAAAAAATGTAGACAGAAGGGTAATGACTACATAGGAAAGGGAACAGCTAGCTATTACCTTGCTCATTTGATGGATATAAACAACAGTATTAGATATTTCTGGCCACAAAACGTGTCTCTGATCAAAATTTATTAAATTTGTTTGCTCTGCAATGTCAGTTTATTAAAAATCCACTTCTCCAAATACATATATAGATCCATAAGGACTTTGAGTGTTAAGATTAGATGTAAAAAAAAATTGTCACTAAGTGCAGACATTTTCTCCTCTTTCCTTTAGGTGAGAGGGAAAATATATTTTCCTTTTAGTATATTAAAATTATACCCAGATGCCTTGAGCCAGTTGCCACTGTATGAGCCAAGCACTAACCAGAACCAGCACTTTTGATGCCCTAAATACTTGGTTGTGCTTGATTCCAATGAAACTCTTACAACCTTGGATTCCAATAAATGTGCACATGGTCAGGACAGCCTGGGTGGCTCAGCAGTTTAGTGCCGCCTTCGGCCCAGGGCGTGATCCTGGACACTCGGGATCGAGTCCCACGTCGGGCTCCCTGCATGGAGCCTGCTTCTCCCTCTGCCTGTGTCTCTGCCTCTGTCTCTCTCTGTGTCTCTCATGAATAAGTAAATAAAATATTTTTTAAAAATGTACATATGGTCAGATTTTGAGAACATTGATTTCGGGTGATTTACTGGCCTCGATGAAGAGGGCATTAGTCTGAGGAAAGTTAGGCTCTTTGCAGTGAAAACATACTGTCTTTGGTCATAGATAGAGCAAGTTACCAGATATCAATTTCCGAATTCCAACACATTTGTAGATAGGCCTAAACCTCATTGGAATAGTCTGTTGAGGCCAAAGCCCAGAAAGAAAATTATCTCATGCTTCTAAAAACAAACAAATATGGTTCCTGTGATGACAAGAAAATATACAAGAAGCATTTTCTGTCAAGCCTAGGCAAACATATGTAGAAAAGGTTTGGCGATTTTAAAAGTAACTTTATTCAGATTTATAATGGTTTGAGATCCTTGAATGATCCTTAGTATGTACAAAGGAGGAGAAAGGGGAGAAGGAGATAAAAACTTCAGGAGCTAACTGAAATACCTTTAATTGAAGTTATTACTATTTCAATTTGAGATGTTAAATGCAAAGCAAATGTATCATCATGGGATAAATATGCAGCTGTCATATAATTGTTCCAAAAATTAAGAGATATTGACTTATCTGTAAATGAAGAAACCATGATGACTGAATAGCTTTTCTTGTTTTGTTTTTCTTTTAAAAAAATTACTGAGCTACATTCAGTATAACTTTGGCTTCTAGGAAGGAGAACCACCTTGGTTCTACCTTGAAATGCTTTTTGGATGCCTTCCTCACTCTCTTTTTATTCCTGTACATTTGGCATTAATCGTGTTTAAGGGTTTGGATGAGGCAGGAGCCCGGAAGAGACGTTAAGCTGTATCACTCAATAAAGCATTCCCTATTCAGCTGATTCATGGCTCTCTCAATCTTGGTGGAGTCATTCTTAGAATAGCAAGGTCCATCTGCCCTGGGATAACAGTAGCCACAGAAGAGCTAACATGGAGACCTTCGAGTACTGGGCCACATGGGCAAACGCCCTTGATTGGGAAAAAATAGCTCAACCTTTAAAATTGGCCTGAGGAATAGTAGATCCCCAATGCATTCTTCGAAGTGCTTTCCACCTTTAATTTAGATATTTCAAGGGAAATTTAATCCATATGTTTTGGATTCATTTGGACTTAACTCATAAATATGCTTCATCAAGGACTGCCAAGCTCTGCATTCACTAGAATCAAGTAGTTTCATGGGACAATAGTGCAGACGGAGGAAATTTGATATCTAAGAGTCCATCACCCAAACAAGGAAAAGAAACCTTCAGGTTCAAACCACTGTCTATAAATTATCTTAGAGCAGTAATTTACCCTGCACCACTGTCATGGTAAAATAAGCCACTTATGCCTGTGTGGGGTGCATACAAACACACACACAATAGATATATGTCCTTTCCCAGAGAAATATCATAACACATGGTCTTTCTTGTCAGCAGTTCCGGAAAAGTTAACAACTCTAGAAAGGAAATAGAGGTTTCTAGCAGCTTTTAAAACCATATAGACTCTTCTCTCTCTGTCTCTCACTTTCTATCTCCTCTTCTCTCTTTGTCTCTGTCACATACACAAAACCACTACTGGGACTCTGTCAGTTTGCAGCCTAAGAATCCCTTTACCTTCTGTGATTCTCCAATTGGCTAGACAATTTTGACCAACTTGACTTTCTTGAGTTTGTACTGTAGGACATCATTTGCCCAATATAAAATGATGTTACATTACCGAAGGGGCTTTTTTCCAAACTAAATCTATCTTCCTCTGAGATTATTTTATGCCTTCCTAGGGCCCTGTGGCCTACAGATTAAGGATCCCTGTGTGTTCACTACTTGGAATGATGCAATGGACAGTGGCTCAATGAGAATAGTATGATAGTCCCTCTCCACCACTTATTAATTTATTTTTACTTAAAAGTTATAAATTCAAAATGAACAGCTTCTACATACTTTTAAACAAATGCCATCTTTCAAGGCAGGGTGCACTTTTAATATCCTCTGTCATAACATCTGTGTTGAGGAGTTTTCAGAGGGAAGAACAGGGAATTCATGGCCCATTTCCAAATCAGATCAAATTTCTTGTGCCAATGGCATCTAACACCTCAAAGGATCGAAGGGCATCTAATAACCAAATACATTTAAGGTATTGCAGAAGCCTCTGGCATGGTTGCTATGTGCACATTCTCATATAGAAAGTGAGAGTGGAGGGAGTCTTGGGGGGCGCGGTGTCGTAGGATTCTGGAATTCACACATACCGAATTCTCAACTTTTCAGTGAGGATGGACAGTAGTGCCACCTTGGACAAAGCCCATCCTTGCTGGGTTAAGATTGCTTGAGCTAATGTTATCAATAGGCCATATTCCCTTAGCATTTCTCACAGAAGAGAGCATTATAACAATTATCATGTCTGTTGGTTTGAAGTGTGATGAAAAGGAGGAATAATGATAAGATTGTGGACAACTACATAATAATATAAAACATTATGGGGGATGCCTGGGTGGCTCAGCGGTTTAGCGCCTGCCTTCGGACCAGGGCATGATCTTGGAGTCCAGAGATTGAGTCCCACATCAGGTTCCCTGCATGGAACCTGCTTCTCCCTCTGCCTGTGTCTCTGCCTCTCTCTCTCTCTCTCTCTCTCTCTCTCTCTCATGAATAAATTTTTAAAAATCTTAAAAAAAATTATGTAACTACCTCTTAAACTACACAGCATCTTAGACCAAATGTCCAAAGATTTTTTACTTATGCAAAACAACAACATCCCTCCATAGGAGAGGACTATACATCTTCTATTTCAAGATAGAGTAGGACAAGCAGATTCAAAAAGGCATAGAATCAACTCAGATTGTTCTTCTTTTCTACAGATGGAGCATGGTGTCAAGGGATGCTCATTTTCTTCCACTGTGCACTTTTACAGTAGGAAATGCCAATAGTGAATTTTTGTGGGGCCAGCATGGTGACTGCACTTTGCCTACAACCCTCAACTCATTTTGTTGGAAGTGGCGATTGGTTGAGGAATAACAAGCCTTCAGGAAAAGGAAAGCAGAGACAAAAGATGAAAGGGAAAAGAGAAACCAAGTAAGTAAAGAATATTTACTGGTTTCCAAGCAGTTGACAACCACCAAATCCCTCTCCTGGTTTCAGTGCAAGACAAATAGATTCACAAGGAAGGAATTGTAATTCGTAGCACTGAACTGAGGCAGTCTTAGCCTAAGCTGCCAAACCCTGCTTAGAACCTTGGCAAATTTATTTGGGTTACTCCACCAGCCCCTTTCTATCTCTTTCCCCACCCGTAGCCTCCAGGCATCAAACTGCTTCTGAGCAGCTGACCTCAGCCCTACCCTAAACCACACTAAGTAGCATTCTCCCTATTGCTATGTGTTTCACTAGTATGGGTGTCATCATCCCTGGCAGTTACACTCCTATTTCTTTCAAAGGGCAGTTTCAACTCTGTCTGCCAGATTGATTTATTGATTGATTCAGTGATTCAGTGATTGATTTACCTGAAAAGCCTGTTTGGCTTCTCAATCTTAAATTATAATTTTTGCAACATTTCTATAAGGTGGATAAAGTATTTACCTCTAACTGACTTTATGTTTTAAATGTGATTGGAAGTGGTTTGCATTCAGCCTTGAGCAGGCTTCCCTTTGTTATCCTCTGAAATGCCCTAAATGATGAAATAGGGGTGGGAGCCCCGTGAAGTGGAGGTCCCCAGAGAGAACCTCTTATTAATTGCTATAAAGTACAGTCTGGGCTCTGAAGCACTCCATTTAGTGTCAGTTCTCTTTCCCTTTTGAGACTTACCAAAAAAAGTGGGGCTTTTGTAAAGAATGGTGGAGGGAGGCAGAGTGGTGGAGGAAGGAAAAAGGTCTGGGGTGTGGTTAGCTTGGAAAAGAATAGGAAAGCTGCAACCTACAGTCTCAATAAGGACATCAATACCATGAATCAGGAACCACGATGGGAAGGATTTCATGGGAACCAGTGTAATGTCCTTCCGGTTTTATGCCCCTCGTCCCTATATTGGGATCGGCCCTTGAATCCTTGTCCTGAAGAAGACATCAGCACTTGTCTATGGGAGCAGTACTAAGTGGAGAAGCCAAGGAGACCATGTCCCACTCCACAGCCTGTATGGTAGGCAGCAGCACCCCAGGACCTACTCACAGTGGACACCTTCTTAAGAGGAATGCCGAGCAAGCCCTGAGCCAGAGGATCAACTCAGGCTAAAATCAGACTGAGCTCTGGGGTGTTAGAACGCTTAGTTTCATGATGACTGCTGGAGAGTTGCCACCACACTAAAAGGAGTGAATGCCCAGTAAATTGGGGAGAATGGAGAAACAGCATGGTCAGAAGATAGCCAGACAGTTACTTCTTATCTTCAGTCCTGGAAGGTTTCAAGCCATGAAGGATAGATAGCAGACAGTTAATGTGTATATCCATCTGGATTCCATCCTTGTTCTTTTGGTGACAGCACCTTAATATTCCCTGTGGAAAACCTCTCCTACTCTTGGTTTACCCCACTCCCTGCCTCAGTGTAGACAGGTTTCCTGAGCCTCAATCAGCTTTGCTTGGCCACCATGATTGGTACAGGCTTGAACATGTGAGCACTTTGGGATCAAAGAGAAAATTGCTTAGGACTCTGTTGGAGCTGTTGGCAAAGAAATGCTCTGTTCCCCCTGTACTTGCAGGTGGGATGATAGAAGTCTAAAGTTTCAGAGATGAGGAGAGGCAAAGCTGCTTTCATGACACCCTTTGGGTTTCTGCCTCAACACCACTCTCAGACTTTTCAGTTAAGTGATCAGATATATTTCCCTTTCTGTTTCTGCTGGTTGCAGTTGGTTTTCCATTGGTTGCATCTAGAGATCTTGACTAATATAGAATAACATCAAGTTTTTTAAAAGGTTGGTAAGGGACTTACCCCCTAAAAGTGTAAAACTTAAAAAATGAGCAAGCAAGTTCATTTAACTAGAATAAGAGTCCATATAGGAGAGTAATGAGAAAACCATATGATCATCTCAATAGATGTTGAAATGCACTGGACAGATTCCAACACCATATGTGATGTTTTTAAATAAAAGATTTAAGTAGAAATGGATGGCTACTTCCTTATCATAATCAGGAACATCTATTTTAAACATCATACTTAGTGATGAAATAGTAAAGGCATTCTAATTAAAATTAGCTGCAAAACTGGGTAGGTAGGCAAAGAGGTAGGTAGACCAATAATTTATAGATTTGATACTTGTGTGAATTCCAGAAACAATTATATTTCTTCATTTGTTCTTGGAACTTGACCAAATGGTTCTAAAGTCCCAAAAG
The DNA here is from genome assembly GCF_018345385.1 of Vulpes lagopus. NCBI lineage: Eukaryota > Metazoa > Chordata > Mammalia > Carnivora > Canidae > Vulpes > Vulpes lagopus. The sequence goes on from NC_054834.1 coordinate 8,796,207, forward strand.
CAGATGAGAACTGCTGAAAGATATTAAGGTAGATTTGAGTACAACAATAATGCAAGTGGTATATTTCCCGTGTAAAAATAGATGAATCAGTGGAATTGTTCAATAAATGTAGTTTATGAAATTGATGATTTGCAAGGAAATGAAATGAATTTTTATTTATTAAAAATTTAACATTTAATATGTAGCTGATCTTGGCTACAAAGTTTTTAAAATTAAAAGCAATACAAAAAAGAAAAAAGAAGAAAAAGTAGAAGGATATTACTCAGGAAATGATCAGTAGGTTACCTGGACTATACATAACATCTCAGGAAAACGTAAAGATAAGCATCAACGGGGAGCGGGGGTAGTTACAACAAATATCTGATGCTTAATATTCTTCATGTTAACCTTTTTTCCAATTCAATAAGGAAAACACTTATTTACTAACAGAATCCTAACAAAAGGAGATAGTTTGATCATTCTCAGGGCAAGAAATAAGTTGCAAATGGTCCCCACAGGAAACAGGCACTCCTGCAAACTGCTAATGGGAAAGCAAACTGTTTAAACCTTTCTGGAAAGCAATTAGATCATAAGTGTCAAGAGCCTTAAAGAGCCTTAAAGAGTTCAGACTTTCTGACCCAGTGATTCTGCTCTAGAATGCATCCTGAGGATACAGGCAGAGGTATGAACACACCAGTTCAAGATGGTTCAGAGCAGCTTTGTGTAAAACAATAAAAATTGGCCCAACTGAATAAGTAAATTCAAATATAACCATTTTAAATTTTTAAAAAAACACAAAGGTATTTTCCAACAATTTTTGAAAATTTTCAGTGTTTGAACATTATAAAGAATGTTATTTGTTAAATGTAGGTGTTGTAGTTATGGATAATTTTTATTACTGATAAAAGTTTTTTTTTAATTTGTCTGATTTTTTTTATTCAAGAAAGATCCGCAAGATAAATGAAAGGCAAAACTGTAGTTAGTCATTTTATATTGTCTCCTACTAACATAACAACCTAAAAGTGTCAGGATTTTTTATTTCTTTAATCAAATTATACATTGAATGTACATAAACTTGTGAGTTTTTATTGCATACATTTTTACTTTTAATAAATGGAATTTATTAAACATACAGATAGTTGTACTTTTATGTATTTTATTTAAAGTTCACCTCAAATTGAAAAGGTTTTTTCAGAGACATAGTTTGAAATAGGACTACCAAATTTAGTTGGACATGATTTGTTTCTGTGGATTCCCTGGTCACCTTAACTCCAGTAGAGGTTGAGGGGAATCTTCTTCCTCTGGTCTCTTAGGCTTAGACAACATCTAGGGGGACAAATTAAAGGTTTGTAACTTTGAGATCAGGTGCTGTTCTTATGCATTTAAGTCTCTCTCTTATGCTTTTTAACTCTCTCAACACCTGGCACCCTATGGGACATTCATTCCATCAGTATGTATAGGTATAGCTAAGCAAATACTTTGGCCTTTCTAAGCCTGTTTCATCATCTGTAAGATGAGGATTATGTGATACCATCAAGATAAAAGCCCTAAAAGGGTGTCCACACACAGTAACCACTATGGTCATTAGCTTTGCTGACTTGCACTGGCATCCCTGGCTGACTGCAGACCCACATCGCAAGTCACACAAGTAGAGGGGCATGGTGCCAACTCTGTGGTTGGGCCCACTTCCCAGATGGTCTCCTCCCTCTGCCTGGGCTGTGTTTTACTTCAGAAGAGCATTACCTGGACATGCCCAGGGCACAGGCATCCGTCCAAGTGGTTCTAATGGTGTGCTACATGGTTAGAAATATATTCTTTGTAGGCCTTGTGAATCATTTACTGATAGCAAGAGTCCGTAAGGGATTCCCACGCCTGATGCAGATGTATTGTCTATCACCCAAACACCAGGCCAGTGGATGTGAAGACCTTGCATACCCTGGCTGCCATTGCCAGTCTCGCTTCATGGTGGCCTAAAGTTAAGAAGGCACTGTATTAAACTGATGGTATACTGCTATCCGAGCCAGGTATACTGCCTACGGCCCTTTTCTGCATGTGGCCTGGGGTTGGGCTTTGATGGAGTGGTGGCTGGTGGACAAAGGAAGGACTTCATTGTCCTCTGGCTCATTGTTTTTTTTTTGTGTGTGTGTGTGTGTGTGTGTGTGTTTTTTGTTTTTTTGGTTTTTTTTTTTTTTTTGAAAAAGAATTTGCTAACAATGCTACCTCATATTCCAGGAACAAAGTACCTATATAAAGCTAATCTTTAGGCAGGTACCATTGCCCACATTGTGTTTGTTTTTCCTAGAAGTCCCTTATTAAGACCTCAAATTGAGGCACTGTTTTCAGTTGGAGATAAAACCATTTCCTCTTTTAAATACAAATACCCAAAGGGTGGTTAAATGATATCCTATACCCTATCCACTGTTTCTACCTTTCCAAGGATTTCTGAGAGCAGGCTTACTGGGGTGAGCAGTGCTGGACTCTGGACAAAAGGAAATGGTGAGGACGCAGCCCACTACTGAGGAGGGAGGCCAGGAGGTGGCTTAAGACCTTGCTTTTGATGTGGATGGAACTGGAGGGTATTATGCTGAGTGAAATAAGTCAATCAGAGAAGGACAAACATTATATGGTCTCATTCATTTGGGGAATATAAATAATAGTGAAAGGGAATAGAAGGGAAGGGAGAAGAAATGGGTAGGAAATATCAGAGAGGGAGACAGAACATGAAGACTCCTAACCCTGGGAAACGAACTAGGGGTGATGGAAGGGGAAGAGGGCGGGGGGTGGGGGTGACTGGGTGGCAGGCACTGAGGGGGGCACTTGACGGAATGAACACTGGGTGTTATTCTGTATGTTGGCAAATCGAACACCAATAAAAAATAAATTTATTATTAAAAAAGAAAAAAGACCTTGCTCTCATCCCTGATGGCTGCCCCAGGCTGCTTTAGGCAGCACAGGACCCTGAGTGCAGGTCCTGCCTCCATCCCCTCTCTGGGGCCTCCATCCCTCTCATCTCTGTCCCTGTGTGTCCCATACAAGGCCCAGGGACCTTTGTATGTGTTCAAAACTTCCTTAAATGTTATTCTTCCCAGTTAAAGATGGATTTTTCTTGTTTTCTTCATAACAACGGATGCTTGCAACTCTTGCCTAGGCTAGAGTTAAGCAAAAATAAAAGTTTCTCTGAGGTTTTAAGCATGTCTGTGTCAGAGGCAAAGTGGGGAAGTATTCTGAGAGTTGCAAATTTTTGCCAAGCCCGAGTGATACATGGAATATTGTAGCAACCCCGCACTTTGTATTTTCTCTACAATGTGTTTAGCCTTTTCCAAATTTACCTTCCTTGGTAATCGCCTTATGGTCTGCCCATCTCCTGCCACACCTGAAGCTGGGAAAGGGGAGTGATGTCCCACTGAGGAGGCTGCCTATCAACCAAAGACAGAGAATGCTAAGTTGTCTCAGAAAAGGTCATTGCAATAGGTGCTTTTTGTAGATACCTGGTTCGAACTTTCTCATGTCCTATCAGTGCCTTGATACCAGCACAATTGGGGGCTTTTAAATATACCCAGTGGACAGGTAACTTATTCCCCTTTTCAAACTAGGAAACTCTTGGCTGCCCGTAGTAAACTGAATACTCCTCTCTTGGAAATCTCAGAATAGGTCTGTGTGATATCAAACACCTATGCTGGGAAAAACAGGAGCAAACAAAGCCATAAGGGACTGCCTTTGAAATGGAGCCTGGGAACCCTTCAACCACATTGAGTGTTTGTTTGCTTTCCTTGTTTCCCTAGAACCTTGCTCACCTGGAGGCAACAGCCTGTACTTTGTCATTTGTTGGGATGAGGAGGGGCAAGGGAAAGGAGGCACTTTGGCTGGCTTGTCAGAGCATCCCCAGCGGGAAACTATTTAAAGAGTTCCTATCTTAAGTAACCCTCAACCAGTTGTTCCTTTCACTTGGGGATATGCCAGGGCTGTGGCTGACTCAGCTTGGGCCCAGTTCTGCTGTCATTACCTAAACCCAAAGTTCCTGGTTCCCTGGCTTTGGTGGAGAGTTTGCTGGCATAGAGAAGTTAGGGACAGTACCCGGACGGGGACCAGCTTTGCACTAGGTGTGTTTGAGGCTTTTATTTTCCTTTGTGAGTTCTAATTTCTGGTACCAAAGGGATTAAGGAAACCAGGAGCAGCCTGGTTGAGGACATATTAAGTCCCTGTGCTTCAAGCAGGAAGGTGGGAGAAGGGACACTGGCTTTCCTTCATTGACAATGGAAGAAGAGTCAGGTCTTTGGAATCTTTCAGATGAGAGCAGATGTACCCCATTTACTTTAGTTAGGAGCTGCTTCTTATAAGGATGCAAAGGGAAGGGGCCATTCTTTACCAGAACTGAAATATTATAATAAGACAAAACACAGACCTTGCTGCCTGGTTTTCCCTGAGCTGAAGGCCCGTGGTTTTCTTTACTCCAGGGCTCTGCCATTATGGTCCTGTGTTGTCTCCTTGTCTCTACAGTCAAGTCATCAAGTTAACTATGCAGCTTGAGTTTAAACTCCCCAAGGAATGATGTAGTCAGTCACTGTCTTGTACAGAGTGCCCGTACCAGAGCTTTTCCCCCAGTCTGCCAATCGGCTGACTACTGTCTGGATGGCTACCTTTGTCCCTGATGCCCATCCCTGGCCTACAGGTATGACCAGCTGGTGGGATCACATGGATGATGCATTTTGATTTGTGCATGAAGGACTGCCATAGCTGATGGCCTCGGATGAGGTTCATGTGGCAGGTACTTGGCATCATGTTTTGCTCACTTCTGGAGAAGGATGTATGATTATGATTGCTAAATACTCTAAATAATTTGAGGAACCAAAAATTTGACTTGGATTCTTCTCTAAGGGGAACTCAAAAGTAAGATGAGGAACAGTTTTCTAATTCCCAGAAGGGACTCTGAGCAGCTTTGACATATGGGAAACCCACCACAGAGCTAAGCTTCAGCACCCCCAAGGATGTCAGCACCTCAATGGTGAGTGTGGCTCCTGTGAAGGATCAGAGGGAATGAAAGAGGGGACACTGGAGGGGCTAAAGCAGGAGAAGGAGGATCCTGGGTGAGAATTGAAGATAACTGATTATAAGAATGCATGGAAACCATCTGATGACTCTAAGACTTGCTTGTGGGGCCTTTTGGAAAAGTCTGGAGCCCTAAACTGGCACATGCAAGAGGATCCACTAAAACATGCGCTATGATAAGGAAAATGACAAGAAAAAGTCCTAAGGAAAGGAGTAGGGAAAGATAGAAAAATAAATTAGGGAATACTTGAACATCAACTTTGTAATAATGTAGCAATCAGGAGGCAATTCTGAGATTTCACTCACTTGAGAATTTAGAAAGATATCCAGAATAACAGCCAACCCAAGAGCAATTACTACCTTCTTAGGGTAGTTAAGAGACTGAAGTGGCCATATTCATGTCATGCCAGATGGGGAGCCAGCAAGAGTGGAGTTATAAGGAAAGTGCCATCAAGTGATGATTTGAGGTAAAAATGGTGAAAGCTTCAGAGCTGGAATTGGCAGAAAACTCAGGGTGTAAGTTTGTGTCTTGTGAAGCAAACCAAATGGCCAGCCCAGGTGAAGCAATATCCAATACTTGAGCTGCTGGCTAGCAATTGCGCACGCTAGGCAATCCCATCCTGATTATGATGCTCAGTCCAACCCACCAGGTCTTGTGTCTACCTATAAAAATACCTGCAAGTGTTCCTTCACTTGAGACCTTATGAAGATGAAAGATTTGTTGAAATGGAAATGGATTATTTTAATGTACAAATCAATGCAAATTAACATGTAATAAATTCATCACTGATCAAAAAGAAGTGGCTCTGCTGTGAACTCACAGTTCTTCTTCATTTAGGGGCTGTGAGGAACTCCTAGGCCGGGAATGATCTAGTGTTGTACTGTGTTCCATCGAGTTCTGCTGATTTCCCTCCACATGGAAAGCACATGGTGCTTCCCTTAGCTGGTAGATCTTCCCTCACGACCTCATTTTATTGAATCAGAGCTTTTCCTCAGAGTTCTTCCTGACAAAGTTGTTCAAAGTTAATTTTAAGGATAGTACTTATCAGGAGTTGCTAATAATTTTTGCTTTCTCTCAGTCCCGTCTGGAAATATTGATGACCTACTCTACTTGGATTGGCATTCTCTCCTATTTCTCCCCTAGCTCATCTTCTTTCTGTGTGGTTCTCAATTGTCTCTAAGATTCCCTGCCCTTGTTGGCCATGGAAGGAGCTGAACTCTGGATTTAACTTGGATGAAGATTAGGTCAGAGCATCCATCCCTGATATTAAACAGAAATATGAACTTGATGCCCTTTTCTGTGTAATGGTGACAGGAATCCCCTCCATAGCTGCAACTCAGGAATTGTTTCTCTTTAGCCATTTTATGCCTCCTGTAGTGAAGACTGCCACCCCACTGACCAAATATTACGTGTAGTTGTTGAAAAGCACCATGCCTCTCATTGTAAGAACTCCTGCTACCCACACTATCACTCCAACCATCATCACCACTACCTCATCCTTATGTATATCACAGTTTTCAAGATGCCTTCACAATCTCTGCCTTATTTGCACAAGTCCCATGACCTATTCAGAGTACCTGTTATTTCTCTGATTTTTTTTCAAATGAGGATCCTGCATCTTGGCAAGGTTATATATCCCAGGGTGAACTCTTGGCCCAAGAGCACATGGCTAGTAAGGGGCCGAGCTGGGGAAAACCAGATGCTGAAGACATTCTTAATGCTCAGGGTCCCTCCTGAATTCAACCTCTCCCCCATCATTTGTCCAACTCCATAGGGTGCTGCTCTCTGAGAGCTGGGAATGAGGAAGTCCAGAAAGGATCTGACACAAGTTAATTTGCATATGGTGCTGTTAAATGCTGATAAGTTTCAAAATGTCACCCCTTTCAGGGTCATTGCATTTCAATGAGCCTCATTCAGTTATGTGATATGAAGGAATGCTTTCCTAAATATAAAATTGCAAGCACTGATGAGAAGTTAGGGAGCGATTGGTGGGAAATGGGAACATTCTGACACCTCTTAAATCACTTTATGTCCAGGATCCCATTTGATGAACTCCCTATTCCTTGTGGGGCCACCCTGTCTCAGAGATGTTGATTTACACACCTGCCAGGAGCTTGAATGCAGGCCTAGGGGCTTCATTTCCATTCATTCATAGCAGGGTGTGTGTTGTGGTTTGACCTCACATTTGTTCACCTCTTCTCTTGCACTTTCCCAGTCCAGTTTTGCTTCTTTCAGTACTACCAGGTCTCTGAGTGCAAAAAGCAACAGCCTAGCAATCCAAGCCTTGGACTGGTGGCAAGCAGCAAGGGTTAACTAGTTTTGCACAAAGCAAGCCTGGCTCAGCCCTGTGAATCTCTTTTTCACATTTGCTGCTTATTCATGACCCAAGCCCATCTGCTGCACGAGTAACCATCAGCCGCTCCTGTTTCAGATGTCAGCCACCCCAGCTGTTTCTCTCTCTCTGTAAACACGAAAGGAGGACGCAATTACCACAGTATTAATATTCTGGCTTGATTATTTCTATGCAGTGAAATGAAGACTGATGAAGTCCCCTCTGGGCCTACCATCACCTCAGCCCCACACAATGCACACACATAAAGCACAGTCCAGATTATAACCTTCCAGGAAGACCCAGGTGAACCTTGGAGGTTGTGCTATGACCTGAGCCACCTGGAAATGCCAAGGTAAACATGGTGTGTGCAGGAAAATGGACAATTCACTTGGGTCCCACAGGGCTTTGAGAAGGGAGTTTACACCGAAATTAAGAAAGGAGGTTTGAAGAGGCCCCATGTAACTCAACCTCTTAGATTGTTTTGATAGAGACTCTAAAAGTCATAATAATTTCTTCTATCAGCATTCTTTAAGTAAATGTCAGACATAAGCTATCCTTGAGAACAGAATTTCCCTCTTTGGATTTTCTCTCTCATCTCGAGGCAGCAGGAACTGGCATGATCTGACTCATCAAGAAATGTTCTTTCAATTATTTCATAAACTTGTATTAAGCATCAGGACATCTTCCTGCAGCCATAAGCATGCCCAAAGCACCTTGCATAAGGGGCTACAAGGTACGATACTCAATAGAGAACATTTCCTGTCCCCCAGTTGTCATGCTGGCTGATGCTGGGATAAGCACTTAAAAAAAGAAGATGAGATAGAACCAGTCTTCTGGCTTGAGTTCTTGGCTCTACCGCTTACCATGATCTTGAGCAAGGCCCATTACCTGCCTGTGCCTTCACTTCCTCATTTATAAAATGAAGACAGGATTGTTGAGAAGATTAAAAGAGTTAATAGGTATAAAGTGTTTAAAAGAGGCCCTTGGCACACCCTCAGCAAAATATAAATATAGGCAGCCCGGGTAGCTCAGCAGTTTAGCACCACCTTCGGCCCAGGGCCTGATCCTGGAGACCAGGGATTGAATCCCACGTCGGGCTCCCTGCATGGAGCCTGCTTCTCCCTCTGCCTGTGTCTCTGCCTCTCTCTCTCTTTCTCTCTCTCTTTCTCTCTCTGTCTCTCATGAATAAATAAATAAAATCTTAAAAAAAATAAATGTTATTGTGTCTTACTTGTCTTAAAGGGCTCTTAGGTGATAATGTTAGGGGTGGAGAACTGGAGAAGGTCCCATGGAAGAAGCCCATGGAAATCAAAGCTTAGACAAGAGACCTTAATAGTTGGAGAAAAACTGGAGACCAAAGGAACAGCAAGTACAAACGAAGCAATAAAGCAACAAATAAAAGTTCTTGGCATGTTTAAAGTTAAGTCCTCCAGGGGATAAGAGATCAGGGTATGTGGTGGCAGTAAAGGGCAACAGAGTGAGCAGGGGAGTTAAGTTTGGGATAGATGAGAAAAAACCCTAGACCAAGGAATTAGGACATGTCCTCATACAGAATAGGAAGGCTTGGTAAGTTTCTAAGTGAGAAACTTCCTTTAAAAGGAGTCTAAGAGCAGACAGCTTGGAGAATGGAAGTGGCTAAAGCATGGGGAGACTGCTGACGGGTAAGGCAAGGCTCTGACCCAGGACAGCAGGGTGCCAACATGTGGATGGAGGGAGTGATCTGAGGGCTGTGTGGATAAGTGAGAAGTTCAAAGTGAAGACCACATTGGGGCTCAGGTTCTAGATGTTTGGAAGGAGGGAGACCCCCTTTGCTGGCATAAAGAACACAGAAGCGTGTGGAGGAGCATCCCTGAGGGATGAGGTTGACTTGATTCTTGGTCCCTCTGTGATGTTCCTAAGGTGCTCGACAGCGAGGAGCAGGAGCCATGCCCTCCAGGTAGCATTTCCTTCCTCTGTACTTGAACAAGTTACTTCCCCCTCCAGCAACAGGTACAAGCTCTGAAATTCCACCCACCTTGCACCCAAGCCAGCCAAGCACGGCCTCACAGAGGGAGGGGATTTTAATGGGCTGGAGTTTTGGGTCGGTGTGGAGTTTTGTTCAGCTTATTCTAACTTGCTGTAAGAGTTCTGCATTTTATAATGGAGAGTTTTATTTTATGAAGCAGCTTTCTTGGGGGGGGACGGGCATAGACATGGAATGTGTCCATGCCAGTGTGTGCGTGCACATCCGTGTGCCTGTACGTGATGTACATGTCCATGGGTCTGAACATGTCTGTATGTGCATATGTGTGCATGTGTGTGTTGGAAGAGGAGGTGAATCCAATAAGAGTCAGATTTGCATGATAAAATTTCAGGTGCTTCTAAATGCTGTCCTCAAAACCCTCTTACCCATTCTGGCTCCTCTGAAATTCCTTTAATGGAGGCCTGATCCTTGCCTTTTGTTCAGCTCAACGATACACACCACAGTGGGTAAAGTTAATGGGTAAATGCCCTCTCCCCCAACTTGATAGCTCTGTTGCCCTTGGATATAAACCAGCTCTCTCACTTATAAACACTGATAATTGCAAGGACGGTAAGGAATATTATAAGCATTAAATAAAACAAGACAGCAAAGCCCTTTATCTGCTGAGTACAAAGTAAACATGAGTTATTGCTGTGGAAGGACACGGACACGCTGACACTGCTCATGGTCAGGGTGGGGTTAGACGTGGTCCTGTGACCCACTTGGTCAGCCGTGGAATCCCCTGCCACTGTATGACCTACACCTCCCTGTGCCTGAACTTCCCTCTGACTGTGCACCTCTTACATCGAGTTACTGTGCAGATGAATTGGTGTATGTGAGTTGGTGAGCATGGTGCCTGTGTACAATAGGCACTATAAATGTAGTGGCTAACGCTTCTGAAGAAGAAAGATAGAGACAAGAAAACAACTGCCCTGGTGAGTGCCAGAGGGCAGCACTGAGGAGTTAGGGGCCCACTGATAGAGGCTGGGGTCTTGAAAATGAGCTTTTCTGATGATCAAGCCCTGAGCCCTCAGCAGAACCACAGCTGTCCCTGGAACTGGCATGCAGTGATGATGGGCTCATAGACTGCGGGTCCAGTGTCACTTCCAAACTCGAGCTAGAAACAACTCTAACATACAGTGCCAGAACATTCTAGGTTGTCTCAACACGGCGACTTGGAGGGGATGGCAGTCGTTTAGATATATCAGCCCCAATATCTTTATCACATTTCTACACGGTCACCATTTTCTGAAGAGGAAGAACAAGCTGGGAAAATGAGAATCCTACAGAACTAGCCCCTGGCCTAAGAGTAACTACTTGCCTGGGAACAAGTGGGTGTCCCATTTTGAGAAGTCCCAATGCACATCAATCAAGTCTGCTAAGCTTGTAAAAATAGAGTGTAGTTTTCTGGAAAAAGAATGAAGAGAATCAATCATTTGCATTATCAAAGGATTCTTTGCTTCAGGGGGGAAAAAGAAAAGAAAAAAACATTAAAAACAATTTTTTAAAGGGTTCCCCACATGGTCTCTTTAAGTGGCATCCTTTCTTGGTGAATTTCAACCCTGATTCAATTTGCAAATATTGGATTTATACTGCAGTGCATAAACCATATGTTCCTGAGGAGAGTTAAAAATGTGTAAAGTGAGGTACTCCTATAGGAATGATATTTAGGAGAAATTAAAACAAACCAGAGAAAAGGAGCTCTTTCCTTTATGAAGAAATTGAGTAATTTAAGTTAGAGTGTGTGTGCTTAAGCATCAGCTGAAAAACAGCTGCTCCTCAGAGGAGGATGAGCCAAGAGTGAGGTTGGGAGGAAGTTGAGATGAGAGCTGTTTAGTTCTTTAATGCTCCTGTGTGTGGATAAAAGGGTGAGAAGGAGGGGATCTTCTTTGGCATAAGCAGCGGTTCCAAGCAGTTCTAGAAGTTTCTGCCTCACTGAATATGATCTTCCTGCATGGCGGCTGGAGTGGAGGACCAGCGCCAAACACATGGTGCAGTGATGTAGCAGGGCCAGCGGGTCAGGCACCTGTGAAGCCGCAGCCACAATACGTTCTTCAGAAGCTGCTTTTTGACTTAACTGAGCACAATTTTCCATCCCATATGTGCAAAGCATTTCATCCATTAGCGTCTCCCTGGCTCCTTTGGGCGTCTTTTTTTCCATTCAAAAAAAAAAAATAGAAAAAAAAGAAAAGAAAGAAAGAAAGAAAACAAAACAAAACAAAAAAACAAAACAAAAACCACACAAAAAATAAAAACTTCCCAAACTCCAACTCATCACACACAAATATTTTGCTTCTGAAATCCACTCCCATTTTCTTCTCAAAGGCTGACATATTTTAACCTGTAGAGGTTCAGCTGCCCCCATCTGCTTTTGATTATTGCGAGTTCTCTCTTTCCTGGGTCTGAACCCAATCACATTAAACAAGGTACTTTGCTAAGTGTTGTGAGGCGTAACAAGGGACCGTGAGCAGCTGTCTTAAAGGAGCTTACATTTTAATTTAATGTAATTTAATTTTAATTTAATTTCCATGTAACTGCCTGTCTGATTTCCTCAATTTCTACTGTGGAGTACCCCCTATGAAAAAAAAAATGCTTTTAGAAACTTGCAAACTGACACTTTAATCCTGAGTAGTTGAGATGGGGAATATGTGTGTGTAGGCACATGCGCGCACGCACACATGCACACTGAAAACAACTATCTCAGATTCTATATTGTGACTGTATTTACTTTAAACAACATGACATCTTTTGGAATCTGGAATGAAAGGTCCTTTGACCTGATGACCACACGTAGCTGGATGTGGCTGACCGTGGTGGTAAGGATGATTTTGAAAGGAGAGATGTGGAGGCAAGAAGAGGAGCACAGGACACTCTGGCAGCTGTGTAAGAGTGAAGAGACAATGGACCAAACAAGGCAATGATTGTGGAAAGGGAGTAGAGTCCAGATATATTCAGCAGTGGAGACAGCAGACTCAGCAGCTCCCAGGATTGGGCGGGGAGTAAGAAAAGCTTGGAGTCTCAGTTCATTCTCCAGCATCCGACCAGGTTATGAGGAAGATGGCACTGGTGTTTGCCGAGGTACAGAATTCACACACAGCAGGGTGGAAAAACTAAGCTGGGGGCAAACGAGGTCGAGATTACTGGGGGAACACATTGACCCAGCTGGCAGTTGTCTATGGAGAGCCCTCGGAAGCTGAGGGGGTCTTTGCTGGAAGACATAAGGGACAGTACAAGAAGAATGACAGATCAGAGAGGAGGGTAAAGTCATGTAAGGTAAAGACATGATTAAGAGGGAACAGGGCAAGTAGTGTCGATGTCCAACAAGAAGAGGATTGGTACTTGTGCATCAGACTTCGCAAAATAGCGGTTCTTCTCAGAGAGCGGCAGTGCTGCATCATGGGGGCGGGAGGAGGGAGGAGACAACAGTAGGGAGTTTGGGAGTTGGTGGAAGGTTGAGAGGAAACCTCTGAGGCAGAAAAGGCAGTGAGTGAACCACACAGATCATCCCATTAATCCTGGTGCTTGTTTTGCAACCACATGACCTTTGGTTACAAAAGGGATGAGAAAAGCCTGGGAGGTTGTGGAAGGCAAATCCATGGGCACTCCTAGGAAATGTACAGAGCAGCACGAGAGTCTCGTCTCATTGTCCTCCACAACACAACACACAGGGTCTGCTTTGTGTGCCCCCAAGAACTTCTCAGCATATAACGGGAAGAATTTTAAGGATCAAGACACACTGTTGGATATATAAGCACGATACATATATATCAATATATATATTGATCATATAGAACATCAATGCATGTAGGAAGCTCCCTCACCAACCTTTCCTATCTAGTGGGTAGCAGGTTGGTAAATGACTAATACCAGCATTTTCAGGTGACGGATGATGTAATCAACTGATCAAGAGTCTCTTAATTACAGTGCAGTAGGCATCAGTTTAATTAGAAGTGGTCAGCAGAGAAGGCCGGAAGTCCAGGGCCTCACCTGTATGCAGGGATTTTCAGGGGTATCCGTTGAACTTTCAGTTCCTCTAACTCAGTCCCTAAGTGTATCCCATCCTTGAATCTTCTACAATGTAGACTAACCAGCTCTAACATGTGACAGAATTTTGGAGCACTTCTGTATTTAACAACCTTTCTTTTTTTTTTTTTTTTAACAACCTTTCTATGAACAGGCTGACGTTTATACTCAGATTATGTGGTGGGTCCCTCCATTAGCCGTCGTGGTACCTCACCACGGAGGCACTCATGTTCACTGACCGGTGCCATGTGGCACAGAACACGCGTGTTGGCTGGCTCATGGAAGGTGTGCACTTGCAAAAAGCTCGCTAGAGTTAGATGCAGCTCACAGCTACAGGCCAACACTTCAGACTCCCTCTGTAACCCCATATTCCCTCCCCATATCCCAATCAAGGTGACAGCTTCTGCTTGGTCTTCCTCGTAGCTAATACCATGCTCATGTAAGGCTCTTTCATCCACAACTGTGTGTACCCCTTCACCAATTTCTGTCCCTTCTGAAAAATATAGAAAAGCTCATTAAGAATATAGACAACTTAGATGTTTAAGTTATGAATGTTGCCTCTTGACATCCTTGATTTGCTGAGCTGTGGAACCCTTGTCCACCTTGACTAGATAACACCGGGCTCCTTCTAGGTACAGGCAGCTCTCATCCTAGTGGTGGAGAACGTGGCCTCTGGCCCTGCGCTGCCCTGGTTAATTTCTTAGGTCTGCAGCTTTCATCTTTGGGGGGCAAATTGCTTAGCTTCTCTGTGCCTTGGTTTCCCCATATCTAAAATGGTGATAAAACTAGAACCTCTCCTATTGGGTTATTATGAAAATTAAATCAGTCAATACATGTTGTGTGGCCAGAACAGTGCCAAGCCCAAAACGTACTATAGTTGTGGTGTTGTAAGGATTGTGGCCTGCAGATGTCCGTGCTCTGACACGATGGAGTGGCCAATGGAGTAGCCCAGAGGAATCTGGAACCAGCCATCGGCTGGCCTCACTGATGGCTGCCTACAGAACAAAGAGTACTTTAGCCACAGGCTCCCAGGCAGCTCTCAGCAAGTGACACATATGCATGTGGGACTCAAAATTGCTCTCCAGTCTCCTTTTCCAGGGGACTGGATGGAGGTACAAAGAGAAGTCAAGTTGTTGTTTCCCCCAGATTACCTTTCATAGTAAGTACAGCATTTACTGATCCTTCGGGTCTTTACTTTTCTTTACTGTCTCCTGATCTACCCAACTTTCCAATGTCCAGGGAAGAAGAGAATTTTAAAGATATTCTAGAAATAAATAGGAGCTAGACGTGTAGCCAGAAAACACAGACATCCTTCATTTATGAAACTAGTTGCCTAATCCCTTGGACAACTGGCATTACCCATTCTTAGATGAACCTGCTAGTTCTCCATCCTGGGGACCATCAAGCCCAGCCGACCCAGGGGATTTTCGCAGGAAGCATAGATGTGAGCTACCTCTCCAACAAAGCTTCAGGCTGCAGGTCCCAGGTGAAGCCAGACACCCGTCTCCCTGTAGATCTGGCCACAGAGGGCATCTGGTGGGAGAAACATCAGCAGCAAGCACTAGGGAGTGAAAGGAAATCTGCCTTTTTCTCTTACTATATGTCACAGGCCCTTCAGGCAAAGGGACATGACACCAGGGTCCAGATAACCTTCAAGACATTGCTAATAACAGAAAAGGAGTCTATGTATGAAAATCAAGTAATAGCAGTGGCAGCAGCAATAGCAGCTTGAATTTGCTGAGCGCTTCCTACGTGCCAGGCGTTGTGCTTTGTGCTTTATATGCGTCATTTCATTTTATCCTCCCTAACCCCCTCCTAATGGGTATGATCTAGAGTTAGTGTGATGACTGCAAGGACAGGCTCCAGGGCACTGTCTCCACCCAAGTGCTATTGACATTTGAGGCTGGGTCATCCTGGGTTGTGGAGGCTGTCCTGTCACTGGAGGATGAGCACCCTGTCTTCCTCGGTCCTATAAATACCCGTAGTATCCCTCCTTTACCCCAGCCACGACAACCAGGAATGTTTCCAGATGTCACCAGGTATCCCCTGTGAAGCAAAATTAGCCCTAATTGAGACTCACAGCTCTAGAGTCCTAGGAAAGAGCGCAGGATTTCTGGCTGCAAGACCTACTATCCCAACAGCTGTGTGCTAGTGTCTTCAGGGGCCAATGGGCCAACCACACCATATTTGAGAATTTTTTAACTGAAATAAATGCCTCTTTCGTGTTTAGAACAGTGCCTGGCCCATAGGAAGTTTCAGTAAATGTTCGCTATTCTAATGAAGTCTTACTTTTCTTGCTCAACAGATGAAGAAACCAAGACTCCGAGAAGTTAGAAAATGTGCCACCTTCCCAGCAGAGCTATAGCTTAGCCAGGGTTCAAATCCAGGCCATCTGCCATCAGGGCCACATGCCCTCAACCCGTGTCTACTGAGGAAGAGCTCCGGAGCCTGCCAGGCTGTAAACTGTCGAGCTAGTGGTGGGAGGGGGGCTGCCTGGGGTCCTAGCAGGGCCAGAAGCCCTGGGGTCCAGTGGCTCCCCCCCGCCCCCGACAGCAGCAGGCAGCAGTGGCCCAAGCAGCTCAGCGGAGGTGGCCACAGCAGTCCCCTGGCGTTTGATGTTGTTTGTCGGCAGTCACAAGTGGTCGCTATCAAGGATTACTATTTGTGTATCCGTGAGTCACAATATGCCAGATTCATAAGAGCCAGATGTCGCAGCTGACCCAGACGAGGCCCTCAGACGGATCCCACGCGTTTTGTGTGTCAGGCCTATATCCATTCATAAAACAGCTCCTTCCCAAAATATAAGTCTTGAGAAAAAAAAAATCTGAAGTTGGTTGTGCAGTTCTACAACTAGCTGCGATTGTTTTTCCAAGACCCTCTCCCCGCGTCCCCCGCTGGTGCTTCTTCACACTTTTAATTCTGAGTTAATCCTAACACGGTTCAGAGCAGAAGAGGGGACATGGTACCGATCACTCAGCCGCGGAAAAAGAAACAGGAATTGAAAGTCACAAGTAGGTGAGCCTAGGAGAATAACATTATTTTTGCTGTTGTAAATATTAAAGCTGCAGAAATATCTCATGGTCAGAATCAGGCAATTATGTCACTAACCTCCTCCCTGCCTTTTTTTTTTTTTCTTTTCTTTTTTTAAACTTTGGATGTAGCCACTTTCTCAGAAGCACAGCTGAAAAATCCTTAAAAAATGCATGCACGCATACACGCCAGTCTCAGGAGTTCAAGGTGTCTGGAGTAAGGATTAGAGAGGTTCAAGTCGACTCCCCCTGTTAAAATTACAGCTGCACCAAAGATGGTACAGAGTATCAGCCCAGGGCTCAGGAAACTCGTCCGGTTCTCAGGAATGAGAAAATGCAGCTGTGCTGGATCAGATCGGAGGGTCAGGCTTCCCTCTCCTCGTCACCACTCTGTCCAGAAAGAAAAGTCCAGGAGATGCCCCACTGCCCCAGGGGCATCCAGGCAGCCGTGATGGGAACGTGTGTATCCGTCATCCCGCAAGTGTTCAAAGGCAGGTATGCACTTTTAAGAAAACAAAATTAGCACCAAAAATAAACCCCGGGGTTTAGCATTTTCCATTTTTCGTTTTCACTTTTTGTTTTCCTCCAGGGGTTGAAATTTAATATCTCTTTTAGCAAACCAGAGCTGGCTCCCTCTCTTCCTCTGGCTCCTTGTCCCCAGTGAACTCAGTGCCTAGTCCACAGATACGCTCAGCTGATGAGGAAGCCTGTGCATTGTCACCAAGGCCTGTTGTCACCAAGGAAGTGTGTTTGGGGGGCAGGTGCTTTTAATCCAATCCCCACCACCCTCTCCTGCCCCCTCCCTGCCCCCCCACCATGCTGACCCTGCTAATCTTCAGGTTCAGCACTTGTCAGGTGCTGACAGTGAAAGAATCCCTTTACAAAATGCACCCACCCTGGGGTGTCCGTGCATGTGAGTGTGTGTGTGCGTGCGTGTGTGTCTAGCTCTCCTGCAAGGTTCCACATTTCCCACGGGTCCCACTAGTGCAGTCATCAGAGTGATGCAGCCTCATTCGGTAGCTGTTCGAAGAAACTTTGGCTGAGGGCTAAGCTTGCCCCTCTTAGTAGGATGTCCTCCCTGACATTTCTCCCCTCCCCAAGAGGCACTCTTGGTGAGACAACACAAACATCATTCACCAGCTGCACCCCCACCCCTTAGCTTGATGACCTACGTTACTGGCTAGCACAGAGTCATTTTTTAGTTTAACTCACGTCCGGTTAGGCACAAAGATATTTTTTAAGGCTACTTTGTGGGGGGTAAGAACACATCAGGGGTCACTCCAAATCCATTCCAAATCAGAGTCTTGCAGGCCAACCCCGCAGAGAGCCAGAAGGAGGAAATGACTCACTCTCTGGGCCCATTGCTCTCTTGTAAGTCATTAAACTCTCTCCCAGCACAGAGAGCCAGGGGCCATCACTGAGGTTCAGCTGCTACTTGAAATCAAATCCTACTTCCAACAGCACCATTTCCCTCCACCTTCCAGAGGAAGGCCATACCTTCATGATATGTGTCTCTGCACTGGGCCACTCTGGGGTTGGTTAAAAATTTGGCTGAAACAGCATTGCTATCCTATTACCTTCCTGTGATAACCCCTGGAATGTCAGTTGTTGAAATCAGGTAGGTCTAGTAAGGCTTTGGTAAATAAGAATCACACGTTGTCCCCAATTTACAACTCTTTAGCTCTACTGTTTTCCAGCAAAATGGTGGATTAAGTCAGAAATGTACAAACATGATACATTATCCCTTATTGGCTCAAATTTATGAAATTCATTTACTTATTTATCTCACAGTCCATCCGTATTCATTCAAAAATACTTAAGTGCCCAACCTACTGGACAAAGGGAGGCCCAGGGGACAGACATGCAGAAGACGTACTTCTCCTCACTGATGGGCTGATTGGATGGTAGCAGAGAGACTGGTGAGTAAACATATGTAATTATGTGGCACCATGATCTGGGTCTTAAGAAGCATGGCACAGTGACATCGTGTGGGTGGTCAGTGCCACCTGCAGGCATCAGGAAGGCTTCTGAGACTGGATGAGCAGGTATTTCCAGGCCTATAAGTGGGCAAAGGCACAGAGGCAGTCGGAGCTCTTTAGAGATTTCATGCTCCTGCCTTTGTTCTGCCTACAGTTCCTTACCCCAGCAGTAAGGAAACGTCTGGCACATGGGTTAGGCACCCACTATATTCCCATTGGGGAATTTATGAATAGATTAATGCTGATGAGTAGTTAAAGAGAGGAAAGAGGTATAGAGAGAGGCAGTAAATCAAAGAAAGTTGAGGCAATTGCAGACAAGGATGAGCAGACCTACAGTACGCAGATGGCAGCTCTGAGAGCCCTCATCCAGGCCAGACATCATGCAGGACCACAAAAGTGGAGTGGAGTTTGGATGACAGGGGACTTCCAGCCTTCCAAACCAGACTTCTGGACGGGCACACAAGATGGAACCTATTTATCATCTCTATTTGTGGACTTTTTTGAAGAGAAACTTGACAATAAAGAGTAAAATAAAGAAATGCCCATAATGTATTAGACACAGGGCTAATTTCTCCATTAAAAAAAAAAAATCTCTGATTGTACTTGGAGAAAGAATGTGAGAGAGTCAGAACATCTCATATATGACAGTAATAAGAGAAACTGATATTTCTAGAATGCCTATGATTTTTTTTCGATGTGGTGTTTGTTTCTACATTCAACAAGTGATTTTGGTTATCTGCGTTGTGCTGGGCTCCCTGAGGGCATCATGGGGTTTGTGGAATTGTGAAGATAAAAAGGCTGTGGGAATAGAGAGGGAAGGAAGGATGAGGACCTTCCAAAGCGAGCATTTAAGAAAGCTCTAGAGGAACTGAACTTGAAAAAACGGGTAATATTTATAATGAAGGAAGTGGTGTAGAAATGACATTTTAGTGAGAAAGAGAAAAAAGACCTGGGAATCAAAATTGGGGGAGGGGGGGTAAGAATTCCAGAGAAGAGTTTAGTATGTTCAGAACATGCACTGTGCTAAGTGTATCCTGGGTATTAATTAACGACTCCTCTCATAATCACATGTGGTATTAATCAGTACAAGGTGATGATATGCTCATATTTTCATACCTTGGGGCTCTGAGGAAGACAAGTGACATTTTTAGGACACAGAGGTTGGGAGAATAACTCAGTCATGACTTCTGTTTGGTCCTGGGAGAAAAGTTCAAACCACTGGCTCAGCCCGGAGCTGTCCCTCCATCTCTGGGCAGGAAGGAGTTACTGGCAGGCTTTCAACCTCAAAGGATTGCTGTAATTAGTAGATAAAAGTATATAAACACCTAAAACAAAGCCAGGAGCACGGTGTGTACTTGGCACACAGAAACTGGGGATTTGTGACCAGTAAAGGAGTGTTTCTAACCTTACAGGGGCATCAGGATCACCTGGAAGCTTCTTAAAACAGAGCGCTGGGCACAGCCCCAGGTTTCTGATTCAGAAGCTCTGGGGAGGGTCCAAGCATTCACATCCTCAGGTGATGCTGTGGGGACCCCAGCCCTGGGCCATCCTGCCTTTCTCTGCTATGTCACTTCACACACCCACTCTGAGCTTTTGCTTCTTCCTGCCAGGGGCCTCTCAAGCAACCCTTGTCTCAGAGACAGGAAGCTGATAAACTCAGCCAAGGAAGGGTTTTAGATAACTCATTAATTTACTATCTATTGCTTAATATAAATGAGAAAAAGTCCAAAGGTAGATATTATCTTGGGCACTTTAGGTCATGAAGGGTTAAAAAGATTTAGAGAAAGGGGGGGTTCATAATACTTCTAGACTCATACCTCTCTCATTGATTGGTGAGGTGACTTTGGAAATCTCAGAATCTCTTGGCTAATGAAATATAGTCAGATATTTCTACATAGCTTAGAGGTCACTGCCTTCGGTTGGCCCAGGAATACCAGAGAATTCAAGTTCCTTTTTCATCTGTTTCTCCCTCTTCCCTCTGTACAACATTCCCTACCTCATTACATAGAAGCGTGCTACCCTGAGAACCCCAAGATGGCTCTGAGTGACCCTTCTGCAATAGAGCATCATTTCATCTGACATCCTACCAATATAGACAAGGTGGCAGTGGCGTCCGTTCAAATACTTTCTTCGAACTTTGATGTTTCGTTTTAAATGTCTTCACGTCAGAGTTCAAGGACAGAAAACCCTGGCCCAACTCTGTCACTCAAAGATCATGAGATTGCCAAGTGGAGGTTTAGAAAAGAAGCTGAGCTCTTCCAGGAAACCACCAGTGTTCCAGCAAAAGCCATAGCATAATGAGAACTTCTGTGGGGGAACTGGAAAGCACCAGCTATGGAAAGAAAAGGCAGTATGTGGGCTGGACATCTAAATAACTCCGCGCCCCTTACCCAACCTGCACTTCCAGTGTAAATAAGCAAACCTGTGTGGGAGGATTTCTGTCTTCCTGTCAGCAGAGATAAGGAGCCCCATCAGTTGGGAGAGCCCCCTGGAAGCACCGGAAACACAGCCTCCAAACATCACTGGCCTGTCGAATCTGCAGTGAACAGCACCCCAAGCAACCCCTTCTGGCTGGCAGGACCACAGCAGCCGAGCCCACAAGGTGCACGTAGCTGC
Organism: Vulpes lagopus; assembly: GCF_018345385.1. Lineage (NCBI taxonomy): Eukaryota > Metazoa > Chordata > Mammalia > Carnivora > Canidae > Vulpes > Vulpes lagopus. The sequence continues at coordinate 8,817,214 of NC_054834.1, forward strand.
TTCTTGACAACTGACCTTGTATACAAGACCTCATTTCCTTTCAACCCAGCGGGTCTTCCCTGACACGTGCTCATGAATATTATTATTAGGTAAAGGGAACCGATATTTATTGAGTGACTTCTGTGTACTAGACTTCGTGCTAAGTGCTTCACGAATAATATCTCATTTGATCCTCACAGCAGCCCTGTAGGGAAATGCATACCCTACATTAACGAATGTGGGAATAGAGGCTTATCCAAGGTGGAACCACTTGTTTAACATTCGTGATATGAAAGGATTCAATCCTGGTCTGTTTGAGGTCCAGCTATTGCTTTCACCAAAAAAATCTGTGTGTGTGTGTGTGTGTGTGTGTGTGTGTGTGTGTTTGTGTGTGTGTTTATGGTAAAACACATAAAGCACAGAATTTACCATCTTAACCATTTTTAAGCATACAGTTGAGTGTTAAGTACATTCACCCTGTTGGTGAATGTACAACCCTGTACAACCTCCAGAACTTGTTCATCTTGCAAAACTAAAACTCTATACCCAGTAAGTATCAATCCCCCATTCTCCCTCCCCACAGCCCCTGGCAGCCACCCTTCTACTCCCTACTTCTATGAATTTGACTACTCTAGATACCTCATACAAGTGGAATCACACAGTATTTATCTTTTTGCGACTGGCTTATTTCCCTTCATATAACATCCTCAGGGTTCATCCTTGCTGTAGCATTTGTCAAGTTGTCCCTCATTTTTAAGGCTGAACAATATTCCATTGTATGTACATATATCACATTTTATTTCTCCATTCACCCATCCGTGGAAGCTTGCATTGCTTCCATCTTTTGGCTGCAATGAATAATGCTGCTATGAACATGAGTGTGCAGCTATCTCTTTGAGACTCTGCTCTAAATTCTCCTGGATATGTATCACAGTGGAACAGTTGGATAAGTTGATACTTCTATTTTTAATTTTTTGAGGAACCAACATTACTGTTTTCCACAGAGGCTGCACCATTTCACCTTCTCACCAACAGTGCACAAAATTTCCAATTTCTCCACATCTTTGCCAACATGTTTTTTTTTTTTTTTGGCCAATACTTACTTTTTAAAAAAAGATGTTATTTATTTATTCATGAGAGCACAGAGAGAGAGACAGAGGCAGAGAGAGAAGGAGGCTCCCCACAAGGAGCCCGATGTGGGGCTGGATTCTGGGACTCCAGGATCACACCCTGAGCCAAAGGCCAACACTCAACCACTAAGCCACCCAGGCGTCCCCAATACTTGTATTTTTGTTTCTGTGGTGGTAGCCCTTCTAATGAGTATAAAGTAGCATCCCATTGTGGTTTTGATTTGCATTTCCCTATGATTAGTAATCTTGAGCATCTTTTTCATAATGCTTGTTGTATGTCTTCATTGGAGAAATGTCTCCTCAAATCCTTTACCTGTTTTTGAATCAGTTTATTTTTGTTGTTGTTTAGTTGTAGGAGTTCTTCATATATTCTAGATATTAATCCTTTATCAGATATATGATTTTCAAATATTTCTTCCCATCCCCTAGATTGCCTTTTTCACTCTGTTGGTTGTGTCCTTTGATGCACAGAAGTTCTTAATTTTGATGTAGTCCAATTTAATTTTTTACTTTATTTCTTGTGCTTTTTATGTCATACCAAGAAATCACTGTCAAATCCAGTGTCATGAAGCTTTTCCCTCATGTTTTCTCCTCAGAGTTCTGTGGTTTTAGGTCTTATATTTAGGTCTTTAATCCACTTTCAGTTAATTTTTGAATATGGTGCTAAGTCTTTAGCTCTTTTCCTTATGCCTATCCAGTTTTCCCAGCACCAGTTATTGAGAAGACCATCCTTCCTTATCAGATGACCATGGCACCCTTGCCAAAAATCATTTGACCATATATGCAAGGAATTACTTCTAGGCTCTATTCCATTGGTCTGTGTCTGTCTTTTTTTTTTTTTTTTTTAAGATTTATTTATTCATGAGAGACACAGAGAGAGAGGTAGAGGGATAGATAGAGGGAGAAGCAGGCTCCCTGTGGGGAGCCTGATGAGGGACTCAATCCTGGGACCCCAGGATCACAATTTGAGCCAAAGGCAGACACTCCACCCCTGAGTCACCCAGGTTCCCTGTGTCTCTCTTTATGCCAGTACCACACTATTTTGATTACTATCGCTTTGTAATAAATTTTGAAGTCAGGAAGTGTGAGACCTCCAATTCCATTCTTCCTCAAGACTGCTTTAGCTGTCTAAAGATCTCTTTTGAAAGGGAAATTCTAAATAATAATAATAAAGAAGACTATTGAAGTCCAGAAATGGAATGGAGTTCTTAAACACACAAAACTGTTTGGATTGCCTACAAACAATCAGTGTAGATGCCAGAATAGTTCTTTTTATAAGAACTTTAAAATGTCTGCCCTCTCCTTTGTAAGTTGGGTCAGTGGACTTAGAATTAGGCCTGTATCGCCTCCTGTCTCCTCTATAATCCCCTAGCCACTCAGGGTCCTGGCCAATGTCATGGTTAGATGAGCTCTCTAGATGGGAAGTTGTGCTGTCTTCACAGCCTTGAAATCAGGAGTCCTAGAGCAACAGGGCAGTAAACAGAGTAAGATTTATAGAAGCCCCATAGAGGTTGAGACCCTTCAGAAAGGGGAGTTTCCAGTTTTTATTTTAGTGGCAGAGGGTTAGAGCTTGGCAGAACAAAAACACCAAATTCACAGGAAATACCTCTTTTAATCCAAGGCACTGTGGCTGAATATGTGGAGTGGATGTGGAAAACTTTTTTCCCTTTCTTGAAAGAAAATATAATCAACAAGAAATATGAGAAAAGACAATATTGCTAGCACATTGGAAGAGAGTGGCGAGAGGTCCATGGGAGTCTGGAGACCAGTCAGAATGCCACAGCCAAGAAAACGTGAGCAAAAAGACAAGAATACAAGTGATGAGAGTAAAAGAAACCCAGGTGGCGAGTGACTGCAGAGATTTTCTCAGCACCCCATTGCTAGCCCTGGATTGTCCTAACACCCCAGAAGCTTTCCTTAGGTAGTGTGAGCAAAGGGTGGGGAGCAGGGGAAGGAGTCCTCATTCCTCTTACTCCTCTCTGTGACTCTGCCCACGCCCTGGAGCTCTTTCCTTCTCAAATATTCCCTAATCATCACCACAGTGGCCTTTGCTTCCAAGAAATCTTTGGGTTTTAAATTAACCCTCCAGGGATGCCTGGGTGGCTCAGTGGTTGAGTGTCTGCCTTTGGCTCAGGGCATAATCCCCAGGTCCTGGGATCGAGTCCTGCATCAGGCTCCCCGTAGGGAGCCTGTTTCTCCCTCAGCCTGTGTCTCTGCCTCTCTTTCTCTGTGTCTCTCATGAATAAATAAATAAAATCTTAAAAATAGAAAATTAACCGTCTCCATCTAAACCCCCCAATTCCTCCCACCTCAACCCTTAACAAACCCTGTACATGCACGTGTGCACACACCCACGCACATATGTCCATGTGCACACACTGGATTATCTTTTTTTTCCTGCCTTGAGGCTGTTTCATGAGTGCCAGCTCCTGAGGGCTTGTTGTCCCTCACACAGGGGATTCTGAGAGATTGGCCTTCGGTGGCAAACACTTGTTAGAGAGGTAGCCTTGTGACACCTTCCCTTGGACAAAATAGGTAATTACAGGGGACTTTGAATGAGAAAAAGGGTCTCTAGTGGAGAAAGAGTTGCCAACAGAATAGTTAGTAAAATTACAAGGGCAAAACAAGGTAATAAAACATATATTAAAAAAATAAAACAATAATTATGATTTGTAGAGCACTTTCTATTCACCAGGCTCTACTTTACGGAGAGTAAACATCTATTCTCCATGGAGAATGTTACATGGAGTGTAACATGTATTTTCTTGGTTAATTCTGATAATTACACCATGCAGCAAATGTCAGTCCCATTTTCAGTTTGCTCATGCCGAAACTCAAAAGAAGGGAGATGAAGGTCCATGTGTTCTCCTTTGCAAAAACTCTGAGATTGGGTCTGAGAGGCAGAGATCTGGCCTCCTTTAATCAATCTGTTCTCCTTCTGTGTGTAGACCCATCATTCAGGAATGTCAGTCTGGGTTTATAAAGCAGTCGCCCAGTACAGTGATCCCCCAATGTCAAGAGGCAATTCATCACCTCCCCTTTCTGAAGAGTCCTAGAAATGTCCTCTCCGACATTGGCCATAGAAGAGTCAGGTACAGTACTAGTGAGTAAAATATGGCTATTTGGTCTATTTAGAGCAGCATCTATCCCATGTGTGAGCAGGAATAAGCCTGTGGAGTGTACCCTGAACATCAGAAATGAGAGGCTTCATTGGAACTTTCAGCCACGGTCCCATTTTTGAGGGTTAGCTTCTCAGGGCCTCTGTTTGCTGCCTGCAGAATGGTGGGGGTTGTGGGGGGAATAAGGGAAATGGACCCACACACAGAAGGCATCAGTGAAAAGTCTCAAGAGAGTCTTCACACAGCCCTGCAGCAACCCTCTGCTTGTACCCAACACCAAAAAGTAGAAGAAGGAAGGGAGGAAGCCTCGCCTCTGCCTGTCGCAGCAGCAAGTAGGCAGACATTCTGGTGACCTGAGCTGTCTCCTTCGCAAGGTCTTCTCACACCCTTTCCCTACTCCCATAAGTCAAGGCTTTCTCAGGAAGAAAAATACAAGAAAGATAAGACGACCCACCCATCCCTCCCCACTGCTTGCTGGGTGTGTATGTGTTATAAGATCATTCTTTGCCTTTCCTGTGTTGAGTGACCCAACAACATTCTCTCATAGCAACTGCACTTTTATATGGATTAAGAACCAAATGTTGAAAACACAACAGAAAAAGGAATCTTTTTGCCGTTTCCAATATCTGACCTGCCAAGAACCAGGAGCTTCAGGGAAGCTAAATCAATTACTTAAGAAGTTTCCATTTTTTCAGCTTTTCTCAAGAAAAGTTGGAGGGAAACTCTAATCTACCTTTCCAAAAAAAAAAAAAGGAAAAGAAAAAAGAAAAGTACATACCCGGCAGTGAACTGATAACTAAGGCATTTCCACAGTTTGCATGTTGGATGGGAAAGCCTGCCCAGAGATTTGCCAAGAACACCAAAGCTGCCTCCAGAAGGCTTCCTGGGATTGCAGTTGAAGTAGGCCTTTTAATTAGTGAATTTACCCAGGTTACTTAAGAAAACCCAATTTTTGGGAACTCAGCACTTTGAAGCAAAAAGAGTCTAAGGACATGGACTTTACTATCTTTTTCCTAGAATCTTATTGAAAATTGTGTCTTATGTAATTTTTAAAAAGCTTTGTTCAACTTAAAAGAATTCACCTAGTATATGTTGAACACCTACATTTGCCTGGTTCATTGAATGCCTGATGTGAGAATTCAGAGACTCGATGTGAACTCAGGAGATCACAAAGTAAAGGAAAAGGCAGCATATGAACAGAGATCTGTGGAAGTAAGGAATCCAGGCTTCAAGAATCCACACATGTCAGTGTGGAGGAAAAAAGTTCTGCCTCAGAGCATCAAGACAGACTAGAGAAGAGTGACGAAGAGAAATGTTCCTGGTTGACCAGGTGAATAGGGCAACCCAGAGAGAGGGGGCTTCCTTTGTGTTTTGGATTTTACGTGTGTTATCTTAGTTCATCCACTCACATGCAAGTGGGTTTCAGATGCCCCAGAATTGTCTTTCCATTTTACAAGAAAGGAAACTGAGGCAACAAGAGACAAAGTTACTTGTCCATGGGTACAGCTCAGTAAAGCAGGGTTTGCTCAGGTGTCTAATTCATAGTCTGTGAGTTAGAATCAAGGTGTGCTTTAGCTGGAGGCAGAAAGGCTTTGGTCAGGGAGGAAGGTAATGAGTTCTGCTGTCCGTATGTCACAGTTGCAGTACATGTGGGAGTAGATTAGCTGGAAATCAGGGTCTGGAATTTGAAGAGAGTTTGGAGAGAGATTTGAGAGCAGATTGGTGAGAGTTGAGGTATGTGTGAGAGTAAATGAGATTGGCCTGGGCAAGTGTGTGGTGAGAAAAATAGCTATAGATAAGATCCTAGGGTAATAGAAAGAGTCAGAAGATCGATAGTACAAATGGGGAATGTGGCTAAAGCAGCAGAAAGAGAAGTAAAATCATGGAAACCAAAAGAGAGGTGAGTTTTAAGGAATGAGCAGGGTCAGTAAATGCCATTAATGCTGCAAGAGCCTATACAGGAGAACAGTCAGTCGATTTGGTGGTTTGAATTTTCAGGGACCTTAGAGACAAGACTTTTAATCCTGAGGTCAGAAGACAGAGAAGAGCTTGACAAGGAGGAAAGTGAGGATGAGAAAGCAAAAAATGTCAGGAAAGCGGACTATGACTACAGGGAAAGAGTTAAGTCTTGAGCTTTTAAGGGACAAAATAAGGATTGTCTTGCTCTGTTGCTTGGTGCATTTTAGGATGGTGGATTTTAAGAATGTTTGCATGTAGAAGGCAGGATGTCAGTGGAAAACAAAAGGTCCTGGGATAAGTTTAAGAAGGAACAGAACCCCAGAGGAAGAGGTGTAGAAGTCAGCCTCGCAGAGGTAAGAGATGATGCAGACAAATTTGAAGGTCACTCAGGTGGGGAACAATCCCAATCCTAGTCCTCACGTTCTCTGTGAAATCCATGTCAGGAGTGTGTGTTGCACATGAAGCCCATTATGGGGAGAGTGAGATGTGGAGCTATGGAGGAAAATAGAACCTAGCAAAGGTATTTGCAGGAATCAAGAAATGTGGTGGGAAGATGTCAGAGGCAGGTCAGATTGTAGGAAAAATAGGATGTGTGGTGGCTTGATATCAATGGAGGGGACAGTGACATAGCAAGAAAAATGGGTTATAGTTATGATGTTCCCACTGAAAGCACTACATAATTAAGCACATGTTAAATGATATCTGATATCCTCTATAGATGAAGACAGGAAGGCCCATGCTAAGAAAAAACAACTTAAGTGGATAATTTTTTCAGGCACTCTCTAGTGCCTCTCTAAACCATGTGCCCAGGACTGTCGCTTAATATACATGTGGGCTATTTGAATTTTCCCAGTATGAATAGTTGCTATTGCTCCCTCCAGTTCACAATAAGGAAACTTAGGGTAGTTAAGGTACTTGTCTAAGGCCATCAAGCAAATTTGTTAGACTCAAACTTAGAATCCAGGTCTATCAGTCTTGTATGCTCTTAAATATTATGTTTCCTGCTGTAGAAAATTTTCTAACATAAATTGCTGCAAAAGGTTTGATAGATACAGACATTTTTTAGCAAGGGGCCTTGATCTGATTATCTCCTAAGGAGATAAAGATATGAGCTTCTCCATTCATCCATGCACGCATTCACCCATTTGTTCATTTTAGGTGTTTTTTTTTTTTTTTTTTGAACATTTTGTTAAGCCATTTATTAGTTGTTGTTTTTTAAGATTTTATTTATTTAAAAAAAAAGATTTTATTTATTTATTCATGAGAGACACACACAGAGAGGCAGAGACATAGGCAGAGGGAGAAGCAGGCTGCCTGCGGGAAAATCTGATGCGGGACTCAACCCTGGGACTCCAGGATCACGACCTGAGCCAAATGCAGACGCTCAACCACTGAGCCACCCAGGTGCCCCTGTTTTACTTTTTTTTTTTTTTTTTTTTTGAGCTTCCCTAATGAACTCAGCAACAGGCAACTCAGCAAGGATCCTTGTGTGAAGAAGACCTGATTCCACCCTCAAGGAGCTTTCTGCCTCCGAAGAAACAGGCAGTCAACAAAAACATTGACTTATCTGTTGACAACAGTGTGAGAGAAGACTGTGTGGCCACCGAGGGGGACCAGGGGTGAGGGGTTGCTCTTCCTGCAGTTCAAAAAAGATTCAGAGAGGAGTGGCCGGGTCTGAGTTTAGGGGATGAGCAGGTGTTAGGTGGGCTCCCCATGAGACTGGGGCTGGGAGCACAGGAGGCAGGGGGCAACCCCTGACATGAGGTAAAGCTCAGGGAACAATGAGGCATGGAACCACAATGGCATGGAACCACAAAGAAGCCCGAGTGGAGTGGCTAGAGTGAGTTCCCGAATAGCTACAAGCTGCCTCTTCCTGACTTTTGATATATTAGCATGCCACCTGCATAATTATTTCAATGATATATTTGTTTAAATCGACTATTTAAAAATAATCTTGCTTCAAATTGAAGAATCCACAAAATTGCTGTTTTGCTCCATAGTTAATTATTTTTTCTAAGACATTAAAATTAAAAATATTCATCTGAGTATCTCACAAATCCTCTGCCATGTGCATAACAGAGTGTGAATACCCTGGGCCAGAGCATAAAACTGAGAATCTAACTGGTGTGTCTTAAGCCTCCAAGACTTGGGACCACTTGGGAGTATAAGGGAAACAGGGATCCTCTGCGGGCACCAGGGTGTGCGCAAGCACACACACTCACACGTGGTATTTTGTATGTCATTTCAGAATGATAAGGGGGAGGGCCTGGAGGTTCCTGAATGAGAATTTAAGTCACCTCGTGTAGGACTAGACAGGCTGCATTGTGAGTGGTTGTATGAAAGCCTGAAAGAGCAAGCATGAATCCACCTGCTATTCATCTTATTTGGATTCCGCGAGGCCACCTGGTTGTACTAAATAGCCAGAGATAATTTTAGGAACCTTGTCATCTTAGCAATATGAAGACAGCAGCCATAAGAGGTCCAGGCTAAATGCAAATTAGTCTTGGCCTGTGTTGATTGGGTACGTCAGCCCTCCACTGACTGGCTGAAGGAACAGATTGAGCGAACCCAGCAGGCAGCTAGTGGCAAAAAAAGAAAGCCACCGAGGAGCAGAGGCAGGGTCACTGCCCGCCCCCCCCCCCCCCCCCACGCACGCACTGGCTTCACAGCCTGTCAGCTAGCCTGTGGGGCAGGGAGGTGGGGAGTCTGGCCAGACAGTGCCGAGAGGGTGTGGAGGGGCAGCTGGAGCCACCAACCAGGAGCAGATTCATGCTATTCAAGTTCTCAGCTCCATCGCTGAGGCTGGGGCCTCATTAAGTGCTGCCCTCCCTCACCCCTAGAGAGGGGGCCAGACAACAAGTAATGTTTGTCTTCCGTTGGCAGAACGATGCCGCTCAGAGGGCCCTCTGCCTTCCTCTAAAGGCCAGAAGAAGAGCAGACGGAAGGAAGGAAGAAGGAAATGAAGCAAGGTAGGATGGATGAACATGCTCAAGAATGTGGCTACTGCCTTAAACCTACCACTGTTCAAGCTCCAAACACAGTGACCAAGAGCACGTGTTAAATGGTGAGTAAAGGAAAAGGTCAGCGTGTCCAGGGACCCAGTTACACAAGAAGGCCTGGTGCACAAGAAGACCCAATTAATCCTCATTAGCTCGGCTTCGGTGGGGTTATACGTGAGCAGCTCTGGGTGCTCCGGCCCCAGCCCGAGTTGTGTTCCTATATCCCCAAGCCCTGCTGTGAATCTTGTTTTCTCAAGGCTCAGACTCAGCTTTAAACGCTCATTCGTTTGATGGAAGAAAAAAAAGAGCCTGTGGCCCAGAGGTGATGAAGTGTTCTTTCTAAATCTGTCTCATTTTTCTCTAAAATAAGAATTCTCTTGACCACACAGATGTTACATGACTCAAGACACACCGTACCCCATCTCCCTTGCACACTGACACGTGGCCTCTTCTGAATTCTAGATGATCTGATTCTGGGTAAGGAGTTGGACCATGTCAACATAGCCTCATTTAAGTGCTTTAAGCAGAATGAGTAGTGTAATTAAATTGCTTATGCCTCTTGTGTTTTATTGGTTTAACGACCTATTATAATGAGTATGCTGTCGTTAAGCTGCGCAGACAATTTGATGCTAACATTCTAGCACTGTAAGGTATGAGGACAGCATCCACATGACCAGATCTCTGTGAAGAGGGCGACTGAAATGATTTTGACAGTTTCATCCTTCTGTTCTGGTCTCCTTTCCATGTCAGTTTTCTTTTCCCAGGTCGTTTTTTCCACTTGGCACCCCCAGACTGCCTCCTACTCTTCTCTTCTTCAAAACCTTGTCCTCAGGTGGGGCTCAGTTCATTCAGGCAGAGCCAGTCTGGCCCATTATAGGTCAGTGTTCTCTCAAGTCTGATCCCGGGACCCCCTGCAGCTGGAACATGTGGGTGCTTGTGGACAGTTCAAATTCCTTGGACTCCACCAACTGAAGCACAGTTTCTCAGAGTGGGAAAGAAAAATAAGCATTTTCATTAAGTTGCTCAGGTAACTCCAGTGCATGTGCAAGTGTGTGTATTAACAGACACACGCAGACGTCACTGAGATGAAGTGCTTGGCCTCCGGAAGGCTCTAAGAGAAGTTTGTAGACCCTACAGACCTAGAGGTTTAGGACAACTCTCTAAGAGCTGATCTAGGCTGGGACACATGAGACATACTTGGATGATGGAGTTCCCTGTATGTGGGCTTCTCAGATCCAGGTATCCATGCCTCCTTCCACAGAAGCCCAGCAGAGAAGTAGCAAAATTTAAGTGGCCATACCCCTCATCCAGAGGGCAGAAATGAAAGCTGGTATGTTAGGAGAGTAAAGAGAGAAAGCAATACTGGAAAGGGAGATAGCCTTAGGAAGGACGAGTGGGGAACATGTTTGCACATATTGATCCGATTGCCTGAGGTCTGTGAACATGAATGTTATTCTGATGTCCTCATGGTGGCAGGACTAATGGTGCCCAAGCCACCTCTAATTTGAGTGTTGAATGACCAAACGTGGGTACCCTACTAGTTTCCTCAGCCCTGCACACATTGTACAAAACAGAAGCTCCTCCCCTCCCGCTGCCCCGCACTCAAATGCATTCACTGCAGGAGCCTGGAGATGAAGCCCTGTGTCATTTCAAAAGTGAATTCTATGTGGAGCATATAGACCAGTCTACTGGGGCTGAACCAGTTTATTTTATCACCCAGTGAGACACCTGGAGGTAGACTCCACCAAGTTGTTAAAGTCCAAGCCTTCTTCTATCCTTCTGATCTGCCTTCCTTAGAATGTAGCCTCATCCCTATGGTAGTTGTACCCTGGCCTTCCCTCTGCATTCCAGGCAAAAAGAGAGAAAGGGAAGCAACAAGAAGGAAAGGCTCAATTTCTATAGGGAAAACCAAATGGTCCCAGAACTCTTCTGCTTCTCACTGGTAAGAAATATCTGAGATGGCTACCTCCAATTGCAAGAGAATATCATAAATGTAGCTTTTATCTTAAAAATGTGGAACACTGTCTCCTTGAACAAAACTGGGATTCTATTGGTAAAGAAGAAGAGACATATGGATACTGGATAAGTAATGGGCAGTGAGTGACCAGGCCTAGAGATGTGCCGTTGGCTTATCTGGGGACAATGATATTTTTGCTAAATGTATTTGTTTGTCTTTACAGTGCGGTACGAGTAGCATTGACGCTAAGCTCCTCCTCTCTTCAAGTATTTCCTCTGCTTTTAACATGTGCCTCCGGCTTCTTGTGTCTAGTTTTAAGTCCATTCATTCATTCATTCATTTGTTGAGACCTCACTCGGTCAGGCATGGGGCACCATGCTGTGGGCACAATGGAGTGAAGCTGACTTCTGCTGCCATGGAGCTGGCGTGCCAGCAGAGGGAGGAAGACACAAGAGCAGGTAAGTATAACACAGAGGAGTGCTGTGATAAGGGAAGGAAGTGATGCAACCAGGCACATGATATGGCAGGGTGCCAGATCCACTGTGGGGATAGGGAGGCTGCTCGGGGAGTAAGGAAGAAGGAAGGCAGTGGAGACGAGTGGGCAGGCTATTCAAGGAAGAATGGCCAGCACGTTCCAAAGGATTGGGGGCGGGGGTGGGGGGGAAGAGTATTGATTTGCCTTCTGAAAACATTTAAGGTTCAGAATGTTTGAAATCTAGAAATCTTGTTTTGCAAAACGAGGAAAAGTCGTCAGGAGAGAGATGGACAAGTGTCAGATCATGATGCCCTTGTTGGGACAGCACAGGGAGCAAGTGAAGAGCTTGAAGCAGCTGTCACAGATGGTCAGAGAAGGTCATGTTGAAATATCTCTCAATTCTTTAGCTCAGATAACTCCATTCGAATGGTTTTCCTTTTATCTGGTGAAGCAACTGGGAGGAAAACAATTTTATTTTTTAGTCATTAATGGCAGTACCGTGTAGACACAGCTTCCAACATCTATGAATCAGAGAGACCAGGCCACACTGCTAGTGTGTTCACTGACCTGTGACATCTGCAGCCATGTCACGAGCCATCCAGACTTGGCATAAACCTACTTGGCATAAACCTTGAGCATAGAACCTACTATCCAATCTGTGACATCTAATGAATCCTCAACTGTGAGTGAGCACTGCAGCACTTCCTCGGCTGTCCTCCCTCTCCCTCACAGGCCACCAGGGCCCTCCCCTAACTCAACAGGCAACTGCTGCTTCCAGCCAATGAAGACTCACCTTGGAATTAACCCAATTTCTCTTTTTATCGTAAGTGCAGATCCCAAAGAGAAACGTCAGCATATATTCAGGATTTATAATGTGTGATTGTTTAAGGATGGAAATCAGGGTGGTATTGAAAATCCTCAGATACTGAATTAAAACATGTGAAAATTCAAGCAGAAGATCATCTGGAAATCTACTTTTCTGAATTTCTTAGCAGGAAAGGATGAAGGGAGAATGGGGAAAGGGAGTAGAGAGTGCAAGGACATACGGAAGATACTTATTGGCCACTTCTTATTATGAAACCATCATCTTCACACATATTTCCTGGCCTTTATGTTAGCACTTCTCCAGTTGATAAGTAAGCTGGAGTTCAGAGAGTCAGTGAACTCCCGCGGGATGAAATCCCACATTCCCCATTTCACCAGCTTACCTGGTAAGAAAGACCTTAAGATGAAAATCCCAGCTTGTGTACTCTTCAGAAAAGCCAAGTAGAAGCAGAAGACCCGAGATCAATCTGAAGACCTTTGCATGTGGTCTATACAAATACCTGCATACGAGGGTGTATAGTAGCTCTATTCATAATTGCCAAAAATCGGTAGCGGCCAAGAAAGATATCCTCGAATAGGTGAATGGCTACACTGGTGGGTGGTGCACATGTGCAGTGGAATACTATTCAGCCGTAAAAGAAACAAGAGACATGGAAAAACCTTTGGCACCTGTTGCTGACCAAAAGAAACCAATCTGTAAAGGCTCCATCCCAGATGCTCTTAGCATTTATGACATACTGGAAAAGGCAAAACTAGAAAGGCAGTGAAAAGGTCGATGGTTGTTAGGGGTTGGGGAGAGGGATGAGTGGGTGGGGCCTGGGAGATTTTTAAGGTGATGAGACTATTAGGGATGGCGCTGTACCGGAGGATACGTGGCAGTGTGCATTTGTCAAGAGCCGTGGAATGCACAGCATCAGGAGCGAGCCCTGATGTAATCCGTGGACTTTAGTTAATAATAGTATAGTGATACTGTTCATCACTTATAGCAAATGTATCACACTGATGGAACGTGTAAAATAGGAGAAACCGGGAGGCCAGTATAAAGGAACTCTGTACTTTCCACACAATTTTTCTGAAAACCTAAAACTGCTCTGAAAAATGAAGTCTGTTAAAAGGAGCCTCTGGCATAAGTTTTTCCTGGGAGGAAGACGTGGAAGCTTTAGATGCTTGTGGTGGGCCTCTAAAGCAGAGGTGGGGGCTTCCCAGGGCGGAGGAGACTTTCGTAGAGACCCGTGCGTTCAGGTGGGCACCTGACCCCTGCCACACAGCTGGAGGGGTGTGGCCTACCACTGCTGACTCTGGAGAGTCTCTAAGTTACATGCAAAGTCTGGAGGTGGGCTCTCCCCTCTGTTTTGGGGGTGGTCCGACTAGTGTGTGTGATTAGGAATTTTCAAGGAGTCATGATCCCGAAAGCTTAGGCCCATTGCACAAGTGGCACTGCCCTCACTGTAACATTTAGAGTGAGGTGACTCATGGTCACATCAGGCTCTTCAGATGACTGAGTTTTCAGGTCATGGCACGGCATGTGGGCTGGCTGGCTGGCTGAGGAGTCCTCACGAGGGCTCCCGCATCACCGGGGACACCAGGAGAGGAGGGCAACAGCAAAGACCAACTGAACCAGGCTGTGAACATTCAGAAATGCTAAACTTTTGATCTGAAAGACATGTCAAAAGTATGATTGGTGGTGCCCTTGGTCCTCCAAAGGTAGCTCTTCTCTGGAGGCATGTTTAAAGAATCCTGGCTACTGCTACTGAGAACTGAACAGGAACATTCCAGCAAGTCTGCAAGGGAGGGAGGCATGACTGGTCGCCCAGGGGAGGAGACCTGGGCTACAGGTGGGGCGAGCGGCCTAAGGACCCCAGCCAGAGCACAGAGCACGTGGGACAGCCCCTCTGGAGCTGGACTGCAAACTCACTCAGGCTTTGCTGCGCTCTGTGTTAGTAATCAGCATGGCCCCAGATGCTCTCAGTCATCTCAGAGACTCTCCAGCGTTCAACACAAGCAGAAGATCTAAGTGTTTTTCTTTCCCGAGGCCTTCCTGAAACCTCCTATGTCCCCCTTTATCCCATGCTGGCTTTCCCTACGTACCAAGGCCTCAGCCTTAGAAGAACAGGAGCATGTCTTCTTTTTCCCTTGGCTTCCAGCTCTATCACCATTAGGAAGGTACCCACCACACTAAATTTAGGGACAAGAGATAGGATCTAGGACACTAGAGGCCCTTCCTGACACCTAAGAGCCCACGCTAATAATCATGCCCTTGTTGGGCATGATCCACCAAGGACTTTCCGAGGGCTGGATACCACACTACACTTTTTTCATGCGTGATCTCATCTAAACCCCAAAACCTTACGAAGATCTCACTATCACCCACATTTTGCAGAGGAGGAATGTGAGCCTCAGAGATGTCAGTTGACTTGCACAGAGGCAGAAGGCATGGCAGCGTCGAGATGACGACTGCGTTGTTTTGGACTCTGAGTCCCAGCGTGTCGTGATAATGTGGTGACTACTCAGCTCAAGTAGACAAGACAGGAATTTGAGTCTTTCATATCACAGACTCTTTGTGGTCTTTACATAACATTAAAAAATCAAATATGTCCCTGTTATGTCTATTTTCTCCCAATATTTTCCCAATGGGAGTTTGAGATTTTTCCACTGGAGACAACTGGTTTATATTCCCCAAGAGCCAAGTGGAATGCCATGAATGAGCATGTCATCACCCCGAATACCTTTGGCTCTCTCATAACCACAGATCGTAGTATGTATAAAATGGACATACAAACTTCCTGCATATTTGTCCCTTCTGTTCCAAGCTTCTTACACCACAGGATGTTATGTATATCTAGGAATTAATAGGTTTTTTAAAAGGGGAATTCCCCCCTCACCCCAAAATAATATAAGCCTCAAACCTAGACAGTGATATGATGGGAATACCGGTCTTCTGCTCATGGATTTCACAGAGCTGTGGAGCAGCCAAAGCCGTTGGCCATCCTTAGCCCTGCGCTGCACAAAGTCTTCTTTCCATGGGCTGGTCCCACCACTCACTGCACCTAGAGCAATGCTTCCTTTGAGACTCCTACCTTGAAATCCCCTGAGAGGTCTGTGGAAGACAGATCAGTGGATGAGGCCTAGAGATTTTAGAGGTCCAGCCCTTAAGGTCCTGGGCAGAAGGACTAAACTTCCTTCTCCAGAATTGCTTCAGCTTCCAAAAGCAAATATGAATTAACCATGTCTGTCTTGGTTCTAGAAATCATACTGATCTTTAAAAAAATGTTTTTAATATGAATGCTAGGAACCAGATAGTGAACATGTGTGAGAGCCTGCATTGGGCAAGTGCCTTTGTTATGGGTGAAAACCATATAAGACTTTCCATCTAGCAGTGGATGTTAATGCTGTGTAAATACGATCATATTGTGTTTGCCTAAATACAACCTAAATAATCACTTCTGAGCTACCATTACTGCATTTCTTATTGCACGTTTCTTTAAGTTGTTGCCATTAGTTCCAATAAGTACAAACAGAATTAGTACCAACATGCCAGTATCAAGATGAAGGTGCCCTTCTGCGCTGGACACCTCGAGTTTCCCACAGCTCTGTGGCTGAAGGGCAGCTTTTCCCCAGTTGACGCATAGATAGATGCACGAGATCAAATCTGTACAATAGAGGCAGCCGAGCAAGATGCCTGCAGAAGTCTGGAAATGAATGTAAATGGGAAATTCCATGCAAGTGCTGAGAGCAGTGGGGACCAGCAGAGGACAGAGGAACAGACCCTTTATCAGAGGACGTTTCTACTCTGTTGGTGCCACTGGCAGGGCCAGTTCTGTGAAGGGCCCAGTGCAAAATGTAAATGCAAGGTCCTTTGTCGAGACAGTGCCAGCAGAGCATCACACCAAGTATGGGGCCCTTGTGAGTGTGGGGCAGTGTGTGACTGCACAGGTTGGGGGTCCAGGAAGGTGGCCCGAGCCGGAGAGGATGGAGGCCCAAGTGGACAGCAGCAGCACACAGACACTGGAGCTCGCTCTTTTCCTGAGGCCTCTAAACCCAGAGCAGGACCTCACATGGGTGTTGTAGGCAGTGGCCTGGGCTGCCGAGGGGTCAGCTTTCAGTGGCCCTGCTCTGTGCTGCGTCTCCTGGAGCCCACCCCTGCATCACTTGCACAAGCTCCCGGACTTCAAAATGCAAACCTGATCAGAGCTCCTGAGCTCGGCTGCATCTGAGTCTTTGATAACCGGGCAAGGAGCTCCTCTGAAAGCTGTGGCAACACGGAGCTGTGGGGCTCAAGGTAGAGATCTAATACACCTTCCTTTCTCTTCTTCCTATTCTAAAACAGAATGTACGTCTCCCTTCCAACCATATTTAAACTTTTTTCACTTTTATTTGTAACTCACTTTATTTGACTCTGTCTATAACTTGGTTTTCATGTTTTACTTAAAATATTTATTATGCTTCAAGTATGCAAAATAATTAATTACACTTTCAAGCATAATAGACCAATGTCCAAGGATATCTAATCTTAGATTTAATAAATTTTCGCATTTTGACATATTTCTTTCAGCTCTGTTTCTTTGTTTTAAGAAAGAAATATTACAGGAGCACCTGAATGACTCAGTCAGGAAAGCATGAGGCTCTACATCTGTGGGTTGTAAGTTAGAGACCCACCTTGAGTGTAGAGATTACTTAAATAAATAAACTTTAAAAAGCAGTGGGGGATGGCGCCTGGGTTCGTTAAGCATCCAGCTCTTGATTTTAGTTCGGGTCTTGATCTCAGGGTTGTGAGTTCAAGTCCCACACTGGGCTCCACACTGGCCACTGAGCCTGCTTAGAACAAAAGACAAAAAAAAAAAAAAAAGAAAAGAAAAGAAATATTACATATATATTTGAATACTCCATGTACTCCTTTCTGTTTTACTCCAGAATTAACCATGATCTTAAAGTTTTTATAACTTCTCCATTAATACTTTTGTTTTAATATTTAAATGAATATGTAACAGTCTTTTTTTTATTTTTAATTGAAGTTCGGTTGACATATAAGGTGTACAACAGAAATATTCCACAATTATATGCATCATGAAATGCTTACCATGATAATTATATTACAATATTATTGGCTGTATCCCCCATGCTGTACTTTTCATTCCTGTGACTTATTTATTTTACAACTGAAAGTTTCACCTATTTTATTCCTCTCCTTCCCCTGTTTTGTCCTTTCCCCCAAACCCCTCCTCTTTGGCAACCACCAGTTTGTTCTCCGTATTTATGAGTCTTTCTCTCTTTGTTGTTGTTGTTGTTTGTTTGTTCATTCGTTTGGGGCTTTTTTAGATTCCACATATAAGTGAAATCATATGGTATTTGTCTTTCTCTGTCTGGCTTATTTCACTTAGCATAATACCCAAATTATATAATACATTTTCAACTTGGTTTTTTTTTATTCCCTCAACACTTTCAGAATAGATCTATGTTGATACAGTACATCTAGGATATTCATTTTAACTGCTGTTTAGTAAGTCCCTATATGCATATAGGATAATTTATTCATGCCTCATGCATGAGTCTTTCTGTTTCTTTCTGATTTCTTGTTATTGTAAACATTGTGCAGTGAAGATCCTGGTATATGGGTCCTTGTGCATGCGGATACATTTCTCAAGGCTATGGTTGTAGACTTTGAACATCTGCAAGTTGGGAGCAGCTTGACAATATCCATTCAGGGCTGTACTGATTTGCACCCCACAGTCAGTATCTGAGAGTCCCCAAGTCCCACATCCCTTCCCACACTTATTATGAGACATTTTTTTTTTTGCCATATTGATGGGTATGAAGAGACATTTCATTGCTGATCTAATCTTCATTTCTGTCACTGATGGGATCAAATGACTTTCCTTATGTTCATTGGACATTAGGATTTTCTCTTTTCCCAAGCACTCATTTATATCTTTTGCCACTTACAAAAAAAAATTACATCGTTTGTCTTTCTTGTATTGCTATGAGGTAGTTCTTTATACGCTCTGATATGGGTTCTTTGTCAGTTAAAGTACAGCAAATATCTTTTCCTGATCTGTGGTTTATTTTCTCACTTTGAATGGTCTTTTGTTGTACAGAAGATTTTAATATTAATGTTATGAAATTTGTCATTCTTTGTTTTTATAGTCTGTTGTTTCTGCATCTTGTTTAGGGAATTCTTCTCTAATCCAAGCTTATAAAAATACTCCCCAATATATTTTTAACCTCATTTCATAATTTTATATTGATAATTAAGTCTCTGTCCAAAGCATGTATTTTTTAAAACTGCGGTATAATTCACATAACATAAAATTTAGCATCTCTCCAATATGTTCTTCTAAATATTTTATAGTATCAGGCTCCATGTTTATGTCTTTAATCCTCCTGGAATGTAATGTTCTATGTTACAGAAACAGGTAACATTTGTATTAGGTAGGATACTAATATTTCTGAGTTAGGATGCTAACTTACTTTTTAGCCAAATGGATTTTTCCCAAGATCATGATATAATAGCACATTATGTCTCCACTTACTTGTAAGGTCACTTCTATCATATATCAAGTTCATCTTCCATTGGTCACGTTGTTCCTTCACTAATACCATGCTGTTTTAATTGCCATAACTTGATCACGATTATTCATACCTAATGCTTTGTGAGGATGCTTTGGGCTGTATAATACTGGCATAAAAAGCGAGGCTTTCAAAAATACCATGTAATAAGAAGTCTGAAGGGAAATGGCGATTTCTCTTTCACCCATCACCCTCTTACGAAATCCCATTCAAAGACAGAAAGAAGGGTGGAGGGTTGAAAGGCATCCCTTGCTTTTTATCAGAGAAAAAAAATAAATAAATCCCCTCCCAGTAGCCCTTCTAGGAATTTCTGTTTACGTGTCGTTGCCCAGTCCTGGGTGAGATGAATAGTCACCTACCACTGCCTAGCAAGGGGAAATGGAGTTGCAGGAACTGGCTTATTATTGTGATGTGTCCATCTCTCCTTATAATTCTTTTGTCCATGTTAACTTCATATATTTTGGGACTCTGATGTTAGATGTTTAAGGATTCAGGATTGTGACCTTCCTAGCAGATTGTTCCTTTTATTCTTATTTGAGAATATATTTTGTATTTTTTTCTTCATTTCTTTTTCCTTAATAATTCCTTGTTGTCTTACAGACTATTTTGCCTAACATTGATGTTAATACGCTGGCTTTCTTTTGGTCAATGTTTTCTTGTATTACTTTTCCCATCCCTTTACTTTCAAAGTCCATTGCTTTTTGTCATACATATTTCTCCTGTATGTATGAGTGAGGATGGGCCATGCTATGCTGTGATAATAAACAGTTCTAACATTTCAACAGCTTAAAACAGCAAAGATTTCAATTTCTCTCTTGAGCTGCATGTCCCTCGAGGTTCCACAGGGGGCTCTGCTCCACCAGGTCCTTACCCTGGGTCCAGAGCAGCCACTCTCTCTAGCATTGCTGGTGGGTGTAGCAGAAGAAAGGAAAAACTTGATATGTCCTGCACAGGATGTTAACATCTCCACCCCACGGTGGCACACATGAATTCAATTTTTGCAAAATTGGTCATAACAACTTACAGAGCCAAATCTCACTAAAGGAGTGTGTGAGTGAAACCTAAACCATGGATCTAGAATGAGAAGAAATATTTAGTGACCTGCATTAATAACTGCCATGGCAGAAACTTAAATTGTTAAAATAGAATTTATTGTGAGAGGCTGTCTTAGTTGGTAAGTCTATATCATATTATAATTTATTTTATTATATTTACTGTGAATACTGATATATGGACTAATGTGTGTTTTCTACTTACCTTGCTTTTATTTCTCTTGTCCATTTCCTTTCTTCTCATTTATTGGGGGAAAAAATACATATACTATTTCTATTTTTACCTGCTTACCTTTAAGTTTTAATAAGTACATTTAATGTAGCAAACCAATATTTCTGTATCACAAGGAACTTGAAATATACTGATTCTATGGAACATCCTCCATTGTCTGTGATGTTATTTTCTAGCACTTTGTTCCACCTTGCTTTTAAGTCTTCCTTGAAAAAGTTTTTAAAAACGATTTTGAACTGTCAGTACTCTTTAGACTTATCACCCATTTTATTTATTTATTTACTTACTTACTTAATTTTTTTTTAAAGATTTTATTTATTTATTCATGAGAGACACAGGCCAAAGGAAAAGCAGGCTCCATGCAGGGAGCCTGACAGGATCACGCCCTGGGCTGAAGGCGGTGCTAAACCACTGAGCCACTGGGGCTGCCCAACTTATCACCCAGTTTAAAAATCATTTGCTCACTACTGCTTTTTATATCCTATTGCTCATTTCAGGGTTTATTTTCTTCTAATTAGATTACAGCTAGTCCTTCTTCTATCAAGCATATTTAAAGAAGTAACTACTACTCGTTTGTCTAAAAATATCTTTATTTTGCCTTATTTTTAAGAAGTTTAGCTACTTCTAGAATTCTACACTGACCAATTGTTTTATATAAAACAATTCTAAAACAATTTATTTAGCACTTGGAAGATATCATTCAATTGTCTTCAGGTCTCCACTTTTGGTGATAAGACATTCATTATTAGCCTAAATATCATTCTTTTACTTCAAATATCTTTTTTTTCCCCAGCTGCTATGAACATCTTCTCCTTGTCTTTGGTGTTCTGTGGTTCCACTGAAATTGTCCATGGAAAGATTTTGTTTTTAATCTGTCCTTCTTAGGATTCATCGAGTTTCCTACATCTGAGACTGGATGCCTTTAAGCAATTGTAGAAAATTCTCTGTCATTATTTTTTTTAATTTTTTTTATAAATTTATTTTTTATTGGTGTTCAATTTGCCAACATATAGAATAACACCCAGTGCTCATCCCGTCAAGTGCCCACCTCAGTGCCCGTCGCCCAGTCACCCCCACCCCTGCCCACCTCCCCTTGTCATTATCTTTTTGAATGTTACCTCTCTTGTTACTTCTTTCTGAAAATTTAATTGACCATATTTTAGACTGTCTAAATCTATCCTGCATATTGCTTACCTTCTCTTTCACATTTCAATTTATATATCACCCTATGCTACATTCCAGGTAATTTCCCAGATTTTACATTTTTGTTTGTGATTTTTTTTGTTCCACTATGTTTAGTGTGACTTTAGTCTATCCTTTGAATTTTTAATTACATTTTTTCCCTTGAAAAGAGGCTTAATTTAGTTCTTTTGATTAATTAGATTATTCTTCATACACAGTATCATCATGTCTTTCAGCACATTTTCTATTCCTTTAAATAAAATAATAATTTCTAATAATCTCATTTTGTTCTATTAATCTCAGATTGTTCTATTCTAGTTCTTTAGCAGGGACATTATCCTCCTATTGATTGTGTATATTGACTCTCTCTTATGGTGAGTAAATTAATTGCTTACATCATTCGCAGTGTTTTTCCTGCAAGTTCATCTTGACATTTTTCACACTGGCATTTTTTGTCTGGTGATTTCTCATAGAAAGTAACTCATGGTCTGATCTAGCAACATGTAGAACCACTCTAGTAGGGGCTCACCTCCACTGCCAACTGCAAACATGCACAAGTGTTGGATGACCTATAAAAACAGAACGGTATTTAAAACATGCCTGAGGGAAAAAAATAAGACAATCTCTTTTTTCTTTAAGTCACCAGCTCTGAATCCCTAATGGTTTTGTTTTTTTTCAAGGAACCCAAGGATTTCACCTGTCTGAGACCAGATTTCATGTTAATTACTGAGTTGAGATTCTGTACTAGCTGGCACTATAAATCTGATTGTCACTCTGTGCCTGTGACAGGCTGGAGACTTGCTTCTTTTTCCACTCCTCACTGAGCCCTGGCTAGAGCAAGCTTCTTGTAGCATGCCTGGTTGGTCCTGGTGGTTTTCCTATGAGAGTATTTTCACAGAGTGAATAACCGTCTAGGGTTCAGTGCTAGCCTCCAGTTCAAGCACCATGCCTGGTAAGGTCAAAGTCTGTGTTTCCTGTCAATGTGTGAGTGTTAGTACTTCAGCCCATCAGCTGTAGGACACTTCTCTAAATCTGAATTACCCTATCATATCACAGCAAAGTTAGCTGTGCACTGGCCAAGAATTCACTCTTAATTTCTGATGACTGGAGATTCCTTCTATTTACTTTTCCCCTCAGATATGTTTTATAAACTGCTGTGTTGTTACAGCTTATCCAGAATTTTTATGTTGTGGCAAGAGGTGCAATAGTTCAGTGTTCCACATTGCTGGATCCACTCAGAGCTTTACTTTCTATGTGATAAATCACCACTCAGGGGAAAAAAATCACTAATCTATAATTATTTTTATGGAAGTTTATTAAAATATTGAAATTCCTCAATGAATAAAACTTGGAAATACCTATATGAATGTGTTAGAACAGTATCTACACCTCCAAATAAGAAAAATATTCTCCATTACATCAGTCACTGTTTACCTTTTGTGTTTCGGTCCGTGGCCACATTGTTCCAAATCTGTGCTTTAATAATGAAACTTTTCAAAATTAACATATGGAACTGCATTTTTGTTAAACTATTTACTTCTCATTTCTTGTTTCCAGGTTTAATTTAATATTATCCTTCACTGCAGCTACCATACTTTGTAGAAAATGCGTTCTCTTGCAGAGCCAAGGAAATGTAAAACAAAAATGACACACACACATGTCCCAAAAGTATCCATCTGTTCACTCACCCTTCTGGAATTTAGGAATTTTTTCATATACTAGTATGGAGACTTTTCCCCTTTAAGGCTCATATATCTGATATTTTGTGGGACCTGGTAAATCCATAACATAGCATGAGATAAGTTCCAGGGACTAAGATAACATTTGTTATTTACAATTCATTCAATCCCCTTGACAATTGAGTGTTATTTTCACTTTAAGAGAAATGGTAAAATGAATGGGAATGAAAATTAAGTGCTGGGAGTTGGCAAAATAGGACCTTTATGTTGGTGAATATTGAACACAGGGAAAATGACAAGTGACAGCCAGCTAGGAATTATATTTCATGGGAAGGTACTTCATAGCCAAACATAGACAGAGGGGATTACTGCTCTTGAAATCCTGTTTTGGAATATTTCTTAAGATTTAAAAAAAAAAAAAAAAAAAACCTGTTTGTTTTCCCTATAGCCAAAGCCCCAGAAAACCCATAGTAGTCCTGCTCCTTGCACTGTTCAAGACCAGAGCTGTTGTGGAGAACACCGCCCCCACCCACCCAGGCAGAGGTTGTATTTACTGAATCAACTCTAATTACAGCTTTTGCTGAGGTTGTGAGGTCAGGAGAAGCATGAACGAAACATTCTCAGAATGAAAACACAAGGTTGGAAAATTTGATCTGCTGAATTTGTTTTCCCAACCCAAATATAGGTAGACAGTCTATCTTAGGTATGTAAATAATTGTGCATTTTTGGTGCATCTTCTATCTCATAACCATAAAAATTATGAAAACAATATAAAGGCAGCTACTAATACACAAAAAATTTGAGTTTCTGAAATACATTCATAACTACAGGAACAGGAATGAGTGAAGTACCATCTCAAGAACTGGGAAATCATTTTGTCCTTTGAGAGTTACATTAGAAATCGGCCCACAAGGGATCAGGGTCAGGAAAACAAGGCACTTTAATATGGTAGAACTGATGGTTCTAATATATCCATTAGAGCATGCATGAATGAAATGTAAATTGATATACATTTGGCAATTCATCACTAAAGTTTGAAACATGGATCTAAACATTGATCCAGCCAAAAGACATACGGATATGTGAAGTAATCTTATCAGTGTTGTCTATAAGGAAAAACAATAACCCAAGTTCAATGAAGTTGGTTAAAGAATTGTTAGTAATTATTAATAATTACTTGTAACTTAGTAATTGCAAAGCAATTTATAGAATAGTTCATACATCACAGGGAAATGCATCAGCCCCTTTACTTTTGTCTGTCACTGCTTCTCCAGACTTTATCAGGTAGAGGGGATTCTTCTAGATGGAAACTTAAGGATCCCTATATTTTGTTTCATTTTTAAGATCATTCTTAGTGTGTAATTCTCCAAACTTAGAACTTAGTTTGAAGAGAAAACTCTATCTAACTTGGGCCTTCTGGAGGTAGATGGTCTAGAAGGGCTTGTGGTTCCCTTGCCCCCTCCATGCCCTGCTCTATTTCCTCATCTCTCCCCCCATTTTCCTATTTTATAAACTGTGGTTCTGACTCTTTCAGGGTTTTGGTTGGGAAGGAGAGAGCAAGAAAGTTTTTTTGAATTGTTCTGTAATGAGAGGTACCATGCTCCTGGGATCCAGCTGGAGATTGAAGCTTTCTTCCTCTGCTAGGCCCTTTGCTGGTCTTGTGGAGACTCCCCTCTGGACTCATTTGATTGCATTTTCCATGACTTTGCACGTGTTCCCTAAAATTAGTCACAGCAGCCTATTAGTCCAGAGACTCTATAAGTCCCAAGGCTTCCAGGAAATCCTCTTGGGTTGCATTGAAGACAGTCCCACAAGTTTTCCCTGCCTGTGAGGCCACATCTGGTCCATGGGAAACACCCACCTTCCATTCCCCCTGCGGGCAGACAGACAGCCTAGTACAAGTAGCCCATCTCAGCTTTTACGTTTTCCAAGAAGTCGGTCATCAATCTACTAGATCTCCGCAACTAAGGAGAACACATATCAAATTAATTATGAGTGGTCCTTGAAGCTTCTCTCTTTTAACCAACTGAATGTGAAGTGGAAAGCAAGCTGCATCTCTTTCTGATTGGAATGGGGATTCTTACATCTCACTAGCTGCTCTATTCAGTGAAATCTTTCAAAAACTTTTCCTAATCCTTATTCCTGCTTTTACATCCTTGATGTGAAGGAGGGCCCTAAGAACTATAAAACTAATCTTTTAACATCTCCTTTGAAATTCCTACCATGTGGAATGTATTGTTTTCAACTTCCTTTGTCTTTGCCATGTACTACATCTCTGTATCTTAATGGAAACTACATGCCACATATGGGGACATGAATGGCCCTTCTCTAGTAACTCCAGACTTTTTGATCAGGACAGTGTCAAAGCTTTGGGGAAGACTTTCCCTTTGGGGAAAGGGAATTCCTCAAGTTAAATTTGTGGGCAAGGTCTTATACATCTGAATTACTGTGCAAGGAAAAAAAAATGGAAAAATATGATTCCACCTGTGAGAAGGGAAAAACAAAAACAGAATGGAAAGGGAGGAAAGTACATGGCTGAGTAATATGGCTTAGAAACATCAACAAAAAATTCATAGGAAAAGGATATCTACTATTTAAATGTAACAGTCTTCACATCCTGAAGTAAAGAGGGCTACACATCAAAAAAATCCTCGTATGGATGATTTGTTGTTACTGTCGAATCAAAGAAAGAACCTGATTTCCACATTTGGGTCTATGGCCAGAGCAAAATAAAGCAACAGCTGTAGGCTGAACAGTAGAGAATGGAATTCAGAAGAAACAGGAAGTCAGAGTCACAGGTGATCATTAGAATGTGAGATTCTGGGAAGTTGCCAAAATCCTGAGAAGAGCAATGAAATGAAGGACCAAGGCATCTTATCTAGATAATAAGGAGCAGAGAGACCCATTTGACATCTGGCTTATACATATAAGTATATATATTAAAATGTCTGGAAGACGTTAACTGCGGTTATTGCTAGATGGTGGGATTACAAGAAATCATTATTTTCGTTTTCATTTTTTTTTACTAATATATGTTTCTTACATTTTCAACCATGTTTTTGTAATTAGAAAAAAGTAAATTTGAATTTAAAGGAAAAACAAAAAAAATATGAATCAGAGTCAGGTGAGTTAAGGAGACAGAAATCCATGGGCCCTACCTGGGTAAATTCATCCTGGCTGTAATGTGCTATCCTGCTAGCTATTACATTTTAAAATGTAAAACGATGGATTTCTATTTTGTTTCATATGTATCAGTCTTTATTTTTTTTTATTTATTTTTTTTTTAAAGAAACTCAAACAGAAGTAATTTTTCAGGATTTTTTTTTTAATTATTTATTTTTGATAGTCATACAGAGAGAGAGAGAGAGAGGCAGAGACACAGGCAGAGGGAGAAGCAGGCTCCATGCACCGGGAGCCCGACGTGGGATTCGATCCCGGGTCTCCAGGATCGCGCCCTGGGCCAAAGGCAGGCGCCAAACCGCTGCGCCACCCAGGGATCCCTGTATCAGTCTTTAAAGTTAATTAACATGTGTCCACTCTGAAAGTACTTACCAAAAAGTAAAAATAAATAATAAAGAACAAATTTCAAACCCTCCATCTTGATCAGAAATATAGGCCCTGGTAGAGATGTGCTAGTATCCTATCTCCTCCTGGAAAAGGGATTTGGGTCAGAAAAGGGAAGGGAAGGGATAGAGGATAGAAGGGATAGAGGAAGAACAATCAAGAGCTGTCACCTTTTCAATATGATTAAAAAATCAAGCAAAGATGGTGCCCAGATAATATGGAGGTAAGAGGTTGGACTCTGGAGTTTGCCTACTTGAATTAGAATCATGACATTGTCACTTACTAACCAAGAACATGTTTCCTAACCACTCATATTTAAAAATGAGGATCATCAGAAGACCTATTTCATGAGTTACTATGAACATCAGCTAAGCTAATATGTGCAAAGCACTTGCCACAGTGCTCAGAACATAGTAATGATCACTTAACGTCAGCTGTAAGAACTGGTACGAAGTCGTGTGGCTATGCTGTTATATAAATCCCTGTCTGCCACCCCACCCCCTCCTAACTTGTTTCCTTTGTAGGACCTCATTTGTTGACCATCAGGAACCAATCCTACTGCTTCTTGTCCAAGATGGGAATTCCTAATTTAATGAAAGTCTTCAGGGGATCCCTGGGTGGTGCAGCGGTTTGGCGCCTGCCTTTGGCCCAGGGCGCGATCCTGGAGACCCGGGATCGAATCCCACGTCAGGCTCCCGGTGCATGGAGCCTGCTTCTCCCTCTGCCTGTGTCTCTGCCTCTCTCTCTCTCTCTGTGACTATCATAAATAAATAAAAATTAAAAAAAAAATGAAAGTCTTCAGGCTCAGACTTTTGAGTCCATACTGAGTTGCCAGGTCACCCAGATATTTTACACTATTTTGGAGTATGTCTGCACATATACCCCTTGTTGTAGACTATAAAATTGCTGATATGGAAGGTTAATGGACTATTTGGCTCTGAGGATAGGGAACAAAGGAGAATCTTCGGGACTCTTAAAATCCAAGAAAATAAAGCTAAGCTCTTTGAGAACTGCTTCTGAGATGCCAGTGTGTGCTAGTCTCTTCTGTCACCAAAAAATGTGCCTCTGTGCATATGTAGATACCGTTTTCTGTTAATAACCTATTTTTTCTCCATTCTCTACAATTTGTTTAAAGAAAATAAAGTCCAAAGTCAAATAAAAACAAACAAAATTTGCCCAGCCCAGCTAGGGAAAGGAATAATTATAGGCTAAATAGGCTAAATTTGTCGTTAACTCCACCCGACAGATTCCCCAAACAGGAATTATTATTGGCCCATTTTAATGCGGGAGCCCAAGCTCAGATAAGATACTTACACAAAGGCACAGGTAGGAAAAAGGACCAATTTTTTTTCCTCTAATTTCAAGATTATTGCCTAATTTTTGAAAATAAGACTGGAAAAAAGATACATTCTTTCTCATCTCTATGAATGAGTTGAAGAAACCAAAATTATTTAACTTAGCACTTTTGAGTGTTCCATTATCTAGAATGTATTTGAAGGCTCACTAGTTCTACATGAGGTTAATGGATAGGAGGCAAGAAGGGGAAAATAAAATGAAGACAAAACAAAATAAAGCTTCAGGTCAAGGAAGTTTGGATAATGTTGGATTAAACCAAATGAGATGAATTTATTTATTGTGGGAGTTCTCAGACTCTTCTGCATTCCTATGTAGGTCTCCAGAATTGTATTATCCCAAAGTAATCTAGGAGAGTTTATAAATGAGAATTTTTTTCTTTATTAGTATTCCTCTAAAGTTCTACTCTATTCCCATTTGGTGAAACTTTCAAGTGTATTTGACAGACTGTACAAAACATTTTTGGAGTGACATGAGAAGGGGGCAAAATATAATGAAAGTAAGTTTTCATATAAGCTGTTGATGTTAATAATAGAGTTAGTGATATGAAAAGTCTGAAAGTGGTGATCCAATGAAAACCAGATGAGAAGCTTCCTGGATCTTGTGTGTGTGTGTGTTCATGTGTGTGTGTGTGTGTGTTCATGTGTGTGTATGTTTTAATACAAGAACATAATAGCTTTTAGTTTTTTCATTGTTTATCATCAAGTTTGGGTTCATTTCTTAGAGGAGCATGCAGCATGTTATTTAAAAAGGTGACAGAAGCTGGTTCTTGAGGAATTATCCCTGTGAGATGAGGCAAGGTAGCAGCAACAGATAAAAGGGAAAAAATGAGTGTAAGGGACAGGCCAGAGTAGTAACTTCTGAGTAGACAAAGTTTTTTGGTTTTTGTTTTTTCTCATGGCTATTGTGGGAAAACAGGAGTAGTAGGGTTTTTTTGGCAGTCACTTTTTAAAAAATGTTAAAAGTTTTTATTTTAAAACTATTTTAGATTTATAAGAAAGTTTTGAAGGAAATACAGAGCATTTCCATGTGTCCCAGGCCTAATTTCCACTATTGTTAGCATTTTATACTAATGAAGTACATTTGTCACAATTAATAAACAAGTATTCATACTTTATTATTAATAGGAGTCCATACTCTAGTCATAGTTCCTTGGTTTTCACATACTGTCCTTTTCGGTTCCAGGACCCCAACCAGGATAGCACATTACGTTTACTTGTCCTATCTCCTGGGGCTTCTCTTGGCTATGATAGTTCAGACTTTTCTTGTTTTTGATGACTTTGACAGTTTTGGGGAGTACTTGTTAGGCATTTTGTAGAATATTCTTCACTTGGGGTTTATATGGTATTTGTCTCATAATTAGATGGGGGTTATGGGTTTGGGGAGGTAAACCATAGATGAAAGTGCCATTCTCATCTCATCTTTAAAGCTGCCAGAGTGACAAACTCTGGCAAAAACTACATACATGTTCACCAAAAGCTATTTCTATTTTTGCCTAAGCGCTTAGCTAGCCTACATTTCTTAGACTCCCTTAAAGTTAGTAAGGCCACAAAACTGGGTTCTGGTTACCAGAATTCTCAAGCTTCACCCACAAAAAAGCTCTCATGGATCCTCCACATTATTTTCTTATTCTTCACCCTCTGGTCTAAGGCAAAGACTCCAGTAGAGAATCTGAGCCCCTAGGAAATGGTAACACAGTGAGAAGGAAAGATCCTGAGTCCCTGAATGACCCTGTGGACCATAGACCTAAGTGGGGTACAGGACACTGTGATGTGAATGAGACGGTAACCTTTGTTATGTTAAGCTACTGAGGTTTGGGGATTGGAAGGAACAGAAGTGAACACAGAGTGCTCAGGGTAAAAGTCTCTGCTAGTCATAAGATGGTGAAGAATCCATCTTTGAGGAAGACTCCCTACCCCTTTGTCAATCTGGCCAGTCTTTTTTGTTTTCAAAAAGAGAGCCAATCTTATGAGCATCCCTTCCTTTCAGCAAGGCCTTCCAGATTAGAGACCTCCCTGAAACACTAGACCTTCAAAACCATGTGTGATGTGCTGTTAGTGAAAGCAGAAACCATGCTGATCAGGGGTCTTTCCTGAGCTCGACTCCCTTGGTGTGCCCCCAGTCCCATTTCCATACACAAGCAGTGCCAGCCCAGGAACATTTTGTGTTGTGATTGTTGGCATCCAGAGGAGGAAGCAGGAAAGGCTTTGGGAGAATATATGTCACTGGATTCTTGGGTTAAAACAGGCAAATCTAGAAATGAAGTCCCTCTGAACATGTTTTCCAATTCTGTGGAGAGTTCACACTGAGTCTGCTATGTCTCCAGGGAGTTCATTGTCTGAAGAGCTCTTCCAGGAGCCACCCCTGGACACTCTTGTTACCTCAGTGCAGTTGAACAGAAATGACCTGACGCCAGTGTCACCTGAAGGATGGGAAACAGAAACATCCATTTATTTCTACCTAGCCCAAACCTGGGTGATTGTAAGACTCAAATATATAGAAACTAGGGGGGCGATGCCTGGGTGGTGCAGTCAGTTAAGCTCCAGGCCCTTGATTTCAGGTCAGGTTGTGATCTTAGGGTAATGAGATTGACCCCTGCATCAGGATCTTCACTCAGCACAGAGTCTGCCTCAGGTTCTCCCTTCCTCTCCCTCTGCTCCTCCTGTTCATGCTCTCTGTCTTTAAAATAAATTAAAAAATAAATATAAATTATATATGAAAATAAATATATATTGATAAATTATATATATATATTACATATATATGTATAAATTAGGACTCTACTCTCAAAGATTCTGACTCAAAGGCCTAGAGTGAGGCCTGAGAATCTATATAAGTATGAAAACCTCTGCTCATAACCACTTTTAGTAATAGTCTGACATACTAATTAGTAGTACACCAATTTATTTCACTGAATCAATTGCTTAAAATTAGCATGTGTACACACACACACCACCAAACCAGTGCAAAGTGAAAAATCCCTATTCACACCATTACTAATTAATTCATTGGGGATTTTTTTGAGATGGGAGCCTCTTGTCTGAGCTCCACCTCTGTTCCACTGATCTCTCACCCCTGACTCTGTCAATGACCATCAGATTACTGGGGGAGAAAAAGTCTTCTCACGGTCAGTGATTCATATCAGTATCTCCTGAATACAATTGTATCTCTCCTTTAATTAAAAAAGTTCAGAGGGCGCCTGGGTGGCTCAGTCGAGTTAAGCATCTGACTTCAGCTTAGGTCATGAACTCAGGGTTCATGGGATCAAGCCCTGCATTGGGCTTCTTGCTCAGTGGGGAGTCTGCTTGTTTCTCTCACTCTCTCTCTGCCCCTCCCCCTGCTCATGCTCTCTCTGTCTCTCAAATAAAATCTTAAAAAAAATAAAAACTAAAAAAAAAAATTAAAAATTTAGAAGTTCAGACTACAACAATACTTCTCTTTTTGTTTTAAAAAGATTACAATTCTAAAAATTTATTGAGAAATGAATGGATTACCAGCTTATGCTATACGTGGAGTAATCATATGCTATATGCTTTCATTTGATCATCTTTTGTTTCTCCAACCTGTTCATATAGATGCTGTAAATGCTGTTGTCTCTAATGGATTATATCTGGAATTCAGAAAGTTTAGTAAAAGTTTTCTTAGGGATCTTGTGTTGCTATACAGTTCTCCCTAGTTTCATTTTTCCTTGTTTAAAAAAACCATCTCCTTAGTAATCAGTTCAAACTGATTGCTAGGATTAATGTCAAGTTCGGGACTTTCCCCTTCAGTGATTATCGGCTCTGGCCTTGCAATCACACCCCCAAGTCCTCTCAGTTCCCCAGAGGAAACTGGAAATCACTAGGAGGGGCAGAAATTATTTTACAGTTTTCAGATCCCTTTTATCATTATTTTTTTCCTTTTATCATTATTTATTACGGTTTTCCAATATGAAAAATTAGGTTAACTGACTTAAATGGTGAAAGAAAAGGTCCCTTCTCACTTTTTAAATTTGATGTGAGACTGGGGAAGGGTGTATGAGTGAAAAATAATAATATCTAAATTTGATGTTTCTTTTTTTTTTTTAAAGAGTAGTATATGTAATGATCAACCTTTTATTAAGGAGGCCCTGGAAGTTTTATCAGAATATTTGCCATACCAAATAATTTAAATTTTCCACCATCACATACACACACACACACACACACACATACTCAAATATAGCCACTTAAAAAAATTTATTTTGCAGTAATTAGATTCACACGAAATTGCAAAGATAGTCCTATCTTTGGACTATCCTAACAGGTCCTATGTACCTTTCGTCCAGTTTGCTCCAATAGCTTATCTTCTATAACTATAATACAATATTAAAACCAGGAAATAGGCCCTAGTATATACAATATGTTACACACATTTTTCAAAAAATGAATGAATGAATGAATGAATGAATGAAAATAAAAGATCTTATCTAGGCAAAGCCAAATTGACTCATTGACTTTCACTGAATTAAAATCAAGTCACAACTGTCTTATTGTGTGAACCCAAACTGGTAGATTCAGTCAAGTGTTTTGGTTTGTCTTTGAATTGGGTTATAGTTACCCAGAGAAAAAATTGCCTAGACAAAAAGATGATCAAAAAAAGAAAAAAGGAAAAAGAGTGGTGCCTGGGTGGCTAAGTTGGTTAAGCATCCAACTCTTGATTTCAATTCAGGTCAAGATCTCAGGGTTGTGCAGTTGAGCACCACATTGGGTATGGAGCCTGCTTAAGATTCTCTCTCTCTCTCCCTCTGCCCCTGCCCCCTCTAAAAAAATAAAAGAGTGATCAACCTAATTTCGTATGAAGTATGTTTCAGTTACCTGTGCTATGAAACAAACTCAAAAGCTAGTAACTTTAAAAAAAAATCACATTTATTTTGCTCACAAATCTGCAATTTGGGCAGAGTTTAGTGGGGACAGTTTATCTCTGCTCCAGCATATCACTCCATATCAACTGGGAAGGCTCGAAGGCCAGCAGTTTCCATGTGGCTCTACTTGGCTGGCAGGGTTAGGGCAGAGTGCAGGTGGGATTTGGAATAATCTGAAAGCTCCCTCAGCCACAAGCATATTTCCCTGTTCTGCAGGGAAAATTCATAGAGTTGGGAGCTGGGCCACTTGAGTTTCTCAGGCACTTCTGTGTCTCTTTGAGATGTGCTCTCTCCCAGGATGCCTCCAACAGATAGCTTTAGGGAAGCTGGACTTCTTATATATCAGCCCAGAACTCCCAGAGTACTTGTGGAGAGAAACAGAGAGAGAGAGAGAGAGAGGAGCTTGTACACACTTTATGGCCTAGCCTTGGAAGTCATGCAACCTCACATCCGCAATATTTTATTCATTGCAGCCAGTCACGAAGGCCTACACAATTTCACGGAGAGAGGATTTAGACTTACCTTTTCATGGAAGAAGAGCAAAGTTTTAGAAGAGCATGTGAGACCGGAAATATTGGTATGAGAGATAAGAAAGGTAAATTAATGAAAAAAATCTAAAGTCAATGTTTTCTTTTTTTTCTTTAAAACAACTAAATATGTCATGATCAAAATTTTATTAAGTAGCCACTTGAAAATCTGTCAGAATATTTGCCCTCTCAAATCAGCTCATCACTGCAGACACACACACACACACACACACACACACACCATATACACATATAATACCTATACACATACAAATGCATACACATACACCACTTTTTTATTATTATATTTTTATCGATGTTCTCAGCCAAAGCTTCTTTCTCAGAAGTCAGAACTGACTCACTGGCTATCAATGAATCCAACATCAAGACACAACAGTCCTGAATGTGGATGCAGGCTGGTGGGTTCAGCCAAATTGTTTTTGGTTAGTCTATGAACTGGGTTATGGATCCCAAGAGAAGGAACTGAAATCATCAAACTAATTTCACATGATGTACTAAGAACACGGTACCACATGAAAGAGCTTAGTGATTAGTTTACCAAGCCATCTTGCTCTATGTAAATGACCTGTGATAAATGACTGGTCAGCCAAAGGACCAGAAATCATGTATTATTTCCGCAGCTTGAAGTGAAATGCCATTTGTATTTATCATTGTTCTGAAACAGCACAGTAGATTGCGTGGGACAAAACTTTCTGCAAACACATAAGTAATTTCTTAAAAAAAATTACAATATAAGATTTTATCAGAATTTCTTTACTTGGATTATCAGTGGTGACTTGCAGATGGTGTTATTGTGCTGGCAACTATGTAACTCACACAGAAATTTACAAGAGTTCCGAATGTGGAAATACTTACATAAGGTCAGGCCTGTTTTGCCTTGCATTTAGAATTTTCATTATAGATCCTGAGAGTCAAAAAGCACACCCTTAGTTCTAGCATGATACATTTCCTGATTTTGCATTCTTCTGCTTTATTTAAATTTTTCTTTTAGTTTCTCTGGATATAAGATTAGTGTAATTGAATGAATGGGGGGCACTGTCCTCACCTAAAAACTTACATGAATCTTAGGGCAGCCCTGTCTAGAGAGTATGGAAGTAACACAACATAAATGAGGCCATTTGATATAATAATTCTTATAAATAAATATTACCTAATGAATTTACCATTGAGGGCCCCAGATAGCTGCCATTTATCATTTTTTGAGCACTTGCTATGTGCAGGTGGCGTGCTGACAACTTTAGATAACATTGTCTTTCTGATAATGACAAATTTCTGTGCAGCTGGTGTTAGTATTTCCATTTTACAGGTAAAGAGACCCCAGCCCCTAGAGGCTGAATAACTGGACCAGGATCACAGCGTAGTGGAGCTAGGTTGAACCTAGGTCCGTCAGACATGAACTGCTGCCCTAAGCCATTATGGTGCACTGCCCTGCACAGAGACTAAAAAACTCAAAGAAAAAGTGGTAAGGAGCTTGTGACGTGATGGGAAGAAGCACAGTAGAGTGTGAGCTAATTAAGTCTGGAACCTCATGAGGAGCGTAAGTAAATACTTCAGAGTGAGAGAAGGTTCACTGGAACTAATGAGGGAGGGTCCCTGGGCCCTGGAAAGAGCCTGGTTCCTGGAAATTTCCACACTTGAGAAACTGCCGGCTGAATGGCAAATGATTATGATTCTAACAGTCTCGGTTTGGCTTCCTGGGTTATTGGTTGACCTGGGGCTGCACTCAAGAAAGATAGAAGAGTGGAATATGAAGCGAAACAGGGAAGAACATAAAATAGAATTCATGAAAGGAACTGAGTGTAATTCAGAGGAAAGACAGTGGCTTCAAAGTTACATTGTAAAGGGAAAAAACAAGCTGATTTTGGGTTGGAACAGCAGATAGATATGCTCCTCCTATGTGTACACAAAGGTACGTCTGTGAGTTTGTCTTCAAGGTTGGCTATATGTGGGTGGGTCTGTAGCAGTTCTTGTACCCTGTCCAGGTTCAATTGGCAAGGCATTATTCTCCGTCCCATAGGATTATAATCCTCTCACTTTTTCTCACCTCATTTTATCTTATCTAGTTTGCTTTAAACCCTCTGACACAATGCTTTGCAAACTTTAATGTGCTTACGAGTCACCTGGGAAAGAACATTAAAGTGCAGATTCTTCTTTAGCTAGTCTGGTTTGAGGCCTGAGCTTCTGCATTTCTAACAAGCCCCCAGCAGCGGTGGATGCCCTGCGTGGGGAACCACACTCTGAGCAACGGGGTTCTAAAAAATAAAATCCTCCTAGCACAAGAGAACAAGGATGATTTCTTTCTGCCAAGAAAACACTTCTGTTTTGTCACTACACCCCATTTACTGTATGTTCTAACTTGTGGCTAAGGCTGAGGACAGGATGGACAGCAGGTGCCACACCAAATCCCAGCCTGTTCCCAGTGTCTGTTTCTCCCCTATCCTCCTCCCTTTGCTTGATCCCATCTGGATGGCTGGCCTGCCTTCCTCTCCCGAGGGAATTCCACTGGAACAGCTGCTTCCGCCTCATGTGTATCAACCAGTGTTCTTATAGAACCGTTAGAACCTAGAGCTTGGAATCGAGCATGAGAAATCAGCTGCCCTGGACCTCCACCCTCGGCAAGTAAATGTCTGAACCATTCAAAGAGAGAGAATGGCCCATGTTCTTCACCCAAACCACCATCCTTTCTTTTGTATTTTCTTAACTGTTCACATTTTCAAACATTAGCGTGGGCCTAGTTCAGTTCGAGACTCAGTCATCAAGACCATATTTGGATTAATTTGGTTCCAGGTCAAACATTCCAATTTCACACATTTATCCCATGATTTCCTAATGCTATCAAATGACACATCGTTTTATTTTTTCCCTTTGTTTTTCTCTCTCAACTAATTTATTTAATGGGTCCAAAATGGGTGATTAGACCATAAAAACATGTGGTATCCTAATTGGATTTTGAAAATGTGTAAACATGGCCCTCCAGTGGCTTCCTATTACCATCTGGACCAAATAGAAACTTCTGACCATTGATTCCAACTCTCCTCTACCTACCCCACCCTGATGCCCCTCTCATTTGTTACTTCTCTTCTCGGAGTTTCTCTGCTCCAACAAGGCTGGGCTCGTTCGTTTTCAGAACCCTTTCCTCAATTTCTGCCTCAAGGCTTCTGGCTGAACTGGTCTACAGAGGAGAAACAAGTTTATGCTGTTCATTTTCTATACCTTTCAGAAGGGTTTTCAGATGTTAGTTCAAGATCTGAACCTTTAGGAATATTTTCAAAATTAACTCCATCTATTCTTCAGTACGTTGTGGTCCTTAGTTTACTTCAATGCCTTCCAATTATTTTGGGGGAAAAAATGTGCATTACTCAGGTATTCTTCTGTGGCTCATTGAGTCATTAACAGACAGTT
Organism: Vulpes lagopus; assembly: GCF_018345385.1. NCBI lineage: Eukaryota > Metazoa > Chordata > Mammalia > Carnivora > Canidae > Vulpes > Vulpes lagopus. Next base: position 8,854,115 of record NC_054834.1, read on the forward strand.
ACAGCATGTTTTCTGTATTGGGGACTAATCCAGGTGGTGCGGATCACAGTGAAGAAGCAGGCAAGTTTCTGAATATCAAAAGAGCTTACATTCAGGTCTGAGAAGGTAGATAATGAGCAGTAAGCAAATAAATGAACGATAATTTCAGATGCTAAAGAAGTACTTACAGTTGGATGTTGTGAGGCTACAGAGCAGGGAGTCAGCTTACTTCTGGTTTAAACTCTCTCTCTGAATTCATAGATATGCACATCAAAGTTTGCATGTGGGTGAAACATGTTGAACTGTCTAAAGGGGAGGTTCTTTTTGAGACCTGTTGTGCCTGGGAAAACATCACTGAGGAGACTGGCCATCAATTTCATTGGTGAAGAGTTGCCTTCCCCTAGTCTTCAGTGTAGCCGAGTTTCAGAAACTTTAATGTCTCATTAGTTTCTCAAACTTAATTGGACTCATCTGGGGCACTTGTTTAAAATACATACCCAGATGTTCCAGTGCAATTGACCTTTGGACTGTATAATAAAACATTATGACGCTTTACGCGATAATCAGAACACTGAGATGGATGGATGAATGGATGGCTGGGAGGAAGAGTGGCCAGAAGAAGGGATGGGTACATGAATGGACCCAAAGATTTTTCGGCTGTAAGTTAGTAGCCAATTCACAAGAGGGTTCTAAGCAAGTAGACATATGATGCAACATAGAATCCATGACTCTAACTTCGTCCTGTGGCTCTGAGCCTATGATTTGAGAAGATAAGCCCAGATCCATCTCCTTCTTCTAATTTTCATGAAGCAAACGCTTATTCTTTGAGCCTTCAGTATAAAAACCATTTTGAGAATGAATAATTAAAATAGACTGTGTGAAATGTAATCTTTCATTCAGTTGCCCCTCATATACCAAAACAATTACATTTTTAGAATCACATATTTCCTGAATAAGTCACTTGTACCAATTTTGCTATTACAACAAGTATTTAATACCACTGGAAACAAAGATATCCCCATATTCTGACAAGACCCTCAAGCAGCCACCGTGCATTGGGACCTGATAATGTCATCCCTCAGGGTAACCCACAGGCAATAGGAAAGTCTCACTGTTACAAAGCACCATCCTACCAGGCCCTCCATAGTCTGGGGAAGATGGCAGGAAAGAGGTGAGGTGCTTAGCAAGGGCCTTGTGGGAATTGCAGTGCATATTCTCACTCCTAGCTGAGAGCCAGGGAAAAGCGTATTTCCCCTCTTGAAACAAACTGAGGGGGGCTCTTGGAGAGTCATTTGTAATGAGTGGGGCATCTGCAATAAAGGGACACTGACATCTCATTCTCCAAATGGAGGCTTCCTGAGCTTTCAAAGTTGGCAGACCCTCCCTCAACATGTCTCCAGAAGAATAGGTGCCAGACTTTTGGGGGGAGCCTGATGTCTACCCCTGAGGTATGGCACAAGCATACAGAATTATGCAATCTGTGGCCCTCTTTCAGTCTGGAAATTTCTGAAGGCATGAATGAATATAGAACTTGGAAGGACTGTGGCAGAAATACCTGGGAAGGGCAGGGTGATCTCCAACCCACCTAGTTTTCTTTCCATCCCTGGGTGATGTGAAAGGGGACCCCAGCCTTTCACTGGCTCCACCTAAAGAAGCTCAAACATTAGTGGAGGAGTTAGAGCCATGAGTTTCCTCCAGCAGCCACCAAGTGAAGACCTGGAATATCCACAGAGGATTGATAGCAGGAAAGGCTATTTTGGAGAGAGTGGGGCAAGCTTAAAAGCACACATATGACACCTGTGTGATACCACTAGTAGTAGACCGAACCAGGAAGATCACAGCAATGTCCAAAAGTTCCTCCCTCCCAAGGCAAGTGGACATTTAAGGAAGGATTTCTCTGAGTCCCTAGCCCTCCTTCAGTCTCCCTGAGGAGCTGGGTCTATAGGAGGGAGGGGATAGTATTGATCCAGAGCCAGATCTTGCCCCCCACCCTCTTTGTAAGCAGCCAGAGTCACAGCTCTAGCTGTAAATTGGATATGCAATTAAGGGTTTAAATTAAGCCACACTAAGTTTTAATTACCAAATGTGACCAGGAAGTTATGGAATACACCCAAGATTTTGTTAAAGGAAGAGAAAATAGTGGATTCTACATAGCACAATCGAACACAGAAACTTTAAAAAATACATACAACTATTTCATTTTTTCTTTGGATTTCAGTTGCAATTCCTTCAGGATCCCATTGTCATAAAAGCCTTTACTTCAAGCAATTTCTGTTCTCTCATGGTCAAATAATCCAAGAATGCTAATTTCCCACTTCATTTTCTTACTTTTTGCATATTTCTGGGATTGCATAATGTAGTTTCACTCATTGATCACCCCACATTAAATCTTTCATCAAAAGTTCAAAGTCAAGTATTTGGTCATTTGCAAGAGAATCTATCTGGCACTGAAGACTAGGTCTCCAGAGTGAGGGGATTAGATGATGTGCCAAAGCATTGCATCCGGTTCCCTGGGTGATATCCTAAGGCATGCACACAGCAGGAACAATACTCCAGCCAGACCCAGAGAGGAGCACATGAGTTCCCATTTGGAACACATGCTTGAGTCTACCCTTGTTTATATTTAGCCACTCTTGTATATACATAGCTTTACTCTGGATTAAGGAGGCCTTGACTTCATGTAAAATGCTTTTGGAAAAGCCCGTTCAACCAGGGCCATCTCCATAGATCAAACAGGATTGTGTAGCCTGATCAGGGCAGTAACAGTGGGTCAAGTTAGCGTACAAATCAAGAAAGGAGACCCACTCATTATTTTTGTATGATGGCTCTTGAGCCAAAACCTCTGTTTTAGTGTTACCAAAGCTAAGACAGAAAGAAAATGTATTTTAAAATAAAATAGCATTTGTGTTTCTGCTCTTTAATTTTATAAAATAAATTACGAATCTCTAAGCCTAATATTCTTCCGTATCAATAAAATGAAAAATTCTAGGAGCCTCCCTGAGGCCCTCTTCTTCAAATTTATATCAGCTATATAACTAATAAAGATGTGTGTTATAATAGATCCCTTCACTTCAGTGGATAATTATGTAGCTTTCAGAAATCACTTCACAATCTTAAAATAGTTATTCTTCAATCAGCCAAGATATTCAATCAATAAATGCCATTCCATGTGATCATTGCTGTGACTGCCAAACTGTGAAATCTTAAAATGTAGGGAAAAAATAAAGAACAAGAGGGGTGAATATCCAGGACAGGACCAAGAATTTTATGGCCAGAGGCCTTTCAGGTAGACTGGCCAGATTCCACATAAGTCCATTCATATCTGGAAGTCTTTATCATTGTCTTAAGCCTGGAAATCAAGGACCATCATCCCCTGGAGAGTCTGAAACCTGAAACAACCATATTTCTCTAAGCACTCTTAGAAGAGTGCTTAATTTTCCATGAGAACTCACCATTTTGACCTGGCTCCTTGAATTCAAGGAAAGGGTGGAAAGTCGAGTCCAATAAATGGATAACATTCAGGAACTTCAAACTTCATTATTTCTGATGGCAACCCAAAGCTTTTTCCATTGTAAAAAAAGAAAAAAAAAGTGAGGTATTTTGTGTTTAAGTAGCTCTTTCAAAGAAGGGAATGAGAGCATGCAGCCCTCTTTACCCTGGTGAGAGCCTCATATTCTATATCTTGTGTCTTTGTTTCGAGTCCAGCCCCTGGTTGAGGGTCAACTAAGGAAAGACAGAATGAGGTTCAAATTCTTTAATTAGTTTTGTCAGTGATTCTCTATGGTTGGCAATAAAAGAGATACTTTCTGGGAGATCAGGTTCTCCTGCTGGAACTTTGGATAGGATAAAGCCCTTGAAAGGCCAAGATCATTTTCAGCCCATTGTTCTAGCCTGTCTCTGAACGGAGCTTTTTGCTAAAGAGCTTTAGAGCCAAAATTTTTATGTCATCTCCACAATCATGGCCCATAGGCACCAATAAGAATGTCCCCTCCAGATACTAAAGCACAGAGACCTGCCGTCTTAAACAGGCTTCATAAAACTGTGTATTCCGTGAGCCAACTAGGCAAAAAAGAAAGATTTTTTATTTGGGAATGTTGTGAATGGGGCATTGCAGTCTGGGATACCTATTGCCTGGAATGTTCAGAAGTCGAGTCCTCCGAAGAGAAAGTACTTACTTACAAAAGGGTGAGGCAGGCTCACCGAGGATGCTGAAAGTTGCTTAGAAGTCAATATTGGAGGGGAGGGGAAAAAGAAAAAAACTTTCATAAGGGCCTCTTTGGAACGGCTGTACTCTTTCATACAACAAGTTCTATCCTCTAGTCTCTACGCAGGGTCATTTTAAGACTGACCACTTAGCCTGACAGAAAGGCAATAACCTTAAAAATACGTAACTGCATTGATACAGTCATGTACGGAGACAGAAATTCTTCATATAACACAGGATAAAAATATGATTTCAGCTCGATCTCAGAAGTGGGACATTGCAAACTCAGGCAAAATCCACAAAGGAGAAGTGACCATGTCTTTCCAGCTTATGGAGCAGCTGGAGCATGTCTAAAAGGAACCACACCCGCTGCCTCCTCAGTGAGTCATAACCCTTCTCCTTCCTTGGGGAATACCAGCCTTACTTCCTGACAGAGGAGAAGGTTTTCTATGGAGGCACCTTTTCTCTCCCTTCTGTGTGAGGTCATAAGGGAGGGAGAAGGTATCAAATCTTATACTGATATCTAATTGCACAAATGTTTCTCTTGGGCAATCTGATTTTCCTCTGCAGGTCTATATCTAACTCAGTCACATATCAGTTAGGAGGGAAACATTCGCTTTGTAAAGTTACCAAATCTCCTTTGAACTTCACTGTCCAGGAAGAAAACAACAACAACAACAACAACAACAACAACAATAATAATAATAAATACTCCCTGTGAGTATCACTCTTCTGATTTCAGGCACCACATGACTCAAAACCATCTTGCATCCCTATCATGTTCACCAAATAAGAAACTCAAACATCAAAACAAAACAATAGCAAAGAGAGAACGTAGAAAGTAGGCATTTGTTTGCCACTTTTTGAGAAATGCTCATCTTTATCTGTCTCTTCCTTTGGAGATACACGTTTTTGTGTTGTAATTCAGGGCCATGTCCACTGATGTCATCGACGGCAACATATCTTGGGAGCTTTCTTCCCAGTAGAAGGAAGCAGGCACTATGTTTCAGTGAGAAGAATAATGAGATATAAGTGATTTCTTTTCACACGCACACATAATTTGTAGACTATTCGACTATATGGTGACTTTTCCATACTATCCTTTGGCTCTTATTTCAACAACTGAGCAAATGTTCCCAGAGATCAGGGAGGATGGGAGTTGCAGTCACCAGTGGTCCCTGACTACTATCCTCTTCCACACCCTGCCATTGGGCATCTTGTTCTATCTTACCCAGTCGTATTTGTGACTTTGCCCACAACGTCACCCGTTCCTGATGTCCGCACATACAGGCTGGCCAGTTATCTCCCAGCCTCCCAATTCTGCAGGAGAGTTTGAAGTTTTTGTGCTGGGTCTTTAAATGAGTTCTCCCGCCCACCCTGCTTAGGATTGCTCGAAAAATAGCAAATAGCAACAATAAGCCTCTCTCAACTTTGCCAAAAAAATTGCCCGGGACTTTTCAGAAGCCACATTCAATTTGTGAATAAATGAAATGGATCTTCTGGACCAACCATGACAATAAGCACTGGCCTACATATTCAGGGCCTGCAAGAAGTGGAGGCAATGGGCCTAATGAGAAGCAGTCAGCGAATCTAATGAGAATCAGACAGAAGGCCTAATGAGACATTTAACATGCTCTGCCTCTCCCTCCTCTTTTGTTCCGTTTTCATGGGAATCTGTGTTTGGGGAGCTCAGTTGCACTGGCTACAAGCAGATACATATGGCCTTAGTGGGACAATCCAGGAAACAATACAAAGACTTGAACATGGCCAGGGACAGGGAGGGTGGAACATAACCGAAGGCCGGGATAATGTGGGGAGGTGGGTTTTTAGTTCACTTACATTTTAATTCTCCACCCTTCTCAGAATACTATGTAGTCATAGAGCTATTGCTGACGATACAATAAACAGGCAGAGATTTCCATCGCATTACATCACTGCCGTGAGGGGAAATAGAGATAAGGCAAGTATGCTGTGCTGTTTCTGTGGCTGACTGTTACCATTCAGAAAGAAACGACTGGAATGCAGGTGTTGCACAAACGAGGATGGATACCTGGAATAGTCTCCTTCTGAGGCAACGTTCCTTGAACACTAGGTGTTTTCATTTGCTGACCTTGGATGGAGCTGCCAGCTAGAGAGATCGCTATCTAATTATGGATTGGGCTGGGCTGAAGGTGGGGGCAGAAACACAGACCTTACTTAGTTACAGCTCTGCATCTCAATTACCTCTGATGGAGGCACGAAAAGGAAAAGATGTGTACGTCCATGCCACTGTCTGAAATCTTGTCTGACCCGTGGATTTAACAGTTTTGGAGCAGAGCTTGATTCAGAGAAAGTGGGCAAGATCTCTGTCTTATTTAGTTTGCAAGCAAGCACAAGAAATTTGCATTGGCTTTTGCTGGCCTATCAAGGAGCAGTTTCTTTGGATATACGTGCTCTTTGTTTTATTTGCTTGCCCAAATATATGCTTTTTTAAAATTTTTAAATTATTTTTTATTGCAGTTCAATTTGCCAATATATAGCATAACACCCAGTGCTCCTCCCGTCAAGTGCCCCCCCTCAGTGCCCGTCACCCAGTCACCCCATTCCCTCCCACCTCCCTTTCCACCACGCCTTGTTCCAAATATATGCTTTCAATGCAACTCCATCCCTTCTCTGTCCATATATTTTTTTATTTATTTACTTACTTACTTACTTATGACAACGCTTCTTTTGGTTATCAAGGTCCAGCTTCTGCTTGCCCACCTATATGGGAATTAAAGACCCGAAGGTAAATAAAACGGGCCTGCTCTTTGGTGGCGCCACCTAGTGGCCTCCCATGGCAACACGGTTCTTGGCTGTCAAATGACTAAGGCTGGAGATGTCCCATTATCTAGGTTGGTGTGGGGAGGATAGAGCAGAAGTGCACCAACATTTATAAGTTCCAGGTGCTAGTCTCAGAATCCACACATGTCAGCTTTTTAAAAACTTAACAAAATTTCTATGGAGTAAATCTCTAAATGCTGTTACTCATATTAGCTAGAAGTCATTGAATGTTTCCTGTGGGCAGAGTACTGTGCTAGATGCTTTATGTACCATTGGCTTGTTTTTCCTAGTAATAACACTACGAGGTGCAAATTATGTGGTCCTTTGAGCCTAATTGCTAGGATCTGTAATGGGCTCTAGCCATTACTTACTGTGTGACCTTGAACAAATTACTTAATCTGTCTGTGCCTCAGTTTCCTTACCTATAATAGCACATACATCATAAAGTAAGCACTTGTAAAGTGCTTCAAAAAGCATCTCACACAAAGTATGCATTCAGTGTTTGCCAACTGGTAGTATTAATAATAATAGTAACCATGGGTCCTGCCCCACTGCAGCTAAATGTTGGTGGACAAAAACCCTATTGTACTGACTGGTCTCAAATTTCATGTCCAAAATCTGAACTGGACACTCAATAGTCCCAGGCAGCTCTGCATGTATTCCCTTTCGTGTTCCCTTTTAGACTCCTTAAAAAAACTATTTTCTACCCATCTATCCTCATATCTTCTACACGATGGCTACTCTCACCCTCAGCTGATGACCTTGCCTCATTATTGAGAAAACAAGTGAGTAGCCAGGAGCTTTTTCCTCTCTCCTCCACCATATTTGCTGACTACCTGTTCTGTGCCCTCTGCCTTTTGCTCAGGGATGAAGTTCCCATTCCCATCAAATGGTAACTGTTCCAATTACACACCTGGATCTCATGCCCTCTTGTCTTTTCAAAGACTTGGCTCCAGTCTTTGCTGAATCATCAAATTCTCCTTTTCTACTGGATCACTGCCATCACCATCCAAACAGGCAACCTTAAAATATTCCTACCTTGAGGTTACACCCCCTCCAGTTAACATCCCATTCCCTGCTTCCCACTGTTTTAGGGAGAATGAAAAAAAAATCTCATCCCATTAAGACCTCTATTCCTACCATACCCTTGAGTCTGCCTCTGTCAAGGTCACCCATGTCCTCCATGACACCACCAAATCCACTGGCGGCCTCTCTTCTCTTTCCTTCTTAGCAAGATTTAATGCATTTTGTCTGAGTTGCTGTGACACCATACTCCCCTGCTTTCATTCCTCCCTCACCAGCCTCCTCCGATTGACCGTTATATGTAGAAGTGCCCACCTGAAAGTGCCATCCTAGCCCTCTTCTGTTCTCTCTCCTTATCTTTAACTTAGAAAGTTCATCTACACACACCACTCTAAATTCACCTATAGAAAATTTGAAGAGAGGGATGCCTGGGTGGCTCAGCATTTGAGCACCTGCCTTTGGCCCAGGCCGTGATCCTGGAGTCCCAGGATTGAGTCCCACATTGGGCTTCCTGCATGGAGCCTGCTTCTCCCTCTGCCTATGTCTCTGCCTCTCTCTGTGTGTCTTTCATGAATAAATAACATCTTAGAAAAAGAAAGAAAGAAAGAAGAAAGAAAGAAAGAAAGAAAGAAAGAAAGAAGAAAGAGAAAGAAAGAAAGAAAGAAAGAAAGAAAGAAAGAAAGAAAGAAAGAAAGAAAGAAAGAAAGAAAGAAAGAAAAGAAAGAAAAGAAAGAAAACTTGAAGAGATATCCCCAGCCCTGGCTTTTCCCTGAAACTCCAGACTCAGATCCCTACTCCTGACTTACCGACTTACCATTTCCAAGGGGATTTGTAATAGGCACTTAAAACTGCCACAACAATAATTTTGATACCATCATCAAACATATTTCTTTTTCAGTTTTTTTCTTCTCAGTATGTAGCATGACTGTTCACCTAGTTGATCCTGTCAGAAGCCTTAGAGCCTCTGGTGAGGAGCCTCTTTCATGCTTCTTTCCCTTTCCTAACCTTAAAAATGTGTTTCACTTGTCTCCATTACTCTCCATGTGGATATTTCCCACTAGCAGGAGCCCCATCATTTCTCACCTGGCTGAAATGTGTCTCCTAACTTACTATCCTAATCCCATCTCCCATGTCTACAATCCATTAGCCACACAGTAGCTAGAAACATTACCTGAAAATGTAAATCAGATCATATTAGGTCATACCACTTCTCTCTCTTAAATCCATTGATGGTTTCCTCTCTCATTATAATCAAATCCAAATTTCTCACCCTGTCCAACAAAACACAATATAGCATAGTGTCTTTAGGAAAAATAATAATGAAACTTTTCCTTAATTCTGAGTATTCTCCATTATCTTCCCAACAAATTCATTTTTTTTAACCTAAGTCAGCCAGAGTCTAACTTAGTTGCTTACAACTAAGGAGCTGTCACTATATAGACTAAGAAAATTATTCCATTTAGTGTCAGGCTCTTTGCAGGAAGACATTCAGGATATGGATAAATTATGGATGTATCAACCAGATTGCAAACTCCTTCCATCCCAAACCAATAGATTGTTTGTGTGTGTAAAGTATAATGAGAAATACAGAAGCATATGCAAACAGTGATACTTAGTAGGAACTTGTTGAGTTGCTTTAAATTCAACTTCTAATTTCTCTACCAAATCTGCCTCCTCCCAAATCTCAGAGATAAAACAAAGCACTCCTAAATTTTCCTGGAAAGGAAAAGAACTGGCAAAGAAAAAGCCTTTGCTATTAGACTATTAGGAAGGAATCAATGAAAGTAAAAGTGCTAGAAAGGCAAGCCTGAATGTCCCACTATGGCCCTGCTCGTGGAAGCTTTGCTCTCTATAATAAATTTGAGGAAGGAGCTTCAGGAAGCAAAAAGAGAAGCTTTCCACTATATTTATTTGTTTTTATTTAACAAACACTTATATAGGATTAACTGGGTGCAGGGCACTACTCTAATTGCTTTATAATCACTAAGTCATATAATCTGTAGTTTCCTCAATGAGCATGAAGCAAGTATCAAACACCTTTGCTTAACCTCTGCTGGCCTGCCTTTTCAAGGTGAATGTTCTTCAAAGACCAAAAGAAATTTGAGCACAGAATTTTTGAACTTGTAACTCCAATGTAGCAAGCATGAAATATCTGAAAAATGAAAAAAAAAATAAAGCTTATAATGCTAAGGGTTGATATACCATTTAATCTTCTCAGTGATGACTGGTCTTGCTTCAAGAAGACATGAAGACTACTTTGAAAATAAAAAAATTGATTAAAACTGTGAGCAACAGGAGAGATTGTCTTTCAGGCGGCCCTCTCACCATGAAAGATGTTGGGGAGGAAAAAACTTTACCCTTTAATATTCTTCTGGCTGGTCTGAGATTTAAACTGACATGAGACAGATTAAAGAAGAGAATAAGATTTAACTACATATGTACAGGGAATCGATGTAAACACGAGAGATTCCAAGATAGGCAAAATGAAGTATATCTGTCATTCTGGACTAAGGAGAAGGGGTTAGGGATTCCAGGCTTCACAGAGAGGGAAGACAATTCACAGGAAAAATGGATAGAATAAATGTTCAGTAAACAAGTATTTGCTGAGCCATTCAGAAACATAGGACTTTTTTTTTTTTTTTAAATCAAACAGGCTTCATTAGGTTCCTCCCTGTACTCCATACCTAGTTCATATGATACTGTAGTTATCTATGGTGATAGCTCCCTTCCTGGAATAGGTCCTCTGCATTCTTTTAGGCAGTTAGGGGGCAGGCAAAAATAAAAACTTTTAAAGTCTTCTGTTTTTTCAAAATAATCAGCCTGAAACGATCCACGTGTCAAAGAGACACATTTTGGGATGGCAAAGTTTGCTTCCCCATAATGTCTTCCCACCCAAGTTTATGATGGCCAATCTCCAGATTTTCTCCAAATAAAGTTTAAAGTATGTTATTTCAGCAGGTCACACACAGCAATGCCTGTCCTCCCACATTCTGTGTATACATAAGATGTGTTACATTTGCGTTGGGTATATATTTATATGTGCAAGTGCCTATCAATGCTTAAATGAACTGTTAGAAAAACATAAATGTGATCCTTTTGTATTTTGTTTTCAACAAATGCCTCTCATAGTGAAAGTCCAAGTTGAAGAATCATTTGAAAGTGTGCTGAAGAGAAATCACCTTAAGCTTTTTTGAAATCCACTGTCATGAAAGGAACAATGGACAAGACTCATGGCAGGTAAGCTAATGGGAAGAAGCCCATTAGAGACCAATCCTGGAGGCTCAAAAAAATCACTGGAGGACTTTCTAGAAAATACCAATACTCAAGCTGTACCTGGACCAATTAAACCAGAATCTCTGGGATTGTACCCAGCCATCAGCTTTTCTAAAAGCTTCCTAGGTGATGCTGATATGCAGCCAGAACTCAGAAAAGAAACATTACTACCAACTGGATACTAGGTCTACTAATATCTCCAAATAATGTGACCAATGCTTTATGTCCATAAGATGCTATACAGTAGTTATCTCTTCTATATAATCCTATTCCTCTCTGTCTTTATTCTGAGACAACTTTTTAATTTCAGATTAATCATATACTCAATTCACAAACCTAGTTTCAAAGTCATTGAGGAATTAAATCCTCATTGAGAAAGCTTCTCAGAACTGTAAAGAGATCACTGAGAGATCCTAAGACTGGATCCCAGAAACACTCTAGTAGTACTGATCCTATCTAGAAGTAGTGGTCCTACTTCACCAAGACACCAAGGGCAGCTCTTCACAGGACTGAATGGATGTGTAGGATGAGGGAGGGAGAGAGCACACTATAAGCAAGGAAAGTCAGATACTGGGAGAATGTTACCCTCAGGACATGAAATTTGAAATAGGTGGGACAGGCAGTTAAGATAAAGATCATGAATCACGTGAGGATTTGAGGTGCCAGCTTTTAATAGGCTGCCAGCTGTGTGAATCGAGTATGGCACAGCCTTGAGTTGTTAAAATTGGATTGGACATCTGCAGAAAGTGAAAAAAAAAAAAAAGATCTTGCCTGTCTTCTTCACTTTCATTCTGTATTTTACTCATCACATTGACAGTTGGGATTAGTACTTTCCTAATTCAATTGTTTTTGTAAATCCCCATTCATCTGATGATTGATTACAGGTGTCTATAAACTGAGAAATGACAGAGTAGCTTGGCCTCCCTTTGCTCCTTCCCTCAGTAAACCAGAGGCCTGGAAAGTCTTGGGGCTGCCTCGGGAACAGTAACACACTCTAAATGAGGAGCTGAAGGAAGGTGGAACATTTAAATTAACCTTCAGTGGAAACCCCAACCCACTTGTTATGGTCATTCTTGGCACAAAAGGCCTCTCATGTTGGCTAAAATCCAGAAACACAAAAATGGTAAAATAGCAGGACAGAAAGTTGGCATAGACCCTGTGGTGATTTCCCTGTCCCACTGACTCCCCTGCCTTGGAATTCTGTCTAGACTTGGCTTCAAGGCACATTTTTTCAGCCTTTGGTAGGCAGAGGTGTCCGACTTCTGCAATGTGTACATGATTTAAAAAGAACTAAGAACAGTCTCTCAACAAACCACTGCTTTCTAAAGGTCAAATCTCACTGCTCCAAGTGTGACCGGGAAACACAAATATATTCCAGACCACTCAGCCCACAGGTGCAGAAGCTGAGGGCTGCAAATTTCACGTGCAGATTTGCAGGGTCCTCTCTCTGAGTCTCCAGATGCACAGGGAATGTTTTATGTACAGGAAGACAGAGGCTACGCAGGGACAGCTGGGTTTCGGAGAAAAAAGTAGGGACATGTAGTTAATTCTACCACAAATCCCCACATTCAAGCCACCAACATAGGAGGGAGAAGGGAAGCATCCAGGGGGATTTCATCCACATACTTATTCCAAAAATTTTGAGTGCTTACTACATGTCAAATATTTTCCACTGATATTTTCCTGTCTGTGACAAAATTTCTCACACTAGAGAAATATGTTTCTTGCCACTCAGAAATCACTGTGCAATTCAGGGAGTTAGAACATGGACATACCATTTGCCCCTGATTTATGATACCACCAAGAAAGTGATGGTATGATGTTCCTTTTATCTAACAATCCTAGTCGCTTTTCCTGAATGCCCTGGAGAGAAACATTCCCTGAGGAGTAGATTGCACAAAGGAAGCAACCTGCCTGAAGGAGATTGAGAAATGTTTAAATTGAAATGCAACAGTTGGACCCTTTTGTGCCCAATGGATATGTTGCCAGGAGGCTGTTGCCTTGGAGAGCCATAGGTTTTCAAATTCTCCACAAATAGAAATACAAAAAATTTTATCTGATGATGACAGTAACGATGATTAAAGTAGGCTAATAAAAATATAGAAGGAGGTAAGAAGAATGAGGGGGAAAAAGCAGAAGAATAATCTAAAACTATAAGGTGAAGGAAGGATTCAGGGACATTGATATCGGGACTTCATTCATTCAGAGATATTTATTGAGCACCTATAGTTTTCAGACGGTGCTAGATGCTGAGTATATAATAGTAAACAAAGAAATCAAACTGTCATGAAACTACCATATAGTAATGAAGAGAGAATACTGAAAAAAACTGTAGGATTTCATGTGCTGAGATAGAGGAGGAGGGAAAAGGAATTCAATGTGGATCTATGCCTTGGGTGGGTATTAATTTGTTTAATAGATGTCAGAGAAAGATACACCTAGAAGAAAACATTTGAGTAGAAGCCAATGGCTAAATAAAGAATCATTCTTTGGACACAGTTGATTCTTTGACTTGCTCATCTTTTCTATTCCCAGCTCAGTATCCCAATTTCATTACTATCAGGACCATACTGTTCATGAGGTCTAAAACATCTTCTCATTATTGGACCATGTAGACCAAGACACAAGAAGAGTTTATGACCAGTGAGTCTTCCATGCCTTCCTCTGGCCAGGTCCCAGATCTCTTGCTCTGTATGCCTGGTAGTTTCTGAGTTATTCTTGCTTCTTCCAAAAACATCAAGAAACCAATCCAGAGCATGTGCTCCAGTCTCTTCAGAATAAGGGTGAGGGATTTCTTAATTCAGATTAACGAATTAGAAAAGAATATTAGGGAGTCGGCAGGCTTCCAGAATCAGTATAACTCTTTGGCAGAGGAGAGGTAAGAATACTTTCTTTGTTCTTTTCCCTCTTTATGTTGAATTTTTGGAGTATTCTCATTCTAGTATCAGCAATATGGAAGAAACCAACTCCATCCTCTTACTCAAATGTGCTTTATTAGAGCAATAAGAGCTCTTTAGCTTCAAGCTAAATTCACACTGCACACCTCCAGAGGGGCATCTATCTAGTCCACCATTTGGAGTCTTGCTTTGACTGGCTCTGTCCGGACCAGCGTCCTGATCTTGGGGGCAAGCATGACAGCCATGGGAAACAGCATGGAACATGATAGATTTTCTGAGGAGCTTGTGTACCTTTCTCTCTCTTGTATATATAGGCCCCACTGAATGGCTTTTTAAAGTCTTAGACATAATTTTATAGTTGGGCAATTGGGTAGCTAAGCTGCCTTAGAACTCTTGTCCCTGTAATTCTTCACAATTGTATAAAGTTTTGTTTTTCGAAGTTCTTCCATCTATTTTCTCACTTGTTCCTCATAATAGGGTTGTTAGGAAGCCTGTGCTATTTGATAACCTCCATTTTATAGGTGAAAAAATATGAGTCTTAGGGAGGTCAAGTTGTTTGTCCAAGAACCTGAGCAGGTAACTTCAGAGCTCTGAGAGACATGCAGTTCTTCTGAGCCTGAATCTATTGCTCTTCAATTCCATCTCAAATGTGCAGAATCCTGGGATTGGATTCTGGCCACATGTAAAATTCTTGCCTATGGGAAACAAGTCCCCTTCCTACCTACCTTATACCCAAAGCCTAATTTGATCTTCCTGGACTCATGAAGGAAACTGCAGGTGAAGCTATTTCCTGTGCAGGGAGATGTGAACATCCAACAATGGTGAGAATTGGTGACATTGAGAACTTTCCATTTCCTACCTTCCCTCCCCAGAAGCCCACCACCCAGGCCTTGGTCATGATTCCACCAATGCTTTC
Organism: Vulpes lagopus; assembly: GCF_018345385.1. Taxonomy (NCBI): domain Eukaryota; kingdom Metazoa; phylum Chordata; class Mammalia; order Carnivora; family Canidae; genus Vulpes; species Vulpes lagopus. The sequence goes on from NC_054834.1 coordinate 8,869,209, forward strand.
TGACTTATGAGCTCAGCTCCATTCATAAAGGAGTTTCCAGTTAAGCTACACAGGATGAGCAGGAGTGGTGGGCCATCCCTCTGCCTGCCATAATTAAGCCTTTTCCTCTATGTAGTAGCAAACACAACACACAGAACATTGAACACATCCAGAACTGACATTAAATGGAGAGTAGAGACAGCTTCTAGAGAACGAAAGTAAGGATGATGAGGTCCATCCTCATTTGTGATCTAGAACTTTGCTACCTAAGTGATCCACAAACCAGCTGATCAGTATCACCAGGAGGAGGGGGCTAGTTAGAAACACAGAAGCTCAGGCCTCATCCAAGACCTCTCAACCGAGAATCTGCATTTTAACAAGATCCCCAGAGCCAGACTAGTTGCATCCCCTCTGTCTCTCACCCTCTTTCCCTCCCCACTCCTCTGTATTGTTGTGTCTTTTTCACAACACCCCAATCTCATAATACTCATGCTCTTCAATCTATTACTTAAATTCTCACAACTTATAGGTATGGTTTTCCCCCCACTTTACTGGCACTGAAACTGAGGATCAGAGAGTAAGATTGCCACTAAATATAACTGCACTTGGGATTTGAAGCCAGGTTTGGCTCATTGCAAACCTATAACCAGAACTATTCTATACAAGTCCTCGGTGGCCCCCTCTTTCCAGGGGAGCTCTTTTCAGAATAGAAGAAAGGCAGGATGCCTGGGTAGCTCAGCGGTTCAAAGTCTGCAGTTCAGGTTGTGATCCTAGTCCAGGGATCAGAGTCCCACATCAGGCCCCCTGTGAGGAACCTGCTTCTCTCCCTCTGCCTATGTCTCTGCCTCTCTCTCTGTCTCTCATGAATAAATTTTTAAAATCTTAAAAAAATAAAAAAAGAACAGAGGAAAGGTAATTCTTACCCGTCCTGAAGAGTCACAGAGGGAGATTTCCTCGGGCAGTTCAGGGCTCCCCTCTATGGTCACAAAATGGCTATAGGAACTTCAAGCTTCACAATTCAAAAATCATCCAGAAAAAAACAAGGTTCTTCTGATCTATAGACTTGTCCTGGCATCTCTTATCTGTTGGTTCTTGGCCCAAATTGTCTCATCCCCATTCTTGTACCCATCACAGAGGCTGAAGGTGGAAATACTGACAGTGTTAAATCTATTTGGGTGTACTCCTAGAGCTGTGAGTGGTGTCTTTCCACACAGTCACATGGCTCGGGGATCCCTGGGTGGCTCAGCAGTTTAATGTCTGCCTTTGGCCCAGGGCATGATCCTGGAGTCCCGGGATCGAGTTCCATATCAGGCTCCCTGCATGGAGCCTACTTCTCCCTCTGCCTGTGTCTCTGCCTTTCTGTGTGTATGTGTGTGTGTGTGTGTGTGTGTGTGTCTTTCAAGAATAAATAAATAAAATCTTAAAAAAAAACCAATCACATGGCTAAACAGGAGGAAGAAAATATCTTCCTCCTTCACCTACAAGAGGTAAAATGAAAATGTAACATGGACAAAACAAAAAAAAAAACCTTACATCCTTAAAAAAAATTAAGACTGTGCTAGAAATACACTTATGGACAAGACCATGCATTAACTAGAAAAAAAAAATCAAGTCACAAAACAAATTTTTTAGCACTATTCTATGTCTTTTAAAAAAATGATTTATCTTAAAATAGGGTACATAAAAGAATGCTAAAAATAATAGGCTGTAAGAAACTTTTATTCTTGATGCTTTTCTTAATATTTTGGCTTTTCTATTCAACAAACATATCATTTATAGACTACATATTTAAAACATAGTTTTAAACATACTTTTTTCCTTTAGCATCATTATTATCCTCAATATACAGATTTTATACAGATTTTAAGACATATATATATATACATATACAGATATACAGATTTTAAGACATATATATATATATATATATATATATATATATATATATATATAGTTCTATAGCATTGTTTAAGATGAATTTTGTTGAAATATCTCCTGTTGGTATTATTATCTCAGTAGCTTATGCCATTCTACAAGAGATCCCCTCTAGAAAAGCGTATCTTCCCTAAGAAAAGTGAAACCCAGAAGTACCTGGGTGGTTCAGTCAGCTAAGCATTGGGATTGTGATTTCAGCTCCAGTCATGATCTCCTGACCCTGAGATCAGGCTCTGCATTGGGCACGTAGCCTGCTTAAGATTCTCTCTCTGCCCCTCTCTGAATGAATGAATAGATGATAGATAGATAGATAGATAGATAGATAGATAGATAGATAGATAGATAAGAAAAATGAAACCCAGATCTTGGTAGCACTTAAAAGAGAATCTTCTCATGGGAAGAGGTCATGAGGAAACCAGCCCACCTTCCTTCCCCTGGGAGTTGCCTCACCTGTTGTTCTGTGGCCTTTAACACTTCTGCCCATATTCAAAATAAACATCTTTATCTTGTTACCTCTTTGCATAGCCGAAAAAAACATGTTGAACTTTTTACAAATGATATAAAAGAATTTACTAATGGATGAGGAATTACGAAAAATAAATAAGCTTAAAGGACAATGATCCCATTACGTATGCCATGTTCTTGGGGGAGCATAAATGGGAGCTCAAACAAATGAAACCATCTAGAAACAAGAGGGCTGCATCCTACCTCCTAGATCCATCCCAGCTTTCTACTGGATTCCTTTTCTCTTTTCTTAATTGAGCCATAATTGACATATATTTGTTTCATGTATATAACACAGTGATTCAACAGTTGTATTCTTTGCAGACTGATCGCCATAATAAATCTCATACCAACTGTCATCACACAAAGTTAATGCAATATTACTGACTGTAATTCCCATGATGTACGTACGTCACATCCCCATGGCTTACTTACTTTATACCATGGCTTACTTATTTTATAAATGGAAGTTTATACTTCTTGATCCTCTTCACCTATTTCACATACCCCCAAACTCCCTCCTTTCTGGCAACCACACTCTGTTCTCGGTATCTCGGAGCCTGGGTTTTGTTTGTTTTGTTTTTATGTTCCATTCATAAGTGAATTATGTGATATTTGTCTTCCTGTGTCTGATCTGTTTCACTTAGCATAATACCCAATGGATATATCTTGACTATTATAAATAATGCTGCAATTAAGAAAGAGGTCCATGGATCTTTTCAGATTAGTGTTTTTGTTTTCTGTGGATAGGTACCCAGGCATAAACTGCTGGATCACAAAGTACTTCTATTTTTTATTTTTTGAGAAGCCCCCTTGATGTTTTCCATACAGGCTGCACCAATTTGCATTCCTACCAACAATGCATGAGTCTCTCTTTTTCTCTACATCCTTACCAACAGTTATTTTCTTATCTTTTTGATATTAGCCATTCTGACAGGTGTGAGGTGATATCTCATTGTGGTTTTGATTTGTGTTTCCTCAATGATTAATGATACTGAGCATCTTTTCAGATGCCTGTTGGCCATCTGTAGGTCTTCTTGGAGAAATTGTCTGTTCAGGTCCATTTTAAAATAAGATTTTTTTTTTTATTGAGTGCTAGCAGTTCTTTATATATTTTGGATATTGACACTTTATCTGATATTTAATTTGCAAATATTCTCTTCCATTCAGTAACTTGCCTTTTGGTTTTGTTGATGGTTTCCTTCACTGTGGAGAAGGGTTAGTCTCGTGTGCTTATTTTGCCCTTTTGTTTGTTTTGTAGACCTTACCTTTGGAGTTGGATAGAGGAAAATAATTCTAAAACTAATGCCAAGGAATTTACTATCTATGTCTTCTTCTAGGAGTTTTATGGTTTCATGTCTTACATTCAAGTCCTTACTTCATTTTGAGTTCATTTCTGTATGTGGTGTAACTTTCATTACATGCATGATATATGGTCCAGCTTCATTCTTTTGCTTATAGCTGTCAAGTTCGTCAAACACCATTTATTGAAGAGATTGTCATTTCCCCATTGTATATTCTTGCCTCCTTTCTCAAATATTAACTGATCACATAAGCATAGGTTTATTTCTGGGCTTTCTATTTTGTTCCATAAATCTGTGTGTCTTATAATATGTAGATGGGTCTTGTACCATGCTGTTTTGATCACTACAGCTTTGTAATATATTTTGAAATCTGTCACTATGATACCTCCAGCTTCATTCTTTCTCAGGATTGCTTGGTTGGTTGGGCTCTTTTGTGGTTCTAAATAAGTTTTGGGGAGTACTTGAGTGGCTCAGTAGTTGAATATCTGCTTTTGGCTCAGATCATGATCCCAGGGTGCTGGAATCAAGAGCCCTGCATCGGACTCCCCACAGGGAGCCTGCTTGTCCCTTTGCCTATGTCTCTGTCTCTCTTTGTGTATCTCTTGTGAATAAATAAATAAAATCTTAAAAAATATATAAATAGATAAGTTTTTAGATTATATTTTCTAGTTCTGTGAAAAATAGTATTGGTATATTGATAGGGACTGCATTAAATCTGTAGAATGCTTTAAGCAGTATGGACATTTAAACTACATTAATTATTTCCATCCATGAGACTGATACATCTTTCCACGTGTGTAATCTTCAGTTTCTTTCTTTCTTTTTTTTTAATTTATTTTTTTTATTGGAGTTCAATTTGCCAACATATAGCATACCACCCAGAACTCATCCCATCTTCAGTTTCTTTCATCAGTGTTTTATGGTTTTCAGAATGCAAGTCTTTCACCTCCTTAGTTAAGTTTATTCCTAGGTATTTTATTCTTTTTGGTGCAATTGTGAATGGCATTGTTTTCTTAATTTATCTTTCTGCTACTTCATTAGAAATACAACAGATTTCTGTATATTAATTTTGTATGCTACAACTTTACTGAATTCATTTATTACTTCTAATAGTTTTTTTGGTGGATTCCTTAGGGTTTTCTATTCATAGTATCATGTCCTCTGCAAATACTGACAGTTTTACTTCTTCCTTACCCATTTGGATGCCTTGTATTTATTTTTTTCTTCTCTGATTGTTGTAGCTAAGACTTCTAGTACTATGGTGAGTAAAAGTGGTAAGAATGGACATCCTTGACTTGTTCCTGATCTTAGAGGAAACACCCTCAGCTTTTTGCCATTGAATATGATTACCTATGAGTTTATCATGTATGACCTTATCATGTTGAGGTATGTTCCCTCTAAACCTACTTTGTTGAGAGTTTTCATCAAGAATGGATGATGAATTTTGTCAAATGTTTTTTCTCCATCTTATTGAGATGATCACATAATTTCTATCCTTTATTTTGTTAATGTGGTGTTAGCACATTGATTGATTTGTGGTATTGAACCATACTTGCATCCCTGGAATAAATTCCACTTGATCACGGTGAGTGATCCTTTTAATACACTGTTGAATGCTGTTTGCTAATATTTTTTTTAATTAGAAAAATTATTTATTTCTGCTCCTTTCATACATCTTATTGTGCAGAAACAGTCTCACACATATCTGAATAATGTACTGTCACACTGTTTAAAGGCAAAGCACCATAGGTAAAGCTGATCAGAGTTCTCAGCTTATGGGATCTTGTTTCCTGATTTTACATTAATTTTTGAAAGTCAGAAATGTCATCTCCACAAAATGTTAAGGGGGCTGTAAGAAATAATCACTTTATTCAATATTATAGTTGTGGAAATGGGAGTATATTTTCTTTAAGAAATGAAAAACTAAGAAGAAAATGCCACTAAACATCATTGGTGTGTTAGTACAGGCCAGCAGGAGAAATACTGTGGGAAGTTTGTCTCTTTGATACCAAGAAGACATTCTAGTTCAGGTTTTAATATCATTCCTATTTCTCACGAGATGCTTCTTCTCTGCTGCTTCACTCTTTTTCCATATTTCACATCAGAGGATTGGTACAGCCTTTAAAACTTCATTAACAGGAGCAAATATAATATCCATGGATTTCTTGTCAAAAGATATTTTTTAACCCATCAAGTAGCCTGGCAGTTTCATTCTCATGAATACTCTAGCCATGAAAATCGAATTCAATGAATAGAAGAATAAATAGAAGAAATAAATAGAAGAATAAATAGAAGAAATAAATAAATAAATAGAAGAAATAAATAAATAAATAGAAGAATAAATAGAAGAAATAAATAAATAAATAAATAAATAAATAAATAAATAAATAAAAGAATAAATAGAAGAAGAAATCTATTGAGTTTTGGAATGTTTGGTGCATTCGATTGGTCCAGGATTATGAAACCTAAACCTCCCATTGTAAAGAGGAAGCTGGATGCAAGTCCTTCCATAATATATTGTCCATTTACTCTGTAGGCCAAGAAAGCTACTGGTCTCTGATGTCCATGTTCATCAGTCATAGAACCAACACTTGGAGGTTCAACAATAACATCATAAATTATTCCTCTGGTGATGAGGAAGTAAGACACCACCACCAGAGCGTACACCGTCATGGCCAATGGCATGTGCACCCAGGGCAGCTTCTTCAGCTTCAGGTTGGGGCATTCGAGCACTAAGAATGGGACGCGGTACAAGATCTCCATGTTGGTGGCAGCAGGGGTTTCTCTCTCGACCTGTTTGCTAATATTTTGTTGAGGACTTTTGCATCTATGTTCACCAGGAATATTGGCCTGTAGTTTTCTTTTTTTGTAGTGTCTTTGTCTGGTTTAGGTATCACAATATTGCTGGCCTCATACAATGTGTTTGGCAGCTTTTCTTTCTCTTATTTTTTTGAAATAGTTTCATACTATTATAGTTGGAAAAGATGTTTGATATGATTTCAATATTCTTAAATTTATTGAGACTTGTTTTGTGGCCTGACATATGATCTATCCTGGAGAATGTTTCATGTGCACTTAAAAACGACGGGTATTCTGTTGTTTTCAGATGGAATGTTCTGTGTATGTCTAAGTTCATATGGTCTAATGTGCTGCTGGAAGACACTGTTTCCTTATTGATTTTCTGCCTAGATGACGTATCCATTGATACAAGTTGGGTGTTAAAATCCCCTACTATTATTGTATTACTGTCAACTCTCCCTTTATGTTCATTGATATTTGTTTTATGGATTTAGGTGCTATGATGTTGGGTGCATAGATATTTACAATTGTTATTTCCTCTTGTTGGATTGCTATCTTTATCATTATATAATGTCCTTTTTGTCTCCGTTACTGTCTTTGTTTTAAAGTCTATTTTGTGACTGATGTAAGTATTGCTACTTCAGCTTTATTTTCACTTAATTTTGCATGGAATATCTTTTTCCATTCCTTCACTTTCAGTCTGCATGTGTGTTTAGGTCTGAAATGAGTGTCTTCAGATTATATATGGATGGGTCTTGTTTCTGTTGCCATTTCATCATCCTGTATCTTTTTGATTGATTTAGACTATTTACATGTAAAGTAATTATTGATAGGTATGTACTTATTGCTACTTTGTTCATTGTTTTCTGATTGTTTTCATATTTCTTCTCTGATCCTTTCTTTATCTCTTGCTCTCCTTGCTTGTGATTGATGACTTTCTTTATTATAGGTTTTTGGTTTGTGGTTACCATGAGATTTATATATAACATCCTAAGTATATAGCAGTGTATATTAAGTTGGTGGTCACTTAATTTGAACACATTTTAAAAGAACTTCATTTGAACTGCCCCCTCCTTGTTTTATGTATATGTTTTAATATTTTACATCTTTTTATTTTGGAGTCCCTTTAACCAACTTTTTAGATACAACTGATTTTAATATTTTTGTCTTTTAACCTAGTATAAAGCTAGTATAGTTTTATATGTGTTTGCTCTACTGCCTTTACTGTATGCTTGCTCTACTCATGAAATTGTTTCCTTTCTTAATTTCTTGCTGCTAATTATGGCCTTGGCCATTAAAAGAAGTTCCTTTAAAAATTTTGTAGGGCTAGTTTAGTGGTGATAAACTCTTTTAACTTTTGTTTTTCTAGAAACTCTGTATCTCCTTTAATTCTGAATGATCACCTTACTGGGCAAAGTATTCTTTGTTGGGATTTTATTTATTTATTTTATTTTATTTTAGTACTTTGAGTATGTCATGCCACTTTCTTCTGGCCTGCAAAGTTTCTGATGAAAACTCTGTTAATAGCACTGTGGTATTGCCCTTGTATGTAATAAGTTTTTTTTCCCCTTTATCTTACTGCTCTTAAGATTCTCTCTTTATTAGTAACTTATAACATTTTAATTATAATGTGCCTTAGTGTCTTAGGGTCTTTTGGGATTTCCTCTGGGTTTCCTGGACCTGGATTCCTGTTTCCTTCCCCTGACTAGGGATGTTCTGAGCCAAGATTTTTTTCAAATAAGTTTCCTGCCTATTTTTCTTTCTTCTCCTTCTGGAACCCCTATAATGGGAATATTATTCCACTTTATGTTGTCCTATAGGTCCTTTATGGTATTTTCTTTAAATTTTTTCCTTTTTCTTTATTGGGATGAGTTCTATTGTTTCATTTTCCAGCTCACTAATTTGTTCTGTTTCTTCCGATTTGCTATTGAACCTGTCTAGTAAATTTTTCAGTTTAGATATTGTATTCTTCAACTCTGTTACATCTGTTTTGTTCTTTCTTATCTTTTCTCTTTGTTGAAATTCTGTGTTCATTCTTTCTTCTCCCTAGTTTGATGAGCATCTTTATGACCATTGATTTGAACTCTTTTGGGTAGATTACTTACCTCCATTTCATTAAGGTCTTTATTAAGACTTTGTTGGTCTTTTGTTTAGAACACAAAAGTCCTCTGTCTTCTTGCTTTGCCTGTTTCTGTATGTTTGTATTAGGTGAGAAATCTCTCTCTCCCATGGCCTTGTGTAAGAGATGACATGGGGCCCAGGATCGCAATCCTTACTACCAGGGCCAGGTGCTCCAGGGATATCCCTTGTGTGGACTGCATATGCTAGCCAGCTGTGGGAGGGCTGTGGCTACAGGTGCAGGGGGTGGGGCACTTGCCCAGCTGTGGCACAGCTGGAGTACCAAAGGAGAAGGGTAAGGACCTTGCCCAGCCAACTGTGGTGCAGCTGGACTATAGAGGGCTAAGGGCAATCCACCTGTGCTAATGGGTTAGATGAAGAGTCTCAAAATGGCTTCCACCAGCACTGGGATTAGAAAGGTAGAATGAAATTGCAAAGAAAACAAACAAGTGTCTAGCAGTGCTTCCATCCCTGGAGAGAATCCTAACAGGGTTTTAACTCTCTAGCCATCACTTTAAGATTAGTGACTCTACTTCACATATAGTTTAGGCAGTTTTCAAATTGCTGCTTTGGCATTGGTTCTCAGGGTGAGTTATTGTTGTAATCCTTTATGAGTGGATTCTCCATTCCTTACAGTTCTATGTTTCTCCTGGACATCATTTCTGTTCGTTTTATGTTTGGAGAGGACTGTCTCTCTGACACAGGACTTAAAACCTGGGGTCCTGGAGTGCCTAGGTGACTCAGTCAGTTAAGCAGTCAACTCTTGGTTTCTGCTCAGGTCATGGTGTTAGGGTCATGATCACAGTGCTGTGAGATCAAGCCCCATGATGGGCTCTTCACTCAGTGTGGTTTCTGCTTGTCCCCCTCCTTCCCCTTCCCCTTCTGCTCCTCTCCCAGGCATTCTCTCTCTCTCTCAAATAAATAAAGTCTTTTTTTTTAAGTTTGTTTGTGAGGAACAAACCCCCATTCCTCATGGAGTGGTTCCTTATTTTTGACATTTCTCCCGATGGTGTGTTGCCACACCTGGGTAAGATTTTTTCTCTGCCTCTCCTATTTTAATGTGCCCCTTTTATTCTTTGCTATGCAGGTGTCAGTCATTTAGTTTTTAGGACTTTTTAGAGGAAATTATTTCAAATATATCTATAGATTTGTTGTGTCTATGGGAGAAGGTGGGTTCAGGATCTCCCTACACTGCCTTCTTGAACCACCTCCTTCCTATTCTCTTTTTGAGAAAGAGATAAAGAGTTTTTACAATGTAGTAATCAATATCTTGGTTATAAGAATGGTTTCTGCATAGACCCCAGATTGTCAACAGAAGTATTTATTTTATTTATGCTGGCTCCTTTTTGGGGATGATAAATAAAAGAGTAAAATCATGGTTCCTGCTCTCAGAAGCTTACCATTTCTGGTGAGATACCCAACAAATGCCTGGAATTCATGTTAGAAAACCAAAAAAGAAATATGTAAAAGCTTTCCATTTATCATTTGGCTCATGGTTGGATGGTCTACTTCCTTCACCACTGCTTCCTCAAATCATAACTGACCCTTAAAAACAAGCTGTATTGGTCACCTCTTTGAGGAATCCTTCTCTGATCCCCTCTCCAACACCACAGAACTCCTTTTCTTCTGAACTACCAGCATATACTGTGCTTCTCCTGGTGGACTTTTCACAGTTTAATACAATGATTCTTCACTGGGTTAAGTAATTCTTCACTGGGCTATGCTTCCCTCCAAAAAGCATAAAATAATAGCAACAAAACAATAAATATCCTTTATTGAGAACCTATAAACTGGACATTATAATACGTCCTTTCATAGTAACTCATTTAGTGATAGTAATTATGAGTTTCAAAACGATTGTGTAGTTCATTAAAGTCCCACAGGTAGTAGAAGACCCCATATTTTAACCCACATATGTTTTATTTCAAAGGCCCTGATTTGAATTACTGATGCCTTTTGATAATTTTCAAACTATTTCCCATAACCCCTTCTCCTCCCACTCCACCAGCCTGGAATGTGACCACTTCATCATGTTCACATACTTTTGTCAATCAATGGTGAATCCTTGGGATTGGTGACAAGGTGTTAGATACATCTTTATCAGATGCTGAGGTGAAATAATATTGAGAACAATCTTTTTGATCCTATTTATTATCTCTCCTGGATTTGTTACCCTTGTAAGAAAGAAACTATTTTCTTTATCTATCTATCTGCTGCCTTCCCCATATAACATCAGTATGTGCCCTAGAACAATGTTTTGCTTCTATCACTTCTGTATAAGTTTTTAAATAGCATTTTTGAATAAAGAATAAGGAGTAGATTATATAAGTGAAAATAATACAAGATACGAGGGATGACTTTGTTTTAGGTAAAGAGGCTTCCTGGAAGGTGACATTTTTCATTTCTTTTGGCTGTGAGGACCTTGACTTAGCAGAGGTGAAGGTTAAAGGCAGTCTAGTTTGAGAGAATTGCATAATGGTCTGAAGTAAAACATTCCTTGATGCTGAAGAGAAATGACAATGCTGATAGATTTCCTACAGCTATAGAATAGATGAGCAAGAAAGCTTAATTCTGGGAATTTCTATTTTCTATCCCAGGGATTATTCCTTGGGCCATTATCACTTCAGTGGATGAAGGTACTTGCTAAAAATAAGCTACTAATGTTTTCCTTAGAATTAAAGCACACGTCAGAAGAGACTAATGACCCAATGCTGTACTGTTTTCTTTTCATTTCAGTTGGCCTCAAACAAATAAACCTGATAAATATTATCAGAGTCACATATGCTCATTAAGGGTTATAGTCAGTGGCTATGTTTGTTTTACTGTGTAATAGATGATGAAACCATGGTGATGAGTGGACTAAACTGGAAGGGTTTTCGTTTTTTCCCATCTTAACACTGGAGGCTTGCTCATTGTTTTTTTTTTTTTTTTACTTCCTTGTATTAGAAATAGAACAGCTTACTAAAACACTTATTCATTTTGACATGTCTTAAAGCAGTACACATTCACATCTTCTGATTTAGTTCAATGGTACATAGTAGATGTTCAAAAGTCATTCTTAAATATAGCACTGAATGTTAAGTAAGCACTTTTAGTGGCTAGACAACTAGTGTGAAAGCTTTCAAATAAGAAACAGTATTCTTTAATAACTTGTTAACCCACTATAATTGAAGATTTTGTTGGTAATTATTTTATGGATTATAGAATAAAATTTGATTCATGCTATATAAAACTTATGTCATAAAAAGTCAAGGTACATTGTACTGGCTCACTGCTTTTTTTTTTTTTAAGGTTGCAAACCAGTAAAAGAAAATAAGCACTGTATTTATTTCCTAATGAAAATACTACACATTTTCATATCAGATCTTCATGGCTTTCATATTTTTGAAGAGACTATGAAAAAAGAATGAGTCTTCTCACACTTCTGTAAATTTTTGTCAAAAGACTAAAATTGTACCTGGAATTTGACTCTCTGTAAGGGCTTTTTTCCCTTCTTGCTCTAATCCATCCTCCTGTCAACAGTGATCTTTCTAAAATATAGTCTGATCACATCAACCTCCCATGTAAAAACCTTCAATGGTCCCCTATTAACATGATCCAAACACACCTTCACCTGATTTGTATGACTGTTCCCATCATGACCTGTTTTAGCTCCTTTTAAAATTCTCCTTTCACTCAGCTATTACTCCCCTCTTAAGCAACTCACAATCGCCCAAACTTAATATGTCCTGACACTTGCAGGCTTTTGTCTTTCAGTCTTCAAATACCCTCCTCCTTATCTTCTGGGTAAAATTGTTTTCATTATGACTACACTCAAATATAGATTCTTCTGAGATTTTTTTTTTCCAGTTTACCCCCTAACATCTAGTAGTTCTCTTTTCTGTGCATTCTCCAGGCATTCATAACACAACATTTCCATCACTCTGCATTTTTGTTATTTGTTTTAATGTCTACTCCTTCCTGTGCTGAGAATGTTGTCTTTTTTTTTCCAAGTAAACTCTTAACACTGATACAATCTTTACCCCAAGCAGGTTCTCCATAAACTTCCATTTACAACACAATTGAATAAATGTATCATGAACTGCTCCTCCTGAAGAAGGAACACACTCAGAGCTCATGACTATTAGTAGCCTAGTACTAATTGCAGTTTCAGACAGGAGTTCCAGATTGAAGCCAATGATATGGTTCTGCAAAAGTGCCCAAGTACCTTTTACTTTCTAGTTAAAACCACATATACCCAAGAGAATATCAAGAGTGATTGCTTGAACACAACCACCCCTTGCTTCGTCCCCGTAAAAATGGTGGACACAAACGCCTTCTTGCTTGAAAGTTTCTTTGAGTCTCTGCTGAGATGTGTTCATTTAGAAGAACAAAGGGTGATTAGCATGTCACCAGCCAGACAGCAGGAATTGTATGTTTGACAGCCACTTCCACAGGGACACAGCCCTGCGTTTAGTTTCCAAACAGATTTCAGGGACCTGGCTTGGCAGAGGAAGTATGTCTTTCAGAGAAAGCTGCACAAGACCAAAGAAAACAGCCTCACACCTGATAGCAATAATGGTTCCACTAACATCTTCCAAATCAGCTCTGTAGTTATACACTTAATGCCATTTATAAGTGGTAGCCATTAGAGTACATTTATAAAAACAGAGAATGACACAGATGAAAGGAGCCTTCAAAGTTATTTTGTTAATACCCGTTCTTATGCAGCTATGGATGTAATGGCTAAAAAACAAGTACTATTTGTGTAACTTATTTGAGATACAGGGAAAAAAATCAGGTGAAGATAATGCTTGGAGGTGGTGTTGTGATAGAATGGACAGGCCATCAATTCCAGATCAGATAAGCCCTGGTTCATCACTTATCACCTCTATGACCATAGGGAAGTTACTTAACCTCTTCATATGTTTCTTCAACTGTAAAAAAAGGGGAGGGGGGATTGCTATCTTTTTTAGAGTATAAGTGGTAAAGATTTTCTTATATCTTATCATATCTTATGTTGTGGTAAGGATTAGAGATTCTACATGTGGAACATATAAGTCCTCAAAAACTGATGGGTATACTACAGTGGGAATCATGTTTGGGGGAGATTTTTGTCGTTTGAGGCTACGACATCCAAATGTTTTTAGTATTTGGGAAGAACCCTGAGGTAGAGGAGTAAGGCTCATCTTTCACTATAGAAGCAGTCAGCAGGAGAGTGAACACCTGGTCAAGTTCAGCCAATCAGAACTTGTTGCCTGGGTCTCTGAATATGAAAGTCACAGGCTGCAGGGACACAACCCAGAACTCTTAGCCTGCATTCTGCTACAGAATCGGGTTTGTAGTCTCCTTTGGTTCCTACATGTCCTCTGAGCCTGGCGTTTTGGGGAGCTCTCTAATATCCTCCAGAAAATTTCTTGTTTAGGTTAAATAAACTTGACTAGTTTATTTCTGACTAGTAAGACACTGATAGATACAATTCTAATAGAGACAGAAAAATATTTTCCAATCTACTCACAGTCTATTGTTAACACACTTTGAACTCTATCACTTCCTCAGTAATAACCACAGCTTAATTTCCTGTGTTCATGGAGGAAGAGTAGTCTATAAAAATGGGAAATTGTGGATGAACCACAAAGTTTACTTTAATTCACAAGATTAAGCAATTATATACACAAACCGAGGCTTGAGAGGCATCTCTGTCTACTCTGAGTTTAGGGACCTGACCCAAATCAAAGCAATGTCAGACAGTAGAGGCCCAGAAAATCCAGGCTCACCAAGCTAATGCCAGTTAAAAAACAAAACAAAACAAAAACAACAACAACAAAAAAGATCACCTAGGGTAGGCATGACTTTATGTTCAGTAACCAGTGATTTTTTGATGTTTTTAAATTGGAGGGACATACATGACAGATGTGTTGGTTCTAGAAAGAATAAAAACAGCTTGACTCATCTAGGGGGTCAAGGGGAGAGAAGGTACTACAATACAGAATTAAATCAGAAGGGAGTGGGCAGGACTGCTATGGTTGAGGGTAGCAAGGGGATGATGTGCTCAGCAGCAGAAAACAAGGTGGGGGTGAGGAGGCATTAGACTACAAGCATCAACCAAAGCCGAAAACTGCCCTGAACTCCACTCTAAAGGAATACAATACAACCAGAGGAATAAAATGCTAACAAAAACTCAAACGGTATAATAACATTAAAGCACATTCACATAAATTTAATAAAACAAAGAAAAGGAAATATTGAATCAGTAGCCTGTGCAGAGTTCCATCAGAGCAGTGGTTCTAAACATTTTGTGTACATTATCTGTGTCTCTTAAAAAACACAGATCCCTGGACCACTTGCCCAATAGGTGCTGCTATGCTTTTTGTGTGGAGCCAGAAGTGTGCATTTTTTAAACTGGTTTGAAGGTGCTTCTAAAGCAAGCATCACTCAGTATACTGCAGAAGAGTCCAGCAAGGTTTTTTAGTTTTGATAGGTATAATGCCAATGTGTGTTGTCCTAAAACAATATGCTTGAGACTAAGACATTTGACATTACAGTTATGAATAATCAGGAGGAATTGAACTCATTTATGAAAATTCTAACTTCCTATGTAGACTTGTTACCTGATGATGTGTACAACCCAGTGATAGGAATAGCCATCATGTATTGAGCCCTCACTGTAGGCCTGATACTGCTAAGTGCTTATTAATATGCATTAAATAGTTTGTTCTTCAAAGTAACTCTATAAGGTTTGTTTTATTACCATCCCTATTTTACAGATAAGAAACTGATTAACAGAGGGGTATCTGGGTGGCTCAGTGGTTGAGCATCTGCCTTTGGCTCAGGTTGGATCCTGGGATCAAGTCCAGCATCAGGCTCCCATGGGGAGCCTGCTTCTCCCTCTGCCTATGTCTCTGCTTCTCTCTCTGTGTCTCTTATGAATAAATAAACAAATAAAATCTTTTAAAAAAGAAAGAAACTTCTTTCTTTTATAAAAGATCAACAGAAAGGATGAGAATCTGAGGTATCATATCCTTGTGATGGTTATTTTTGTGTCAACTTGACTAGGCTATGAGGCATCCAGACATTTGGTCACAGGTTATTCTGGGTGTGTCTGGATGAGATGAACCTTTAAATTGGTAAATTGAGTAAAGCAAATAACCTTTTTGGATGTGGGTAAGCCTTATCCAATCAATTAACCTGAATACAACAAAAAGGCTGGTAAGAGGGAACTCTGCCTGACTGCTTGAGCTAAGACATTGACATTTCTTGGTCTTGGACTGGAAGACCAAAACTATACAACACTTGCATCCCTGGCTTTCCTTGTTCTCAAGACATTGAGGTCAGATTGGACTTACACTATCAACCCTCATCTGGGTGGCCAACTTGCTGACTGCAGATCTTCGGACCTTCAGCCTCCTGGAGAGAAGATGATCCTTTATATAAAGTGGCAAAGAACTTGACCAAATTGTGTTTTAGTGTTTTGTGGAAGGTAGAACTTGCAAGTGATGAAATTGATTATTTAGCTGAGGAGATTTCTAAGTGAAGTGTTGGAGTGGTTTGGTTCCTTCTGACCTCTCAAAGAAAAAAGAAGAGAGTCAGTTGAAGAAACAATTCTAAGCACCAAGGAACCAGAACTTGAAAGTTTGGAAAATTCTCAGTAACACTGAAAAAAAAAATTAAAAAACTTTTGAACAGAACATTAAGGGTGTGGCTCAACAACCATATGACAGGAGATCCTTAATTCTACTTATAAACTTAATCTGCTACCTCAACAGAAGGGAGAATAGAAATGGGATTATATCAGCTGACATACTGCTAGTTTAAGCTAAGGGGGTGGTGGGGGCAGAAAGGGTGGAACAGAATCAAGGAAGGCTGTTGGACTTGAATTTTACAGAATGGGACCACAGAGTTATTCAACTGCACTATCTTCCAAAAGCAGTTCAGAGATTGTCACAACTGCCACTCCTGGGTGGGATACCTGTGACATTCCTCCAGGAAGCTCCCAGCTGTCTTAATGTTAATCCTTTACTAGAGGGAAAAACAACCTTAACTTGATAATGGCAAGGCCTCCAGTATCTTGAAGGTTCTCTTTAGCATCAAAAGTTCTTTTGAAAACCTCCCTTTTTCCTTACCTCCTCTAACCCCTTAGGATAAAATCAGTTGTTCCTCACAACCCTGGTGCAGTTCTTTCTGCCCACAGGTCCTACCCAGTGCTTTAATAAAATCACCTTTTTGCACCAAAGACACCTCAAGAATTCTTTCTTGGCCATCTGTTCCAAACCTCACCCCACCAAACCTCACCTGTATTCCAAAACTACATCACCTTGACTATACAACAGTTTCAGTAAAACTTTTGTCCCCAAAAGATCTCTAGACAGCTAGCTTTATCCTTCAAGTATGATTCAGCCTTTCACATTCCCCTTACACCAATGGGATAGATAAAAATGTGACTTGACTGAAGGTTCCAGGTGCTTGGATTTATTCTTCCTTCTTAAAATGTCTTTGGGTGGAGGGACAGAAATTTCTCCATTCCTCCCTTCATGAAGCTGTGTAGACAGGCCACCAAGGGAAGGAGCAACTGAATCTCTCATTTCTACATGACGTGACCATGTCACCAACACCTGTGTTGAAATGAAGTTTCACCAGATGCAGCCTGGCCCCTGAGGGGACTGCACAGCCGCGGCATCTCCAGGAGGGCCCATTGATGACACACACTCCAAGCAGCTCATCAGACCACCGTGTGCTGACCTTCTGCGGTCTGGAAAGAATGGAGCACTTGGAAAAAATACAAACACATATTTAGTACTGACATAAAGGTAAATGCAACAGCATTTCTGGTCTTTAGCTTAACACATACAATGTATGGAGTTCACAGGTAGTTTGAGGTCAGGTTTGAATCTTGCTAAAGAGTGAGTGATTGGTTATAAAGTGACATGAATCACACTTTTTTCACAAGTGGGAAAAAGGGTCCCAAGGACGTTTGCTTATGGATGTCTTGGAGCTTGAAAACGAGAAATGCTAATGACGAAGGACAGTCGGAAGAAAGGCAAGCTGGGATGAGGGGTCCCTGCCCTAAGAGGAAACTACCCGTAAAAGGATTTTACACCGCCCTGGAAGGAACCCTCTACCCTTTCCCACCTGATAGTTGACAAAACCTGATTGGGTGACAAGCACATGGAGGGTTAATTAGATTAAAACAGCCCACCAACAAGCTCATAAAAACCCCTAGACTTAGAAACTCCAGTGGCTACTCTCTCCAGTCCCCTACCTCTTCAGGAGCTTTGTACTCAATAAACTTTACTACCACTCAATAAACTTTGCTCTGCTGCCCACCACTCTTTGTCTAGTCTACCTCTTCATTCTTCAAAGCAGGGTGACCAAGAATTGTGGTCACCAAAACAATCCTGTAATGTGAAGAGGGAAACCCAGGTTAAAAAGGTCCCCTTATAGATGTGGGGTTTAGTATTTTGTGAAGACATAGGCAAATGGCCATGATGAAAAAGGCATGGGGATAAGGGACTCTAATTGTGTGGAGTCCACTGCCCTTACACTTAGGGAGGTTCAGCCTGGGAGGTTCATCATACAGCTACACAAGGCAGAAAATACAACATACTACAACTAGAGCTATCAGCCTTGCAATCTTCATGAATCCGAAACCAAACCATGACATTACCCTGCTTAAAGCCTTTTAATCCCTTCCACTACAGGAAGAAAACTGCTGAAAAGCCTTAATCTGGACTGTGATCGTCTGTTTTGTGCACATTCCAATAACCTAATTCCATGCCTTCTCTCCTTTGCTAGCTATGTTCCCTCACAGCCCTTGGTTCCTGGCATGTGTCTGTCCTTTTTTGCCTTGTAGACTTGACACATGAAGGGTTTCTTTCAGATCAGACTGCTCATCCTCTTGACCTTGGCTGTCTTATCCTTCTTGGTATTATTACTTCTCTAATCCGTTTCACTCCCTCGTTGATGTTATTTTCATTAACTTCCTTAGCACTGTATATCATGAAATTACTTTGTGGTCCACCTAGACTATGAGGGCCATGAGCACCAGGACCATGTCTGTGCTCCACCACCTTATATGTGCCTGGAATTTGGGAGATGTTTAATAAGTATTTGTTGAATAAATGAATGAGTTTAAAGTCTCTGTATCAAGAGCTGAGCTGTCCCTGTCCATGCCAAGATGTTACAGTTGCCTGATGCAGAAGCCAAAGGAGCCTGGAGAATGAGCACTGACTGACTGACTGACTGACCCTGTGGCCAACCTTTTTGTGACACCAGCAAAAAGAAAGGTGAAAGGTGTTGCCACCAATGAGGCCCACAGCGTGTATCTGTGTGAGGGTGGAGGGGTACACCTGGAGGCTGAGTAAAAGCCTGATCTTTACACGTACCCTGGTTCAGCTGCTTCAGTCCACAGAGGGATGCTTTCCAGTTGGTCTGCCAAAAGCAGGGAGCCTGGTATTCACACAAAGAAGCAGCAGGGGCTACCCAGAACCCTGTTAATAACTCAAGAGAGTACAGACTTACAAGCCAGTGGTGACCAGAAAACTTGAGTCTCAGGCCCAGGGTGGCTGAAGTTTACAGGTCAGGTAGCCAGCCCATTGGACCACAGAGGCAGCCTTTGGATCAAGAAGGACATCAGCCAGATCCAACACTAAAGGCTCCATCAAGAGCAGGAGTTGGTGGCACTTAGACAATATCTGCCCTAAGAAGAGATGTACTGGTCACTTTAATGCTGTGTGGCCCGACTTAGTTGGGAGGGAAAAGCAAACACCAGGGGAACCAGAAAAATAAGACAAAGCAGAATAACCATGTCCTATTTCTTTATCAAAAACCAACATTCCCATGGGAAAGAGTGGTTTCCATTTCTGGTCAAAGCAGCAGCTTTATAAGTTTATGTCTACTTCCTTCCCCATCAATCCCTTGCAGACTGTCACCAAAGAATCCCTTGAGAAATGTCAAAGCCCTGATTCCTTCATTCTCCTTTTCCCATGGAATGCAGATAGACCTGAGTAAAATGAGATAGCACATGCAAGTTGCTTTATGAATTTGCAAAGACTCATGACAGACTTTAAAAATCTACCCCAAGGGAAAACTGAGAGGATGGAGAAATTGAAGATGCTATTGCCATTCTCTTTAGTAGTAGGAGCCCTGTCCTGTCCCTTTAATTTTGTAACTAGCATAGTGTGGAAGTCAGATCAGTAGCTGTCTTTTGCAGATGGTCTATTGCATTTGCTATTGACATTACAACCTGTTCCCTTTTCTCTCCCTTCCAGCGGCAGCCAAAGCCTCAACCAAAGGCTCTTGAAAGAAGAAACATATTCAAAGCCGTTAGTCTGTGGTTGCGTGTGTGTTTGGGCCTCCAACTCGCATTCACTCCATCCTGATAAGTTTCTGTTTCTGAGAGGGATCAACCTGTTGCTGAAAGATTTATCATCAGGGAACTGTGAGGTAGGAGAAGGCCTTTGCTTGAACCAAAATTGGTCATTCAGAGTTCATACTGTAACTTGATCATTTATTCATATTTTATGCATCTTCCACCAAGGAGGAGAGGGTACATGTGGGACCATTACCTCACTGGATGTAGTATGGTCAAGTGACTATCTCATTGGACAGCATTAGAGGGACATGATTGTGCAGCTCATGTGAATATTGTTTTTAACTCTTTGGGTGCTGTGTGATCTCCAGTGAGCAGGCTGAAATCAGATTTTGCCTTCACTATTCACATCCAAGGCAGATGGGATCAAGAGATATGGCTCCTGTTTCCAGCAGACAAGTGCCCCCATACACATACATATATCTCTTCACCCACTCATGAAAGAGAACATGGCTGAGAAGAGGTGACAACAGGTCTGAGAAAATCTAAGGATGGACTGTAGAAGACTCTTTATTATTAATTTGTATAATTAATTGTAATTAATTATAATATTAATTGCCTATATTCATAAGATGTTGAGTCACATGAAACTAATCCATGACCAGAAAAGGCAGGGACATCTTGGCACTGCTCTATAAACATAGTAACACCTATAAATGCATGCCTTCATCCCTGTCGGACAGTACTTATTCCATTTTCTCACTTAATTTGTGAATATTTTCATTTTTAAAAAAATTTTATTTATATATTTATTTGAGACAGAAAGAGAGAGATCACAAGCAGGGGGAAGGGGCGGAAGGAGAAGCAGATCTCCAGGACCCTGGGATCATGACCTGAGCCGAAGGGAGACACCTAACTGACTGAGTCCCCCAGACACCCCTGGATATTTCTATTCTTCACAGATGAGGTGATGAAAGTCTAAGGGATGATTTGCCCAAAGTCATGGCCCAGAACTGGGATTCAAGCCCACCTTCGGATGCTTAGACCAAAGATCTATTCTCCAAGTTCTCTAAAACCACTTCTAAAGGTTAGATATATGAACCTACATTTGAACTACCCAACCCTCACCCTCAGTTAGCAGACCCCCAATCCTGATTGGTTCACATATGAAGGGACACCTGGTGATCCTGGGTTGGCCATTCAGATTGGAACAAAGTAACACAGACTTGAGCCTCCATGGAGTTAAGTTAAATGGGGCTGTGAGAGGAATGCCCATAATCTCTTGTTGCTGAACACTCAGAAGCTACTTTTCTTTCTACCTCTAATTCTTATTTGGGATTCTCCAAAATCTTCCTCTTCTTACTTAAAGATACACAAGGTTGGTTCATTCAGTACATATTCTTAACCAAGTTCTTCTTTTCCTTCCTCTTGTCTTTGCATGTAGGGGTAGCTGTACAATGTAGTTCTGGCCAAGAAGACATAGGCACAATTCCTTGGGATTGATTATGGGTTCAAAAATTAAAAGGCAAAGATGTGCCCTTCCCATTTCTTACTGACTAGAAAGCAGATGTTATGCCTGAAGGGGCAGAAGCCATCTGGAAAATATTTTAAAAAACAAAACAACAGAGCTAAGAGATCATTGAATCAGGATATCAGCCCTGGACAGTCTACCTCTAGACTTTGTAACAACTATGAAAAGAAAAATACAGCTGTTGATTCAGCCTCTGTGAATTGAGTATTCTGATATTTCCAAACAGAAGAGGCAACTTGAGCTTAGAACTAGTAGAATATTGAAGTGTAATATAGAAGAGGCAGTTCTTGAGCATAGAACTAGAATATTGCATGCCTTTGAAGCATATGAAACTGATTGAAATGATTTGAACATCTCAGCTATGATGGAGGGGGGCAGGAAAGCCATCCACACATAGAGATCCTGAGGACTACACTGTACGTGTAAGAGGAATGGTCTTCGAGATGCCCACTTCTAAATCTTCCATCTTTTCCAGATTAGAACTGAATGAAGATACCCTGGTCATGCTTCTTTAGGTTATTTGAAGAAAAATAAATAGAAAACTTTGGGTAAAGATGGCTATTGCAAAGACAGAAGAAATGTGGAATAATCTGGAATATTGACTAGACACCATAGTAGTTCAGATTCCATTTATTACTAATCTATTCATTCATTTACTAATTATGCAACAAAATGTTTATGAGCACCAATAATAATAACAGATGCACATATCCATGGTAAATATGATTTATCTGCTTTCAGGAAATTTTAATATGGGTCTCAAGGCATACGATTCAGCAAGCACTTCCTATAAAGTCGATGAACATCTGGAGAGTTGGGATCTGCATAAGTTTCACAGAAAATTGGAACAATAGCTCACATAGCTAAGGACAAAAATAATAATAATCTGCTCTGTTGTTGTTCACCGAGCATTCGTGCTTTCCCAAGAAATGACTTAAGAGGATTAGTCTGAGACCAGTTAGGGTGAATACCTACTTGACAAGTCATCTCAAAAGTGATTGGATTTCCTCCTGCCCAGTTATAGTGGCTGCTGCTGGAGGGTTTTCATGACTGTTAGTCTGCTGAGGCTGCAATGGCAAAATACCACAGACTATGTGGCTTCAACAACAGAAACATATATTTCTCACAGCTGTGAAGGCTAGAAGTCCCGGGTCAGGGTCTGGGATGGTCTGTTTCTGGTGAGAACTCCCTTTCTGGATTGCAGACAGCCGCCTCCTTGCTGTTTTCACACAGTGGCGAGAGAAATCTTGGATATCTCTCTTCTTCTAAAGACACCAAACCTTTATGATTAGGGCTCCACCTTTATGACCTCGTTTAACATTCATTATGTCCTCTCAGGCCCTATCTCCAAATGCAGTCACAATGGGTGTTAGGGCTTTAATATATGAATTTTAGAGAAGAGACAAACACGAATGTCCAGTCCGTAACAGCGACTGGTCCTGCCACCTAGAGACACTCTTTATGAACATTAATGGACGTCAGGAAGAAAATTAGGGACACTTCCCTTCTAATTTATCTCTTCAGACACGTTGGATTTTCCATCAAATGTTCCAGTAGAAAAAGACATGCTTCTATGAGATGGGGACAAAAATGTTACACCTGGAGGGTGTAGTAGTCAGGATCTCCCTGTGCAGGCCACCCAGCTTGTTCACTTCAAGGAGACACCATATCTGGCCAACAGGTAATTCATTTCAACTGATCTGTTTCTAGGGCCAGGAAATTCATGGGCAAATCATGGAGAGCCACTGCTGGGAGATAAAGGAGAGATATAAAATGCTGCCTGGGATCTATACTTGAGTCTCACACACATAAACAAAAACAAGGGTTCTTTAGAGGACTCTCAAATTGAGGTCAAGGTCAGATATTGGCATTCTTGTTTAATAGAGAAGGAAACCAAAAAGAAGAGAATATGCCAAAGTGGTAGAAAGAGCTTATGATAAAAACAGTTTCCCAAGCCCCAAACCACTGGCCCCAGCCACTACCTCAGGATGCATGCACAACAGTCCTGTCCTATGGGAGGCCTTGATCTAAAAACAAATCTTTCATATTTATTTAGCCCTCTGATGGTTCAGTCTTGCCTTTATCACTGTTAGCTGCTGCTCAAGGATCCTCTCCTGATGTTTTCCTATATATTAAAGACAACATACCTGAAAACAAGAGACTAAAACTTTCAACATTAAAATTCAGATTGGCATAAGCCAAGAGCCTCCAGGGAAGGATAGTAAAAGAGTCAGAATTGCATGTTTCCACATCTGTTTTCAATGAGACTTATGTCAAATAATTGTATTCTTTGACAAAAGCAATCCAAAAAGTTACTTAGTTTTTTCAGAATGCCTTGAAATGTCATTAAAATTCACCTACTAGCACACAGATACAACATACCACCTGTCCATTGTGTTAGATCAAATAGAAGACAGGGGCCTAGGCCTCCTAAATAGGAAGAGACTTGACCTGCAGCAGAAGGGGAGACTGTGCTGTGCTTAGCATTCCTGTTCCTGCCAACCTGGGACATGTGATCTATTTTCAGCTTGGTACCAATCAGGAAATGGCTCTGCTACAATACCCTCCCATTAATGCAAATGAGACATATCCCTGGAAAAGAACACCAACAGGGCTATGAGTACTCAGATGAGATAAGTCATTTCTGCTAGCAAGTAACAGCAATAATCATTTTACAGAACAGAGTTGAGAAAGTCAATGTGCAAGTTTCTAAAAGATGATTTGGTTTTGGTCACATGTATGGAAAGTCATTTTTTTTTATAAATTTATTGTTTATTGGTGTTCAATTTGCCAACATATAGAATAACACCCAGTGCTCATCCCATCAAGTGCCCCCCTCAGTGCCCGTCACCCAGTCATGCCCACCCCCTGCCCACCTCCCCTTCTACCACCCCTAGTTCGTTTCCCAGAGTTAGGAGTCTCTCACGTTCTGTCTCCCTTTCTGATATTTCCCACTCATTTTTTCTCCATTCCTCTTCTTTTTTTTTTAGTTCATGAGAGACACAGAAAGAAAGACAGAGACATAGGCAGAGCCCGATATGGAAGTCTATCCCAGGACCCTGGGATCATGCCCTGAGCTGAAGGCAGACGCTCAACCATTGAGGCACCCAGGCATCCCTGGAAAGTCTATTAACAGTGCCAACACTTTGGGGGAGTGATTTAAGTCCTTTGAGTTTACCCAAAGGTTATTTAAAAATATATGGGCAAGATATGTATTATTAGAAGAGCCCTTCGCGGTTCTCTTGTGCTCCTACACATCTTGCTGTGTATGCCAAGAGGACAACAGCTACCACTCTATCCAGGCCATTTCTCAGGCTTGTGATTAAGGCAGATGACCTTTAAGGATGAGGTAATGTCTCCTGGGGCAAAGAGCAGGCTTTCTTACTGCAGGAATAGAAGTGGATTCCCTAAACTCGTGTACACAGCATCCATCTGGGTCCATGGAATTGCTGCTGTGGGGTTTGGGGGCCAGGAGAACCAGTGCATAGGATGATGCCCAGAAGTTTTTGTGTCTTTTGCTGGCATCCATAGCATAGTACTTGGCTTATTTCTGTGCCAGCAAATAGGATAAAATCAATCCCAAACCTGAAACTTAAAGCAGCATTGTTTAGTAAGAATAATGAAACTAAGTGGCCTCCAAAGAGAATTGATTAATTATGGTACAAACATAGAAAAAGTATGGTGCAGACATTTAAAACTACTTCAGTTTGTATCTTTATTAACATGGAGACAATTTTAACAGTATATTTTTGAGTAAAGAAAAAAATCAGGTAACTAAGATGTGTATAGAAGACCTACCTTTATATAAATACATATTTCGGTCATATGCATAAAATTCTGGTTGGTTCTATACAAGAGAAATGTCAACTGCAGCTTTCTCTAGATGGTAGACTTAAGAATGAGTTTTACTTTCTTACATGTATGGCTTACTATTTTCTGTAGTGAACATGAATTACTTGTGTAACAAAATAATATTAATTGAAAGAAATTAACTGCTAGACAAAAAAGAATGTGATAAAATACTTGTTCTTGAAACAAACTGAACAAGTTATATGCAAATACAGAGGAAAAGTGCAAATAGCAGTAGGGCTCCTGAGAGGACACAGCTTTTCATGTGGTACAGATGATAATCCACAGAGCCTGAAAGAGGAGAAATACCTTTATTAGACACTAAATCTACCTAGGGACTCCTGGGTGGCTCAGTGGTTGAGCATCTGCCTTCAGCTCAAGGCGTGGTCCCGAAGCCCGAGGATTGAGTCCTGCATTGGGCTCCCCAAGGAGCCTTCTTCTCCCTCTGGCTGTCTCTGCCTCTCTCTCTATGTCTCTCATGAATAAATAAATAAAATCTTTTTTTAAACAAAATAAAATCTACCTATGCCTAGTGTTTTAATGGGTATTGAGACAATCTGTCTGTGAATAATGTTACAATCAACATGGGATTGGAAACATCTTGTCAATATCCTATTTTCATTTCCTTTGGATAAATACCCAGAAGTGGGATTGCTTGATCATATGGTAGTTCTCATTTAATTTTTTTTGAGGAACCTCCGTATTGTTTTTCATGGTGGTTGCACCAATTCATACTCCTACTAACGGTACATGAGGGTTATCTTTTTCACATCCCCACCAACACTTGTTATCTCATCTTTTTGGTAACAACCATTCTAACAAGTGTCAGGTGATATCTCATTATGGTTTTGATTTACATTTCCCTGATGATTAGTGATATTGAGTACCCTTTAATGTACCTATTGACCATCAGTTTTTTTTAAATGCCTATTTAGCTCCTCTGCCCATTTTTAAATTGGATTTTTGAATTTTTGCTGTTGAGTTGTATAAGTTCTTATGCCTTTTTATAATATTTTAGATATTAACCCCTTATCAGATAATATGATTTGCAAATATTTTCTCCTGTCCTGTCGGTTACCTTTTCATTTTGTTGAGTTTCCTTTGTTGTACAGAAACTTTGATGTTTATTCTGGCATTATTCACGATAGCTAAGATGTGGAAACAACATGAGTGTCCCTCAATGGATAAATGGATAAAGAAGATGTTATATATGTATACAACAGAGTATTATTCAACCATGAGAAAGAAGGAAATCCTGCTATTTGAGACAACATGGATAGAATTTGAGGGCATTATACTAAGTAAAATAAACTAGAGAAAAACAAATACTTCATGGTATCACTTACATGTAGAATCCTGAAAAAGTCAAAAGAAACAGAATAGAAGGTAGAAGAGTGATTGCTAAGGGGTAAGGTGAGGAATGGGGGAAATATCGAGGGATTGGTAAAAGACTACAAATTTTTAGCTATAAAATGAATAAGGTCTAAGGATTTAATGTAAAATGATGAATACACTTGATAACAATGCATTGTATAATTGAAATTTATTATGAAAGTAGACCTTAAATGTTTTCACCAAAAGAAGGGGAAAGGGGGAGGGGAATGATAGATATTTTAATTAGGGAGGAGGAGTCCTTTCAGAATGTACACAAATCACCAAGGTATACACTTTAAATATCTTACAATTTTATATGTCGATTACACCTCAACAAAGCTGAAATTTAACAAAAAGACAATCTGTCACATCTATGAGTTGGACCATAATTTATACCCAAAGTTTGAGGTCAGCCCTCAATCTCATTGATTCATCTCCATACATATACGTTTTGAATCTCTTAGGTCCCTCCATTCCCTCTCTTCTCACTGCTCCAGGCTGAATATCAGTCCTCCTCATTATTTTCCTGGATATCACCATAATCTTTGAACTGATCTTTGAACAGATTTCACATCTCTCTGGACTATCTGTAACTGCTGACACATGATTAAGACAATGTATCAGAGAATGTCACTCCTTTGCCTCAAATGCTTCCATGCCTCTCAAATACCAACAAAATGGTCCAGCAGGCAAGGCCCACAGTAATTTGCTCCAGCTGGTTCACCCACCATTCTTTCCTGTCCTCTTTGCCCAACTCTCCAGACTCATTTATTTCTTGCCCCTTCCTTACTGAATGCCCTCACCCTGATCCTGTCAGGCAAATGCTTGTTTGAGGATTCAGCTGTTGTAGGAAGTGTGTCATAACCACTTCCCCAAGTTGAATTCCCTCCATGGAGTCCCAACTAGATCAAATGCAAATTAGTCAGGTACCTGCCATCCTTTGCTTTTGTTTCATACTTTTCTTTCCCATTGGTTTGTGAGCTCTTTGAGGGAAGAGTATATCTTAATCACATTTATATTATCAACATCTAGTCCTATATCTGACACAAAAGAGAGTATCTATGCATAAACTAAAAACTTAAGAGTTTGACTTCAGTCATACTCAGAAAACCTTTATTCTGAAAGTTCCAAGTTAAGAACCCCTCATGACGGACTCTGAATGTGTTGCCATCAATATTTTGCTGCCCCGAAAGGAATAAAGTGGATGGATGATTCCTACCTGCAAAGAATGTTGCTTTGAGAACAGTCATGTCTGTCGGTCATAAGGCAGCCCCTTCTGCTGCCACTGGAGAGAGAACATCTTGGGAATGTCCACATCTCTGGGAAGAGAGCCAGCAGGAAGAACTGACACTGCAAAGCATATGCCCTTTATAAGATTATCATGGGGAACTGAACATATTAAAATACTTCAAGCTTTTCCTATAATTTATTAATAAAAAATTCAAGAACAGAAACAGATGTGAACTTCGGCAAATCAAAGCAGACATAGAAAAAACAAATAAAAGCCTTTAGACATGACTGATCTAATAGGATGTGGGACTGAATCTGGATATCAGGTTTCTATATTCCATTTAAAATTTCTCACTTCAACTAGGACTCTGAAAGACCAAATGTGAATTTAGAATTTTCTTTATTTCTTCAGTAAGATTCCTTACCTTAATCAGGGCATAATAAAGTGTTTACTGCAAGGTCAAAATGTTGAGACAGACCCTATAACATGGTAGGATTTGATAAGCCATTTCTAACATGAATATTTTTGCCAAGAAAGGCTCTGGAACAACTAGCAATGGTGGAGTTTACAGAGCTATTTCTTAAATCACAAGCAGGACAAGCCATCCTTTCATTAAGTTCTTTCTCCTCCTGATACTCCTAGTAACCTGAGTTGGCCTCATTCAGCTGGTTAGAGGAGGAGTTAGAACAAAAGCATAACCTAGTGTCTTCTGGAAGAGACTGGGCCTTGGGAGCTCACCCAGCATCATCCACTTAGCTAAAAGCAGGCCTTTGGGACACTTGGGTCACAGGGGCTCAGGGAGGAGGGCTCTGAAAGGTCTATAGGAAAGGACATGACTTTCAGCACGTGTCCTGCAGTAGGCCTACCCTAGACCTCCACAAATGTAGCCTTAGCCTTTTTGTTGCTTGAGGCTCTGCTTCAGAGAACTCTTTTGCTCCTCTTCCTTTTTTTCTTTTTTTCAGCAACTCTATACATTACTCAGTGCTCATCAAGATAAGTGTACTCTATATCATCCATCCCCCTACCCATCACCCCTCTAACAATCACCAGTTTGTTCTTTGTATTTGAGAGTGTTTTTCTTTTTTTTTTTTTTCATTTGGCTCTTTTTCCTTTGTTTTGTTGTTGTTATTCTTTGTTTTATCTCTTACATTTCACATATGCCTAAAATCATACGGTATTTGTCTTACTCTGACTTAGTTCACTTAGCGTTATACCCTCTAGGTCCATCCATGTTGCCACACATGGCAATATCTCATTCTTTTATGGTGGGTGGTATTTCATGGTGTGTGTGTACATCTCTATATATCTCTATATGTCACATCTTCTTTATTCCTCTATCAGTGGACACTGGAAGTGCTTCCATACCCTGGACACTATAAACAATGCTGCAATAAACCTAGACATGCATATGTTTTTTGCAATTCATATTTTCATTTTCTTTGGGCAAATACCCAGTAGTGGGTATCTTTAGAATTTTATTTATTTATTTATAGTTTATTTATATTTTTATTTTTAATTTTTTGAGGAAACTCTACTGTTTTCCACGGTGGCCACATGGGTTTGCATTCCACTAACAGTGCTTGAGGGTTAATTTTTCTCTGTCTCCTCACCAACACTTGTTATTTCTTGTATTTTTTATTTTAGCCATTCTGACAGGTGTAAGATGACATCTCATTGTGGTTTTGATTTGCATTTCCCTGATGATTAGTGATGTTGAGCATCTTTTCATATGTCTGTTGGTCACATTTATGTCCTCTCTAGAAAAATATCTAGTTGAGTCCTCTGCCCATTTTTATGCAGATTATTTGGAGTCTTTCAGTGTTGAATTCATAAGTTATTTATATATTTTGGATACCTTTATTGAATATATCATTTGCAAATATCTTCTCCCATTCAGTAGACTGCTTTTGATTACTCCATCTTGTCTTATTAATCACTAAGCCCTATGTCCTCTCCATACCCTTAGCCAACCCAGGCTTTTTTGTCTTGTGATCAGCATGACTTCTTTTTCCACAGTCACAAGAGAACTTTGTGTTATTTGATGTCTCTTCTGGCTTCAGAAGCTGACTCTCACCTCTGAACTGTCAGATCAAGGTTGGAAATTAATGTGTGGACACCACATTGCATCAGTTTCTCTGCTCCCCAGGGCTAAAACCACCCACCAAATTATATACATAGAGGAAGCATAATAAACTGATGGTGATTTATTCTGCCCAGCCCAAGTCTAAGTTTAGCCCTGGTAATAGGATGAGGTTGTCTTGAAGTAGTTCTCACAGTTGACTAGGCAAATGCAGTTCCATTATTCAATTCAAAGTCATGAGTATGGTTCAGTCTGTGACTTAGTCTATGGATTTTGTAAATGGTGTGTTGTATAAAGGGATTATTTCCTAAATATTTCAGAGATATCTAGATCATCTCATTTCATTCTTTCTAGTTTTGCAAAAGTATGTAAATAAGACTCAAATATATGTACAAAAGAAGGAATTTGTTCCAATCCTTATCATGGAATGATAGAAATGTTTTTCATTTGGAAATTTCCTTAGGTTCGTGAAAGAAGAAAAGAAAAATGGGCAGGTTACATAGAAACTTATTAAATATCAGGATACCTGGGTGGCTCAGTGGTTAAGTATCTGCCTTTGGCTCAGGGCGTGATCCTGGAATCCCAGCATCGAGTCCCATATCAGGTTCCCTGCATGGAGCTTCTCCCTCTGCCTGCATCTCTGCCTCTCTCTCTGTCTTTCATTAATAAATTAATAAAATCTTAAAAAAGAAACTTATTAAGTATCATCTGTTATTAAAATTATGCTCTACAGATTGGAAATATCCATCATGTTTAGTTTTTCTTCATTGATTTCAGTATTAGGCTCTATATTAGGGAAGAAATAGTGAAAGAGTGACTTTTTGTGGTTATTGTATGTATTTCTATATAAGAAATCACTGTTTTATTTCCAGTAATTCCTAGAATTTGAGAAAGGACGTTCAAAGCTCCTTAGCCAGAATTTAAACAAGTACATAATCAACATCATTTTGATTGAGGGTGAGAGTATGTGAGATTGGGAAATGGGAGGGAGGTTATTTTATTTTAATTGCTTGGGTGTGGGACGATCTGGTTATCAGTTTCCTATGAAATGTACTCTGTGCTGAGGGGTTCTATGCTCATCTTCGTCATTAAATCAAGATTCTGTGATTCTCTCATTACTTACACATGAACTTAGTGACTTACAATAACACTTCGTGATCCAATCTCAACTTACTCTTTTCCAGCTGTGACAAGGATAACATCCCTGCCCCAAGGAGCCTGGCGGCACCTTTCCCACGCCAGTGAGATTGTACTCTGGCCCATACAGAAGCAGCAGCTATTGGGCAGCACAGGATTCTGTAGTAATGGGAGAGAAAGCACATGGCATGTCAGTTCCCACCCCATCTGGGCAACAGAAGGGATCTTCTGAGTAACTCCTAGGTTGTGCTTTATAGATACTGAGGTCAGAGAAGGATGTGTTTGGTCATGTCCCAGGGTCATATGCTGGTAATTATCAAATATACATCTCTCTGAATAGGGGACAAGGAGCTAATTTAAACAGCCTCTAGAACAATTTCACATGCTTCCTCTCCAAGCTCTTTCAACCAAACTGAATCTTTTTCACATCTATTGCTCTATGTTTAGCCAAGATTTTAATCACACCTTAATAGAGTTCTTAACTTCCGAAAAGGCATAAGGGGACAATCCACAACCAGAAAGATAATATTGCTATCATCACTAATTTATGTTTTTGTTTGTGTTTTAGATTTTATTTATTTACTCATGAGAAACACAAAGACAGAGACATAGGCAGAGGGAGAAACAGGCTCCCTGGGGGAAGCCTGATGTGGGACTCTAACCACAGGACCCCGAGATCATGACCTGAGCCAAAGGCAGGTAGATGTTCAACCACTGAGCCACCCAGGTGCCTCAGGATCACTAATACATGTTTAGAAGGTAATGCAAAACAGGTTTGTTTATTAGTTTTCAATTTTCCCATTATTGTAGAATCCTTCTCTTGAGTCCTCTCTCTCCTGGTCTCCCTTCATCATCTTTTTTCCTACTTACCTCCTCCTAGAACCCTGACTCCCAACCAGTTGTTCCATTTAGTTTAACCAACTCTAGAAGCTCTATCAAATATATAGAGTCCTGTTTATCCTTGGAAGTAGCTTTAGGTTCCTTATAATTAAAATGCACATGACAAAACTTTGTCTTGATAATATTATCTACTTCTTATTGCACAGCCTTGTTCTTCTGTGTAAACCTGATTTCTATTCTCTGAGTAAGTTAAAAAAGAAATTTCCTGACTGGGAGATGGATGGAGCAGAAAAGAAAAGAATTATGGGGGAAAAGACAATGGAGAAGAATCTTGTGTTGTGGTATTAAAAATTAGGCCATTACCATAACTAAAGTCTCACAACTTTTTGGACTTTCAACCAACTGTCTTCTTTCAGTCATGGTATCTGCAAATTAGTGAGGTTCAGCTAATGTAAATAACTTACATTTTTATTTGCAATTATCCATTTTAAAATGAAGGATTCAGGGATCCCTGGGTGGCGCAGCGGTTTGGCGCCTGCCTTTGGCCCAGGGCGCGATCCTGGAGACCCGGGATCGAATCCCACATCAGGCTCCCGGTGCATGGAGCCTGCTTCTCCCTCCGCCTGTGTCTCTGCCCCTCTCTCTCTCTCTCTGTGACTATCATAAATAAATAAAAAATAAAATAAAATAAAAAATAAAATGAAGGATTCAATCTCTGGTAGTAGCTGCATAGGGTCTATTCTCTGTCAGTTTTTCCAAAAGGGGCTAAATTATATTTCAGAAATAGAATTGACAAATTCTTGGAACTTAAATCAATCAAAACACAAAAGTACTTTTTATTTTGTTTGATTTATTTTCGCATGAATATATACTTTAAAAGAAACACCATATGCAACTAATTAATATGATTCATAGAGCTGTCATTAGAAATTGGTCAATGATCATGATGAAGTAAAACAACCTTTATTTTGAAAATTATCAAACATTGCTCTTTTTATTGTTATTATTTTCTGCCTCTTTTCTCAGATTAATTGATGTTGGTAAGATTAAAATGAATGAATTAATGAAGAAATAAAAAAAAGAAAAGAAAGGAGAATGATTAAAGAATGTAAATACACAGGCTATATAAGCTTACATAGTTGCAAACATTAAATTTGGTTCTAAGTCTTCTGGCAACCAAAGTGAAACAAGGGAAATATGGACTATTACACAGTTCTTATTATTAGATAAGAAGAAACACACTAGTTCCTTAGGAAAGCAAATGTACTTTTTATGTTAATTTCTCAAGGAAATCACACTGATGGGGCCTCGTACAGGAAACACTGATTGACGTCACATAGTATATTCAACTGGAGTTCTTTAGGGAAGGACACCACAGGGAGCCTCCCTTAAAAATCCAGGGCACAAAGTAAAAGGCCACTTAAATTAGGCAAATTTTAAGTCCAAATGTGAAGATATCTGAGAGTCCAGCTTGACTCGAGGCATGAATAGAGTACTTAACTTTTAGACAACTCTTGTTGTCCTTGAGACAAGATTAAGAAGACATTTCCTATCTTCAAAACAACAAAGAATACTAGATAGAATATGAAAACTTTTCTGAAAACTCCTAATACCATTTGTTCAACTCAGTATTCAGAGGGCTGAGAGGCATCTCAGGTAAAGGATAAACAGTTGCTCTTGACAAGTCCAAGATAGGTCTCCTGTTGATGGTTTTAATCAGGCTAGATAAGGAAGTCAGCTTCCTGAAAATGCACAATCTAAATCTACATTCGACATCTTTTCAAAGGATCAAAATGTTGCTATGTTTGACCTTCTATCTTGATTTGGAACTGTTTCTAGATCATCTAGATGTGAATGCCCTGCCAGAATGAAGAGAAAAAACACAGAGTGATGGTTCTTTATAACAAAGTGACTAGGATATTGATATATGTAAGTGTAAGTAAAATACTGATTATGTAAGTAATGTTTCCCCATATTTATTCCATAGAGAGTCATTTAACATTATTAAATTTGTATGCAAATAACTTTGGAAAGAAGTATTTTATTTAATTTAACACAGCTCTTCTTAAGGAGTGCAACATGAAAACATTCTTCCTAGTACAAATTGGCTCCAGGTAAGGTATGAAAACATATCCTGCTGTTCAGGTTTCTGGAGACAATTATTTTCATTCCTAAAAGCATAGAAATGAAATTGGTGTTAAAAAGCTATCTAACTGGGGTCTAATATCAAGCAAACAATGCATTAGTTGCATTGGGAAGAGTAAAAATCAGAAAACATCTCTGTCTCATTGGAAAGCAGATTTGGGATAGGATATGTTCTTGTTCAGTGAGCTGAGGAGCTTGGTGACAGTCTCCACTTGGGCAGCCAACAATACTTTTAATCTGCCAAAAATGTCTCTTACTTCTGGGTAAAAAAAGCAAAATATTTGAAAATAAAATCAGCATAATGCATACACATGGGAATAATTCACATAATATTTAGGTAAATTTTGAAGTGGTATAATTCAGAAGAGAGAACTTGTGAAAGCACAGTTGGATCTGTGCTGTATCCTTATTTATTGAAATTCCCAGGAAAGGTACAGTTGATGCTTAAAATACAGTCCCTTTGGTTTGGTCAGCTTCTTCTTTGCCCTCATTCTAAGGGCAGGGTACTAGAAATACACTCATCTCCAGATGATACACCTGGAAACCAGCCTAAAAGAGAGATACATAGATTTGAAAATAAACAGGCTAGGGCTGATTAGGATAGAAAAGTTTCCAGAAGCTGATCCACGACACTCCTATCTAATAAGCACATTGGATTCTGCTGTATTCCTTATCAAAAGTCAACTTAGAGCCATTGTGTGATCAGTCCAGGAAAGGCAAAATAAACCACCTATTTCCCATTGAATTGCATACTATTTTCATGACATTGATGAGGACTTTTCAACTTAGAATTCTTTACTAGTACTGCCAGTGTGCTGCCTGCCTAGGCAAAACTCACTATTTTCTTGAGTTAGTTTTTGTTGTTGTTATTGTTGTGTATGATTTGTTTTGAAGGGATCCCTATAGTAGGGGTTGAGAATCTTGGAGAGTCTATTGAACTATTGATATCACTCAATCTGAGACATATAGAGACATAAATTGTCCACTTGAGGAAAGGAGACAGCAAGCACCTTACCTCTGCTCTATCTTAGGCTTTGATTGCATTTGAAGCAAATAAAGAAAAAATGGATTTTCTGAGTTCTTCCCTCCCTCTTCAGCAATAAAAGGTGGGAGATAAAGTCCAATCCAACAGAATCCAAGGCCATGGAGCGGAGTGACTGATAACAAAGAAGATAAGAAAGAAACAGATGACAGAGTCCTGGAAACATCATGGAGTCCTCAATGAAGGAGTCTTTGGTTTCACTCCCTCACTCCTTTGAGGGGGTAGGGTAGGTTTCTGTGTTTGAACCCATCTGTCTCAGTGCCATCTCTTGGAGAGTGCCCATGTGTAGACAAGAAGTTCAGCCTTCAATAAACAATTAACTTGGACTTGGTAAACTTTACTGCAGTTTGAAACCATCCAAGATTATTCAAGTATTTCAAAATATATTGAATTAACTATGTAATTTAAAGTGATCTGCTATGGGTGGGGAAGAGGAGAATTCACATCCAGTTATAGTCAATCATGATAGTGTTATTTCATATCATCTGTGTGTACACAGCATTTTTCCCCTTCTTAAGAGAGTATCCCAATCTTTCAAGAATAAAAATTTGACTTCAAAAATCCTTATGGCAATACTTTTCAGATATGTCTGTTCAGATAAGTTATCATATCACCAGTGACATGTGGGATTGCTGTTGAACACTGACTGCCACATATATATGTTTGTGGACTGATGTATTAAAGTTCTGGAAGAGAAGTAATATGCTGGTATGCTAGGATATATTACAAAAACATAAAATGACATGTAGTACTAAAGATTCTATTTGAAAAAAAAAGATATCTAGAGGCATGAGAAAGGTTGGAAGAAGAAAAAGCGAAAAAGATACTTCAAACTTTTCCACATTGACATGCCATATATTTGTCATGTCATATTTCTCTTTAGAAATATATTTTTAGTGCCACTAAAGTGCAGGTCTCTGAATTTCCAACATCTTTTAGATTCATGGAGCATTCAAAAGTATTTAGTTTCTGGAATGCTTATATATTGTGCAAAATCTACTCTGGTTTCAAATGTTCTTGTTTGGACTTGGAAGCAAAATGGAGCATCCTTCTAATGGCACTAATGGGACTCTTTGCAAATACTGATGTCATTTACGTTCAGTGACAGCTGCAAGAATAAACCTGTGTGGGAACAAAAGACTGACATGAACGTAAGATATATATTTGTCAAGTCTCAGTTTCAAAAAATAACTGCAGAGACCACTATGAGAAACAACTTTGAAGCATGAAGTGCAAATGATGTGCTATGCCCTTTTGTGGGTAGTTGTTCTTTTCCACTTCACAAAGGGCTCTGAATCTAATGTTCATCATTGGCAGTTGGGCAATGTAGCATCAAAGGTTTCTGGGGGAGCAGGGTTATTGCCAGATTTGACACTAAATCTGTTTGTGGGTTACATTTCAGTGCAAGTTACATGAATCATGGAATGATGGAGAAAGTCGTCTATTAAATGTTGCTTTAGTAATCTATCTTGCAACCACTTTGGAACACAACCACAGGTCGCAAATTATTTTTTTTTTAAAGAGATAGCTGGGCTAGTATTTTCATGCATAGAGGAAATGGCATGACTATAACAAATAGTTAACTAAACTGTAAAAATTATTTTCTGTCATTCTGCTACTTATGCAATGATATAGTACATGAGAGCCTCCAAGACAGCTATGAAGTTTCTTTGTAGAAGCAAACCAGCCTAAGGGTATGTCTTGTGTTTTGCTAAACACAGAATAAGAGAGCATTAGTCATTTCTTTGCTGTCTTCAAAATGGCAATGGAGGCTTCATTAGCTAAAGGAGAGAGGCTGTCCTGCTGCATACTGGATAGGACAAAGGCTCAAGCATTACTGCTGATAATCTGTGATTTCACCAAGAAACTGCTGACTGAACTTGAGGCTCTGAACAAGCAATAAAGGAAGGCTAAAGCAAAATTGTAAACTGCCTACTTGAGAGTTGATTGACAACATCTCTCAAGGCATATAGAGAAGCCCTTGGCAAAGAATGATAAGCAGGCATTTAAGATTTAAGGAACTTTCTTTCTAGTAATTAGTGGACTGTTAACCTAATTGTGCAGAAAATTCAGTATCCACACATGACAAAGAATATAGGCTTTCTATAATTAGTTTAGGAAAACCATTAACAACATCAAGAACAATAACAAAGGGACACCTGGGTGTCTCAGTGGTTGAACACCTCCCTTCAGCCTAGTGTGTGATCCTGGAATCCCAGGATTGAGTCCCACATCCGGATCCCTGCATGGAGCCTGCTTCTCCCTCTGCCTGTCTCTCTGTATCTCTCTGTATCTCTCATGAATAAATAAACAAAATCTTTTTTAAAAAAGAACAATAACAAAAAATAGCAATAACAAATTCTGTGAAGGGGATAGAATTAGACTTCCAGAGTTGATACATTATATTATTTAAAAAGTCCATTTTTCAACAAAAATATGAGATATTCAAAGAAATAGGTATAGCTCATCCACAGGAACAGAAGTCATCAGTGGAACTTGTGAGGAAGCCCAGACATTGAACTTACTAGAAAAGGGCTTTAAATGAGATAATTTAAGTATGCTCTTACAACTAAAGGAAATCACATCTAAAAAAATAAAAGTATGAGAATGATGTCTCATCAACTGTAGAATATCGATGAAGATAGAAACTATAAAAATAACCAAATAGAAATTTTGGAGTTGAAAAGTACAATAACTGAAAGGAGAAAATTACTAGAAGGTAGCAGCAACAGATTTGAGCCAGTAACAGGAAGAATTAGCAAACTTGAAGATAGGTTAGCTGAGATCTCAAATCTGTAGGACAGAAAGAAGAAAGAGTGAAGAAAAACAGAATCTCAAGAGACCTATCAGATACCATCAAGATGGTAGAATGACAGTCTCAGAAGGAGAGGAGAGAAAGGGGTAGAAAGAATATTTGAAGATATAATTTATGAAAACTTTCCAAATCTGATGCAAAGTGTTAACTTACATATCCATGAAATTCCAAATAGGATAAATTCAGAGATCTGATCAAAATACATCATAATCAAACTGGTAAAAGCCCAAAACAAAAAGAAAATCTTGAAAGTAGCAAGAAAGAAGCAATATATCCTATACTAGGAAGAATCATGAATGATATTAATAGCTAATTTCTCATTAAAAACCATGAAGACTAGAAGACATTGGGATAACATTCACAAAGCACAGAAAGAAGATGAGGGTTCTTATCTAGCAGATTTTGTTCTTAAAAATAATATTTAAGAAGAAATGAAGACATTTCCAGATAAAGCTGAAAGAATGCCTCACTAGCAAATCTGCCTTACAAGAGATACTAAACAGAACTTTTTAGGATAAAATAAAAGGACACTAGAGAATAAGTCAAATTCACATGAAGTAAAGTAAGGATAAGCACGTAGGTGAATATAGAAGATAGTACAAATGTATTTTTTATTTATAACATTTTTTCTCCTTTCTTATTTAAAAGAAAATTACATAAAGAATATGTATTTATATCAGATGATATACACAGATTTAATTTTAGAAAAATAATAAAAGGAGGAGAGGAGGAGGAATGTTTTTGTATATTATTTGAATTAGTTGGTATTTATCCAAATGAGACTGTGAAAAATTAAAATGTTAATGATAATCCCAAACACTGAGACAATAACTAAAAGAAAATAGCAAAATAAATGACAAGACAATTAAAATGATGCATTAGATCATGTTTAACACAAAAGAAGGCATTAATGGAGGAATAGAGAAACCAAAAAAATATCAGATGTATAAAAACAAAAAGCAAAACAGCAGATGTACCTTATCGGTAATTATACTAAATGTAAATGGATTGTGCTCGCTTCGGCAGCACATATACTAAATGTAAATGGATTAATCACTCCAATCAAAGGCAAAGATTTGAAAAGGAAAGTCTAACTATATGCTGTCTACAAAACACACTTTAATAAACCAAATTGAATGAAAGTAAAAGGCTAGAAAAAGATATATTAGCCAAATAGTAATCAGAAGAGAACTATAATAGATATTCTAATAACAGAAAAAATAAACTCTAAGAAAAAATTTCTGCTAGAGACAAAGAATGAAACTTTTATAATGATAAAAGGACCAATTTATCAAGGAGGCACAATTGTTATAAACATATGTGTACCTAATATCAGAGCCCTAGAATACATGAAGCAAAAACTAACAGAAATGACAGAAAAAATACACAATTCAACACTAAGAATTGGGGACTTTAATACAGCTCTTTCAATGATGGTTAGAACAGCTACAAAGAATAATGAGAAAATAGAATATTTTGTAACACTATAAACTGACTAGATCAACAGACATCTATAGACTCCACCTAACAACAGCAGAATGCACATTATTCTCAAATGTACATAGATGATTCTCCAGAATGGATGATTTGAGGCCATATAATGAGTATCAAAAATGTAATATAATTGAAATGATACAAAAGAATATTCCATACAGTGACATGAAATTAGAAATAAATAGCAGAAAGAAATTTGGAAAATGTATGAATATGTGAAAATCAAACGAATGATCAATAGGTCAAAAGAAGGAAATCACAGAGGAAATTAGAGATACTTTTTAGATGAATAGGGGGCACCTGGGTGACTCAGTCAGTTAAGTGTCCAACTTTTGATTTCAGCTCAGGTCATAATCTCAGGGTCATGAGATCAAGCCCTGCTTGGACTGGGCATGGAGTCTGCTCAAGATTATCTCTCCCTCTCCTTCTATTCCCCCACCTGGCACTTGTGCATACCCGTACACACACATACACTCTCTCTTTAAAAAAATAACAAAAACAAAAAAAGAAAGAAAATACTTTGAGATGAATGAAAACCAAAACACAGGATTCCAGTTATGGAATGAATAAATAACAGGAATACAAGGCACAGCATATGGAATATAGTCAATGATATTGTAACAGTGTTGAATGGTGACAGATGGTAGCTACACTTGTGGTGAGCATAGCATAACATTAAAGAAGTTGAGTCCTTATTTTGTATACCTGAAACTAATGTAGAACTGTGTGTCAATTATGCTGAGATAATTTTTAAAAAAATACATGTCAAAATATATGAGGTGCAGCTAAAGCTGTATAGAAGGGAAATGTATGGCTCTAAAATACATATATTAAAAAGGAAGAAAGTCTCACATTAATAACCTTATATTCCATGTTAAGAAGCTAGGAAAATAAAAGCAAACTAAGCTAAAACAAGAAAGAGAAAAAATAATAAATATTAGAAATTAAATAAATGAAATAGAGAATAGAAGAACATTAGAGAAAGCCAATGAAACCAAAAACTTGGTTCTTTGAAAAAGATCGACAATTATAATAAATCTTTAGCTAGAGTTCAAATTATTAAAATCAGGAATGAAAGAAGATACAGTAAAACTGATCTTAGAGAAATAAAAATGATTTTAAGGGAACACTGTAAACAATTGTATGCCAACATGTAAGATCACCTACATAAAATGAGCAAATTTCTAAAAAGGTATAAACTACCAAAACTGACTCAAGAAGAAAGAAAATCTGACTATACCTATAACAAGTTAGGAGATTGAATTAGTAATAAAAAATCTTACCACACAAAAAAAAGTCCAGACACAAATTGCTTCAGTGGTGAATTCTATGAAAATTTAAAGAATTAAGGATGCCTGGGTGGCTCAGCGGTTGAACCTCTGCCTTTGGTTCAGGTCATGATCCCAGAGTCCTGGGATCGAGTCCAGCATCGGGCTCCCTGCATGGAGCCTGCTTCTTCTCCCTCTGCCTATGTCTCTGCCTCTCTCTCTCTCTCTCTCTCTCTCTCTCTCTATTTATCTCTGTGTCTCTCATGAATAAATAAACAAAATCATTTTTAAAATTTTAAAGAATTAACAGTACTTCACAAACTCTTTGAAAAAATAGAGGACAAGAAAAGATTTAACAACTTAGTCTATGAGGCCAGCATTCCTGTTTCCAAACTCAGGCAGACATCACAAGAAAGGAAAACACTCTAGTACTATTCCTTATAAATATAGATGCAAACATCTTAAAGAAAATATCAGTAACCCCAATGTAGCAACATGTAGAATGAATTATACATCATGACCAAGTGGAATTTATCCCAAGAACACAAGGTTGGTTAAACATACAGAATTTAATCCATGCACTGTACCATATGAATAAAATAAAGGACAAAAACATATGATCATTTCCATAGTAAAGGCATTTGACAAAATCCAACATCTTCTATGATTAAAAAACACTCAACTAAGAATAGAAGTGAAGTTCCTATCCTGATAAATGGCATCTATGAAAAAATCACAAGACTGAAAGCTTTCAGGCTAATCTTAGGATTAAGAAAGGATGTTTGCGGGATCCCTGGGTGGTGCAGCGGTTTAGTGCCTGCCTTTGGCCCAGGGTGTGATCCTGGAAACCCGGGATCGAATCCCACATCGGGCTCCCGGTGCATGGAGCCTGCTTCTCCCTCTGCCTATGTCTCTGCCTCTCTCTCTCTGTGTAACTATCATAAATAAATAAAAATTAAAAAAAAAAAGAAAGGATGTTTGCTTTTTACCCTTCTATTCTACAACATACTGGAGACTTAGTCAAGGAAGTTAGGGAAGCAAAATAAATAAAAGACATCTAGATTGGAAAGGAAGGAGTAAAACTATTTCTACTTGTATATGACATGATCTTCTGTATAGAAATCCTATGGAATCCACACATACAGAAAAAGGGCTAGTATTAATAAACAAGTTTAACAAGTTTGCAAGACAGGACAATATACAAAATTAATTGTATTTCTGTACATTATTTTCCTTTCACAAAATATATTTCCCACATAGAGAGTTTGCACAAGATCTCCTCAGCCACAAGGTCTAAACAATTATATTTTCAGGCACTGTAGAGACATTCAGGTTGGCAAGAGACCCAGAAGCTCTATTGAAATGAATCAATCCTGCCACACTGCTGAATTGCTGTATGAGTTCTAGCAATCTTGGGATGGAGTCTTTTGAGTTTCTTACGTACAGTATCAAGTCATCTGTGAAGAGGGAGAGTTTGACTTCTTTGCCAATTTGAATGCCTTTTATTTCTTTTTGTTGCCTGATTGCTGAGGCCAGGACTCCTAATACTATGTTGAATAGCAGTGGTGAGAGTGGACATCCCTGTCGTGTTCCTGATCTTGGGAGAAAGGCTCCCAGTGTCTCCCCATTGAGAATTATATTTGCCGTGGGCTTTTCATAAATGGCTTTTAAGATACTGAGGAATGTTCCCTCTATCCCTACACTCTGAAGAGTTTTAAAGTTTTCTTTTTTTTTAATTTTTATTTATTTATGATAGTCACACAGAGAGAGAGAGAGAGAGAGAGAGAGAGAGAGAGAGAGAGAAGCAGAGACACAGGCAGAGGGAGAAGCAGGCTCCATGCACCGGGAGCCCGACATGGGATTAGATCCTGGATCTCCAGGATCGCGCCCTGGGCCAAAGGCAGGCACCAAACCGCTGTGCCACCCAGGGATCCCCACTCTGAAGAGTTTTGATCAGGAATGGCTGCTGTATTTTGTCAAATGCTTTCTCTGCATCTACTGAGAGGATCATATGGTTCTTGCTTTTTCTCTTGTTGATGTGATCTATCACGTTGATTGCTTTATGAGTGTTGAACCAACCTTGCATCCCAGGAATAAATCCCACTTGGTCATAGTGAATAATCTTCTTAATGCACTGTTGGATCCTATTGGCTAGTATCTTGGTGAGAATTTTTGCATCTGTGTTCTTCAGGGATATTGGTCCATAATTCTCCTTTTTGGTGGGGTCTTTGCCTGGTATCAAGGTGATACTGGCCTCATAAAAGGAGTTTGGAAGTATTCCGTCCCTTTCTATCCTTTGGAACAGCTTTAGTAGAATAAGTATTATTTCTTCTTTAAACCTTAGAATTCCCCAGGAAGGCCATCTGACCCTGGACTTTTGTGTCTTGGGAGATTTTTGGTGACTGCTTCAATTTCCTCACTGGTTATTGGCCTGCTCAAGTTTTCTATTTCTTCCTGTTCCAGTTTTGGTAATTTGTGGTTTTCCAGAACTCATACAGCAATTCGGCAATGTGACAGGATACAAAATCAATGCACAGAAATCAGTGGCATTTCTATACAATAAAAATGGGACTGAAGAAAGAGAAATTAAGGAGTCAATCCCATTTTACAGTTGCACCCAAAATCATAAGATACCTAGGAATAAACCTAACACCAAAGAGGTAAAGGATCTATACCCTGAAAACTACAGAACACTTCTGAAAGAAATTGAGGAAGACACAAAGAGATGGAAAAATATTCCATGCTCATGGATTGGAAGAATCAATATTGTGAAAATGTCAATGCTGCCCAGGGCAATTTACACACTCAGTGCAATCCCTATCAAAATACCATGGACTTTCTTCAGAGAGTTGGAACAAAAAATCTTAAGATTTGGGTGGAATCAGAAAAGACCCTGAATAGCCAGAGGACTATTGAAAAAGAAAACCAGAACTGAGGGCATCACAATGCTGGATTTCAGGTTGTACTACAAAGCTGTGGTCATCAAGACAGTGTGGTACTGGCACAAAAACAGACACATAGATCAATGGAACAGAATAGAGAACCCAGAAGTAGACCCTCAACTCTATGGCCAACTAATATTCAACAAAGCAGGAAAGACTATCCACTGGAAAAAGGACAGTTTCTTCAATAAATGGTGCTGGGAAAATTGGACAACCACATGCAGAAGAATGAAACTAGACCATTCTCTTACACCAGACACAAAGATAAACTCAAAATGGATGAAATATCTAAATGTGAGACAAGATTCCATCAAAATCCTAGAGGAGAACACAGGCAACACCATTTTTTAACTTGGCCACAGCAACTTCTTGCAAGATACATCCATGAAGGCAAGGGAAACAAAAGCAAAAATGAGCTATTGGGACTTCATCAAGATAAAAAGCTTCTGAACAGCAAAAGAAACAGTCAACAAAACTCAAAGACAACCTACAGAATGGGAGAAGATATTTGCAAATGACGTATCAGATAAAGGGCTATTATCCAAGATATATAAAGAACTTATTAAACTCAACAGCAAAGAAACAAACAATCCAATCATGAAATGGGCAAAAGACACAAACAGAAATTCTACCAAATAA
Organism: Vulpes lagopus; assembly: GCF_018345385.1. Taxonomy (NCBI): domain Eukaryota; kingdom Metazoa; phylum Chordata; class Mammalia; order Carnivora; family Canidae; genus Vulpes; species Vulpes lagopus. Next base: position 8,913,522 of record NC_054834.1, read on the forward strand.
GGCATAGACATGGCCAATAAGCACATGAGAAAATGCTCCACATCACTTGCCATCAGGGAAATACAAATCAAAACCACAATGAGATACCACCTCATACCAGTGAGAAGAGTGAAAATTAATAAGGCAGGAAACCACAAATGTTGGAGAGGATGTGGAGAAAGGGGAATGCTCTTGCACTGTTGGTGGGAACGTGAACTGGTGCAGCCACTCTGGAAAACTGTGTGGAGGATCTTCAAAGAGTTAAAAATAGATCTGCCCTGTGACCCAGCAATTGCACTGCTGGGATTTACCCCAAAGATACAGATGCAGTGAAATAGCAGGACACCTGCACCCCAATGTTCATAGCAGCAATGTCCACAATAGCCAAACTGTGGAAGGAGTCTCGGTGTCCTTCGACAGATGGATGGATAAAGAAAATGTGGTCTACGTATACGATGGAATATTACTCAGGTATCAGAAATGACGAATACCCACCATTTGCTTCAACGTGGATAGAACTGGAGGGTATTATGCTGAGTGAAGTAAGCCAATCAGAGAAGGACAATCTTTATATGGTCTCACTTATACAGGGAATATAAGAAATAGTGAAACGGATTATAGAGGAAAGGAGAGAAAATGAGTGGGAAATATCAGAGAGGGTGACAGTACATGAGAGACTCCTAACTCTGGGAAACAAACAAGGGGTAGTGGAAGGGGAGGTTGGTGGGGGGGGTGGGGTGACTGGGTGGCTGGGTGACAGGCACTGAGGGGGGCACTTGGTGGGATGAGCACTGGGTGCTATACTCTATGTTGGCAAATCGAACTTCAATAAATTTTTTTTTTAAAAAATGAATCAATCTTCACTAGTTGACATTGAGCTCAATTTAGCATTTGGTTTCAACAGAGAGACAAACAAAAACAAAACCAGAGTGTATTAACCTGTTCAGGCTGCCATAACAAAATAATATAGACTGTCTGCCTTAATAAAGTGCTTTAAATTTTATTTAAAAATAAAATAAAAACAGAAATTTGTTTCTCACAGTTATTTTTTTTTTATTTTATTTATGATAGTCATACAGAGAGAAAGAGAGAGAGGCAGAGACACAGGCAGAGGGAGAAGCAGGCTCCATGCACCAGGAGCCCGACGTGGGATTCGATCCCGGGTCTCCAGGATCGCGCCCTGGGCCAAAGGCAGGCGCCAAACCGCTGCGCCACCCAGGGATCCCTTCTCACAGTTCTAAAGCTGTGAAATTCAAGATCAAGGTGCCAGCCAATTCATTTCCTGGAAAGAGCTCTCTTCCTGGCTGGTAGATGGTCACCTTCTCACCATGTCTTCACACAGTAGAGAGAAAATCTTCAAGCTTTCTTGTGTCTATTCATATAAGGGCACTAATCTCATCATGAGGGCTCTACCCCCTGACCTCATCTAACTCTATCTCCTATATGCCCTCTCTCCAAATATCATCACATTGAGGGTTAGGGCCTCAACACATGAATTTGGGGGGAGGTGACAAACATTCAGTCCATAACAGAAACTACTTCAATCTAGAAACTCTTTGATTACCTTTATCCCAAGTTTTCATCTTTTTCCCCTTACCATCCTTCTGGCTTCCATCAGCAATTTCATGAAATCTCCTGATCTAGTTAATCCATGAAGAGCCCATTTATCCTTGAGGAAAGAGATTTTGTACATGTTTGGCTAAGTAACACCAAACAAATTGTCCAAGACAAAGACAGTATTGAATGGGTCTAGTATCACAATTTGAGTTAGATTTCTAGTCAAAACTTCTTATGACCTTGATCTTCTGATTCTCAAAGGGCATTTTTCCCACCAAATATCTCTTGCACGTAGTATCCTCAACATACAAAGTGGATCATTCTGTGGTGCCCCCTAGTAAGTTTTTTTGCCAAGCAAGTATGATTTTTAAAACCAGGCAAGAGGTCAGGATCCTAGATGGAAGCCCCGCAGGATGCACACTCTGGAACATTATTTGTCTTCTATTTCTTCTCCTTCACGTTTACAGACTAAGGGATCTCCTTAAACTCTTATCAGAGAGACTCCAACTGAATCTCGAATGTGTTTGCCAGACATCTACGTCTTGACCCCAGCTCTGCTTTCTAACTTTCCCTGGAGCACTTATGGATTGATCTTGCACCAGAGTGCCTGCTCTGGGTCTGTCTGGTAGAGGAGAGCCAGCCACTAATCTCCCATTGATAATTATTCATGTCGTGCCTGGTTTTGTCAAGTAGCCAAAAGCAGTAAATGCCACTGGGCACAGAGGAGAAAAGGTAGAGGCCTAATAAAGAAACTTGTTTGGGGCAAGTCAGTGACTTGTGACATTTACTACAAGGTAAATTCCATTCACCATTACCCTAAAGTTGCTAATTCCAATTTGAGGTAAGAGCCAAGGGCACCTGTTTATTAACTCAAAGCTCCCTAGATGTTTCCTTGAATATTGCTCATTTGTGAATGAAAGGAAATACACTGGTAGGTCTTTTTCCCAGAGAAGATACAGTCATGGTGGACCTGTCTACTCCGTGAGGAGAGCCAGTGTATTTTGATTTTGTTTTTTGCTTCCTTTCAAGCATGCAGGCGATTTCAGTTTTGCCTGAGGCTGCTATCTTTTGCTCCTTGGCAAGGACCAAGAACCCTGCCCTGTGAGTCAGGGTCTGACTCCTGAGGCATGAACTCTAAGGTGGGTTGCGAGAGCCACCTGACGGAGAACAAAGGTGTTCTTTTCAGATGTGCCCAACTCTTAGCAGGCACAAAGGGCTGAAGGTTTTACGCACCACTCTTCCTCATGATATCTTTCCTTGTGAATCAGGACTGGGCTCTGGTGCCTCCTCCACCAGGGAGACCAGGTGGGATGCTTTCTCCCCTAGTAACACTGGAGTATGTGACAATCATTTTACTAAGTCCAAAAAAGGTCCCTGGGAGACCAATTCACAATCCAATTCAGAGAAACAGTTATCTGATCGTCCATGGGCCTCTCATCCCTGGAAACCCTGACAAAAAAATCAATGTCTCCCTTCACAGGTATGGATAACCCTGAGGAAACAATCAAGGTGATAAGATTTTTTTTTCTTCTTAATATATCTGAACTAATTAATATAGGAATACCTTGAGTCTTTTTTGAATCTGCATCTTAACTGACTCTAATATGATTTATATTAGTATTTTGAATATATGTAACTTTTCCAGGTGGGAGTGAAAAAGATTGTAATATTATATTGTAATGTTCTAAATAAGCAGCTGGGCCTGCCACCTCCTTATTGTGACATTGTCCTTTAGTGTGTCAAGAGTCTTCCCTTGCATGATAATCACACACACAGGCCCACACACACAATTCTTCAAGGCACAGTGGACAACTTCGCTTTCCAGCTGGAACCCATGAGAGACAGGAGAATACAACTACCACTCCCAGAAGCTTGTAGTTTGGGAAGCAGCAAAGGCCTCTGCAGCAGGCTGGGAAATGTGAAGGCATCTGCTGGTGCCACTCCTGCCTGGGCCCTTCTCCACTGGAGAAAGTCTATGTGCTGTGCTGGAGGTGAGGAGGTTGCTGCCCACACCAAACCTATTCTCTCGGAGCCCATCTCTTCTCCTTGAGGCCTTGAACCTGAACCCTGCCAAACCTCAGAACAATTGTTCACCCCAATAGAAGGTTCCATCTACCCCGGCCTCTCTCTAGTCCCATTGATAATCTATTTCAGAGACCTTGTAAGTCTCTGAAATAGAGACTTCACCAGGACCTTTCCACAACATGGAGGACTTTCAACAACTTTAAACTTTAAAAATCTAAGATTCAGGGACTCAATCTGCCTGCCTTTAGGAAGCCCCTGTAGTCCATGTGTAAATTTACCCACCACTCTTCCTAACATTGTCTTCTCTTGTAAAAAAATAAAAATTTCACCTTGCCAGCACTGCTGAAGTAAGTCTTAAAACACTACTATTTTCTTCTTACGTTAGTGCATTTCCATCTGTCTCTCTAGAGAAGGGGCAATTGTGGAAGGTGTCGGTAATGCCCAACCTGCAATGGGATGCATGGGCACAGAGGCTGGACCCAAGGTCACCAACCCAGGAACATTACCCTGGAGGTCAGCACCTATCTGTCTACTTCTAACCTGGGCTCATTCCTTAAAAGGGGCTCAGAGCAGAGGTACAACAGGGCTATAATTCCATAACCATCCAAATAGACATGTTTTGCATTTTTAAAAAATTATCTTACAAGGCTTTCAGATAACAAAGGTACTAAGTACTTAAGTCTGAAAGCCACTTATTTTCATTTACATCTTGGCCACGTCCTCTCATAGCATTTATCCTTCTGTGTCTGATAACATCTAAGAAGTTATTCTTTCTCTTTCATTTGGGAATCCGGGGACATCCTGAGACCAAACAAGATTTGCCAGTTAACAGTCTGGGGTGCCAATTTTCCGGCAGGGCAAGCATGGTGGAGGAGAAGAAATCAAACTAACTAAAGACAAGGAAAAGAAAGCCCAATTCACATTCAAACATCTGACATAAGCACCTGCAGTCACAAAGTTGCTACCAGGTAAGCTGAGTGAGAGTGTGTCCTTCCAGCCATTCATAGAGGAAAAGTCCTATCCTCTCCTTCATCCCTTTCAGTTTGACAATATCAGTAGATACAGGGCAGGTGGCAACAAATGTGGAGCTTTCCAATACTTCTCATGATATTCTGGTTAATCTCGTTCACAGTTATCACTTATCCTGCACATGGCATAGTTTCCTCACAGATGAGGCCAAATCAAAGAAATATTTGTTACAGCAAGATATATACCAGATGTGGGCCCTTAGGAAGTAAGAGTGACCAATACACCATTCTTCCACCAGAGAACATAACAGTCTAGCAGGTGCACTAGACGTATAAACATTTTCAATGCTAGGTCATAGTGGATGAATTCTAGAATGTATAGAAGACTGAGCTACACAGGGGACCTGTAACCCAGGAGAGGAGGTGAGAGAAGATAGTCAAGGAAGACTTCCTACAGAAGGTGATGAGTTATAGGCTGAGTTATAAAAGACAAATAGGGGACTCTGTAAGAAAAATTGTGGATAGGGACACCTGGGTGGCTTAGCAGTTGAGCATCTGCCTTTGATTCAAAGGCGTGATCCTGGGGTTCCAGGATCAAGTCCCACACTGAGCTCCTCTGGAGAGCTTGCTTCTCCCTCTGCCAGCATCTCTGCCTTTTTCTCTGTCTCTCATGAATAAATAGATAAAATCTTTTGTAAAAATTGTGGTTTAAGAGAGAGGCATGAGCAAAACTAATTAGTTAGCAAAATGTGTTCTGGGAATTGAGGTGATGCTAGAACAAAAAGCGCAGAGGGACCGATAGAAAATCTATGGGAGATGAGCTCAGAGAACCAGGGGAAGCCAGGTTGTGGAGGGTCTGAATGCCTCCACAGGTGTAGGACTTTGTGAGTTACACAACAGGGAGTCGCTGAAAAGTTTTGCACGAGGGAGTGAAGAACCTTCTAGCAACACTCTGGAAAATGAATTTGGGGGAAATGGGTGGTATAGAAGGAGAAAACTCTAATAAGATGTGTCAATCAGTTATTAAAATACTTAAGGCCAAGAGATCATAAAAATGGAATTAAAAATGCTAAGGATGGGGTTATTTGTTAGGTAAAAACTGTAGGACTTCCTGAGTGACTTAATGGAAAATGGAGGAGACAGAGATTCACAATTAACTTCCAGGTGTCTCTGACTGGAGTGACTCAGTTGGCAACCGCACCAACAAATAACATGGAAGATGCAGGAGGAAACTTACTTTGAGAGAAATAAGAGTGGTTAGGGGGGTTGAGTTGGAAGTGGCTGTGGGGCATGTAGGTGGAGATGTCTGGTAGGCGTTGGGTGGGCATATGAGTATGGCGCTTGACGAGAGGTCATAGTTACAGAAATAAGTGTGTGAGTCATCTATACCTAAAAGGTGGGTAAACGTATGTGATTCAATGAGCTCATTCAGGAATGAGGAGCGAGGAAAGACAAAACTCTGGAAAACCCCAACAGTTAAAGTGGGTGGCTCTCCATTCCTATGAAGTAAATCAGAGTGTTTAGGATAACCTTTCTCACAGCTCCATTTTTGGGGGGACTTTTTTTGTTGTTGTTCAGAGTTCCCCCAGGCACCAGATCATTTCCCACAGGCCAATGACAAACCTTGGAATCAAACAATAGCAGAAGAATTTAAGCATCACCTCTCTTTGTGAAATTTAGACTCTAGGGGACTCCAGCTACTTCAGTAGTTTAATACCAAGGAAAGAATTACTAAGAATGAAATTTCAGGCATAAACAAAGATTTTTGAAGCCAGGATGGACATCATGGAGTTCATTCTCTCTTTTCTTCATTTTTGCTCCATCTTTTTATTCCAATCATCCCCATCAAGGATTCTGGTCTCATTCAGTGGGTGCTATGCAGTTCACCCTGCAGAATAGTTATAAAGCATGATAAGTGAAAATGTCTCTAAAACAAGTAAATTATCTTCATGCTAAGTTGGTCTGCTCATATAAGCATAGCCTTTTTGCTTTAATAGGTTAATAGAGTTTCCATATTTTCCCCCTTTCTCACTAAAGATTTCAGGGGATGGAGTATGTGGTAAAGACTTTTTTCCCCACCAATTTCATTCTCCTCTCTCCAGCTCATGGCTAGACATTTCCCACTTCTACTTGCAATCACCATCTGACTAACCTCTCTCCAACAGAAAGAATTTCTGTTTCTCAGTCATAGGATAGGTACTTTCTACATCCCTGAAACCCTTCTTTAGTGACCATCTTTGCACTACCCCAGAGCAATATGAAACAATGGTTGAGGTAAGAAAAGTCATCTGGCTCTTGGGCAGCGGTCATGTGTGCCACATGTGGGTGATCATTCTCTCTGTCATGTAGGAAACATAAAGGAAATGCTTGGCAATGATATGAAAATAAGTTTGCCCCATATTCTAATATCTTCTGATATGGTTCCTACTTGCCTGGTTTGGTTTGCATTAATTAGCCTTTGATTGGTAAAGAATAAGCCTTTCCAACCCTGCAAATATCCAGATCACCTAATTCTCAGCTTTCTTATTCTACAGGTTTCATGCAAAAGGGCAACTTTCAACAGAATTGTACTTTTCTTCCTCTGATTTCAGATGTGCCAGCTTTGACCTATGCTAGTTTAATTCTGCTGGGACCTTTATTATCTGTTTTAAAGGTCCACAAAAAAGTGATTCACATGTTCCAATATCATGAATTTCTCCTACCAAATTCCCTAATACAGTGGCATTTGCAGGCATATGGTGTAAGGTCTAAGATACAGTAGTTTGGGACATGGCTACACCAATCGGTAACTTGACTCACCAACTTCTAAGCTGTAAATAGTTCTCAATGCCTTCCACTCTACTCCCTTAGCTTAGCATTTTCATAATTTAGGGTCAACTACTATATACACTCCTGGTAATGATTTATGTGTAAGTCAAGATCCAATGTGCTTGATTTCCTAAATATGAGGTATCGAGTATACATACTGATTGACTCACAAAACTTAAGAGTCCAGAAGCAGACCTTATTTTGCATGTGACTTTAAAAAACAAAGTGAGAGTCCTTGCCCCAGTAGTTAGCAGCCTTGTCCAAAATACATTAATTACTGTTGCAAAGGGGAGGCAATTTGCTCTTTGGGTGGTTGTGGGAGGAGGGTGGAACCCCACCCAGACATTCACAACTGAAAGTGAAAATCCTTAGACAAAAATGGGTATGTAGGAAAAGCAATGTTACCCGAGTAAACTCAAGAATAAGCAATAACAACAATACTGAAAAAAAAAAATCTCTACTGAACAGCTCTTTTAGTGTCTTTTTCAAATGCTGTATTTTTTGTAATAGTTTGGATTATTATTAAGCAAATATTTATTTCTTCCCCTTTCCTGTGTGGGGGAAGTTTGTCTTCCAGACCCACTGATGCTCAGTTTAGCCATATGATTTTCTATAGCTGACGGAATATTAGTGGATATGACATGAAGTGACCTTACATGAGTCTGTGCGTTTTGACTTGGCTCTTGTGCTTTGGTAATCTGCCATAATGAAGAGCCTACTGTAGGTAGAGCTGCGCCATCAGCCTGGGTTCTAGAATGGACACATATACAGCAGATCTGAATCCAATCCACAACCTTGAGCAAAGCCACCCGGATGAGTCCATTCTAGATGAGCTGCAGGCATCATGCGTAACTGTAAAAGAGCACAAATGGTTGTTTTGTAAGCTACTGAGCTTTGAGATTGTCACCCAGCATTAATTTGGCAACAGCTTATTAAGACATTTTTGCCATGGATGCTCCAGAATTTATTTCTAAATACAGAATTTCTTTCTCAATGCAAGAATACAGAACAAGGGAAATTATCTTGAAGTTGCATTTACACAGCAAGGACATTATTTTTATTTAGAAGTTGTGTTTACCTTGGATGGGTGAATAGAGATTTGGGGGATGGTGTGATGTTCTCACTTCTAAGAGATGCCTTTCTCCACTCTAACATTTCTGTCCCAGGATGTGGTATTAAATCAATGTGCATGAGGCCTCATAGTGGATGGTAATTTCTCCATTTCCTCTGCCCCACCCTTGGTCAGGTGTTCTTTAGAGATAGACTCAGTTAGAGGGGTTGGCTAGACTAGAGCCAATGAAGGTTGTGCTCACTGACTGGTGTGTTAAGTATCTAAACAGCATTATTAAACATTGAGAGAGTATGAGTTAACTGAATCAAGCAAAGTAGTATTCCGCTGGGAAAACTAAACAGTGAATTCCACACTGCGGTATGGTGAAGTCAGCTTTTTTTTGGATGTGCTTAATTGCCCGAATGCATAGTTTTTCAGAACCCAGATTACTGTATCATGTGGTAACAAAGCAATTATTTTTTATTTGGAAATTGTTCAGAACAGTTATTATCAAATGGCCATCTTGACAGTAAAAAAAGAAAAAAAACCAAAAAAAAAAACAAAAACAAAACTGCAGGCATAGCCCCATCTAGCATGGGAAACTGCACAACATAAACCCATGATGGATGGAGTTACTTAGTTGTCGCCTTGTGAGCGCGGGCGATTGTCAACCAAAACAAAAGTTTAGCTTCAGTTTATCAGATATTAAGCTGCTCTGTTTGATTGCAGTTAGTCAACAGTTTCAGCTGTTGAGGTTTTCCCACGGAACGATATTATAATTGGTTGGATAATTGGGGGTTGTGTTCCTGACCAAGGACTCAGCAGCAAATAAATCATTGATATAACCAACAATGTGTCATACAAGCAAGATATAACAACCATAAACCTTCAGAATCATTTGAATTAGTAAAATTATGATCCTAGTGCCATAAAATGGGCAGGAATTTACCAATAATATATAAAATACAAGCCTAATGTATCATAAATTGGGCCAATCTAAAACTAATAGAAAAAATAGCTATTGTACACATTGAATTAAGACTTTTGTAGGATGATGTATATGGCCTAAGTCTTCAAGAAAAGGAAAGCAAGCTGTCACAGTAAATTTAACTGATGGATTCTTTATTCCTCAATAAATTCCATGGCTGTGAATATGTCACATATAAGCCAATATTGTTTCTTGAAATGCAAGACCTTGGGGAAGGGTGTTTAGGACAAAACACCAATAGACCTTAAATTTAAATTGTCGACAATTCCATCTATCTGCATATATAATTAGCTGGCACCTGTGTGTACATGCACACATACACCCACACCCTCCTTCCTGCATGAGTCATAATATAATTCCTCCAGTGGCCATCCTGGAACATAGGGATGTGAGAAACAACACCAAGAAACCTTTTCATATTTCCTTCATACCCGCGGTTCTTAACCAAACATAATTTTTCTTGACCTTTGGGAATGTCTGGAGACATGTTTGGTTATCATAACTGGGTGGTGTCACGGGCATCTAGTTAGTGGAGGCCAGGGATGCTGCTAAACATCCTACCATGCACAGGACAGTCCCCTATGAGAAATTATCCAGCTGTAAAACTCAACAGTCCCCAGATTGAAAGACATTGCTTTATACCAAAATTTGTATTGTAGAAAAAAGAAGTGGATTCAGCTATTCAGCTTACCTGGGTAATTCTTGGTCATGTCCTTTACTGCTCAGCAGACAGTGCTACTCATCAGCAGCCCTACCACAGTTAACCTGCAAAGAAAGCTAGAAACTCGATGGTTTTGTTCACACTGTGATGTCAGCCTAGTGTCTGTCACATTTTTGTGCTTCAGTGAATATTTGTTAAATGAAAGATGAAGAGAGAAGGAAATGAAGGAAGAACAAAGTAGATGGTGCTAGGGCCAAAGTTTGCTTGATTCTGGTGAACTTGCTTTCCTTTTGTTTACTGTCTTCCAGAAAAACATGGGTTCAGCTAATATTTACTGTTTACTAATTACTATTATTAATAGCTTCTTGTATTGAACAAGTTTTATTGGTAATTAAAGGACTCAAAGTGTTAGCTACCACTATGCAACTGTTTTCGTAGCTGCTCACAAATGTCACTGACTTTCAGTGTCAATGGCACTCAGAAGATTATATTCAAAAAAAGCAGTCGTAAACGCTAAATAGCCTAAGACCTCATTAAAGATTTTGGTTGGCTGTATTGTTTGTTTGCTCATTTACATTGTTTTGTTTGGTCTGTTGTTTATCTTCTCTGGTCTCCAGGCCTTTCCCCACCCCTAAGTAATATTCTGTGGCAAAAGAGTTGCCAGTGGCTACTTTGGGGGAAGTGTTTGGGAAGAATGGAAAGTAATGCCTGCTGGCCATGGTCCCAGGGAAGAGGTTGGGAAGGGGAGGAGCACAACAGTGTACATTAATAAAGCCCAGACTTAATCTTATTTTTAGTATTCTATTATCAGAATCTCCTCCTTCTTCTTTCCTTAAATCACAATCCAGTATCAGCATGGTCTGTTTAATAAAACAAACAAACAAAACGCTACAAATGTCTCTGTAAAGCCATTTTGACTTTTCCCAGGGCCTGTCATAATTTCTGTACGTAAAAGCTAATCATAAAATAAATGCCGAATTAGTAAGTGTGGCTGGCATCTATCATGTGCCATGGACTATAGGTATTTGGCCATAGATAAAGTATGGTTTCTGCTCTCCAAGAAAGGAAGTATGGGATCACCATAAATATTAGTACCAATGAATAGGTGGCAAAGCAGATGAGTGAAATAAGAAGCCAAATGCAGGAAAGGCTGACTGTATTTGCCAAATTCACCAAAACAATGGCTTTATTTAGATAGGGCAGTAAAACCCGGGGTTGGTTTAAGGCACACAGCCATACTCACTTCTCATCACTTCTAAATGTCATTATATACCCTCTAGGTTTGCACTCTAGCCACACTATAAGTACAGATCAACTGTCAAGTTTATATCTCATTATAAAAATGGTCCATATTCTTGGGGATCCCTGGGTGGCACAGTGGTTTGGCGCCTGCCTTTGGCATATTCTTTTTTTAAAAGATTTTATTATTTATTTATTTATTTATTTATTTATTTATTTATTTATTATGTTTTTTTTTCCTGAGAATGAGCAGGAGGAAAGGCAGAGGGACAAGCAAACACGCACTCCAGCAAACCCCTGGGCCCTCCGCCGGCTGAATGAGGAGCTGGACACAGGTCTAGATATCAGGACCCTGAGATCATGACCTGAGCCAAAATCAGATGCTTAACCAACTGAGCCACTCAGGTGTCACCCCCCCCCCCCAGAATGGTCCATATTCTTGTAGGTATCTCAATGTCTCAACAGGCATCTCAATGTCTCTTAACCCCAGCACATGATATGTTAACTATTTTCTACAGATAGCAAGCATCAACTTAAGTTTATAATTCTTGCTCTTCTCCGTTAAATGTTAATTTTCTCAGACTAGGTAGGCATTTTGCCACCTTTATCATATTTTGACCTAACATCCATCATCCTTGGTCTTAATCATCTTTCTACAGCTTGATACACATTTCTTAAGATCACTTCATGTTTCAGATGCTTCATCTGCTCAATGGGCCCTTCACAGAATTTTCCCTTGAGGGCAAAAGGACTTGGAAAAGCACTTTTCATGTTGAACATGAAAAAAACACCTCAAAGCAAACAAAAGAAAACAGAACAAATCCCACCCCCATCCAATTTATTATGCAGGAGCACCTGGATTGGATTGAGATTTACCAACTCTGGAGCTACTTCCCCTTGTCACCAGCTTGTAACAAGGAAAATGAAAAGTGAGTTCACCCGCCGAACCCCAACTCAAGGAGTCGGCTGGTAATGTGAGCACATCCCTGCAAGATGCCCCTGGGTGGACCCCTGTCTAACCAAGTTGCCTGTTTTTAGACTCAGACACGCTGGCTCTAAAAGCCGCCACTCTGTAGTAATTTCATACAAATGAATTTAGTCTTCTGAAAACCATCATGATAAAGCCACTGGATGAGTCCAGACTACCTCCTAACCTTGGAGCCAGCCTGTCTGGAAGGTGCCAGAAAAACCAGAGAAGTGGCCGCGTTGAAATCTCTCATGAAATATCTGGAAGCAGGTACTAATGAGAAAACAGAATTCCAGATGAAGGTCTACAGGAAGAAAAGCCAAGCCAAGGCAACCATGAGCAAAGAACTATTTAAGGATAGATTTCCCTCTCACACTTTCCTCCCTGTGATGTCCAAGGAAGACAGCAGCACGCCCCTCAGCGACCAGCTCGGACTGTCATAAAATAAACCAACACTCAGCAAGAGAGCACTGGCCCACAGCCCATGAGCAGGAGCTGAGTGAACCTGGATGACATGCAGCCACTCTGCAGGGTAGTAAGTCAAAGAGGCAGGTGGAGGCACACGCTGTACAAGTCACACTCGGAAACCAAACCAGTGTCCGTAGTGCTGTTCCCAAGTGATCTACTGCTTTCCAGACCTCCGCCCGCCTTGGAGGAGCTCCGGCCCAGGTGACCTGAGCAGGAAATGTTGACTTTGGAAATGGCTGGGGCTGTATTTCTGCCACAACAGATGATCGGGGCTGTGCTCTTTTACTTAATAAAATTTTATTGCAGCGCTTGCAGTGTATGTTCATTTCAGAAAAAGAAATGAGAAAAAAGAAAACCAAAAGTGACCACCCAGAGCTAGTCTTGGGGGCATTTGAAGGTATTCCATTCTAAAGATTTTCTTCGGTGTATAACGTATCCTTGCATGTTCTTCAAAAATGGCACCATAGTATCCATATTAATTTTAAAAATGCAAATATAACTTGTATGCAGAAAAATACACATCTAATGTGCAACTCATCAAGGTCCCTATTATGTTGTAAATTCTTCTATATTTAATAATTCACTGTGGCTGTCTAAAGCTACAAATAGTCTGCTTTGTTTTAACAGCTACTTGATATTTAATTGTAGGCGTCTTCTACAATCAACTGAGCCAATTCCCTTATGAGACATTACAATGAAAATTCCGGTAGCTGTATATTCTACAGCTAAATATCTTTTTAATATTTCCTAAATTATGTTGTATTAGAAATTTCTAGAGGAAGAAAAAAAAATGCTGTGTCAAAAGAAAGCAGATTTTGATACAAATGGGCAAAATGCTCTCCAGGTTAGTTCTAGCCATGGCTTTCTTTCCTCGTACTGTGTCCAACATTATGCAGTATTTATTTAAGAGCTGATTCTGATTTGACAGAATAAAGTGCTATTTCATTAATGCTTTGATTTATTTTCTTTGATACTTGGGTGTTAAGTGACTGCAGTGATGCCTTTCCCATTTTTCTAGTTGGCCGTGTGTGAGTTTTTTCTTACTGATTTGTATACGTATCTCATTAAAAAAAGTTTCTTTTGAACATTTTGAAAATACACAGTAATGACACTAGATATTTACTAGAGTCAGGAACTAAAAAGTAAGGATTGACCCTCCCTCATAAGATAAATAATTAAACTTTTCTTGTTTTACCATTTTAGTTTTGGTGAGGATGATGTCAGACTTTTATCTTAGATTACAGCTGTAAACTGCACTACGTCGCAGGCATTGTCAACACACTCCCCTCATCCCTACACACTTTGCAGTCAGAGATCCCGTCCAGAAATAACACGGTGGTGAAGTGACTGGGCTGTGATATGAATCAAATCTGGATTCCACTTCTCTCGGCGACCTACCAGCCATGTGACATTGGGCAGTGTAATACAGGCCTCACCTCAGTTTCAGTTTTTTCAGCTGTGAAATGGGAAAAGCAATAACGCCTACTTCATAGGGTCTTTTGCGAGCATTAGATGAGGCAACACATATAAAAATAATAAGAGCTACATGTTCACTACATTTAGGCGCTGCTTTACGAGCATAACGCCTGACATAGAATGATCGCTTAATAAGTGTTGGCTGTATTAAACCAGTATTATTACACCTGTTCTTCATGGGCCCTAACAATTAGAATGAGGAATTAAGAGCCCAGGGAGGTACAAGCTAGATTAAGCACCACCCCTTATGGTGAGGTGGATCTCTGGGAATGCAGTGCACCACGCAACAGTAGGTAGGGTAGGCTAAGTCAGGATGCAGACACTGCACTGCTGAGCGGAGACGGTGTTTAATCCTAAGTGTGTTCAGGAGGCGTTATGGGAGCCAGGAAAGCCAGTGATCATGAATCAGAAAGCAGTCCCCGCTCTCACAAGTCTATACATACACGGATCCTCACAGACCCCCACCCCCACCCCCGCCCCACACTCCTACTTAGCACAGATATTTCTCCTGAAGATAGATCTTTACTTCCAGTTTTCTACCCTAAACTCAAGCCCATCCTATCATAAGAGCAAAGGGACAGCCAGGTAAGCCCATGGCTCCTGGCAACAGCACCTTCATGATGGAAAAAGAAAACCATCTTGAGTCTCTATGAAACCATTAATGCTTGAAGGGCTAGCTCTCTGTCTGGTAATATTTTGTGACTTGGTTAGTCAATTCTAAATTACATGACAATTTTAAAATTTGATTCGCATCTATTTCTGGGGCAGCAATCCATGTGCTTATTCTATTCTCCCCTCTTTCTCTCCTTCCAGTTTTTTAGATGTGTTATTATACTTTGTCAGAGTAATAAAAATTACGCTGTTTTTCTTTCCTTGTCTCCACGTTAATTTTAGATTTAGAAGTACAACTAAATCTATCCAAGGCTCACTGCTTGTCCTTCTACCAAAGTCTCTCCAGGACACTCTGATTTAGATGATGCTTATCTCTTTGGCCAGCCCTCAGGAAGGGCTCAGAGTACAGGAGGGCCTGAGTCGTGCATGTTCAATGCTGGTGGAGGATAGCGTGGCTGGGCATAATCCTTGGATCACATTCTTGAATTTCTTGAAAATGTTCACCACTATGATCTTGTTTATTATTGAGAAGTTTGAGATAAAATCCAATTTTTTAAGTTGCAAGTTGCCTTAAGGCCCAGAGGACTTCTAAATTTACTTTTATGGTGTAATAGTTTTATTGGTATATGTCTCACAGTTGACTAGTCCATAATTTCTCAGACATATGGTAGGCCCTTCCAACCCATGGATTCGGGCCTTTATCTTGGGAACATTTCCTGGAATTATTATTTTCTCTTTAATTCTTTTTTTTTTTTTTTTAAGATTTTGTGTATTTATTCATGAGAGACACAAAGATAGAGAGAGGCAGAGACACAGGCAGAGGGAGAAGCAGGCTCCATGTAGGGAGCCCGATGCGGGACTCGATCCCAGAACCCCAGAATCACGCCCTGAGCCGAAGGCAGACACTTAACCACTGAGCCACCTGGGAGTCCCTCTCTTTAATTTTCACACACTGTTTAGTTTTTCTCCTCCAGGGACTTCAACCATGTAATGCTAACTCTTCTTTATAGGTCTTCTGTATTTGTCATGTGTCTCTGATTCTTTTATTTACTTTTTAAGATTGTGTTTTCATTCCCCTGGTTCTGTCCCTTCCCCTGATGCCCCTTATTATATTTTTTGTCAAGTCTATTCTCTCCGAGTTGCCTTGAAATTTCATTTTTTTGGTTGATATTATCTTTTTTCTTAAATTTGTTTCCTGAGCTGAGTTTCTTTGCATTTCCCATGCTCCTGATTTTTGTTCCTTTTTGTTCTGAGTTTTTGAATTTCTGTTTCAAGGATTTCTTCATATCTACAAATGCCCATTTACAAGATGCTTAATTTAGGTTGAGATATTAAGGTGTCCTTATGCTTTGTGATTTTATTTTGGGGTAAAAAATAATTCCTCATGAGCTGAAATGTTGTATTTCATTTTAGGTTTACTTCTTACAGTAACTGTGTTCTTGTGTTGCCTGTCATTTTCTATTCATTTTGAAATGTCCATATTTCCTACATCAGCAATAATAGATCCTTTGCAGGCAGGAATGGCTTGTTAGATTCCTGAATTCAAGAGGCCCCTCCTGGGATGATAGTGTGAAAGTGTAGTTTCTTCAATAGGTGGAATTTTGGAGGTACAAGAGGGGTTACTGTGCCGACTTGGTGGCTCACTTTTCTTTCTGTAATGCCCTTACTTTTCACCTTTTTACTACTAAATCTCCAAAGGCTACTTCCTCTCCCAAATTGTCCATCTCTCCTGGGAGTGGGGCTTTCCTAAGGTGGCTATGTCTGCCACCTCCAGTTCTCAAACCACCTTCCTTCATTAAATTCTTCAATTGCCAGTAGTTTCACTTACCAGATCTCAGACTTAGTATTAGTCTCACACTTAGTCTCAGTATTTCCTCACTCAGGGTGTGTGCTCCCTTTCTGGGTGTTCTGTATCCATGTAATACCACTGTATCTGGTTGAAGAGTGTCTCCTCCAAATTCACGTCCATCTATATCCTGTCACTGGGGTCATACTTAGAAATAGGATCTTTGCAGATGTAATCAAGTTAAGATGGGATCATGCTGGACTAGAGTGTGCCCTAAGTGCAGTGGACTGCTATCCTTATAAGGAGAGGGAGATCTGGAGAAGGGAGACATAGAGACACACAGAAAGAAGCAGGTCGTGAAAACACATGGAGATAAAGACCAACCATGTGACGGTGGAGCCATAGGTTGGAATTATGAAGCTACAAGCCATGAATGCTAAAGACTGCTGCAAACACCAGAAGAGTCAAGAGAGTGACATGGAACAGATTCTCCCTCAGAGGTTCCAGAAGGAAACAAACCAGATGACACCTTGATTGTAGACTTCTAGCTCCAAAATTGTAAGAGAACAAATTTATGTTGTTTTGAGCCACCTAGATTGTGGTAATTTGTTACAGATGCCCCAGGAACACAGCCACCAACACTAGCTGTCACTGCCCTTCCCCTTTTGCCTGTGCAACATCCACTTAACTCCCAATGCTAGTGTTGGCTCTGGAGCCAGTTCTTCTAGTTTGGGGTGCTTCTTTCCCTCTTATGCACAAATTGAAATCTGTAGTAATCACAGTCTCACAGTATACTATTAAGTGTGGGTTATGGATGATTTTATTTATATACTTTTTTTAACTTGCATGTTTTTGGAAGATGTGTGGAGAAATTCAGATCTAGACCCCTGCTAATATCCTACAGGCAATGTGATTTATTTTTAACCAGATCAGGTGAGTGATAGATAGTCTGGCAAGTGAGGACCCTGGTTCTCAAATTAAACACAATGTCAGAATTACCTTAAATTCTTGAACACTATTTACCAAAATTCTATGCTATAATTCCAGGGCAGGAACCAGGCTCTACACTCTGAGATAAGCTTCCCCAGTTCTTCATTCTCATTAGTTTCCCCAGTGTTTCTAATGTAGTTGATTCCTATGGGTTATCATTCGTGAGCAATATAGGAGAGGATTTTTCCCATTCATGGAATATGAGTTTTGAAGAAAGCATTGAAATAAATTAAAAAATGTAGAGAAATATAACCAGTGAAGCATAAATGACACATGGATTCAGATAAGCATAAATGACACAGAGATCTAGATAGTTACATTAAGCTGTTTCTTTAATATCTGTATTTCATAAAAGGCATAATCTATAGATACTCTCAAGGTGCTAACCAATCAAAAAGTTCACTGCCTCATGTACTGGTTAATCAGCTTTTTGCTCCCACAGGAGCAGAGAAATTTGATCCTGCTGGTGGACTAATTTTTTTTTTTTTCATTCAGATTGCCATGCTCCATGTAACTCCAGCTCTCTCATCCAGAAGGCATTTCTTAAAGTGCATTCTCTCAGCAAACACATTTTTCCTTCAAGCCTGCAGAGGATATTGGTAGTGAGAATTTTTTTTTTAATTTTTTTTTTTTTTTTTATGATAGTCACAGAGAGAGAGAGAGAGGCAGAGACACAGGCGGAGGGAGAAGCAGGCTCCATGCACCGGGAGCCTGATGTGGGATTCGATCCCGGGTCTCCAGGATCGCGCCCTGGGTCAAAGGCAGGCGCCAAACCACTGCGCCACCCAGGGATCCCTGGTAGTGAGAATTTAATCAATTTCTTGTCTCCTTCACAAAATAACAACAGCATTTCATAGAGTAATGCTTAGATGGGTTGGCTGAAAGGATTTAGTATGGACATGACCTGAGAATCTTCTGAAAGTGAAACTAAATGATTAAAAGGCTTGAAAATGAAGAGAGGTGAGTAGCAAGCATTCCAAAGAAGTCTTCCAAAAATGTTCATTTTCATCAATCCGGCCCACTATGTCTCATTAATTTTTAAACCTTTCCAGAAGTTATACCCTACTTGTTGATCACATTAAGAACAGATTACACAGAAACTTCAACGTAAGGGCTAAAAACATAAAACTGTTAAAAGAAAACACAGGGGGAAAGGTTCACAATGTGGAAGTTGGCAATAATTTCTTGGTTATGACACCAAAAAAAAAAAAAAAAAAGATAAATTGGACTTCATCAAAATTAAAAACTTGTGTACCAAAGGACATTGTCAATAGAGTGAGAAAGTAACCCATGTTATTTGCAAATGATATTCTGATAAAGGATTGATACCTAGAATATATAAAGAACTTCTACAGCTTAACCGTAAAAATGTAAACCACTTGATTAAAAAAATTAGCAAAAGACTTGAATAGACATTTTCTCAAAGAAGACATACAGATGGCCAACAGGTACATTAAAAAAATTGTAATTACACGAGGTGATAGATGTGTTAACTCTATTGTGGTAATCACTTTGCTATATATGTATTTATCAAATCAACATGTTGCATATCTTAAACTTACACAATGTCTATATGTCAATTATATCTTAAAGCCGGGGAGGGGGGGGGAACAGAACAAAACAAAAAGCTAACTGATACAAATCTAAAACTTATCTCTGCTCTTTTTTGTTTCCCTCAGTCATGGTGAGCTTTATTTTTAGCACACAGCAGGCTTTTTATTATTTTATTTAGAAATTGTATAGCTGTTCATAGATGGCAAATCATGGGCAGAAAGGATCCATTCAAGAAACTTAAAGTCTCATTTTTGCTTTCAGATGAGCAAAATTAAACCAAAACATATCTTTTTCTTTCTGAAAGCCAGAGAAGTAGCCAACAAACCACATTATTTAAATATCCAACTGAGTCCTAAAATGAAATAGTTGACCATTTTTCTGACATTGGACCATTATATACAAAAGAATAATAGTTCTTACCTGAATATGGTATAATTGTCACTCACGTTAATATTTCCAATCAGTCTATGACTTTACACTCCTCATATCCAAGCACCAATTTCGTGCCTGACTGTTTTTAGAGTTTTTTAGGAGAAGTCCATTTCAAACTTTCATAGCAAAATAAGAATGCATCAGGTTATATAGCTAAGTCTAGTTCAGATGTTCAATCACTTCCTTCTCCTTGTTTTTCTTGCCTGTCTCTGTCTCTTGTTCTTCACCCGTCATTTAACCCTATCTATTTCCTCCTCTGTTCTCCATGTATCATTACCCTCTTCTACTTCATATGGTCTTTTCTCATATGCCCAGGAAATATCCCCAATCTCCTTTCTGCCATGTCTGGTGAGGTATTCACAGGTTCTAGGGATAAGGATGTGAACACCTTTGGGAGGCCATTATTTGGCCTACCACAAAGGGGTTAAAGTGCCTCATTGAAAAGATTTTGGAGACTGGCAGAGGAATAGGTTTGCAGGGTAGAGATCAAGAGTTCAATTTGGAGGATGTTACATTCAGAATGGCAATGAATCACTAAAATGGAGGTGTCAAGGAGGGAAATACCTTTGAGTCTGAAATTTATTGGAGATTTATACAGTGCAGTTATCAGTGTTTGAGCTAGCATAAGGAAAGATGCTCATCTTTTCAATATCCTTAGGTTTTTTCCCCAAAGAACATATCTGTTCTTTCTGTTTAATTTTCAACATTTCAGGGGGGGGAGTATGAGAATATATGTATACTAATATTAGTATATACTGAATATAGTATATATAATATATATGATATGTGTATGCTTAAAATTTTGATATTTTTCAAATTCATGTCCAAAATAATTCATATTGCATGATTTTTTACACTATTTATTTATTTATTTATTTAAATATTTTATTTATTTTTTTGACAGAGAGAGAACACAAGTAGGGGAAGTGGCAGGCAGAGAGAGGAAGAAGCAGGCTTCCCACTGAGCTGCATGCAGGACTTGATTTCAGGGTCCTGAGATCATGACCCGAGCCCAAGGCAGATGCTTAACTGCCTGAGCCATCCAGGTACTGCAATTTTTACATTCTAAATTATTTCTATTTATAGTTAAAATAGTCCTTCTAAATATGTATATTTTGGTCTTTACCCTTTTCTTTTTGTGTAAGGCTTGCTGAAAAAATATATTGCATAAAATCATAAATGCTTCAATCCAATGATTCTACTTTTATTCCTTTTCTTTTTAAGCGATGATAGCTCTACCAGTCATTTAACATTGCTTGGCTCTGCTTTAATTACATTTGTTTATTTATAAACTTTAGAATTTATAAATTTAAAATTTTAAGTTCAAGTTTAGATATGGTTATTTATTATCTTTGGTAATCAAGATGACAAATGACTGAAATGTAAAATAAAAATAAATAAAATAAAAATACCATCATCCACTGGTTGAAATGATAAAGCTAAAATGTTTTAATAATCTTATATTAACCCTAGACATTGATGTTACCAAGGAATAGAAGATGAAGTTAAATATGTACTTCAAGAAAGGGATTCCTAAACCCCAATCCTCTACCTGGAGACAATAGCCTATGTCTTCAGCTTCCAAAAAATATTTTATTGTGACACAATATAGAGAACATAAAGTCTACCATTTTAAGCATTTTAAGTGTATTGTCCAGTGCATTCACATTGTTGTACAACCATCAGCACCATCCATCTCTAGAATTTTTATCTTCCCAAACAGAAGCTCTGTACCCTTTAAACAATAACTCCCCTTTCACCCTTTCCCCCAACCCCTGACAACCACCACCCCACTTTCTGTCTCTGAATTTGACTATTCCATGTACCTCATATAAGTAGAATCATGCGACAGCAAATATTTTTTTTAATTGCAATGTAATTATCCTAATTTTAGTATTGTTAATAAAGCAAATTATATCCCCCAACCTGTAGGATCAACCTATCATTGGTATATACAAAGACCTCTTGGATTTGCAATGGAATCCAAGACTTGGCCTGATGCGGAGTTGCCTCCATCAGATACATACAAAGCCCCCTTATTTATTCCATTTAGTTGAACCCTAAAAGTCTCACTGGCATTATGGGTCCTGCTTATATACTTCGTGTGTTTCTGATGGTGCAAGCTCAGTCATAAAAATATCTACAGTACTTGCTTTAAAAGTACTTGCTGCCACTTAACCGTAAACAGACTTGTAATTTAGCTGTAAAAATTCATGACTTGCTGAAAGGGGCTGTAATAAAGTCATAATGATCGCTGGCACAAACACCGTTGGAGAGGCCAGGGATGGTTGGCTGGCCACAAAGGATGGTATGTATGATGTAAGCTGGGCAAAGCTTGGGCCATGGCCATCCTGTGTTGCCTGTAGAGAGGTTCATCTTTCCTGTGATTTTCAGTGTCCAACTATGTCATATACTGATGGGTTTATGGTTATCAATCAAGTGATTCGACATCAGTCTCATCTTTGGTGGGGGTGCAGAGACATCCTTCAAGACTCTCAAGTCCCTTGAACAACAGTGATCTTTCTTTTGGCAGAAAGCTATGGGGTAACATTTGGAAATGAAGGCTAGAGATAGAGATAGAATTTTCATGCTCGAAACAGTTCTCATTGAAAGTCTAGTATGCCATCTCCTACCTTGCATGTGACAAAAGAACAGGTCTCCTTTCTCTAGGAAAGCATATGCATTGCTGGGAAAAAAAGTTTAGCCAAAAGTTCAACCAAATGAGGTGGTTGTTTTTATTCATTCTGAGGTGGACCCTTTGGGGCAAGAAGTGACCTGGTATTAGTAGGCTTGTTTTCTGCTGTAGGGGCTTCCAAATCTGTCCAGGGAAACTTGGATTCAACATACTAGAGTCTGAGCAAAGCCATGATCTCTCAGATCTCTCAGAGCCCAGTCCACCAGCCCACCTCAGCATTGAGAGCTGTCACTCAGGTGACACTAGTTCTGGCTGAAGCCCACTTCAGTTTGCCTCTCATCCCAGACCCAGCTAAGCATCCCTTCAGAGGAGAATTTGATTAAACAAAATGGCTACTCCATCTTGGTGTTGCCATAGAACAGGCCTCAGAATGACAGAAAGTACCTTGATCTGGAGTCAGGAGATTTCTACTTGGGGAAAGAATTTTATCTTACTGGCTTTCATCCACCTTTGTAGCCTGAGGGGATGCAACTCATTTTCTGAGATTCTTTCTAGCTCTAACAGTTCTGATTTCTGAGCTGCAACATATCTCTTGGAGACCCTAGTTCTCTACCCATTTAGAAAGGTGAGGCCAGAGGACTGGTTACAAGAATACCTTTCTTCTAGTCAAGGCCTTTGCTTAGACATAGAAATAAAGAAGAAGCCATCTTGAAAATATCATTTAATTTGAGATTTTTATCAAAATTAAATTATTCTTAAAAATACAAGGAAATGTAAGATAAATAACATGCTCTTTTACTAATCCTCTGTGGTTTTGTCTTTAAAAAAAAAGAAAGTATATTAAATATAAACATATCATTCTGGCCACAGTTTGTCTACTTGTCTGGATTCACAAGAAATCCTGGCCTCAACACTGATCTCATGGTCTCTATTATGTGGAAGAAAAACACATTCTTATTGCCTTGCAAAACCACCCCTGCACAGTAAATGCTGGCTGTTAGAGTTAAAGGTGGTTCCGTGCCGTGGCATGTGCTACAGAGTCTGGGATCCACGTGATGAATAAGTCCTGATGGGGCAAGATAATGATATTTCACTGTATGCCAGGCCCTCCTCACTTCCCCGCTTCCAGCTGCCCGTATTAGGCTTGATGCGTTTTACCGTGCTCCTTATTTCTCACACCATTGTACAAAATGACTGGTGAATCCCTACAACGTCACTAAACTGATTCTGAGACTCTACAATTTAAAAAAATATCCAGCACTTTGCTCATAATTGCCAAAACTTGCAAGAAACCAAGTCATCTTCCTTCAGAAGGTGAATGCATGTATAAACTGTGATACAGCCAGACAGTGGAATATTATTTGGTGCTAAAAAGAAATGAGGTATCAAGCCATAAAAAGACATGGAGGAAACTTAAATGAATGTTGCTAAGTGAGAAAAGTCAATCTGAAAAGGCTACATACTGTGTGATTTTTAACTATATAACATTCTGGAAAAAGGCAAAACTAGGGAGACAGGAAAAAAAAAAAAGCCATCAGAGGTTGCCAGGACTTGGGGGTGGGGGAAAGATGCACAGGTGGAACACAGAGGATTTTTAGGGCATTGAAAATCCTTAGTGTGATACCATGATGGTGAGTACATATCAATACACGTGTGTCCAAACCCATAGAATGTACATCACCAAGAGTGAACTATGGACTCTGGGTGAAAGTTGTGTCACTGTAGGTTCATCAATGGTAAAAATGTACCCCTCTGGCACAAGATATTGGTACTGGCAGAAGCTGTGCATGTGTGGGGTCAGCGATACATGCAAACCCTCTATCTTCTCCTCAAATTCACCGTGAACCTGAAACTGCTTTAAAAAATCCAAATAATTTTTTAAAATCCAACGCTTTTCACATTTAGCGTTTCTGCACTATTTTAAGTGATTTTTAAGATTGTAATTCAACTTATTCCCATCAGAATCAGACTTCCCTTGCTCCTCTGTGTGCTTATTTTTCAGTTCTGCTTCCTGATTCATTGCCTGGCATCCTTTGCTTTGAGATACCTGTGTCAAGAAAACCCTGCAGTTAACGTGGATTTGGAGAGTGTGCTTTGATCTTCTGTCTAAAGATGACCATAAATCAAGGGAGATTGGAAACCCTGTCCAGTGGCACCTGAGCTTCCAGAACACCTTGGGGTGACCCTCCACCCCGAGTTGGTGGATGCACACCAACTGCACTGGCCGGTACTCTAAGGCAATGGTTGCCAAACTGTGTCTTATGAAGATTTGTGGAATTAAAGTTATCCTTATGAAAAGGATACTGAGGGCCAGGCTCGTGGACAATGACCAGTAGGTTAAAACAAACAATAAGGAGAGCTTTGTCTGGCCAAAGAGGTGGCCAGAGGATCTTGATGAGGAAGCGGGAGACAGGACAAGCTAGAGAGCTAACACCTTCTTCCTCACTAGTTCTCTCCCTGGGTCACTTTTTCATTATCCCCTCCATGGCCATCGGTCTCGAGGGTAGATGGGCGACTCTCCTACTCCTGAGTAACCAAGTCCTGCTTAGAGCTGGAAGTTGTCTGGAATATTCACTCTGAATGGACTTAAAGCCCAGTAGATAGGAATCACAAGATGAAGCACCTACAAGAGTTAGCTCAGAGACAGGACCACCGCCCTCCTTCTGTTCCTGCAACACACACACACCCATCCTAACTTATCTATTTCTTTATGCTCAATGGGCCTGGACTTACTATTACATATTGTATTAATTATATATATTATATTATATTATATTATATTATATTATATTATATTATATTATATATTATTATATTATATTATATTATATTATATTATATTATATTATATTATATATCTAGCTTTGCCTTTAGTTATCCTATATTTTGAATTGCATATGTTTTCCAAAAATGACTTAAAATCCTTTGAGAAAAAATAACATACAGATCAACCACTTCATAAATGAAAAACTAATGAGGTGTTATTTTTCTTGTGAGGCCCCCCTGCTCCAGCCAGAGGTTCTCAGTCTGTTGTGTCCCCAAAGCTCCCCGTGGAAGCATGGCTTCTATGCTGTGTTGTGGCTTCTTAAACACAGGTAGCTTCGTGGGAGTATTTGTGCTTCTCTTGGACAAGGACCCTCATGCTTTCAGCATGCTCCCCGATGTCCATTGGCACCCACCCAGCCCAGGGCAGGCCCCGGAACATACCTTCCATGACCAAACCAGGACCACTGTTTTAGCCAGCCAGATCTGTGGAATGACCTCTGGAGATCAATAGGGGTGAAAACTACTTTTCTTTTTACATCAACTATGCCCACAGTCAGAGTTTAAATAATACTGTTGAGTGACTGAGTGGAGGTCCTTGAGGAAGGAGGTGGCCAATGAGAGACACCGGCATAAGTGACCAGTCTTTCCTTGGAGAAAGCCAGTGTTCCTGCGGGTACTCTGGACCACTGGAGTGTGGGGATTCCCAGCTACCCGCGAGGCCTGACACAGAAAGCCCTGGGTCTGGTTCAGAGTCTGGAGGTTTAACAAGTCATCCAGCTAATTCTGAGCCAGGGTTTTCCCAGCAATGCTAATAAAGGATAAAGAGCAGCCAGGAGGGTAGGCCCTCTGGAAGAAGGCACCTCCGCCCCCAAGCCTGATGCCCTCAAAGCCTAGCAAGAAGCAGGGAGCAGACACCAACTCCACAGCCAACGCCCAGTGTGAGCCTGGATCAGTCACTTCCTCTTCACAGTTGTAAGACGAGCAAAACACCTGTGCACATTAACCTCTACTGCAGTACACCTTAAGGCAGGACGTGGAGAAAAATTTAATAAACACTTTATGCATGAAAACCAAAGTCTCTCCTTTGCCATGAAAACACATCACTGAGACCCAGGAACAATGCAAACACAGGGTAGCGTTATGGACTCTCACTTCAGGTATGACGTACACTCGTCAGTGGGCCTGCACCACCTGGTGTTGGCACGGATCCAGATTCTTAGTCTGAAAATCACAGAGAGGCGACAGTAGGCAGTGCCATGGAGAGGCTGAGTTCTTGAGGACCTCAAGCTAGTTAATCTCTCAGGGACTTCAGTTTTGTTTTAAGATTTTGTTTATTTATTATTTACTCTTTATTAAGATTTTATTTTATTATTTATTTATTTATTTGTTTTAAGACACAGAAAGAGAGAGGCAGAGACAGATAGACGGAGAAGCAGGCTCCCTCCGGGGAGCCTGATGTGGGACTCGATCCCAGGACCCCGGGATCATGCCCTGAGTCAAAGGCAGATGCTCAACCACTGAGCCACCCAGGTGCCCTGGGACTTCAGTTTTTGTACCTGCAAAATGGGGGTGATAAATCCAATCCTTCTGGAGGGAGAGGGAGTGGCAAATATAATCAGGGTAAGGAACAGAGGCAAGTGTGGCATGGAAGAAAAGAAAGTCCGTGCTGAGCCTCCCCAAGAGCCTGTGAGCCCCTCAGGAGGGAGCCCCTGCTGCCCATACCCCCCCACCCCCACTGCTGCCTACAGAATGCTAGAACCCAGCAGGAGCTCGGGCAGCTTTAACAGGCTGCAATAGGCCAGGCCCCACGCTGAGTGTCCCAGGAACAATCTCCCTCAACCCGCGTGGCTGGTTCACCTACAGACAAGGAAACAGTAAGAGGCTTCGTAGCAGAACAGAATTCCAGCCACGAGTCCGCAGGGGCAGAGACAGGCCAGAAGCGGGGCAGCTGGGGCTTGGGGGCGCCTCCATGGAGCCCAGGGTGCTTGCCGTCAAGGATGGCCAGAGAGCAGAGAGGGGACGGTAGTGGAGCAGCAGCTGGAGCCCACCTCCCAGGCCTGGGCGGGCCGGGGGGAGCAGCCTGGGCCCTGCCTGTGCTGGGGTAAGCGGCTCCCCAGCCCCTCGCACCCCGGGCCGGGCCCTGCATCTCCAGCATCCAGCCTGCGGCAGCTCCCCTGGGCCCTGCACTGTGGGGGGTGCCCTGCGCCCAGCATCGGGCGGGTGGCAGCTTAAAGACTCAATTTCCTGGCCTCTCGGCTTTGCGTCACCCTCCTTAATGACATTTCAACATGGAGCGGGGTTCTGGAGTCTTTTCCCTCTTTAAATTAAATATACAGTAGGTGTTTTGTGTTTAATTTCCTTAAGAAAAAAAGTGTATTGTAGAAGGTGAAATGGTAAAAAAAAAAAAAAAAAAGAAAGAAAGAAAGAAAAGAAAGAAAAGGAAAGGAAAGAAAAGAAAAGAAAGAAAAGAAAAAAGAAAAGAAAAGAAAAGAAGAAAAGAAAAGAAAAGAAAAGGAAAAAGAAAAGAAAAGAAAAGAAAAGAAAAAGAAATAGAAAAAGAAAAAAAAAAAAGAAGAAGAAGAGAGTCCCAGCAGTTTATAAAAACCATATTGTGTGCTCCAGGGACGGGGTGACTTTCTGGAGCCTCTCCCTCCTCCCGGGAATGCTCGTAATGTGGGCTTATGGGTTGTGCTTGTCGCTCTGGTTTTCCCTGCAATCTTTTCTCTCCTTTCAGCCCGTGCTGCATCAGCTCCCGAGCTGCTTGTCTTTTATGTGCTTCTCAGAGGTGTGTCGCTGACACAATAGCCCCGAGCCAGGGCTCCAGAGCCACCTCTGTTCCTCCCCCTAATTACCTCCATGGGGTGTATTTATAGCAACAGAGGTGCCAAGGCAGGGGCAGGGCTGGGTAATCAAGAGCCCAGCCTCCCAGGGGCGCACCCTGTGGCCTCCACAGAGACCCTCTGTCCTGCTGGGGTGGTGACAGGCAGGGAGGTGGCCGGGTGGGGGGGATGGGGGGGGACAGTCTGTTAGCAGAGAGCAGGCCAGCACCCTGCACATGTCAGCACGGCAAGGACGCCAGGTGTTGTGACCCTCTCTCCTCCCACATCGGGAGTGCCCAGGCCTCTCAGAGCCCTTGGGTGAGGGGGGAGGTGGCTGCAAGAGTGGTTTGGGGGCCACTGCTGGGGCCACCGATGGGGGACAGGGCCTGCTTGGTTCAGCCCCTTCCCCCCGGTCCCAGTGAGAGCCACTCCACTTTATATGGCTCCTGTGGACGCTCATATGATTTGCTTTGGAGAATTTGTCCCTGATCTGTAGGGACTCCCCACTCCTATCAAATGAACCATCTCATGGCCCTGTGAGAGCTCATACCCCCCCCCCACACACACACCCTCTCAATCCCCTCTCCTCCTTCCTCCTCTGGAAATCCTTGGGCCCAGCTGGAAGCCCTACCACTCACTGGAGGCTCCTGGGCACCCACTGCAATGGCACCCCAGGGAGAGCTCTCTGCTCTTGGGAGACACAACCCCCTCTAGCCCCCTGGGAGTGATCATTCTGCACCACAACTTTGCTCCTATATTGGGGGCTAAGCTCTTTGGGGCTCGCCCCCACTCCTAGAAGATAAAAAACCCCAATATGTTAACACAGCACTCAGGGGCCTGCACACCCTGAGCCTTACTTACTTTCCAGCTGCTCCCGTGTCTCCCTATCCTCCCCCATACGGAAACCCCGTGGACCCTTTATTCACTCAGTGGTTGAGTATTTATTGAGCGACTCTTATGTGCCAGGAATGCGGTCGATGCTGAACAAGAGATGCAAAATAACTGCCCCCTTCCCCGCCCCCCAACTTGCGTCCTGCAAGAGAAAAGGCTCATAAATGCAGACACACGGATCCCACGGCCAGCAGGGGTCTGCAGACACCAGGGTGGGCTGTGGGGCTGCTGTGTCGAGGGTGCTGGGCCGGGCCTCTGGGCCGGGGGCCTCTGAGCAGAGGCCGGACAGGTGGGCACCTGGGCCAGGATCCAAGGAAGCAGCACCGGGGCGGGCGAGGGGGAGACTTGGGGGGGAAGCTGGCAGGGTCGGGCCAGGGTGAGCGAGCGCGGATTTGGCCTCCTGGGTGGGCAGCTGCGGGGCGCTGGGAGCCGGGCAGGGGAAAGACCTCCCCGGTGGTTGTGGAGCTTGGGGTGGGAGGGTCGGGGAGGGGCCGTCTGACCCGTGCAGGGGAGGCGACCGCCGCTCCCAGGGGGACGCAGGCCCCAGCCGCAGCCCCTTCGCCCTGCCCTTGGGGGCTACAGACGCCCCCGCCAGCCCCTTCCCACCCCCCTCTGGTAACCCCCAGGCTCATCCCTTTTCCTGACGTTGGGGTTTCGGCTTGTTGTGTTCTGTTCAGCTTCTGCGTGGAAGGGGACTCCCGTGTCAGTCGGTCTGATTGCACTTGGCACGAAGCCTCGAGATCCGCGTGCGGGGGCACCCGGCGCCCCCGGCTCCCCGCCAGCGCTGCCGCCCGCACCCACGCGCCCTCGGGGCCGCGGAGGTCACCTTCTCCCGAACAGCACAGCCGCTCGGCCGGCCCAGGCTCCCCCCCCTGCCCTGCAGGCCACGGCCCAGCAGCAGCCGCAGACCCCCGCCCCCGCCTCCCGGGGCCCCCCCACGGCCCGGCCGCCTGCTCCCCGCTGCCTCCCCAGGGTCCCCTCCAGCGCCCGGCAGTGCCCCGCAGCCCGCGGGCCAAAATACAGTCGTGGAACGGGGTCCCGCCGCCCCAGGCCACCGGCCGCTGGTGTCCCCGAACTGACCCGGCGCCAGCGCGCAGGGAGCGGAGCGGCCGCCGCCCCGGGGCCCCCGCAGCCCCGCTGCGCCCCCGCTATGACCCCCCTGCGCCCCCGCCCCCACACCTCCCGCTGCGCCCCCCGCTGCGCCCCCGCCCCGTGCCCACACCCAGGGCCCCCGCACCCCCGCTGCGCCCCCGCTGTGACCCCCCTGCGCCCCCGCCCCCACACCCCCCGCTGCGCCCCCCGCTGCGCCCCCGCCCCGTGCCCACACCCAGGGCCCCGCACCCCCACTGCATCCCCGCTGTGACCCCCCTGCGCCCCCGCCCCCACACCCCCCGCTGCGCCCCGCTGCGCCCCCGCCCCGTGCCCACACCCAGGGCCCCGCACCCCCGCTGCGTCCCCGCTGTGACCCCCCTGCGCCCCCGCCCCCACACCCCCCGCTGCGCCCCGCTGCGCCCCCGCCCCGTGCCCACACCCAGGGCCCCGCACCCCCCACTGCATCCCCGCTGTGACCCCCCTGCGCCCCCGCCCCCACACCTCCCGCTGCGCCCCCCGCTGCGCCCCCCGCCCCGTGCCCACACCCAGGGCCCCGCCCCCCCGCTGCGCCCCCGCTGTGACCCCCCCTGCGCCCCGCCCCCACACCTCCCGCTGCGCCCCCCGCTGCGCCCCCGCCCCGTGCCCACACCCAGGGCCCCGCCCCCCCCGCTGCGTCCCCGCTGTGACCCCCCTGCGCCCCCGCCCCCACACCCCCCGCTGCGCCCCCGCTGCGCCCCCGCCCCGTGCCCACACCCAGGGCCCCCGCACCCCCCGCTGCGCCCCCGCTGTGACCCCCCCTGCGCCCCCGCCCCCACACCCCCCGCTGCGCCCCGCTGCGCCCCCGCCCCGTGCCCACACCCAGGGCCCCGCACCCCCGCTGCGTCCCCGCTGTGACCCCCCTGCGCCCCCCGCCCCCCACACCCCCCGCTGCGCCCCCCGCTGCGCCCCCCGCCCCGTGCCCACACCCAGGGCCCCCGCACCCCCCGCTGCGCCCCCGCTGTGACCCCCCTGCGCCCCCGCCCCCACACCCCCCGCTGCGCCCCGCTGCGCCCCCCGCCCCCGTGCCCACACCCAGGGCCCCGCACCCCCACTGCATCCCCGCTGTGACCCCCCTGCGCCCCCGCCCCCCACACCCCCCGCTGCGCCCCGCTGCGCCCCCGCCCCGTGCCCACACCCAGGGCCCCGCACCCCCCACTGCATCCCCGCTGTGACCCCCCCTGCGCCCCCGCCCCCACACCTCCCGCTGCGCCCCCCGCTGCGCCCCCGCCCCGTGCCCACACCCAGGGCCCCGCACCCCCGCTGCGTCCCCGCTGTGACCCCCCCTGCGCCCCCCGCCCCCACACCCCCCGCTGCGCCCCCCCCTGCGCCCCCGCCCCGTGCCCACACCCAGGGCCCCGCCCCCCCCGCTGCGCCCCCGCTGTGACCCCCCTGCGCCCCGCCCCCACACCTCCCGCTGCGCCCCCCGCTGCGCCCCCGCCCCGTGCCCACACCCAGGGCCCCGCCCCCCCCCGCTGCGCCCCCGCTGTGACCCCCCTGCGCCCCGCCCCCACACCTCCCGCTGCGCCCCCCGCTGCGCCCCCGCCCCGTGCCCACACCCAGGGCCCCGCACCCCCGCTGCGCCCCCGCTGTGACCCCCCTGCGCCCCCGCCCCCCACACCCCCCCGCTGCGCCCCCCGCTGCGCCCCCGCCCCGTGCCCACACCCAGGGCCCCGCACCCCCGCTGCGCCCCCGCTGTGACCCCCCTGCGCCCCGCCCCCACACCTCCCGCTGCGCCCCCCGCTGCGCCCCCGCCCCGTGCCCACACCCAGGGCCCCGCACCCCCGCTGCGCCCCCGCTGTGACCCCCCTGCGCCCCCGCCCCCACACCCCCCGCTGCGCCCCCCGCTGCGCCCCCGCCCCGTGCCCACACCCAGGGCCCCGCACCCCCGCTGCGCCCCCGCTGTGACCCCCCTGCGCCCCGCCCCCACACCTCCCGCTGCGCCCCCCCGCTGCGCCCCTGCCCCGTGCCCACACCCAGGGCCCCCGCACCCCCGCTGCGCCCCTGCTGTGACCCCCCTGCGCCCCCGCCCCCCACACCTCCCGCTGCGCCCCCCGCCCTGTGCCCACACTCAGGGCCTCCGCAACCCCGCACCCCCCACCCTCCCCCACCCCGGGCCCGGCTCTGCCCAGGCCTCCCTGCGCCCCCGAGGCCGCACACATCTGGGGGGGCGCTCGCTCCACACGGGGAGGGGCCGCGCGGGTTCCCCGGCCGGTCCTGCGGGTTCGGGTTCGCCTGCCCCAGGCCCCTTGCCCCAGCCTCCGAGGGCCCCGCCGGGCGCAGGCCCAAGCCCAAGGTCGTGGTCCGCGGTTGCTCCCACGCGGAGCGGGATCCCCAGGCGGACGCTGCTCCGGTGGCGGCGGGGCCCACGCAGGGCCCGAGGCCCGCATCTCGGGGCGGCCTCACGTGCGCAGGTGCGGGGGGGGGGGGGACCTTGGAGCCAGCCCCCGGGGCGCCGCGCTCGGGGTCACACAAGGCGGCCCCAAGGTGGCCCGTGGAGGATGCCCCCCCTTGCTGCGGGCCGGGCCTGCCCTGTTTCTCAGCGCCCCCCTTCCCCGGCCGCACCCCAGTCCCCGCTCATGGGCCACTTCCTCCGGAGTCCGGGGCTGACCCCACCTCCGGCTCCCTAACGCCGGCCTGGGGGGCAGTGGGTGAGCCCGCCGGGCCCCCCCCTGCCTTGTCCCCAGCGGCCCCGTCCTGGGAGCACCAACAGGTCGCAGAGAGGTCGGTGTCCCCCCGCGACTCCCTCTGCGCTCCCCAGGAACAGAGCCCGGGGCCTGCCGAGGCGGCTCCTCCCCAAGGCTTGGTTTCTGCCACCGCCACTCTCCTCTCTGCCTGGGGGCTGCAGCAGAGGCCTCAGAGGCCTCCATCCTGGCTTCCTGTCCTCCCCTCTCTTCTGGAGGGTTCTGGACCCCGGGGCTCTATGCCTAAAATAAACTCCAACACAGGACCCTGCCCCTGACCCCTCGCCCTCTTAGCAATCCAGATCACTACCACCGGATCCGACCCCTGCATAGCTGCCCGCTGCCAGTCCTGCGCCCACCCTGCACACTCTCCAAGCAAGGGTGCCGGTTCTCCCTCGCAAGTTGGGGAGCTCACTCGGTGGTTTAACCCCCCTGGTAACTGCCCATTTTACGTAGAATTAAATTCAGACCATTCCCCAGGAGTTGGGATGCTCTTTACCACCGGGCCAGCCTTGCCTAGCTTTTCATCCCATGTCACTGTCACCACCACTGGGTGTCTCCTAGTCTCCTGGTCCTCTTTCCCTCCTTGAGGTCCTCCTGGCAGGTGCAATCCCACTGGCCTAGAACTTTCTCCCATTTCTTCTTATAGGACTTTTACCCAACACAGATCTCTGGCATAGATGCAGGAGAAATCAAAGTAGGAGAGGCCGAGGGCATATAGCTCAAAGCTGTTGGTCGGCCTGGATTCCTGTGGGGGCAACAAGCCCGGAACGTGCTGGGTTGGCCCCTGCACACCAGATTGGGTATCTCTAAATTCCCTTGCCTCTTGGAGTTCACGGTTCTGGGAGTTGGCTGCCTAGCGAGGTTGGGGAATAGACCACCTTGGAGGCGACCTATTCGGGATGAAGCTCTTAGTATGTTAGTGAGACCGGCCAGCGTGCCCACGCAGCTCAGTGTCTCACTCACTGCCCCCCCGCACCCCCATTCTGCTCCACATGCCTCCCATTGCCCAGTGAGTGGAGCTTCCAGCGCTCTCTGCTCATCTTCCCGCCTCGCCGCTGCCAGCCTCTGTGGGTGGTGCCCTCTCCAAGGCCCGCGTGGACTGCGGCCTTGACAGTATCTCAAAGCCACGTGCTCATTCCAACCGGAGCCTGTTGCTCCTCAGGGCTCCGCGGATGGTGTGTGCCTCCCGCTGACGGCCCCTAACACATCCCATCACGGATGGAGCGTCAGCCCCGCATCAGGCACAGGGCTGAGCAGTTTATAAGCCTCACCTACCATTTCTGACGTGGCATCTGTGAAGGAGGTACCATGAATCCCCCCCATCTTCCCCAGGAGGAGGCCGAGGCTCGGACAGGGAAGTGGCATTCCCGTCCTCAGTCACAATTCAAGCCCACCTCTGAGCAGCTCTCTCAGGCACTGACTGTCTCGGCTGTGGCACTATTTTGCCTCATTTGCTAGCACGCCTGCCTCTCCGTGGCCTTTGACACTCATCTTCATATGTCCCTGGCCTCCGCGGCATATGACACACTTGACACGTTCTGGACAATGCGCTGTTAATAGGGTGGTTTCTTGTTCTGCTTCTGTAAAGTCTTCTAGAAGGAAAAAAAAAAAAGGTGAAGGTCCTTCCTTCCACAATGGCCTTAGCATTCTGTTATAATGAGGAAAAAGTCGGGAGATGGGTATCTAAATGTCCTCAACACCAACATTAGCTTAAGTTCTCATCCACACCCTCGGCCTAGGAGGGCCACACCAAGACCAGTCAGCCTGCCCTTTGGAGCCCCTTCATTAGAGAAGGGAAGTGTTTATGTGGCCTCGGCTCTGGGATGATATAATGATCGCCTTTCCTCCCAGCAGGTCTCACCCTGTCTCAGGAAGACGTCAGGGGTCAGCACACGGCCAGACTCCGAGTTGATGAGTCACTCTGGGAGAAGGCCAGTCGCAGGATGAAGGTTGGCTCCAGAGGATTGGCAAGAGGAAATGGTACCTTTCCCTTGGAGGAATGAGGTTGGATCTGACCTCAGTCTGATGGCATGGAAAAACACCTGCCCTGTCTGGCTGGGGATCCAGGAGGAGGGACAGGGGTCCCCAGAGAGTAATCCTCAAAGGTCAGCCTCTACCCAGGGCTCTTAAGAAATGCTCACTGCCAGGTCTCTGAGGGGCTCAGGTGAGGAATATGGATCTTTCTTACTTATAAGTCTGGTTCCATTAAATGCAGGCAGAGGGGTGGGAAAACGTACTTGGGAGAAAACAGCAGGAGGGGGAGGCCAACAAACCTCGATTCCTCTCCAAGCCAGCACACGTGCTATGGCACCCGTGGAGGACCACTGAGTCCTGTGGTGCAAGCTAGAGCCACATGTATCAGTGCCCCTTCTTTACTGCACTTCGCTACCACCTCTCCATTGCCGTCACCACCTCTGCCCCCCATCACCTCCACTAGCTACCCTCTAACGCCATTGCATTACTGGGCAGGTGCCTTTCTAGGAAGTTTGTTTCCTTTTCATTTAATTTATACAACAGGAGCTCTTTTCTTGAATAATGAGGAAACCAAGGTTTAGAGAAATCAGGCAACCGGACCAAGGTACATGTCTTAGAAGTGGCAGAGCTGGAATTGTCACCCTAGCGTGTGTAACACCGAGGCTGTGCTCTTGACCACTGTGCCAGATGGAAGATTCCTTCTGGGGCAGAAGATAAAAGTTGGGATGAACAAACAAATCATAAAGTGAAGACCAATCCTCCTCCGTCTCGCTGATGGCCACCTCTCTCCATCTGCTCATGCAGATGTTCAGTGACATTGTAGTACTCTCTAGAATCATGGATGATTATTATACTTCTTCTCCCTTGGGGACGTGGCTCCTTTTCTCATTTCTACCAGGAAAGAGGTGGTTGCCATGTCTCTTCTATTCTAAATCATCATGGCCGTTCTTGCCTTCCCAGCAGGTCACTGTGACCTCTGCTTGAAAATTTCAGGGGAAAATGAAATACTCTCACCAAAGCTCCCCAACGTCTAGCACAGCTGGAGATGAGGCCAAATCTTAATGTGTGAGGACCGAACCAAGCACAGGGCCATCTGCCAGCCTCATGGCACCCTGAAGGCCCACCCCTCCAAGAATCTCAGGCTTGTGCTCCCTTACGGGAAGATTAGAGGCAGAGGGATCACAGGTGAGTCAGGGAGCCTGGAATGCCACCATCAGTCAGGAACTACAAAGAGTTAATGCCCAGGGAGACCCAACAGTGAGGTAAAGGGTCATTGAAGGTTCCTGAGCCTTTTCTCTGCCTCTGCCAGCAGCTGAGGAATGGGCCAGCCAGGTAGCCATCTCCTATTGCTGGCTTGGAGACTTCTCCAGGGAACTCTTTGAGCATAAGCACCTTGGAATGAGCCTGATCTCAGTAAAAGACCAAATGTCAGAAAAACTGAACATAAATCTTGCCTAGGGTAGGAATTCCTTGACAGTCCAATTTTTTCTTTTTCTTTTTCTTTTTCTTTTTTTTTTTCACTAGGGTTACAAGACAGGGGATGTGATAGGAAAGCCCAGCCTGATTTTATGAGCCATGATGATAGTACATCCCTTTCTAGAACAAACTTGCAGTTGCAGAGCTTTTCTGTTATTTAAGCTCCTGGAAACTGAATTGGCTGGAGACCCCGTCTGTGGCTGCAGGTCCAGGTCCTGCTCCCACATTGGGATGCAGGCTCCGTGGGACACTCCCTGCAGTAGGCAGGCAAGGTTGGCCTGTTACTTCAACTGAGGTGGAGCTGTGTCACCTGCGTATAGGGAAATACATGGGAAGCCAGACCACACTTCGTGTTACAGGATCCAATCCAGGTGTTCGCATTTTGAAGTATTAAAACAGGCAAAGCACTTCCTGGGAGGCCCCACCCGTAACTTCCAGAAGGCTAATCTTATACTATTTATAACAACTATAGCAGCTAACTTTTAGAGATACCTTACTCTGCCCTAAGCATTTTGCATCCATAATCTCACAGATCCTCATGATGATCCTATGAAATAGACAGTACCCCTATTTTATAGATAAAACTGGCCCAGGATGGTTCTGAGGCTTTCCTAAATTCACACAGAGTGTATGTTAGAATAAAGCTGTGACCTTAAGGCTGTTGGACTCCAAAGCCCCTGCCGCTAACTTCCATGTAATGACACCCAATGGGTCAAATAAAAGACACTGAATCCCAGTGGGATTGCTGCTTCCACATCCTCCAACCCCCGAGGTTTTCTAAGTGTTGACGAGAGGGATACACTGTAGCTGGGTTACTGGGGCCAACGTACCAAATTACTAGAAGCAGGCTGCTTTAAAAAAAAAAAAAGATTTTATTTATTTATTTATTTATTTATTTATTTATTTATTTATTTATGATAGACATAGAGAGAGAGAAAGAGAGAGACAGAGACACAGGCAGAGGGAGAAGCAGACCCCATGCCGGGAGCCCGACACGGAACTTGATCCTGGGACTCCAGGATTGTGCTCAGGAGCCAAACCACTGAGCCACCCAGGGATCCCAAAGCAGGCTGCTTTTGATGGGGATAGATACCTGGGAAAATATACTTGGGAAAAGCCGCCACCTCCATGCAGCTCATGAGGTGATACTGATTGACAAGCCTGTATAATTAAAAAGGAAACATAGTGAGGCCTGGCGAACGGACCACACAGGAGCACCAAGCTCTGATGGCCTTACTGTAATCTCTCGCTTTCAATTAGGCAAAGTGACTGAGCCACGAGGAGGAGAACCTGAGGGAACTGTGAAGACAGTTCTCCATCAGACACTGGGCACTCTGTTGCCAGAACCAAGGGCTAGGGCAGCGAAAGAGCTGTATGAAGAAAGATGAAGTAAACCAAGCTGATCCACATATTCTAGGAGTGTACGAAAGGGACAGGTGGATGTGGGTCCAAGTTTTTGAGCCCCCACCTCACAGCAGATCATTCTAAGAAATGCCAAGAACAAATGACTGGTTCTAGAATAAACGAAATAAGATGAATCTGGTTTCCTCTGATGTGACACCAATTCTGATCACCCCTTTTTTCTTCTCTTTAAAATTAAATTAAGAGGGACACATGGGTGGCTCAGAGGTTGAGCATCTGCCTTTGGCTCAGGGTGTGACCCCGGGGTCCCGGGATCGAGTCCCGCATCGGGCTCCCTGCATGGAGCCTGCTTCTCCCTCTGCCTGTGTCTCTGCCTCTCTCTGTCTGTGTCTCTCATGAATAAATAAATAAAATCTTTAAAGAAAATAAAATTGAACTAGGAAGTCAATGACTTGCTTTAGTGTTCTGTTTAAGCAACTACATTTATATACTTTCTAAAAGGCCAATGTTTACCCTGCAGCATCTTTATTATTTTAAGTCAACTTTAACCCAAATTCAGTGGGAAGCAGGCTTCACAAGCACTTAGTGTGAGCATCCCTCTAAGGGCCTTATTGTTGTTCTAAACCTGAGCACAGCTATGCTTTTCTTCTGTTAGTAACACTGGGGATCTGGAGAGCTCACGCACACACACGCCCTTGATGTGTCCTACAAATAGTATAAATTCTATGGTGATCATTGGGTATTGCCTTCCATAGGGGAAAAGAAGATAAATTTATACCAGCAGCTAAGGTGGCTATGATGGTCCCCTCTGTAAACTGACTGTAAAGAAATCCTATCAGTTGATGATAGACACCAGGGCCCCATGCGTCACAGAGCAACTGGGTCATTTTGACTGCTTCCGAATAGGAGTAAATAGAACTTTATGTAAAATTGCTTATACTGGCTAGACTTCAAGAGCTTAAACTTTAGTGTTTGATATTTCATAAACTAAAGAATTTTCTCTCCCTAATTCTCAGCCTGATGGATCATCATTTGATGCCTGGAGGGTAACAGGAGACCTTCCTACTTGGGGCAAGATTAGTGAGTTGCTTTCATGTCTACAAGAACATTTCAGAGCTTCCAAGAACTTGTCTGAAAGGAAACTTGGAAGCAAGCGAAGGTGTGAGAACAGGAAACTTTCTCAGGGATTTAGACAATTAGAGCCAATGTTGATTTACTTAGCAAACCCAGTGACCCTCTTTGTCTGCTGGCTTTTACGTGTACATTTTATTCTACACTGGCCTTAACATTGCCCTAGATTAGGCCACTTCCCAAGGCTTCCCATTCAGTTTTTTTCCTGCTGCTCCCTCTGTAGTTGGCTTTCCCTGAGGAGGGCGTGAGGACCTCAGAATAAACACAATCCTTCTATCAGCAAGGTTCCATCTTGACTCTCCACAGGACCACCCTATGTGGTGGAAGCCAGTGTCAACATGCACATGGGGAAAGATGTCACTGTACTTGAGATCTGAGGTAATCTCCCATCCTGCTGCTTTACTTGGCATAACTAATCACTGCAGCTCTCATGTTAAGAAAAGGCCCAACAATGTCCTCACTTATATCAGGACACCAGGCCACCTGCATGTCCTAGCCGAAGCAAGAGAAGGAGTATTTGATGTGCCATAATCAAGTGGCTGTCATTCAGATGATCCATTCTCCCAAGTCCCATAAACCTGTGCCTGAGTCACAACAAAAAAAGCAGTAGGTTCAACTTTAGAGGGCTGTTTCGCTGCAATGTCTGTAAATCATTGGGTGCCCAAGAGAACTGCTTTTCTGTTCGTGCAATGAAATGGAACATAAATATGGAGAGGAATTCTTCCCACTTCAAAGGGGTCAGAGCCACACATCAGGGGGTTCTGAGAATATAGCAAGGATGTGTTCTTCACTAGTGGCAGGTTATGGTTTCAAAGCAGCCAAGGCTTTAGGTGATGGGTCATGAGAGGAGGTTAGTGATAGATGTCTCCATGTTTCTGAGAACAGGGGAGTGCATCATAAAACATGGAGATAGTCCCAGGGTACTTTAGAAGATACAAAAGGTCCTAGAGTGGAGGATGGGGAGAAGATAGGATCAAGGTTATGTTTGTTATGCTCTTTAATTGCAACTTTATAACCTACATTGGCGTGAGGTACATTTACATGTGCAGCATGACATATTAATCATCTGGTATGGCTTCCAAGGACTGGTGGTTTGAAGGTCATTGTCCCTCCACCTTACAGGAGCTGTTGTTCGGGGGAGCTGTTGTCCACAGCTTCATCATAATCATTGAGGCCAGAGGGAGAATCTAACTGGCTACCTTGCACAGTCCCAACAGAATGTCCACCAGCTGTACTTCTTCATCCTGTCATTAAACATGGGTTCAGCACAGGTCACTGAATCATAAACCATTAAAGCTAAAAGATACCCAAGAGATCTTCTGGCTCAGTGATTTCTAAACTGTTAAATAAAAATTTTTCAAATAAAATTTTACTCAGACCCCAAAATATAAAATAAATTTAGTAGCTATGATTCAATATGGCAATTTAATCATAACTTTTTATTATTCTTACCTAATAAATAAATATGAACTGAATTGGTTAAGAAAAAAATCACCATTTTGCAGTCACTAATGAGACAGTGGATCCAGGCAATAATCATGAATGGAGGCTGAAACCTTATGATGAAAGGTTGATAGGGGACTTCTTAATGGAAGGATGAGGCTGATACCAACTGAGCTCATTAATCAAACCACATTAGTAAAAGTGGGTTGATCAACTCTACTCTGGCTTCAGAGGTGTGCAACAGGAAGTACATATGAAGAGTATCCATGAAGTACTCTTGCCTTAAAAAATATCAAACTCATATTCACTCAACCTTCTAGGTTTAAATACCAGTATCCAGGACATAAAAGAACAAATCATACAATACCATGAGGAAACAATCAACCATATTCAGAACGTGGGACAGTCTACAGAACAAATGACCTAGTTTCCCTAATTGGTTGAAGGCATGTGCAGTGGATTCTATTATTGCCCAATTATTCATCCCCTCTTCCTGCAAGAGGAAGGATTATTCATTTATAAGTGGATCATACATTTGTGCCTACTGCCTTTTGGCTGGCCACTCTCCCAGGGGAGCTGTGTGAATTCCCGTCCCATTGATACCAGTTGGACCTCATGACTTGCTCTGCCCCATGGTGAGTAAGTGAGACTAGGCTACATCTAAGAAAGCTTTGCCGGCCATCCCGTCACTGGCCTTGTTGACCTTTTACTTCTGTGGCAATAACATCCTGACACAAATTGCTGGGTCCCAGAATAAGAAGACACATGGAAAGGAGCTGAACCACTGCCAAAAGCCAGACAATGTGCAATGGGAGCCAGAAATAAAAACTTTTATTAACATTTTTTGTTTTACCACTGAGATTTGGGGGTCATCTGTTACCCCAGCAAAGCTGGTAAATTTAATATGAACCTCCTCCCATCCAACACACACACACACACACACACACACACAGAACTGTTATAAAGTAAAAGACATTAAGCAATGTGACCATTGAAGACATGTTGTGGACCATGATTGTGAATCACAGTTCAAATAATTAAAACTTTAAAATGTCACTTTGGGGATAATTGAAACAATTGGCATAATGTCTGTGTATTGTATAATATTAAGGAGTTATTGTTAATTTTGCAAGTGTGAGAGTGCTCACATCCACATGTATTTCTCAGATGTATCGTGATGTATGTATGTGTCAAATGACATGATGTCTGAATTTTCTTCTGAAAATTCCAAGAAAAGAGAGTAAGATAAGTCTCACAAAATACTGATAATTGTTGAAGCTGGACTATGAGCACAGAGAGGTTGACTAAACTATTATCTCTAATTTTATGTATGTCTTTAAATTTTCCTCATAAATAATCTGTAAATTATAGAACATAAAACATGGAGAAATAGCAAATAAATTAAAAGGCATTAACAATCAGTGACAAGCAGGATATAATGGGATGTGCCAGCAGACAAGAAAATTCCAAAATTTCTGCCAAACAGTGCAGTGTTTGGGATGAAGGGTAACTTAGTAAGATTGAGAAAGCTTAATTTGTGTGTGTCTGTGTGTGTCTGTGTGTATGTCTGTGTGTTGGAGGTCTGCAGTGTGCAGAGGGACAGTTGTCCTTAAAAAAGGGTGTTTACTACTCTGTAGAGCATAGCAAAGAACAGACAACAGTGCGTGGAAGTGAAAGTCTGTCTAAACAACCCTTGACATTTTGACATCCTTCCATCCACCCACCTACATGCAGAATGATGCCCAATAAAGTGTCTACTGTCCAGGTGAAAAACAGGCAGACCTTTTCTCTTTTTTTAGACAAAACAAAACAAAATCTGTCTAGGAAAACTAGGACAGCTGATATGAGCACTGACACCCAAGGGAAAAGCACTCCCCAAATTGGTATTTTAATGTAATGGTCAGCTGCCCACATGTCCATCCTGAAGTGAAGTCTACTGGAAAATCAGCCCCGCCTGCAGAGGAATACCTATCACGTGACAATTGCTCCATTGCTATATGAATGGACCCCTGAGGATCACCATATGATTAGAGGAAGTCTGCAGCACGACAGAGGTAAACTGAGGAAAAATGACACCAGAGAAAACAGAAATAATTAGGGAACAGACAATAATATTTTTAAAAAGGGAAAAACTTTTAATATTCTCAGAGGGATTTGAAACAAGATGGCATCCAGAAAACAAGAATAAGACTCTACAAAAAAAAAAAAAAGGAAAAATCAAAGATAAAGCATTGTTAGGAATTAAAATTAAGCCCTAACCCCCACTCTCTCCCATCCAAACAAAGAAGAAAAGACAAAGGAGATAATTCAGGGCCTACAGAGAAGAAGGAACTAGGATACTTTCCATCCCAGGGAAGGTAAGGGAAGTATTAGGGGCACATTCATGAAGAGTGAACTGAGTGGGCAAGGGGAAAGGCTGTGCACACCAGAGCTTTGTTTCCATCATCAATTTTCCATCATGCCTGACTTCATCACCATACATTTTCAGAATATATGTCCCTCACAGGTGCAGAAACAATGTGATGAGAATATTTTAGAAATGTAAGAGCAAAAATGATTCAGCATCCTAAGAGGCAAATCCTTAAGTATCTAATAATTCACTCAGGCTTTCATTTCCAGAACCCCAAATCTCAAAGTCTAGTCTCTACACTGTCAGCACTTGCAATGCAAAGGTTAAGGTTCCAAGAACAAACAAACAAACAAACAAAACACTAAATTTCTCTCACAGTAAAGATAATCCCCTGGAGAAGTTCCTGTCATTTTGGTTTCAAAAGTTTGTGTGTTTTGGATAAGGTTAAGTTGTGTTTGAAACTTTTGTAGAAAGAAAAGGTTTGTATATTGAGAAGAACTTTAACTCACACACAGGCTCCACTCACCGAGTACACATCAATGCCTACAAGTACATTATTGAAAATCCACAAAATATCTTAAAATCACCTTCACACAAGCTAAAAATGCTTATCAAAGTGCTTAGACTATATGTTGGCAATTGAACTTCAATAAAAGCAAATGAAAACAACAACGACAACCAAAACCCAAAGTGCCAAAGTGCTTAGAATCTACTTGGTGATGATTTGGAGGAAGCTATCCAGTGATGAACATGATTTCTAGTAGAACACATAGACATAGACACATTTGGGTATAACATGAGAGATATTTTTAGGAGGCTCCTGTGAAATTATTACATTTTACCTAAAGATCATTTAAAGTTTTGAGGGGCCCCTGGGTGGCTCAGTTGGTTAAGCCTCTGACTCTGGATTTTGGCTCAGGTCATGATTTATGGTGGTGAAGCTTTCCTTCCTTCTGAAGTATAGCTCTGGCCCTCTAGAGGGAAGGAAGCCAACTTAAACACTCTCCAAACATAGACTTCTAAGTTAAGGGTGTCATTAGCTCCTTAGTTATGTCTTCAACTTGGTGAAGACACATAATCCTCTTTCCCTTAATGTCTTAGAAAAGACTTCCTAGAAACTTCAGAATGCCGTGTACATTTCCTAGTATTATCCTTCTTGTTTCTTTTCAATGGAATAAATTGACAGTCAGCCTGACTCCAACATACAGTTTAATAAGAGTGTGGGCTCCTGAGTACAAATGACAGCTCCGAAGCATAAGTGTTCATGCCCTTAGGAAAGTCACTTACACAATCTAATCCTCAGTGTTCTTCTCCAGAACACTTCATGGAGATGAAGATAGTGTCAACCACACAGAGCTACGATGAGGATTAATTGAGATAATCTCTATGAAGTGAAGCTATTCCCCTGCCCAGAGGTATTGTGGCTGCAAATAACAAAAGCAGCAACTCAAACTGGCTAAAACAATTAGTAAATGT
Source organism: Vulpes lagopus (assembly GCF_018345385.1). NCBI lineage: Eukaryota > Metazoa > Chordata > Mammalia > Carnivora > Canidae > Vulpes > Vulpes lagopus. Next base: position 8,957,221 of record NC_054834.1, read on the forward strand.
GCGTTTCGTATAGGCTGGAATCCAGAAGAGCACAGCTCCAGCACAGAAGGATTGACAACTTGATAGATCGTCAAAAACCTTCGTCCATTCCCTCTCTCATACTCTACTCGTGGCATGGATTCATCCCAGTGCTGTGTCTTCTCCTAGTCACCTCTTGGCTTCCTAGGGCACTAGGACTGCAGTATTTCTCATTCATATTCAATAAGAAAGGGCAAGGCAAATGTTCCAAAAGCTTTCCAGTGGACTTCTATCATCCCACTGGCCACAGAATTGGGTCACAAGCCCATTCTAAAATGATCACTGCGGGTAGAAAAGGATCACCAGGGCTGGCATAGACTTACTTTTGGAAGAGAAATGGATGTAGGGAAAGATCACTTAAATACTCAGTGAGGATGACCTCTTTTTAACATTACTGTCCACATTATGGTGCCCTTACAGTCTTACAGGAAGTTTTTCCAAAGATGCAACCAGGTATAGCTTCAAGGGTCTTGAAACGGCAAATGGATTTTTTGTGCCACTTCAAATTTCTTTCCGGTGCTGAAGAATCCTGGAGTTCCATTTATGAGAGGGAGAGTGTCATGATCAGCTATAGGAATTAACCAAAGGTGCAAGAGCTGGCTTCGTTAATTCCATGAGTAGAACTAAACAACTGGGCTCTCTTTTTCTCTGCTACTTAAAAAAAAATTTTTTTTAAGATTTCATTTATTTATTCATAAGAGAGATACAGAGAGAGGCAGAAACACAGGCAGAGGGAGAAGCAGGCTCCCTGTGGGGAGCCTGATACAGGCCTCAATCCCAGGACGTCGGGATCACGACCTGAGCCAAGGGCTGACGCTCAACCACTGAGCCACCCAGGTGCCCCTCTTTGCCACTTTTTAAACTTTAGGCCACACAGAACTGTCTCTAGCATGCCTTCAAGCCTTTCAGACTAAAATCAAGAGCGCATTTTCATCACTGCACAGTGAGTTTGACAAAAGAGCTGGTCTTCCAGATTTCTGAGAGAGTGGGCTTTCTCAAAAGACCGATTCGCCAACCGTTTACTGAGCACTTACTCATTTTCCTATTTTGTGCCAGGTGCTTAGGGGAATAGTAAGGGAGTGTAAGACATAAACTGTATCCTTAAGAAACTTCCAGTCTATCTCTGAAAATGAAGCATGTGGACAGTAAAGTGTTAAACAGTAGAACAAGACAACCTAGAATTCATGGCCTGAGAAAATTGCTGTAGCCATTTTAATTGGCCATGACTAAACTGACCAGCGAGAATCCGTAATTAGAGGCAGCACCGTTTTGCAGACAGGCATGTGGGCTCAACCCAAATCCATAATAGGGACTGATACTTTCCATGAAGCAGGCAGACAGGTGGCCTCACCAGTTTTTAGACTTAGCATCAGTTTTTCCCATGTGCTGTCACCAGGACCATGACCTTGCATAGACACATCTTCTTCCAGAGAGGATCAGGCTTGAAGCCTAATGAGATGGTAGGTTGCTAGAGCCCTAAAAGTGTGGGATGGCTTTTCAAGGCTCCATCTTCCAACAACCCTGAGGACTGACATTCAAACATGATTGATCTAATCTACACGGCTCCGCACCCTTGGCCTTAGAGAATATATTGGGTGGAGAATATATCGTTTGTCATAAATCCTCACAAGGATCGCCACACCAAAGCTGTGTGTTTATAACCCATGTGGAGCAGCTAAGCCTGATAAAAAATGTATACAGTAATAATAACAATAACTTTGACTCACCACCAGACACTTAATCCTTAGCACTGTGTAGGCAGGAAGGAACATTCTATAAAACTAGGGGGAAGTGTTCCTGGTTTACAAGGAATTTATAGTCTGAGTAAACCAGTACAACATAGATACATGGAACAAAATGCATGAGGCAACATACAGAATTACGATCTCGGCCCAGGCCCTCGCCGACTGACAGCCAGATTGTGGCAGTCAGAACCCTTGGCTCCAGTCCCTGTACTGCACTGTCTCTATCGAAGCTACCAAGGCTACCAGAGAACAAGTCATTTCCTTGTTGGAACATCAATGGCTTCCCAGCGCCTACAGAAGAAACTGCCCTCTTGACTTTCAAGGCCTCCAAACGACTCTCTAAAGTCTGCTCCTCTCCCGTCTTCCAATGTACTGCCAAGAGCGTGGCCCTCTTTCACTGCTCTCTTTCCAAATGCAGCGTGGCCTTCCTGCCTCCATGGCCTGTTCACCTCTGCATACAGCACTCTTCTGGCCTCCACTTATTTAAATATCACTCTTCTTTGAAGATGAAGTTTTGCTTCCTACATAATTACTTTCCTAAACTCACCAGATTACAGAGGTTATTCCCTCCTCAGAACTCCCACAGCCCTGGCATTCACACGGAGTACCATGAGTTACTCTGCATCGAGTTTATATATGTGTCTCGTCTTCCCAGCTCTATTTCCAGTTCCTTGGTGTCAAGTGCTTCTCTACCTGCCTTCAAAGCTTAACAAACACAAGAGCTTCCATGCTGCTGCAAACAGCAAAATAAAACTAGGCATAAGCATTAAGTAAACTAAAGGAGTAATTAGTTATCATTGGAATGGACTAGAATGAATTTATTTTATTTTATTATTTCATTTTATTTATTTTATTTTATTTTATTTTATTTTATTTTATTATTTTTTTAGAATGAATTTTAAAAGGCTTCCTAGACAATTGACTTTTTAAACTGTTTGGAAGAAAGGACAGGAATGACAAAAAAGTCAAGACAGAGAAGGAGCGAGACAGGTGAGGGTTAACATGGTGACTGTGGGCATGGAAAGGAATGGGTGGATCCCGGAGCCTGGCCATGTGCTGATAGTCGAGTAAAATCAACAAACTGGTACAAAAAGTCTGGACTCCAGATGCCCTTCCCTTTGCATATCTTCTAAGTGTAACTTGCGTAGGTCTATAGAGTTGACAACTAGGGCCAAGAAAAAGTCGTCATCTGAGCTTAAATTCTATCTTATGACCTTTAAACGTTCTTCTTCCATTCAATTCTTTGAAATATCATTTCCTTTGGCGAGGTAACTTTTTCCAGTGGGAGCTTGTTGGTGAGTTTTTGGTCCTGACTTTAACCTTGTCAGAACAATTGGACAGAATTACAAGTGTTGGTTAATGCTTTGCACTGCGCTTGTTCTCCTCATGTCCTCAGATCCCCCCAAAACGTTCCATGTGGTAGAGAAGACTCTATCACATCCAGGCCTGCAGGCTCTCAGAGATGTGGGGGGATATTACTGGACATGTGCTGATCAAGGGCTGAGCTGGGTTCTGCTGAGGCTACAGTTGAGATGGAATCCACCAGCCCCAACCTGAGACCCTTCCCATGCAGGACACTTCAGCCTCAACCACACCTCAACTCTTCACCAGACCACACATCTGCAGAGTGCATACGTCAAAGAGATGGGAAGATGTGCCAGGGAATATGTGGATTTTCCCCCTTCATATTTGTTAACTTTGTAACTTTCCCTATCATTCTGGATTACCAGATACCCAAAAAGGGGTACTCCTAATTCCTCATTTAAATTGTCTTTCTTTGGGATCCCTGGGTGGCGCAGCGGTTTGGCGCCTGCCTTTGGCCCAGGGCGCGATCCTAGAGACCCGGGATCGAATCCCACGTCAGGCTCCCAGTGCATGGAGCCTGCTTCTCCCTCTGCCTGTGTCTCTGCCTCTCTCTCTCTCTCTCTGTGTGACTATCATAAATAAATAAAAATTTTTAAAAAATTATAAATTGTCTTTCTTCTATAAACAGTGTTGTTCAAACCTATCAGTTTTGTCTATACTGTGGTATTCTCTGTGCATCCAGAAAAAGACCCTAAATAAAGAACCATAGAATGGAGGAATTTAAAACAGGGATCTCAGTAATTATCTCATCAAAGTCCCTAACTCTACAGAGTAAACTGCAACCCAGAAAGGGAATGTGGCCTGGCCACTGTCACTTGGGCATGTTATAGTTCTTTGATTATATTAAGGACTAAAATTGTTCCGACAATTTGATTTATGTCTTTAATGTAACTGCAACTACAAAAAACAACTAACGAGTTCCCGCCATTAACTAGAATGCTTTGCTCCATCCCCTTTAAAAAACACACTTATCATAAGAAGTCAAAATAGATTTCACATTTCCATGGAAAAAAATTGTAGGCTTCATCTGGGGATTATATCATACCTCCGTAGGCCCACCTCCCTTCTCCCTTAAATTTACGTAACATAAAAAAAGGACATAGAGGTGACAATCAGGCACCTGTTCTTCTGTCTCAACTTCCTCTAGAACAGCATTTTTCATAGCAGCACTGCTGACATTTTAGGCTGAGTAATTCTTTGTTGTGGGGCTATCCTGTGTCTTGTTCATGTTTATCAGCATCTCAGGCCTCTACTTACTTGATGCCAGTAGCAAACTGTCTCCCTCTGCTGCTCCAGTTATGAGAACCAAAAAGCCTCTAGACACTCTCAAATGCCCATGGGAGATAAATTGCTCCCTCTATTTTAGAACCACTGGATCTAGAACACACTGTGGTTATGGAGGTTATTCTGAGAAGTCCTGTCAGAAGTTTCTCATCAGTATTTGTATTCCACTCCCTCACTCCACCAGTTCTATTATTGCTGTAATTCCCACGCTGGAGGCAACACTATCCCTTATTGTTCATAATGCCCTCACACAAAACTATACAGGCTTATTACACTTAGCAAAGAGTGGATATAACTGACAAAATATACAACACTGAAGGTCAAAACTGAAAGTCATGTATTAAAAATAGCTTTTTGGGCACCTGGGTGGCTCAGTGGTTGAGCATCTGCCTTTGGCTCAGGTCATGATCCTGGGGTCCTGGGCTCGAGTCCCACATCGGGCTCCCCGCAGGGAGCCTGCTTCTCCCTCTGCCTATGCTCCTGCCTCTCTTTGTGTGTCTCTCATGAAAAAAATAAATAAAAATCTTAAAAAAACAAAAATAATGTTTCATCATAATCCAAGAGAACTATATTAGTTATCTAATGCTGTGTAGTAAATAGCCCCAAATTGAAGCTAACCTAACCTATTAAAAATAAAGCCAAGACAGCTACCTGTTATTTCACACACTTTCTGAGGGGCAGGAATCTGAGTAGCTTAGCTGCACGGCTCTGAGATGTCAATACGCTGTTGGCCAGAACTACAGACATCTCCAGGCTATACTAAGCCTGGAGACTCTGCCCCCAAACTTACTCATGTGGGTCTTGGAACGCTGGCAGACCTCAGCTCCTCACTGGCTGTTGGCCACAGGCTTCAGTTCCTTGCCATGTGGGCCTCTCCGCAGAGCTGCTCGCTCCATGGCAGTTGGCTTCCCCCAGAATGAGGAATGAGAGAGAGAGACAGAGGCGAGGGGAGGGGGGAGAGAAAAGGAGTTTCAGGTTTCACCTCTTCTATATGTTATTTTTCCACAGACCAGCCTTGGTACAATGTGAGAAGGGACAGCACAAAGATCGGAAGCAGAGGTGAGGCCCACAGAGGGCCATTTTGGAAGCTGCCTACTATGGAAACCCCTCATCTGAGGATGGAAAGGGATTTGTATCTCATCAGAACAATGACCCTGAGGCACCACATAATCAAAATAACTCAACCTACCTCATTCCTTAAGTGACAACAATAAACCAATTCAGTTTAGAAGAACTTTCAACAAAGCAGGTTTTCAGTTGCGCCTTTTCAATAGAAAAAAAATAATTAAGCGAGAACATATTACTTGTTTCAATTAGCCATGATTTCATGAAAGCTATTCATCAAGCTCTATTTATCAAATATTTTTTTGAGAACCTTCTTTGAGTTAGACATATGCTTGTGTATTGCTAAACAACAAATCACCTCAAAACAATGTCAGTTTATGTGGGTCACAAGTTGGGGTAAGGTTCAGCTGGGCAGTTCTGCTCCAGGTGGCACTGGCTGGGGTCATTTACTCGGTTGTATTCATGTGGTTGCAGACATGGGCAGGAGGTCCACAGAAGCTTCACTCATGTGTCTGGTGTCCTTGTGCTCTTCTAAGTGGCCCCTCTCTTTCTGAGGATAATGGCCATGGGCTTCCTCAGGGAATAATGGTAGGACTTCATTCATTGTGGTTGATTTCCAAGAGCAAAAGATGAAGATGCTACACGTTTTCAAGTCTTTGCCTAGAATCGGCATCGTATCACTTCCACCTCATTTCATTGGTCAAAGTGAGTCACTTTCGGAAAGTATCCCCTTTTGGAAAGTTCTCTCATGTCTTCAAACATTCGGCCTAATGCCTTTGACTTCTAGACTTAGAGTCAAAGGAATTATGTGATTAGGTCAGGCCCACCCAGATCATCTTCCTATCTTAAGGTCAACTGATTTTGGGCCTCAGTTATCACTGCAGTACCTTTCCATAGCAGCACTTAGATTAGTGCTTGAATGAATAACTGGGAGAGAGTGTATACAACAGGGACTACAAATCTTAGGGACTGTTTTAGAATTCTGTCTGCCAAAGTGAGACAGCTGGTAAAATTTGAGCATTTGTAGATTAATTAATAGTATCATATCAATGCTAATTTTCTGCCTTAGATATTGTACACTGGTTATATAAAATGTTAACATTAGCAGAAGCTGGGTGAATAGTATGTGGGAACGCGATGTACTATTTTTGGAAGTTTTCGTAAATCTACCATTATTTAAAATAAAAAGTTTGACAAAAAAAAAGGCAGGTCACCAGCCCAGGCCGGTTTCCAGGAAAAGGGAAATCAAGTTCATCTCTTGGTAGGAACAGAGGCAAGTGCATATAGGGAAGGAGGAATTGATGATGACCATCTTTGAAGATCACCTATTACAGGCACCATGAGTAATAAAAATAATGAATACGACCAGTTCCTTTCTCAGAGAACGTGTAATCTGGGTGGGTGAGAGAATGTCTATCCAACAGATATTTACTGTGGATCTCCCACAGAGTAAGCATCGTGATAATCCCTGGAGACACAAGGGTGATGAAGGTACCCGCAAGGATATTATAGTTTAATGGGAGAGAGTAATTGGTGACCAGTAATTATAACTCAGAAGTGATAACTGTTATGGTCAGATAAATACAGCGGACTGAGATGCAAATAAAATGCAAGGATCACTTCCAACTGTGGAAATCAGAACAAATACCAAGATGTTCTTTCCTCTCCCCTCTACTCTAATATTTTGAAAATGCCCCAAACCAAAATAAGTTATCTTTATGGTTCACTGCTGTATCTTCGCATTTGGGGGATTACAGTTTTCACAGAATTTGCTGATTGAGTAGGTTTCTATACAAATGAATATTCTCTTACTAAGAGAATTTTAACTCCTGCTAGAGTTATCGATATCATCCAAGACATCTCCCATACGTCTTTCACGTGTCCCAGGAGAATCTGAAATGCAACTGGAAATGGCTGTCACTCATTTTCCAGTCATCTCTGATAGGCCACAGCTTATTTACACTGGAATGTCTCTTTAGGTTTCAACAGTGTGCTGGCTGTTGTCTAGCACAAGTGACGCTCCTCCAAGGGGTTAGATCCAAGAGCTCCACCTTCTCATTGTTCTCACCAAAGGTCCTTAGGAGAGCTGCTTTGACCTACTTCATCAGCCAACTTTATGACTCCATTTAACCTCTAAAAAAGAACTAGAAATGACAGCTTATATCTGTAAATTTACGCCCAGAAAAATCTGCTGGGGTGGGGAAAAACATCTTAAGCCCTGTTTTGCAGAAGTATATCTTCTTGGGACTTTACACATGTGAGAAACTGTCATACCTCCCTGAGGTGGCAACCTGAGAAGACTTTCCTGAAGGTTTTGCCGACAGTGTTTGAGCTCAGCTGATCCTCTTGGGAACCTTATTATCTTTAGATCATTTGCAGGTTGGAAAGATTTGGACTAGGGTCTTTTTGCTGCTGATGTGTTTCTTCTTCACCCCTTTGAAGATCCCCAAAGTCCTGGGCCCATGAGCTTTAGGGACATGATCCAAGGGTAGCATTGTGGTAATAACAGCAGGTATCACTTAGTCCCACTGTATATGGTGGACCAGAAGATATGTGAGTGGTGCACACTCAAAGTGATGCCCTCTTCAGGAGCACCCATCACGCCCTCCCAGACATGTTTGTTAAGTAAGTTAGTACATGTAAGTCTACCTAGAATAGTGCTTTACATGCAATACTTATTGATGTTACTAGCATCAAATTTAACCCCCATCACAGGACTCATGAAAAGATCTACCAGCATTGCTAGACTATAGCTGGTGTGTACAAGAGAGAAAAAAAGAATACAATAAGAGTTCTTATTTTACAGGGATGAATAGAGTAAATCTACTTCCATTTTGTCTGGGAAATTAAAAGGTAAAACTGACTAGTGGCAGAGTCTTCTTCCTCCCCCAACCGAGCCTATTCTAGATCTGAGTGCATGCTGCTGAGTTAATAAACCTTCCCCCAGAAGCGCACCTACGCAGAGACCCACCATACTCATTTCACCTCATGTCACCGAGGTCATACCAGAGTAGCTGTACAAAACACTGAGTTCCCATTCCTGTCATCTCTCCATGGTTTTGTCGGTGAGTTCAGCTAATTGAGCACCACCTCGGCTTGCACAGTGAGCCCACAACCCCTCGCTTGAGTTCTCCCCCCAGAAAGTAAAGCCGGAGAACCAGACATAATGTTGGAGACTCTGAAGGTAGGAAACATGGGCCCAGAAGTGGAAGTGTCAGTGATTGGATATTTCCAACTCTGTCATGTTTTTAAGACTGGGACACTAGTTTGCTCTCGTCTCAGACCTTTCTCATTGCACAGTTCAGCAAATCAGGCTGAAGATTCTAAGTCACTGAGCACTGTTTCCAGAGGTGACCTGTGGGCCATTGCACTTCTGTCCTGCTCTCTGCCGATGCCTCTGCAAGCATGCTTGGCTGTATATACGAGCAATCCTCACTGGGGAATATACTTCTTTTTTCTACCCCCAGAAAGAGTGGTTCTTTAATAGTTTCCCCAAAATGGACTCTACAGTTTTCTTGACCCTCTCCAAAGGAAGAACACAATAATGTTCATTAATAGTATATTTCAGGGCAGCCCGGGGTGGCTCAGCGGTTTAGCGCCACCTTTGGCCCAGGGCGTGATCCTGGACACCCGGGATCGAGTCCCACGTTGGGCTCCCTCTCCTTCCCTCTCTCTCTCTCTCTCTGTCTCTCATGAATGAATAAATAAAATCTTTAAAAAATTAGTATATTTCAAAGCTTCTACAGGAATAGCCAGGAAGTTCTTTGTAAAAATCTAAAAACATTATAAATCTAAGACTCTTAGGGTGAATGTGTGTTACACATGTCGCCATGTCTCATATCAAGAGAGGCTATGGAAATCTCAGTTTTTCTCTAGGGGTCACAAAGAGGTAAAGGGGTGGAAAGAAGGATATTTTCCTATGGCAGTTTCACATCAATTTCTTTCAACATCCCAGTTGTGTTCTGAAGCTAAGTGTCTTGCTTCATGGTGAGCACGTGTGCAGTTCTGGGCAAGAGGAAAAAGTGCCGGTAATGGGATGAGGAGCAGGAAAACATTGTTGTTCCCATCTGTGTGGTCAGGAGGCAAAGAAACCAACTTGAGTTGAACAGACTGCAGTGTGGTTAATTTGCAAAGAAAAAGAACGAGCAGGAGGGGGTAAGGGATGGAGAAGAGATATGTCAAAGTGTTTTTCATCCTGTTGAAAGAATAAAGCAAAGGTTGCTATGAGGATCCAGGCACCCTGTTTAACAGATGGCAAAACTAAGGTAGGGACAAAGGCACCATTCCTCTGGAGGCCATTTGAGTAAAATAGTAAGGTACCAACTATTCATCACTCCCTGACTTTTTCTAAGAAAAAGCAAGAAACAAAGCCTAATTGTGGGAGTAGATCCACTGACCATCATGCCCTCCCTCCCCTTCCTTTGATGAAGTCTCAGTAACTATGACAGTAGGACCCTGGGTGTCACAAAGTCTAAACTCCACTGTATATAATTTTTTTTTTGTTTTTTGTTTTTCTTAGGACTGAGGATATGGGACAGAGAGGTAGTAAGCCTGAGGTCTCTGCCACAACCCAGAGTAGCATTTGGATTATTCCTTCATTTTCTTTCCTGAGTTTCAGGGGAAAAGGGGGGCAGCCAGTTATTTGAGAACCAACCCATCCAGAGATTAATTCAAGATTGCTAGTGGAGGTAAAGTCACGGCCAGAATTACCACAAACTACCTTCTAAATTACTGAGGTAGTCCTATTTTTCTGAAGGTCAGTTGCAGATTTGGAGATCTATGTTTGTGTAACAGGGATGTATTACTCTGTGCAGAAAGAGGGAGAAAGGATATTATTATCACTGAGAAAGAAAGGAAGGACAGGAAGTTCAAAGAATGAGGAAAAAAGAAACGTAGGAAAGGTGGTAAGTAGGGGGAAAAAAGAAAAAATGAAGTTACAAAGTGTCAGTTGATCATTTTGCAAAATAGTATTTTTCTGTCACTTTAGATGTACAAGCAAAGGCAAAACAGCCTCTGTATTAGTTTCCTCCTGCTGCTATTAACAAAATATCACATATTTCGTGGTTTCAAACAATACAAATGTATTGCCTTGTGGTTCTGGAGATCAGAAGTCTAAAATGAGTTGAAAATGAGTCTCCCTGAGCTAAGGATCAGGTGGGACTGAGTTCCTTCTGGAAGCTCAAAGGGAAAGTCCCTTTCTCTTGCCCTTTTTCATCTTAAATACTTATTTTCCTTCATTCATTTCGATTTCAAATCTAGCAATGGTTTTTTAAATTCTTTCTTAGATCACATCTCCCTGACATTGACTCTTCCACGTTTGAAGGACCACAGTGACTAACCAGAACCCACCAGAATAATCTAGGATAAGCTCCCCATTTCAAGGTCAACTGATTAGCCATCTTTATGCCCTCTTGCCAAGCACAGTGGTATATTCACCGGTTCTGGGAGTTAGGACATTGGCATCTTTGGTGGGCCATTGTTCTGCCTACCACAGTCCCTTTCTAAGAATGTTGCAAAAAGACAGAAGACTGGGCAGGCCCTTTAATGTTAAGGTCTTAAGGAACAGGGAGGAAAAAAGCTATTTCTCAGGAAAAATTTTGAGGTGGATGACATCTATGTCCCAGGTGGTGTTTGAGCACCTTCTATTTTTTTTTAAGATTTTATTCATTTATTCATCACACACACACACACACACACACACACACACACACACACAGAGGGGCAGAGACACAGGCAGAGGGAGAAGCAGACTCCATGCAGGGAGCCCAACGTGGGACTCGATCCCGGGACCCCAGGATCATGCCCTGGGTGGAAGGCAGCACTAAACTGCTGAGCCACCCAGGGATCCCCGTGTTTGAGCTCCTTCTAGAGCTTGCCCTTCCCTCTTGGCATCTACATGCCTGGCCGGATTCATACTGCTATGGGTTCACCAGAGTCTTTAGAACAAATATGCCCCTGGGTCTGTCTGACTTGTGCATGTTTTCTCTTTTCCCTTCCTGGTAATCGAACTGACATATTCCAACTTTCATTTTTTTCCCCAAACTCTCTTTTGTTTTGTGCTTTCCCCCGTGTGTGGGATAAATAGATGACTGCAAAGTATTTGCATTCATTTGTCGGTAATTCTTCTAGAGTGATGCTAGAAGACTTGATTTTGAATGAGTGTTGGGGGAAATGTGTCTGCTGTTGGAGTTGCTTATATCCCACTAATCCCACCACATAAACGTGTCCTGTGTATAGCCAGCCTGGTTTAAAAGTTCAGGCCATTTGTGCTCAGAAGATAGCTTGGTATGTCTATATAGAGAAGCTATTTAAGTATCTTACGAGAGTAGCAATTTATAAAACATTCAACCCTGGTATTGCTATACTAAGATTATAAGAAAAAATATAATTTTGTCCTGATGTCTGAGAAAACTTCTAGACACCAATAGGAGAGCCTCTGTGATGTTTTTTTATTTCCTTTTCCTAACTGCTGTTTGGAACGGAAATACCTTTTTAAAAATTTTTTTCTCATCTCCCTTATCAAATGATGAACATACCAGTCCTAATGCCACAAAATCAAAAAGGAAAAGAAATTAGCTAGATATTCTGGGTCTCCTAAAGATCATAATACTACAGTGTGCAAGGCTGGCATTCTTTCTTAGAAGCTTCAAGCCCATTATTTGGGAGAGCAAAGCCTATGAATGAAGACAGCACTTAAGCTACAAAGCTTTTCAAGTTGTCAACATGCTAATGTCATGGGATGAAAAAGTCAGTGGTGAAATAGCAAATTTAGGTGAGATGTGAGTGGGGTGAATTTCTCTGAAAAAGTCTGAAAGTAGAGGTCATGAAGTCTTCACGCAGAAGCCCCATGATATGGGCCTGTGTGGGTGAGGCAGCCTAGTAACCTCATATGAAATAGCCTGTGTGAGATCTCCTGCGATTTTTAAAATCAAGACTATACTTCCAACTCTTAGGAGATGGATCAAAGACTTGGACAAATCATACACAACTGGTCATTGTTCATTTCTCTTCTAGGGGACATTCAGAATACCAGAGTGCATGTGGAAAATATCATGCTCGATTAACCAGAAAACCATGGCAGCAAAAAGTTTAAGAAAAAATTAAGAAGGAAGACCAGTTGGCTGTGGACACACCCTTGGCTCCATAATGATTAACCCAACTAAGTTTTGAAGAATTTTCTAAGTCAACCTCAGACACAAAGCTGCCAGAAGGCAGGCCTTGACATACACTGAACTTGAGCATATGGTCTCTTGGTAGTGTGCTCAGCTTTGGGAATGTGTAAGAAAATAGGCCCTGATAATTAAAACGGCACATTTGTTTATAAGCATAACTTGATCTGGGCATATTGCTAGCAATTTTAGCCAGCGCAATGTTTCTTTCAGGACTAATTATCGATCTGAACTTGAAATCATTTCTAAATGATTTCTCTCATGGAGTCAGTAGAGTCCATGCTTTCTGTAGGGTGAGAGGTTCAAAGTTCTCTGGGATCATCCTGAATTGTGTAGATGGAAATCTGGATACACGATTACACTGGAGATAGTCTCTGGCAGTTACTCTTCTTCAGTCTTGGTGGATTTCAAGGTTTTAAAGGCATTTTGTGACCCTGTCTGAGTGATCAGTATCCTCCCACGCGAGGCTACCCAGATAGATATTTAGGGTTACTGCTCACTAATCAAGTGATTTGCATTTCAAGATATTTACTTGGACCAGTAGCAGAAACGATGAATCTGTTTTCTAAGATCACGGGGTTTTGCCAATTCTCAGTCATCTTGTCTTTTACTATTTTTTTATTACTAATTGTACATACATGGGAGGATTTCATTTAGATGTCTGGCCTGATGTGAATGTACCCAAATGTAGATCTAGGAGTTAGCCATTGGAGAAAAAGCGCTGCAGAAGGCATTACCCTTGTATGATGAAATTCTAACTTGTGGAATGACAGCAGGGGTGCCTCAGAGTAAAATGTTCACAAACAGCAAGGCAGGGAGGACAGTAAGTCTTCCAGGAATTAGTAGGCAGTCTTCTAAGACACCCCACGGGGCCTTGTGAGAGGACACATTTCCTATTTACTTGGAATCCTTGATTCTGGAAACATATTGGGGCTTATAGCATGGGTAAATGGCTCAAATCATCCCAATAAAAAAGAAAAAAAAACACGAAAGGAAAACCAGCTATAAATCACAGTTTGAAAGATGAGCATCTCTAACTTAACTTTCAATTACCACTTGGTATGTCATGACACGTATCAAATACGTGTGCCTAATGGTCATGAATTTAGATCGTGTCAGGATATCGATCATGAGGCCATTCGGTTCCTCGGTCTGTACCTGGGTTTGGGTGACTGGCAGTCTGAGTGACAATCTATCCCGGGACATAGAGTCAAATCAGGTGCCACCTTCTGCACAGAAAGTACTTTCTATACTTTAAGTTCTTTGACAAATACTTAAATACAAATACTTAATATTAAGGCATGATTTATTCTTCTACAGTGAGCATTCAGATTACAAAGGAATGTTTTCCTTTTATTCTATTATTTAAACATTTTTAATAGCTAGATAGTCATTTGACACTCATTTAAAAACCTATTGCATTTGTACTTGGCTCAAAATAAGGTACTGATTAAAGAGCCACTCTTCATCCCCTAATGCAGATAGATACATACCCTCCAAAATGCATCGATGGAAATTGATTTTCTGCCATGTATCATGAAATAATCAGAGAAATACAACATAAAGCCAATATTTACCCCCATGGGGAGAATGAAGCTCAGTTTTATAATGGACATCAGCAAAGCCCATGGTTTAAATTACAGATTAACAAAGGGTTCATGAGCTCAAAATTAAGTTATTCTGTTTAAAATCAATCACTAAAACTGTCATTCTGCTTATTGCTTTGACTTCCTAACAAAGGTTTAAATGAAGACTTTATGTGCAAGTAGAGAACGTCAAGAGATCTGCTCTTTTTCAGACCTGCGTGGGCTGGAGGGGCAAACGTTTAGGCTATTAATGTAATTAGAATGAGCAATGTATTTTTCCAGGAAAAAAAAAAAAGTCTTCACAAAAAAATCCCACAAATCCACAATTAATCTATTATCTGTGGTGGTGTGTGTGGGGGGAGAATGGTAAGGAGTAAAAGGTGGGATACGGTTAGAAAACGCTAGATGCATCGATACCAGGGCTATTCTGGAGGCGCCAGGCAGGAAATCTGGAATTACTCTAACTTTTCTTTGCAGAGGCAGGCACCAGAACTGGGGAGCCAGGGTCCAGAAAGACTATTGCCTTTGCTAGCAAAGTACATTCAGATTATGGTTTTTGAGAAAGAGCATTTTTCATCATTCAGTTTCATGTTGGGTCACCACTCTGGCGCTGAGCAGCTCCCCAATGGCCTTGTCGTCGTATCTGAGGACCTCCTTCAGGATGTGTGTCGTGTGCTGCCCAAGCAGGGGAGGCGGCCTGGCTTCTGACATCTTGAACTTACTGTATCTCACAGCTGGGCCTGTCAAGAGAGGAGAAAAGCAGGAAGCCTGTTAATGACTAACCTTAGGAAATTAATTACCCAAGCAGCCTGGGGTGTTTTCAGTGAATGCCAAGAATGTCACTGCCAGTTACAAAATCGTGGTGCATTTTGGAATGAAATGTATTTTCACGTGAGGTTTTCTTGACTCGATTTCATCCACCTGTGCAGGGGTCACCTGACCTGCCTATGCAGGTGGCATGTATGTGCCTGGCATGAGCCAGCCTGTTTCAGGAGTTGCCAGTCCTGTCGCAAAGACTCTCGGGGGTTGGTCACCTGGCTAGGTAGATTCTCTGGATCCAAAGGAACAATGACCACAGGTACATAGCATCTCTCTGGAGTTGTCCCTTCACCTGGGGCCATATTGCCAGCCTCAGGTAATCCAGAAGTTTATCATTCAGTGGCAACTATATAAACATAAAGTTTAATTCAACAGACTGCAGATCAATTAAGCCTCTGAGATTTTGCTGAAGTCTTGTGGCAGTGGAAGCAGTTATGTGCCAAGTTTCATTGTCAGGGAGATGTAGGTTTGCACATCTGCTCTGACACGTTGTAGCAGAGCCATCTTGGACAAGTTGCTTAACTTCTCCGAGCCTCAGGTTCTGCAACTAAACTGATGATGATAATGTAAGGATTTAAATGAAATAATGGACAGGAAGCACTCAGGAAGCATCCCTTAACCTACAACAATGCACGAAACTTGGCCTCTATGATGACAAAAGCTGCCATAGACTCTGTCTTGACATGGGCAGTGCAAGGGGGGGAGGATATTTATTGCCAGCTGTTTGCGGAGCACTGAGCCACTGTTCACAGGGCAACTCAAGCAATACTTTCAACAACTGCTGGAAACAGATTTTATCATCCTTGTTTTCCACATAAGGACACAAAAGCCCAAAAAGCTCAAGTTTTGTTCAAGGTCGCATGACTAATAACCAGGACTCAAATCTACGTCCAGTTGAACCGTCTTGCACGGAGGGCCATGCACTTTGTGTAACCTTAGCAGCCTGCTCTTCCTTTTCCACTTTTCCATGGAGAAGCTGGACGGGTGCCGGGGAGCATGTTGTTTCAGCAGATTTTTACCTTTGCTGCTCACTCAATAAATGGTATTTATGTTGGCTGTTCTTCACATCTCATTTGATTAGGCTTCGGGAAAACAAATTAGATAGTCACAAGAAGACTACAAAACAGTGCATTTCTATCTCATAAAAATTTTTCCAGCCTGCTCTTGATGTGGGGAGCGCATGGGAAGACCACACAAAACCAAAGCACGTGTGGGCAACACAATGTCAGTAAAGCAGCAAATGTGCTTCAAGCTCTTTGGAGAATTCCATTAATAAAGGGCCTTGTTGTAGAAGCCATTGTTGACGATAGAGAGACAGGACACAGACCGCTGCAGACTATCAAGCCACACTTGTGAAACACACACCACCCACTAGGGGCAAATGGCAACTTCCAACTGATGGCCAAAGTGTTTGCTTCTCTGAAGCTCCCTGAAATTCATTTCTTCTCCTCACACTTCTTTTTATTGTTTTAAATTGGATTTTTTTTTTTAAATTGAAGTGTAGTTGACATGCAACATTACATTAGTTTCAGGTGTACAACACAGTGATTCAGCTAGTCAATCCATTATGCTGTGCTCGCCACAAATGTAGCTACCATCCGCCACCACACACGCCGTATGGTAACCACTGGCTATGTTCTCTGTGCTGTGCCTTTTACCCTCATGACTCATTCATTCCATAACAAGAAGCCCATACCTCCCACCCCTTCACCCATTTTGCCCCTCCCCCCCAACCCCTGAAAAACCACCAGTTTATTCTCTGTATTTATGGGTCTGTTTCTGCTTTTTGTTTGTTTATTCATTTGTTTCATTTTTAGATTCATTTTAGAAGCTCACACTTCCTTTTCTTTTCTTTTTTTTTTTTTTAAGGATTTTATTTATTCATTCATGAGAGACACAGAGAGAGGGGCAGAGACATAGTCAGAGGGAGAAGTAGGCTCCCTGCAGGGAGCCCAATGCAGGACTGGATCCCCAGGCCCTGAGGGTTAGAGTTAGGGTTCAGGTTAGGGAATGAGAATAACCTGCCCAACATCACACAGGTAGGAAGTGAGAGTCAGTTCCTACTGACTGGATTTGTTGGGTTCAAGAACTTTGGTTTTTAAACAGAATAATAATTTGTTGATGTGAAATTCACGTAACAGAAAATGAAGCATTTGAAAGCGAACAATTCAGTGGCACTTCGTATACTGCTGTGCAATGACCGCCTCTATTTAAAAGTTGCAGGACATTTTCATCACTCCAAAGTCAGACTCTCTATCCCTGAAGCACTTTCCTTCAGCTTGGCCCTCCACTGAACCCCTGGCAACAACCACTAACCTACTTTCTGTCCCTAGAGTGGTCTATTTTGGATATTCCATATAAATAGAATAACACAATATGTGACCTTTTGTCAAAAAGGTGACCTTTCACAAGCATAATGTCTGAGATGCATCCACCTCGCAGCATGGATCAGTACTAAGGACCTGGACCTTGAACCTCCATGCAGTGGGTATGAGGGAATCTTCAGGTCCAGCCATACTACAGAGCAGTTCAGTTTGTGTTACTCCCATGCTTTCATGGCAGCTTCCAGAACTACCCTGAAGACTCTGCTACCAGTTTGGGGTGAGGGGTATTTAACATTTTGCACAAAAATGTCCTAAAGAATTTAGAATGGCATTACCAAATACCATTTACTAGAATGGTATATTAAAGAACTAGAATGGTATTGCTTGGTTTTTAGACTTGCCAGTATTAAAGGCCCTTGGAAAATACTGCATATTTGGAAAACTTATGCTTTCCTAAATAATTGTATGTTATTAAGGAAGCCATATCACAGTTGAATAAATTGTATATAATTTTTCATAAATTCTTCAGAAACCAGGTCTTTTGACTATGGTTGAGTTCAGAAAGATTCTGAAGCTGGGGTTCGTTCATGTAATTTAAGATCAAGGTATAGTGTATATACATGTACAGTACTGGCAATTTTCAAATCGTAATCTTTATACATTCTTAAAATATTATTTTTGCCATATGGTTTATTAAAAAATTTATACTCTCTCTCTCTCTCTCTATACACACACACACATATATACATATACATGCAATAGGACAAATACAATTTATATCTGGATCTCAGAGAGAGCTAAGTTCTCAAGAGTCCATTGAAATCTCCTGTTCTCACAGTCCTGTGCAATAATCCCAGGTACCAAGGACATCCCTCCCAGTCTAGGCTTTGCACAAAGGGAATAAATGGCTTTTAAAATACATTTGTCTCAAGAAGTACAAAATGTCTGACATAATTATTTACATCTAAGGTCCAGAAAGAATGAATAATTTGATCTTCCATTAAAAAAAGATGAGCAGATAAGTCACATGTTCTTAAATTACTTTTTGGCAAAGGAACATCTATATTCACATATGCTTTCAAACACTTGCAAGCTGTGTGATCTTGAGAATTCTTAAAGTCCCTGAGCCTCAGTCTACACATTTCTAAAATGAGGTTGATAATAACTACCAAGGGTTGGTCTGAGCATTTCAGTAGTGTAATATGGGTAATATTCAATATCTGTAATTAAGGAATACATATGAAGATAATATAAGGTACAATTTTGTTTATAAAATGAGCAAATCTGGTGACTGTTTGGGTTTTTCTTCTTTTTTTTTTTTTTTGGTTCATTTTTAAGAGGTCAGTGACTAGTAGGAGTAGAAGTTGGTAAAATCCTTCTGGTGGGAATTTTGTCAACTAAATATGAAGAGTTTGAAAAGTGTTCCCATACTTTTCATACTTACAGAAATCCTCTTTAAAAATGTTCTATAGGGATCCCTGGGTGGCGCAGCGGTTTGGCACCTGCCTTTGGCCCAGGGCGCGATCCTGGAGACCCAGGATCGAATCCCACATCGGGCTCCCGGTGCATGGAGCCTGCTTCTCCCTCTGCCTGTGTCTCTGCCTCTCTCTCTCTCTCTGTGACTATCATAAATAAAAATTAAAAAAAAAAAGAACTTTTAAAAAATGTTCTATAGGGGATCCCTGGGTGGCTCAGCAGTTTGGCGCCTGCCTTTGGTCCAGGGCATGATCCTGGAGACCCGGGATCGAGTCCCACATCAGGCTCCCTGCGTGGAGCCTGCTTCTCCCTCTGCTTGTGTCTCTGCCTCTCTCTCTCTCTCTCTCTCTCTCTCTGTCTCTCATGAATAAATAAATAAAAATTAAAAAAATAAAATAAAAATGTTCTATATATGTAATTAAAAATGTTGACAAATTCCATAGGTAGGGATCTATACAAGTTTTCAAATATACTTAATATTCTTAATATCTAACTTCTTCTTACACAACTTTCTAACTTATAGCCTATAAGGGTTCTTCGTGTATAATTCTGTACATTAAAAAAAAAAAAACTTTTAGCTTCCAAAAGTTACCTTGTTAGGACAGGTGTTTACCAACCATTCCCTCACATACTGTGCTCAAGTCTAGCTCCTTCCTCTCTTTCCCGATGAAGAAGTCACATAGCTACAGTGTTGAAAAATATTTGGAAAATATGTCCAAAACTTGAGTACTGGTTAAATAAATTACAGAGCATTTAAATGATGGCAACCTGGGCAGTAATTTCAAGTTGTATTTTGGGGGACTTTGAACACAGATATTCTCTCCTGAAATAACACTGACATAAAGGCTTAGAAGTTAAACAGACAAATATAAAACTTCACGAGTGAAGAGAATGGGTGGTAGCATCACCAATGAATGAGATATTCAACAAATTTAAGAATGACATGGGTAAGATAATGTTGATGTGTCTTTTAAGGGGTAGAGAAAGCTGAAGCCCCAAATATTCTATAAGAAGACTGAGAGTAAGTAGGTATTAATTGGCCCATTTCACCCCTCAAGAGATTCTGATCTTAAAATCAGTGGTTATGAGAGAGATAGGTCTTAGAAGAGAAATAGGACTAAAGCAGAAGTATTGAATGGGTCAGTTTAGACTAACTTATTAGTTTGTACTACCAACTAGAAGGAAAATTAAGCTTGCTTTCAAGTTTCTAAATGAATATAATATTAAAACTAGAATTTCATATCCAAACAATGTATCAAATATGAAGACATTTTCAAACTTTCAAAGATAAGTATGTTTACTAAGTAAGTTTCTTGATCCAGTAAAGCATGGGAGTAAATAATAGAACGATAAAATTTTGGTACCCAGTGGAAACCAACCAGGGAGTACAGGGAAGGAAGACCCCAGGATGACAGCTCAGACTTGGACCCAGTCAATAAGGTAGAAATGGAAGAGGATAGAGGCCTTTGAAAAGGGTGACTGAGAGAGCAAAAGAGCCTTAATTGTATAACTAAGGATACTTAAAGACTGGGGAAATATAATAATAAGATAAAATTACATTATGCAAGAAAAAAAAATTAGAAATTCTAGAAAAACTTGCATATGAAAAAAAAGATCCAAATATGAAGCAGATTATAATGTGGCAAGATTTTAAGTTACTGATGGAATATAAACATAGAAAATCCAGTTGACCTTGATACCAAGAACACTGGAGTAGTACATAATACCTGCGCATCCTCTGTAATAGTACTAAGCATAACTCTCGTTTTATGG
This sequence comes from Vulpes lagopus, assembly GCF_018345385.1. Lineage (NCBI taxonomy): Eukaryota > Metazoa > Chordata > Mammalia > Carnivora > Canidae > Vulpes > Vulpes lagopus. Next base: position 8,977,845 of record NC_054834.1, read on the forward strand.
ATCAGAAGACCAAGGTCCTTTAAAGGGTCAGTTTGTCTAAGGTTACCCAGCTAAATAAATAAGAGAACCAGGACAAGATCTGAATGTCAGACTCCATGGTAAGTGCTCTGTCATTCAACAGGAATCTGTTGAACTAAGGGTTGCCAACAATTAAAGATATTTGAACAAATACAATTTATAGGGATTTTTATTAAATAATTTATCCACTAACTAATTCTACATAAAATTTTTTCATATCTATCTCTGTGTCAAGTTCTTGGCTGCAGGATCTGGATATATATTAGCAAACAAATAGTTAAAATTTTAGGAATTATAAAACTGTCTAAAATTTAGCTGGAAAGAGGAGAATATTATAGGCAAGTGGGGAGAGGCCAGAGTGCTAGGAAAGGACTGTTCTAGGTGGGATGTATGATAAGGCCAAACTGATTAGATGATCTTTAAGCTGAGTCCTAAACTGATTGAGTTTACTGTACAACTAGTGGAGGAAAGAAGAGTCCAGGCAGCATGAACAGGTTTGATGTTCAAGAAATTACAAAAAGATCCAGTGGGGCCAGAACAGAATTTGGTAGAAGGGAGGTTCTCAATGAAGTTGGAGGGAGAGGCAGGGCAGAGAACACACAGGGATTTAAGAGCTACAGTAGTGATGGGGCATCGGGGTGGCTCAGTTGGTTAAGTGTCTGACTCTTGGTTTCAGCTCAGGTCATGATCTCAGGGTGGTGAGATCTACTCCGAGTCAGGCTCCGCACTCACCATGGGGTCTGTTTGGGATTCTCTCTCTCCCTCTCCCTCTGCCCCTACCCCCACTTGTGTGTGCACATGCTTGCACGCTCAGGCATGTGCGCTCTCTCTCCCTAAAACAGATAAATAAAAGCTAAAAAAAAAAAAGAGAGAGAGAGAGAGAGAGACATTACAGTAGTGAAGTTGGATCTTATTCTGGGTTCCACGGAGCTTTGAGAGCAGTGACGGAACTCTTGTGTTGCGAGGCAGAGAACGAGATGAGGTGTTTGGAGGGCTGTTGTGGGTAGATCAGAAAAGACGCTGGTGGCCCAGACGATGATGGTGCCTGTAGAGTTTGAGGAAAGTGGGTATGTTTGGGAGCTGTGTCAGTGACAGAATGACAGACAGGGATTGCTGGTGGATTACATGGGCCAGCTGTGGAGAGAAAGAAAAGGATCAAGGGAGAATCCTGTGTTTCTGGGTTGAGAGACTGGTGGGGCCATTTGCCAGAATTCAGGGAAGACGGAATGAATTGTTGAAGCCCAGGTTTGGGTGGAAGCAGAAGCAAGATTCTCTTTTGGACACGCTGTTTGAGGGCCTGTGAGATATCCAAGGAGACAGGTCAGTGGGCCTTTAGCTATGCAAGCCTGGAATTCAGGGAAGATTTGGGGCCAGGATATATAAATTTAGAAGTCACTTACCATCTAAATGTCCACATTCCAATACATATATTTTCATGGCAACTGTATTTATTCCAACATCCTTGATGCTGAGGATTTTAATAAGTTGCTTAGGGAGCCTTTTCTCTACTCTCCAAGCTCTCTATCAATTTCTACTGCATCAAAAATACTTTGTGTCCATAGGAAGCAAATTAAAGGAATAAAAAAAATCTCTATAGCTGACAAGTTTAGAGAGAAATGCATTTCTTTAAAAGAGATTCCAAAAATAAATAAATAAAAGAGATTCCATATCCTTGGCCTTAAACAGATTCCCATTGACTTGACAGCCAAAAATAGGGCGTTTTTACTTCTGCAAGAATTGTGAACATTGTGCCGCCACAGAGAGAGGCAGGGAGGGAAACTGAGTCAGATCCGCTTAGGGACAAACTAAGGTGGAGAAGTTTTTTCTTTGCCTTAATAAAGGCAATCAATCTGGAAAACACTGAAATAAATGCCCACCATAGCTATTCTGAGCACATAACTTGGGACCAAATCTGGAATCCCAGGTGTCATCCTTTCGAGGAGACCACCCAGTCTAATAACCGGTTTCAAGGCTCTGGGTCTACCTACATCCCTCACCAGGAAGGGGGCTGGGGTGGCACAGCTTGTAGGCTGCACCCACCTCCAAGGGAGGACTGCGTGTAATATGCTGGGATTGTCTATAGGATTCTAGGAAACTAGAGTTCAAGAGTTGAAAGCCAACACAATGCCAAGGCAGGTGAGGAGGAGTCCAGTCCTAGTTTGTAAGTCATACAAGGGAAGGTCTGGAACTACTACTGAGTCTTTGCTGTCAACGAGGCCCGGGGCCGACTGCTTTCTGGCTGTTATCTAATTCGATCCTCACAATGATTTCAGGCACTTTTTTTAATATTTATGAATGCATTGTATTCCATATCACAGAAGAGCAGCACAGAGCTCCTAGGGGTTATGAAATGCATGTAAGAGCATATAGCAGATGCACAGATAGGTCTGCTGACTTCGTAGCCACTGCTTTTGAGAAGTGATATAGCAAGGTGATTAAGAGTGTGGGGTCTGCATTCAGTTTCCCCTCCTCTTCTGGTTCCTTGCACTATTTCTTAGGTTCCACACGAGTGAAACCATATGATAAGCGTCTTTCTCCTATTGACTTATTTCACTTAGCATAATATCTTCTAGTGGGGGGGGGGGAATCAGAGAGGAAGACAAACCATGAGAGACTCTTAACCCTGGGAAACACACTGAGGGTCGCTGGAGGGGAGGTGGGTGGGGGGATGGGGTAACTGGGTGACAGGCATGAAGGAAGCCATGTGATGTGATGAGCACTGGGTGTTATATGCAAGTGATAAATTATTGAAAACTACATCTGAGGGAAGTGGGGGTGAATGGGTGACGGGCACTGAGGGGGGCACTTGACGGGATGAGCACTGGGTGTTATTCTGTATGTTGGCAAATTGAACACCAATAAAAAATAAATATATTATTTAAAAAAAAAGAAAACTGCATCTGAAACTAATGATGGATATGTTGGCAAATTGAATTTAAATTGAAAAAAAAAAGTGTGGGTTCTGGAACCAGAGTGCCTAGCTTCCCATCTCGGCTGTATCTCCTTGAATATTTACCTAGTCAACCAGTACCTCAGTATCTTTCTCTGTAAAATAGGGATAATACGGGTACCTATTCCATCAAGTTGTGAGAATTTAGAAAAAAGATCTTAGAAGAGTACCAGGCACACAAGAGGCAGTTAATACACACTAGATGCTACCATTTTCTCTCCTTCTGCTGTGGTGCCTCCCTTAGCAACCTATATTCCTCAGCAGAGCCCAGGTCACCTGCCGACTTCAGACCTCAATGACCTCCCAGGACACTGACCACCTGGCTGCTTTTCAGATTCATAACAGCAAGTTAGGGATAAAAATTTTAACTTTTAAAAATCCTTCACAGTCAAGGATCCAAGTATTTAAAGGAAAAGGAAAAGAGAGAAAGGAATCAACCATTCCTCAAGCACATATTACATAATGGCCACTTTTCAAATGTTTATTTTGTTGATTCTGCATTACAACCCTTTGGGAGTTTTTTTTGTTTGTTTGTTTTTGTTTTATTTTTTATTAATTTTTAAAGATTCTATTTATTCATTCATGAGAAACACAGAAAGAGGCAGAGACATAGGCAGAGGGAGAAGCAGGCTTCCTGCGGGGAGCCTGATGCAGGACTCGATCCTAGGACCCCAGGATCATACTCTGAGCCAAAGGCAGATGCTCAGCCACTGAGCCACCCAGGTGCCCCTGCATTACAACCCTTTGATATAGGTATTTTTCTCTATCTTCCTACTATAGCAAAAGGCAGGGTAAGGGAGGTTAGAGTACTCACGTCACGCATCTGATAAGTACACTTACTGTTTTCAACAGCTTCAGAACCTACACCAGAAACCAATGTTATACTCCCTTGCATTTTAACTAGTTCTATTAGAGGGAATGTTGAAAACATGGAATTTATTTTACTTATTTAACAAACGCTATGTGCCAAACACTACTTTCTGGGCTTTACACATTTGATTCATTCAGCCCTGCAGATAATGCCAGAATCTACAATTATCGTCACTCTTTTACATATGGGGAAACTGAGAGGCGTGGGGAGGGGGGAGTCATTTGCTCAGGGTCACAGAATTACTAAGAAGAGCCAGGATTCATACCCAGTCTCACCCCAAATCTCTGGTCCTTGCCAATGGGGCGCACTGCTTCCCAGGGAAAAGCAAAGAGGGAAAGAAAGAGGGGATGGTATAAGTTTGAAGCTGAACTCAGGCACCTTGGAGTAGAACATGCCAAGGACAACTTATAGTTCATCTTCTGACCAGTCTGTCCTCTCCGTCCTTCTAGATTACAGTTCTACCAGATATCTTAGGCCATGTGTATTCATTACTACCTCATCTTTTCAAATTAGTTTGTCATATGCCACTTATTTCCTTGTAGCGAGCCCTGGAATCAAACCCCACCAATACCTTCCCGATCTCCCCTGATCCTGAGTCGGGCAGTGTGCTCCGAAGCCTTCCCCTCTAACCGCCCCAAAAGGAATGAAGCCTTCCCTGTGCTTGCTGTGGAAAGTTATCTGGTTCAAGGCACAGGGAGGGCCCAGTTCCTGGTGTGCCAGAGAATTCCTCAGACAAGCCCTGTGGTGTTTTCCATCTGTGGTTTGAGGCCCTTTGAGTAATAAGACCCTGACTATTTTGTCTCATCTCCTTTTAGAAAACTTCCATGATTCTCTTAGGCTAAAATGGGAATCTACCCAATCTATGCAAACATCCCAAGCTCCTCTAACTATATACAGAATTCAAGCTACATTTCTATCATCCAGACCAACTTAATAATGTAAACAGTTGCAGGAAACAGAGGTAGCCAAAAACATGTGGGAAACCATAATGAATATTCAAGTAATGGGAACATAATATCACATCATCATGAGGGAAGGGACCTAAACAGTCCTTTTTTCCAGAACTCCATGCACCTCCCGTCTTGATGATGCATTTCTAAAGCAATGAAACGATCCATTGCTCAACCTCACAGCAAACTGGCAACTGGTCAACACTAAGGGTTAAGTTAATTAACATAGCCGGCCTGTCTGATCATAATGGAAGCAGGAATAAAGAAAATCAAAACTAAGCCTCTGCATCTTTTCTTTTCTTTTTCGATGTCTGATATGGGTGTCAACTTTTAAAAATATCAAGAATACTTAAAAGCAAACATCTGTTTTATAATATATGAAATGCTATATCAAACATTTTTATTTTGACTTCTTTGGCCCATCGCTAAGATACATGCTGTAGATACCATTTAATCTTCAAGGCTTACTAGTGTAATAAGAAGCCAAACTTCATTTTGCTGAAAATAATGATAGCTCCAGTACCAAGTTATTTCACAATTTCCCCTCCAGTGCTTGAACTCATCATCATAACAATAACAATATTTTTTATATGGCGCCTCTCAGCCATAGCATCCAAGGCGCCAAATGGAGCCACACAGTTAGAACACATTAAGCCCATTAGATGTGAGATAAAAACAGATAAAGCCATTTAAACTCACATGGGTGGTGGGAAAAAGCCACAGAGAATCAGAATGGCTTTGGACTTCTTTAACAGAAGAACTCAATCTGTGGCACAACTTTTGTGGTCAGGCATCCCAGAAACTCCAGGCAAACATTTGGTATGTACCACCAGCTTGGATGGATCACTGTAGTCTCATCCAGAGTTCACCAGCACCATTTGTCATTACTGCTGTAACAAATTTTAACGCATTATTTTGTAACTCAATAAAGAAGTCTTCAAGAGCCACTACTTGTAAGGTAAGAGGATATTTTCAATGATGTCTATGGCCTAGTGGTAGTCATCAGTGTGGTTCCTCAACTCTCCAGTTCCCACCTTCCAGGAGCATGCTGGTATGTCCTAACCCCTTTGATGTTGGGTGAGGCCACATGACCAGCCAATGCACTGTGAACAGAAGGGCTGTGTATGCTACCTCTAGGCCAGACCACTCAATTGTTGATTTAAGACCCTCGAGGTCTCTCTGGTGTGGTGACTTGTTAGCATGTGAGATGGTGACTGCTCCACCAGTCTGGGGTCCTTTAAACCCATGAAGCACATATACCATGAGCAAGAGATACGTTCGTTTGTCATCGTAAGCCAATGTTTTGGGGGGATTGTTTGTTACTACAGCATAACCTAACCTATGAAGACTGATTATATGCCTCAACTATAATACATAGATCTATTTGCTGGGACCAAAGGAGGGACTCCTTAATCCAGCCCCTTAACATTCCTTTAAAAAGCATTCAGTTCAGATGTTCCAAATACTTTGAAACTCTCATTTTGTGCAGAGCCAATTTTGACCAGTGGAATGATGATAACAGCTATTATATACTGAGTACTTACATGTGTTGGGCATTTGCTGGAATGCTTTCCATATATTACTTTGTTTGATAGACTAAATGACTTTAAAAAGTAAGATTATCATTACACTATTTTATCAACAAGGGAAGTGGGGGTTAAGTAACGTTATCAAAATTACACAGCCAGTCAACTAAAGAATTTCATTACTACTTGGGCTGGCTAAATACAAAGTGCATGCTCGTTAACACTAGGATGTATTTCCTCCCTGCATAATGTGGAAGAAAATCTGTTCTCATATCAGTGGCTGAATAAATACCATTCTTTGGCAGATGGTGTTATAAAGCAGTACTGTATTATAAATACTTATATATTTCATGATTGCTAATCCATTAAGGCATTTATCTTTCACTTGAAAAAGAAACAGGGCAACTTGCATTTGATTTATCTATCTTGTTCCAACCCACTGAAATGTCATAGTAGATTATCCATTTCCTGCTGGAAAAATATATGGCCCATAAGGAAATCCTATTCATATTCATTAGCGAACATGCCATCTCCCCTCAGAGTGTGCTACCCAAACTTGAGGCTGAGGTCTCCGAAAAACGTTGGACGGAGGAAGGGCTCCCCTGAATGCTTCTTTCCAACATTTGTGTTTGCTTCTAATTATTTTCAACACTTATGAAAATGCTAAAAAAAGGGTGAAGAAACACCTTGCTGACAATGTGTTCTTTGCCAAAATAATCAATTCTCCCACTTCTTTGCCTTATAAAATTCAAGTATCCAATACAAGCTCTTTGGGCGCATTCCCAGGATTTTGTTTGGTTAGACTTCACCATGGAAAACAAAATTGGTTCAGCTGCGATCTGTAGCCAGAACATTTTAAGCTTCATAGACCTTCAAAGTAGTGACCTTCTCCTCACCTCCTCTGCCTCTGTGCTCCATTAAGGAAAATACCGGAAGAAGTTTCCAGTCAGAGAAGCCAGATTGCATTTCGATTCAGTTTGGAGGGGAGGAACTGAACAGAGCTGGAGCAGGTGGTTATTTGCAGTTTTTACTACAAATAAGCTTTGAAAAGTTCTTCTGTAAACCTCTGAAGGTATTTTATAATTTAATAAAATTTTTCTATGCTTCTTAATCTTTATCTTAAAGGAATCAACCTTATATTTACTGTTTTCTTCTCTGCCTTCCCAATAGTGTCTGAGATCACACAAACCACAATCATAGCCCAAGCAAATAGAGGATCAAGAAAAATAGGTCCCTAAAGTTGCTGCTGGGAAAACAGAGATGTGTTAACTATTTGTCGCGAGACTTGATGTTAGTTTTTTTCCCTTTCAGTTTACTTCTGAGGTCCAGATGGAAAGATTTTAGAAAATGCCTTTGCTTCATGCCCCTGTATCTATTTTGGCATGATCATACTCTCAATGACAGTGTCTTCATCCCCAGCCTTGCCTCTCATCTCACTACCCCAGTGGTGCTACCTCTTCCCACACTTCTCATCTTTCCTGCCACTTCCTTGGGCCAAAGCACTCTGAAATAGGAAGATGGCCTGTCTAATCTTTATTCCCAGCTGTTCCGTCCAGCTAACCTGACCTCATTCTTCCCTGGACCTGACACGGTGCCGATCCCTTTGTCCACCTGGAATGCATGTCAGCATGGCAATGCTCAAGCCCATGTTATTCTTGACACTCTGCTCAAGCTAACTTGATGTTGAGCCATCTTTCCTCTCACATTTCTAAGGAACATCTCTCTTGTCTGATCCCCTATAACATTTGATCTGTTTTTCCTCAATGGTGTATCTCAATCTCTAATTGTATTACCTCTTGAGATCTTTTGAGACCAGAATTAATGTTCCACTCGTTTTGCATCCCCCATTGCACCTACCACATGATGAGTGTTCAGTAAATAACTGAAGGATTAGACAAACAAAAAGAAAAGAAAGAAAGAAAGAAAGAAAGAAAGAAAGAAAGAAAGAAAGAAAGAAAGAACAAACCCCATCCAACTAGATTCTTAGATTAGGAAACAAGGACACTAGAAATCTATGATACACAGAAGTAAAGAAACATTAAACCTTGTTTATATGGTGTATAAATGGAGTCAGGTGTATAAACGGAGTCATCCTGACTCCTCTTTGTCTTACACCCCATATCCAACTCATTAGCAAATCCTATTGGCTCTACTTCTAAATATATACAGAATCCAAATTCTTTTTACAAACATCCTGGTCCTAGCCACCATCACCTCTTGCCTGGATTTCTGTGGGAGCCTCTCATCATGACCCTTTGTCTGCATGCTTCCCTTGCAATATATTCTCAATAAGGCAGCTGGAGTCACCTTTTAAAAACTTACCACATCGTATCACTCCTCTGCTCAAAACTCTGCAAGGCTTTCCTTGTTTTACTCTTGACAGTGGGCTCTGAGGTTCTACATAATCCACCTGCCTCCCCACTAAGCTGCCCTTGACTTCCCTTCCTACCTTCCCCAATCCTACTCACCTGGCTCAAGGAATGCTGGCCTTGTTCTTCACCATACATGCTCATCCTTAGGGGCTTTTTTCAGCCAATCTCCCTGCTTGGAACATTTTTCTTTCTGATATCTACACTAATTATTTCCTTAAATCCTTCAACTTCTTTGACCATGTGGTCTACCCTACCTACCACATTTAACATTTCAACCTGCCACTCTGACCCTGCCACTTCCAATCTCCCTTATTCTGTTTTACTTTCTCTTTTGTTCCATAGTACTTTTCATATATGTCTACTCTTCTTTGTCTAGAATTTAAACTTCTAGAATGTTTAGAATGTAAACTTGACAATGACAGGGAACATTGTCTGTTTTCCTCAACAAGTATCTGCCAAATGTGAGTGAGTGAGTGAGTGAGTGAATGAATGATTTCATTCAACTAAGCTTGGAATTCAGTTCCCAGAGTTTCAAAACAATGAAACTCAAAAATGTTCATAGCCTCAGACCAAGATTCTAGCAAAATAAATCCTGTCAAACAGACCCCAAATCAAGGTAAAACCCTAGTGTTGACTATAAGCCAAAATAGTTACAAACAGAAAAGAGTTAAATGCAATGTGTTTGTTCTCACTACATCTGGTTTGTCCAATTGTGCAACTTAAACTATCCATGAGGATGGACACCTGAAACATTCCAAAGACAAAATATTGCAACAGCTGTGCAGAATTTTTGAGTATCAAGATACATTTCATAGGCTGGATAAAAACAGGTGTTTGGGAGGGTTTTTAAGTTCCATGAGGGCAGGAACCATATCTGTTTTGTTTGCACTGTATGTCCAGAATCCAGCAAATTGAGATGCTCAACACATATTTGTTGAACGAATGTATGCATGAAGAAAAAGGACTCCTATATTTTCAGAAATAAACAAGGCGATGAAAGGTAATTTTGCTGTTCGCACAAAGAAGGATTGACCATCTGGATGTTAGTACAATGATACCAAATTTTATCTTAATTTAATTTGTTTAAAAGTTAGTTTTTAATTTTGACAACAATAAGTAGGGCCCAATGAACAATGTAAAAAAACTCAGGAAAACATTGTCAGACTTAAAAAATGTTTATTCCTTCTTGGAAGAACATAGGTCTTTGGATTTTTAATGACTATTTGCTTTTCTTTTTGGAAAACATAAGACTTGGTTTTATTTATATGACACTATAATTTTTACAATTGTAAAATTTTGTTCCCCATGTTTCTTTGTGAGTGGGTGTTGTAAATTTCACGTAATAATAATAATACATGCCTGTTGTGATATACAAACATTTTCCTACTTATTGATTTGTCCCCTTTTTCACATTCTCCTTGTTAGCTATTTAGATTGGTGCTTACAAAATGCCCCGCTGACTCTCTTGTTCATTAAATCTGTGGTTATTCTTCCCTAGTACCTTTTGAATTATTTAAATGTATTTAACACATAAAGTAAAAAGAGCTATTAAATATCTGAAGTGTTGTTTTCATTTTCACCGTCACGTTGTAAATTTGAAGATGGTCATTTACTTTTTTTATATGTTAATTAAATGCATGGGTGATATTATCTTCCCACATAAAGCTCCTTGCACTGCTTATTAGAACACAGACTTGGTTCTCTTCTTCCGCTAAGGGTAGAGTTGGCTGTTGTCTCTGAAATGTGTGAGGATATCCTCAATCCATGCTGAGTGGGAAGACATTCTTTCCACATTGGAATTTCATTAATTTTGCCTGAGTAATAATCCAGCTTAAGCAAATGAAAAATATGAAACATCATTTTTTACAAATAAATAAAACTAGACCAGAGATGTCTTGTAAATCCATAAGAAAACTTAATAATATACACAAGTGGATTTTAAATAGTAAATCAGTTCTTTGCCTACAAAGGGTACTCTTTCTGTGTTTCAGTATGCTTATTTTTAGGAACATTTGAAACATTTCCTGTGTAATCATAATTAAGCCAATAATTTGTTCAGAGATTTGTCTTTAACAAGATAGCACAAAGATAAACCTCAAAATGATCATCTAAACATGTAAATGATCATACATTCTAAGATAATGAAAACCAAATTTAAAATGTTACTATTCTTAGGTCTTTAAATTCACAAGGTCCATCAAACCAGAAGACCTGGTCCCTGATTAAAGATTATCCTGAGTTAGAAAGTCTTTGATGAGCAGTGATTCAGGGATAATTTGTCAAATGTCAATTTCTTAACAAAAATAAGTAAATAAGGAAAACTCTAAGTAGAAAGTTTCTACATGACATTTTGAATCATGTGAAAGAAAAAGGGTAAGTATTATAATAATAATGTGTTGTGAATTAAGAGTCCTCTCTGGATTAAACTTTCTCTGAAAGTTTTTGTACCTTAAAATTACATGACAATGTATAAAACAGTTTATGTGAGGAAAGTGACTATTTTTATACACTATAAAAGGATCTGGTAGTTGGCACACTATAAAAAGAGTGTTATAAAGTCAAAAACATCCAAACACATGATATATATTTTAAGGATAACCACAATTTTGTTTCCTATGAAACAGAGCATTCAAGAAACATCCAAATGACCACTCTGGTATGACAGTGAATGTGCAGTAAACCCCATAGAGCATATTAGAAAGTACTGGACATATTCTTGGGCAAAACCCAGAAGAGAGGAGCATCCCCAAATTCTTGTTTTCTTTAGAAAGGGCAAGTTTGCTTATTTTCTTCAACCTTTTTTTTTTTTTTTTTTTTTTTTTTTGATGAAAGCCATCATACCACAAAGATGGAGCACATGCCTCAGTGCCTTAGATGTTTGTCAAAGTGTGAGTAGAGGGCTTCCTACCTCAGCTTTCTAGCCTGCCAAGTCAATTTTACATATTGCTGGGCCTGGCCTTATACCCACCAAATCAGGATCTTTGGGAGTAGGGCTTGTTACCTGTATTTGAATATGAACATCAGAAGATTTTTGAATCACTAAGTTGGAAAAGTCTTGCCACTCTCAAGCTATGTGGCTTTGAAGTCAAATATTTTAGTCTCTTTTAGCATCAGTGGCTTCATCTAGAACATGAGGGTGATAATCATATCTAGTTCATGTACTACTTTAGAAAATTAAATTTAAAAATTTCTGCCAAGTACTTAACCCAGAACCTAGCATATATTAAGCCCTTGAGAATTTAAGTTCTTCTCCTTATTATTATTATAATTAACACTTCAGGGTTTTAGGGGCAGGAGCTAAGAGAATTGCTTCACAATGACCAGCAATGATTCAAATTCACGTTGAGGTTCTAGCCTGAAATCTGTGCATAGAGACTGTTTCTGAAGGGAGGCTATTTATTTTACCATTAGAAAAGATGAAATCTTTTTTTAAAGATTTTATTATTTATTTATTCATGAGATACAGAGAGAGAGAGAGAGAGAGAGAGAGAGAGGCAGAGACACAGGCAGAGGAAGAAGTAGGCTCCCTCCAAGGAGCCCGATCTGGGACTTGATCCCAGATTCCAGGATCACGCCCTGAGCCAAAAGCAGATGCTCAACCACTGAACCACACAGGCATCCCAAAGATGAAGTCTTAATAAAGTATTACATAAAAGCAATACCATGGACTTCCAGTTCTGGCCAAGATGAAGTAGCCCCATTCTCCCAAGTCCTCCCTGTTCCAACTAAAAACTTTGGACATAAAGCAACAAAAATCATAGGAAAATTCTAAGAGCTTGAAACAAAAAGATGACTGCCAAGGCATCTTGGGACTTGAGGAATTGCACTGAGGAGAGTTTTCTGGGTTTCCTTGTTGCCTTCTATACATCCTGGACAGGGTACTACAGACGCCTCCAACCTGAGACAAAATAAATGGCAAGAAAAGCCCATTTCTCCAAGCCAAAGAACCAGGAAAAGATGGCCTAACTGAACCACAAACCAGTTTTTCAATATCTGCCTTATTCTGGGCAAACACCAATGTAAGACCTCTCTACCACTATTGCCTGGTGGTTCCAGTGGAAACCAAGAGCTGATCTTCTAGTCTATCACTCCAACCCCACTCGCACAGAAGCAGGCAGTGGCACTCTGATTTTCCAGCCCTGTGGAGGTCAGCAGGACCAAAATGGGAAACAGACACCTCACCTTACCAATGGAAAACATGGTACTCTAATGACCCTGCCATGATAGTGTCATGGTCATCCAGCAGAGAGTTGGGTGGGCTTGGGGAGCTCAGTAGGAAGCTAACCATAAAGACCCATCTAGCCTTCATGCTACATTCTAAGCGGAGGGTTGTTTGCTCAAAAGACAGAGAGAGAGAGAGAGATTGAAAAGGATATAGAGGCCCATAACGTAATATCCAAAATGTCCTTGATACAACTGAAATTCATTCATCATAGTAATAACCAGGAAAATCACAACTTAAATGAGAAAACCAATCAACATATGCCAACGTCAAGATAAATCAGTTGTTGGAAGTATCTGACAAGAGTTATAAAGCAAACATTCAAATACTTCATGAATAAATGAAACAAATGAAAAAATATGAAATCTGAACATAAATTAGAAGAAACATATTATTTTTAAAAATGGAAATTTTAGAACCAAAAAATACAATAACAAAAATTTTAAAAACTACTGATGTGTTCAACAACATAGTAGAGATGTAAAGAACAAAGTCAATAAACATGAGGATGAATGAATAGAATTTAGCAGTCTAGCAACAGAGAGAAAATAGACTGAAAAAAAATAATTGCACAGAGAATCGGGGCAATAAGAAAAGAGCTAACATTTCTATCACTGGAGTCTCACATGAAGAAAGGGAGAAAGTGGGACTTTCTGAAAAAACATTTGAACAAATAATGGCCCAAAACTTCAGAAAAGTTGATGAAAGACTAAAATGTACTGTTGTAAGAATGTGAACAAACTCCAAATAGGATGACCCCCATGGAAATTTATGCCAAGACACATCATAATTAAACTTCTGAAAACAAAAGACAAATAAAAAATCTTGCAAGCAGTCAGACAAAAACATCAGCTTACTCATAGCAAAAAAACAGTTCAAGTGACAAGAGATTTCTCGTCAGAAATCATGTATGACAGAAAGAAGTGGAACTTTTTTAAACCAAAAGAAAAGAGCGGTCATTTCTGAATTCTGTATCTTGCAAAAATACCCTTCAGGAATGAAGAAGAAATCAAGTATTTCAGAAAAGGAAATCAATAAGAATTTGTTGATTACAAACCTACCCTTATAAACAGAAAATTCTCTAAACAGAAAAGAAATGATAAAACAAGAAGACTCTGAACTTCAGAAAGAAAAGAACATCATAATGGGTAAAAATAAAGGCAGATATAATAGACTATCTTTCTTGTGAGTTTTAAAATTATATTTGATGATTGAAGGAAAAATTATAACATCATCTGACATGGTGCTCAATGTGTGTAGAAGAAGGCAGTTCAAGATGGTTGCATAGGAAGATCTTGAATTCACTTCTTCCCATGGACACAACAAACCTACTACATATGGAATAATTTCTTCTAAAAAAATCCTGAAAACTAAAAGAACAGCACATCCACAACAAATTTGGATGTCTCACTGTGATAGGTAGGAAAGGCAGAGACATTCTCACCGAAAATCCTACCCCAGGCATGTACAACCCATAATCAGGAGGGATTTCAAAAATATGGAAGTTTTCCTTGAGGAACAAGGGGTTTGACCCCATGTAAGGCACCCCCAGCTCTTGGGTCCTCCACTGAAGAGATGAGCCCCCAAAATGTTTGGTTTCTAAAACAATGGGGAGTGCATACCGGAGAACCATATAATTGTAAGGAGTGGAGAATCCACTCTTCTAGGGCTCAGGGCTCACACACAGACCCATTCGCTTTGGGACCCAGTGCAAAAGTAGTAATTTTGAAAATGTGTAGACCATATGGAAATACCTACTTTCTAATTTTAAATTGACTGCTGAAGAGACAGGAACTCATTAGGACTCTCACTGGGGATTCTCACCATTTTTGTTACCTTATTCTACTTTGCTAATGTGTGCACAGGCAAATGCCATATTGGCAAGATCCCTCTAATCTGTTAGCACTGCTGGGCATGCCTCATACCCCATTCTGTAGCCAGGCAAGTGCCCTAGCCTCCCAACCCATGCCACAGGTACACCAGAGTTAGCCAGGTAAGCACCTGGCCCACCCCTCCTTGCTGCAGTTGCAGACCTGTTGTGGCCAGTAGACATATGCAGCCTATGCAAGACAATACACCTTGACCATTTGGCTTTAGTGGCAAGGGAGGATTGCACTTCTGGCCCTTACAAGTCTCCTATACATAGCCATTTCTATAAAACTGGAAGAAGTACACCTAGTTCATCTATTACATAGAAACAAACATGGAGAATCAGGAAAAATAAGTAGACAAAAGAATATTTTCCCAATGAAAAAAATAAGACAAACCTTTAGAAAAAGCCATTAAGGAAATGGAGATAAGTAATCTACTGACAAAAAGTTCAAAATAATGGTTATATAAATGTCCCCTGTGGGTGCCTGGGTGGCTCACTTGATTGGGCATCCAACTCTTGGTTTCAGATCAGGTCGTGATCTCCTGGGTCATGAGACTGAGCCCCACTCGGTTGGGCTCCACACCCAGCAGAGAGTCTGTGGGGATTCTCTCTCAACTTCCCTTTCTGCCCTTTCCCACCACTCTCTCTCAAATAAATCTTTTTTAAAAAATAGTTGCTGAACTTAGGGGAAGAACGGTTAAACACAGTGATAATTACAACAAAGAGATAGAAAACATAAGAAATACCAAACACAGAATCCAAAAACAATAACTGAACTGAAAACTACACTAGAGAAGTTACACAGCAGACTGGATGAAGAAGAATGGATCAGTGAGCAGGAAGACAAAGGAAGAAATCAAAGTGGAAATGTAAAAAATATGTGTAAACAAATTAAACAAAATGGAAATAAGATATACCAAAATCTATGGGACACAGCAAAAGTGATTATAACAGGCCGACCTCTTTTTTGAGAAACAAAAAAAAAAAAATCTTAAACAATCCAACTTTGGACTTATAGGAACAAGAAAAAGGAGAAGAAATAAAACCCAAAGTTAATAGAAGGAAGAAAATAATAAAGATTGGAGCAGAAATAAGTGAGTTAAAGACTAAAATGACAATAGAGAAGATCAATGAAATTCAGAGCTGTTTGTTTGAAAAGATAAACAAAAATGATATAACTTAAGCTAGGTTCACCAAGAGTAAAAAAGAGAAGACTCAAATAAAATCAGAAATTAAAGAGAAGTTATCAATATATTCATGAATTATAGGTCAGGAGTACCTGGGCGACCCAGTAGGTTAAGTGTTTGCCTTTAGACAGATCATGATCCGGAGTCCTGGGATGGAGCCTTGCATTGGGCTCCCTACTCAGCAGAGTCTGCTTCTTCCTCTGCTCCTCCCCCTGCTCACACACTTTCTCTCTCAAGGAAATAAATAAGTAAAAATCTTAAAAAATAAAAAGAAAAATATAGGCCAATATTCCTGACAAACATTGATGTAAAAATCCTCAACAAAATATATTAGGAAACCAAATTTAACAATACTTTAAAAGGATCATACACCATGTTCAAGTGGGATTTACTCCACAGATGCAAGAATGGATTGACATCTGCAATTTAATCATTGTGATACAGTACATAAACAAAATGAGGTATAAAAATCATATGATCATTTCAATACATGCAAAAAAAAGTCCACATGGTTTCACTGGAAAATTTTACCACTTAAAGAGTTAACACCAAGTTTACACAATTATTTCCAGAATATAGAAAATTAAAGTTCATTTCCAAACTTACTTTATGAGATCTGTATTACCCTGAGCTCAAAACTAGACAAATGATTAGTGCAAAAAAGGAAAACTAGAGATCAAAGCCTCATGAACTTTAATCTAAAAAATTTTCATTATATATTAGCAAATTAAATGTGATAAAAAAAAGTATATATCATGGCCAAATGGGATATATTCCATTTATGCAAAGCTGGTTTAACATTTGAAAATAAATTAGCACAATTCACTATATCAATAGGTTGAAAAATAAAAATCATATGATCATACCAATTGATGTAGAAAAAATGCTAGGCAAAAATCCAACATCCATTTGTGAAAAATATTCTCAGCAAAGAAAGAATAAAGGGCATTTCCTTAACTTGATAAAAAGCATTTACAAAACCCAATAGCTGCCATCATACCTAATGCTAAAAGATTAAATACTTTTCTTTAAGATTAGGAACAAAGCAAGGATATCTACTCTTACCGTTCCTATTCGAAAGTAAGTAAATAAATTATAGCCCCATAGTAAGACAAGAAAAATAAATGAAAGGCATATGAGTTAGAGAGAAATTAAAATGTCCCTCTGCAGATGACATAACTATGTAAAAAAAAATCCCAAATAATCTACAAACAAAAAACTAAACACCTTTTGTTAAGGTTGACTTGCTAGAAGTGACTTCCACAAGGTTGCAGGATACAAGATAAAATTACAAAAAGTAATCACATTTCTATATACTAACAAGGAAAATGTGAAAACTGAATACAAACAACACTATTTTCAATTCCTATAAAGAAGATGAACAAACCTTATACAAAATAAGTATGCTGAAAATGATGATATGCAGATGAAAGAAATCATTGAAGAACTAAGTAAATGGAGAGATATACTGTGTTAATGATTGGAAGACTCAATATGTTTGGCAAAGTTGAAAAATCAGTTAAAAAAGAGGAAAGATAGACCTTCAACAAATGGTCTTAGAGCAAATGACTATCCACAGACAACCTAACCTCACACTAATAAAAACCTTACTCAAAATGGATCACAGAAATAAATGTAAGATGTAAAACTATAGAGCTCAGAAAAGAAAACTTGGAGAAAAATCTTTGAGACCTAGGACTAAGTGAACAGTTCCTAGACTGGACACTAAAAGGAGGATCCATAAAAGGAAAAATTGATAAATTGGGTTTTATTAAAATTAAAAACTTTTTTTTTTAGTGAAAGACCATGTTAAGAGAGTTTAAAAAACAAATTGGAGACCTAGCAAAAATGTTTGTAGACCACATGTTCAACAAAGTAAATAAAAAGCATGAAATATCAAAAATCCAATTAGAAATTAGCAAAAGACACATTTCATTGAATGTAATATACACTTGGCTAGTAACTACATATGAATAATGTTCAATAGTACTGGCTACCATGGAGATGTAAATTAAGACATCAAAATAACTAAAATAAACAATAGTGATAGCACCAAATCCTGGTTACGATGCAGAGAAATTCAATCACTCATACGTTGCTGGTGGGAATGTAATTTACAGTCCAACTGGAACAGAATATGGCAGTTCCTTTCACAACTGTATGTGCATTTACCACATGAGCCAGCTATTGTACTCCTGGATATTTATCCCAGGGAAACGAAACCTGATGTTCACCCAGAAATCCCTTCACAAATGTTCATAGCAGCCTTATTTGTAATAGCGAAAGGTAGAAGCAACCCAAATGTCCCTAATTAGGTGAATGGTTAAACATTGTTATATGGACTACTATTCAGCAATAAAATGAACTATTTTTTAATTAATTTATTTATTTACGATAGACACAGAGAGAGAGAGAGAGAGGCAGAGACACAGGAGGAGGGAGAAACAGGCTCCATGCTGGGAACCCGATGTGGGACTCGATCCTGGGACTCCAGGATCGCGCCCTGGGCCAAAGGCAGGCACCAAACCACTGAGCCAACCAGGGATCCCTAAAATGAACTATTGATGCAAGCAACATTTTGGATGTATTTCGACACAATCATGTTAAGTCAAAAAAGCCAAAATGAAAGAGTTACCTATTAGACGAATTTATGTATACAGCATTTATGAAGTGACAAAATTACAGACATGGAGAACATTAGTATTAGTGATTGATAAGGATTATGGAAGTTGGAGTGGTGGGAATTAATGTTGCCTTATATAAAGGGTAGTGAGGGATCCTTGTGATGGAACTGTTCTGTACATGGACTACTGTGGTATTTACATGAATCCACATGTGTTGGTAAAACTGCATAGAACTAAGTACACACACATACACATATAAATGAGTCCCATAAAACTAGAGAAATCTGAATAAGTGGATTGCATTAATGTCAATTTCCTGTCTGTGATACTGTATTACAATCATGCAAGGTATTACCATTGGAGAAAACTGGATGAAGGAATTATTTCTTATAATTGCATATAAATCTGCAGCTATCTCAAAATAAAAAGTTGTTAAAAACCTAAAAAAGACCAAGAGCAAACAAAAGCAATACCTCACATTTGATTAGTGCTTTTCTGTTTTCACTACAAATCATTCCATACCTAACAACACATCTCAAGTAAATGAACGATATTCAGGATTTCCCCCATATAGAAAATACTCAGTATTTTCCTAAATTAACTGGATGGATCTTGATTTGGGGTATTGATGGTATTGATTTGGGGAAGTGATTTTCCTTAATCACGAGGCTTAATAATGGGTTAAGAAGATTTGCATCAAACCAAGAATAAACTGCCTCAAATCCAAAACGATGTTTATATTTTTTTAAAGTTTTGAAACCAAGTGAAAAAATACAATACAACCATCAAATATATTTTCCTTCCAAACTGTTGGCAAGCCTTAGGGGATTGCCTACCATGTCATACAAATCAGTTTACACTGGGGTGCGTGCAGCAAATTCAAGTCCTTTTGAAAAACACCGTTTCTGGAGAACTCACAAGAGAATATGAGTGCTGCCAAAAGGAAGGTACTAGCAGAACTTAATTTCTGCAATCAATATTTCAACATGCAAGGAACGGGGGGACAGTGCCCTGAAGCAGACATCAGTTGATAAGAAAAAATGTGATGAACTTGAATATGGAACTTGGGAAGTAGCTAGAAGGAATTTTGAAAAGAAAGAGTTCACATTTAGTAATCTGGATATTAGATTTTAATTCTTCAAAGCATTTAGATGAACCTGGAAGAGGCAAAAGACCAAATGCCAAAGCTGTTAGCAAGGTGAAATGGAAAAGAAAGGCAATATGTTGACCTGCGCTGCCCAGGACCATAACCACCAGTCCCATGTGGGTGTTCAAATTAAAATTAAAGTTAACTAAAATTAAAATCCAGCTCCTCAACTGGAGTAGCAAATTTCCAGTGCTTGTTAACTACATGTGGCCAGTGGCTATCATCCTGGGCAGTGCAGAAAACATTTCCATCATCTCAACAAAGTATTGGGCAGCCCCAATCCAGGTGATTGAGGAAAATACTACAAAGTTTCAAAAAAATTTTTTTTTCATTTAGAAAGGACACAATTTTATAAAATGGCATCTCCATAGGAGCTGTACCCACAGCTGCCCGGAAGGGCAGGGTTGGAAAGGATCCTAACATCATCATGTCAAAAGAGCGGTCGTCTGCTGGAATCTTTCTGGTGGTCCAAGTTTATGTTTAAACACATCCTCTCCTACAGCAAGTAATTATTATCTTCTTAATTCTTTTTCAGGGCAAAAGAAATATTTCTGTACTCTGAAGCGGTTCTATGGCTTTAGGTCTTTCATTATTCTGGCTGTTTACTTCTGGATACAAGTCTGCATTCCAATTTATCCACTGCTCTAATGAAATAACTGCGTATGTCATCAAGATGATCAGGGATAAAAGTGCCAAAAATAAGTGCATGTTTCAGGCTTGGAGAATAAAAGATTTATCTAGGGGCGTCTGGGTTGCTCAGTGGTTGACCATCTGCCTTAGGCACAGGGTGTGATCCCGGGGTCCTGGGATCGAGTCCCACATGGAGCTCCCTGCATGGAGCCTGCTTCTCCCTCTGCCTGTGTCTCTGACTCTCTCTCTCTCTGTGTCTCTCATGAATAAATAAATGAAATCTTAAAAAAAAATAAAAAATTTATCTTTTGTTATATATTATATCTCTATTTTATCTCTATAATTATATATTATATTATATCTCTATTTTTACAGATTAAAATCACAAGGTTTCTTTTTAGTAACCCCTCCAATCAGTTTATTTGCAATGAGTTTTCTGTCAAATAAAACCCTGGTTAATGTGTCCCATTGCTCCAGCGAATTGACATGTTCTGTGTCTTATTTCTAATAACGTGTCTATGAAGTGGATCACCAGTGTGCTTTTTTCAGTATTTCAGGTGGCAAATTCATTAACATTGTCTGTTTTATGTCAGATGCAAATGCATGACCTCTACATCTTTCCCAGTAGAAGTATAAAAATGTTGATGATAGAAATCAAGGATGCTTTCTTTCCAAGTGTTTGGGAAACTCTCAAGACCATTCACCTCCAGCCCAATAATCATAAAGGCATGGATAAAACCATTCTCAAGTCAGCCCAGCCATAAGCTATATTCTGTTCTACCCATGAAGACATACCTGATAATCTAGATTTTATTGAATTTCCTACAACATTCTTCATGTTCCCTAGATAACTAAAAGCAGATACTGAATTTTTTTTAAGTTTAAGATGATGATAGGGGATCCCTGGGTGGCACAGCGGTTTGGTGCCTGCCTTTGGCCCAGGGCGCGATCCTGGAGACCCGGGATCGAATCCCATGTCGGGCTCCCAGTGCATGGAGCCTGCTTCTCTCTCTGCCTGTGTCTCTGCCTCTCTCTTCTCTCTCTCTCTCTCTCTGTGACTATCATAAATAAATTTAAAAAAATTTAAAAAAAGGTTAAGATGATGATAGAAGGAGGCCTTTACAATTAAAAAAAAAAAAAAAAAAGAACTTATCAGCTCCGGAGAATTAAAGATGTGCTGAGTCGTGGCACAGCACAATGGACAATTCTAGAATTTTATTTTAAAGCAACGCTGAGAATACTTTCTAATGATTCTGCTGATTTTCAAACAATAATAAAAGTGAGGTTCTGCTTACCTGCATTCTAATGAGTTTGGCATTTCCCACAGTCTCGCACCTCATGTACAAAACTATCAGAACTAGCTCTGGGAGAGAAGCACTCAGCATTCTAAGTTCTGCCTACACCACTGTCCAGCTGTAATATTTTAGAACCAAATTTTACATTGACTCATCAGTCCAGAGACAAATAGAGGAAAACTTGTGGCATCTGATCTCAAAGCTGGTGGCTATACAGTAATGATGTAGCAGGTGCCAAGCTCTTGAAAGGTGAGGTTCTAGAGAAACACTGTAGGACATCATCATTTTTTTTTTAATTTTTATTTATTTATGATAGTCACAGAGAGAGAGAGAGAGGCAGAGACACAGGCGGAGGGAGAAGCAGGCTCCATGCACCGGGAGCCTGATGTGGGATTCGATCCCGGGTCTCCAGGATCGCGCCCTGGGCCAAAGGCAGGCGCCAAACCGCTGCGCCACCCAGGGATCCCGACATCATCATTTTTAATGTCTCACCAACTTGAAAATGGCTTGTGTCTATGGCTTCAATTTTCAAAGATACAATACAGTCTGGGACTTTAGAACAGAGAATGTGACACATTGACTAATAAGTTTACAAACACATGTTGAAATGGCAAAGCACTAAATAGGTTGAATTTCACCTACAAAAAAAATAGGCATTTAAAAGGAGTCAGTCAAGTCAATGTTTACTTTTCACATAGAAACATTATGTCCCCAAACTGGGGAGAAATAATTCAGCAGGTGGGGAAAAAATGCTTTCCAAGACACTCTCCTTGGCTTATTAATGTCCCCTTACTACATGCAACTCGTGGAATACAACCGGTCTCATCTCGACATTCCTACATGTGGGGGTTTGGATAAGGATTTTTTTCCTCCAGAAATCTACATCTACAATGTGATCTATTCAATTTTTATTGGTTAAAAAAAAAAAAGGATTATTGATTAGATTCCTCTCCAGCAGGACAGCAAACAAAAAATAAGGGGAGGGGGATGCTGCTGGAAAGGTCAGCTCTTCTAAAGGGAAGAATGCTAGGTTGCATGATCTGAGTGGATGGAGGTGAACAGACATGGAGGACAAGGAGTGAGAGTGGCCAGTTCTTGGCCTGGAACAACATGGGTGTTTGGGTTGAAATCTCCCTCTTTAGATAATTCTCAGTTGCTAGGAGTGTTTAAAAAAAAAAAAAAGGCAAATCATAGTGGATAGATCAAAGTTTTTTATATGTCCCCTCTTAGTTGTTTTGTACCAAAAAATATTAATTTTTGGAGAGCATGTGGCCCATTGTGTAGTGCTAAGCATACTACTAACATAGCATCGAATGGGCTAGAAAGCAGTTTCGCAATCGTATCGTAATAGATGTTCATCGTGACGCTGAGATGGGATTTTTCCACTTAACAACAAAGGAAAATGAGGCTCTGAGAGGCTACATGTTGCTTAGAGCTCTCAGCTAAGGGAGTGGTGCAAGGACTGGGGCCTGCCGGTGCCAGTTCTGGGTGCTTTTCACGAGTGGGCACTGCCACCTATTCATCTGTATTCTCCGAGGACATCAGGATACACACGGGGAGCAGCGCACATGTGCACTTGTTGCCCTCTGAATGGAGACGGCCTCCCTGCTGCTAACATCCTGTCACTACTCTGGCCCTGGTCATTGTGCCACACGACAGTAGACTCCCCAACATGCACGGGGCCCTGACACTGGTGCCACCACCATGTCCAGGTTCTAAGCACAGGTTCTGGCCAAAGGAGCCCTCCATCACTCTGCCCTCCTTCCAATGCCCAGCACCTTCTACTACCTGAGGCCAACAGCCATCCTTGCTGAATTTCAGCTGGGGTAGGGGGCATGGCAAGGAGAATCTCACACAGAGACAGGCATGAGATGAATAATGTGAACAGAAGTATTCTTGGTGTCCCCAGCTGGAACTCAAATCCTATTTTTCGACAGAATACATGTGACTGATGTTGACTTGCTAGTGAGGTTCAATAATTCTAGGAGGATCTAAGAGGATCTTGATTAGACATTTACATTATTCAGGGCCTCGTGGATGACCCCAAGGCCCTACTCATCATCGATAATATTGTTTCTATGGGAAAATGTGCTTCAAGTCGCTTAGGACTGTCCTCCAAAGAAATTCTAGCAAACAAACCCATTTGCAAGCTGGGCACCATCTGCCTTCTAGCACTGGATGTTCTCCCACTCGCTCCCTTCGACCTAACCTGTTTTCTCATGGCCAACTTCTGGGTGGCCCGTGAGAACAATTGCTCCTCTGAGACTACAGCAGGCGTAAGCAATGAGAAGAGGGTGAAAGTTCTAGGGAAAGGTCCCCGCAGCAGAGGGAGGGAGTGAGGAGAGGGAAGGAGACAGAGCTGGACTCATTCACCAGAAGGCAGGGATGGGGAAGCCTGTGCTATTGAGAGGCTCCAAGGAAGGAAGCCTTTTACGGGAATGGGAATGGACCTCTGAGGCAAGCAGGATGGATGTCTTGAAGAAAGCACAAGCTGTGGAAGAGGCAGACATGGGCACGTCTTGTCATTGAGTGGAAGTGGTGATTTTTTAAGCTAATGCCTTAAGCTCTCAGAAAGTTCAGTTTTCTGATCTCTAGAATGGAGATATTGTTAATTTCCGAGGGTATTTGTGAAGATGAGAATCACTTTGTCAATGTGACCCACGCCATCCCCGGCAGCACAGGGCAGACAGTTGAATGTCGCTTCTGCTTGCTTTCCTCCTTTGAGAGCTGCAGTGTGGTCCAGGGGAAAGAGCAAAAAGAAAGGGGCTTGGGTTCCAGCACAGAATTGGCACCGGGGAGTGCCTTTGCACACTGCCCCAGGGTGGGTCACCTGTGCTGTTCCAGTAGGATGCCCTCAGAGACCTTTGGTGGGTCCAAAATGAATTAATGTATGCGTGAATGCCTGTGACCAGCTGGTGCTTGAGAAGTGTTATTATTAATTCAGGATTTCAACAAAGGTGTGTTGAGTGCCCACTCTGGGTCAGGCACTGTTCTAGAAGAATGAATCCCGGCAAGGAGAAGGAGAGCAACAGGGCTGTTATGCAACTTGGGGGTGATGAGATGTGACCAGAGACCTGAGTGGAGAGAAGAAGGAGGAGAGCCATAAAGCTAGGTAAAGAGGGGCCCGGGCAGAGGGAAGAGCACAACGAAAGGCGGGGCTATTGGAGCCTGCCTGGGCCTCTTTGGGAACCAGGGAGAAGTCCCTTGGATGGCTGTTGGGACTGTAGAGGGAGCAGGGACAGGATAGGTAGGGGAGAAACTGGTGGCCCACTGGTGTGCACTCTACAGCCCACAGAGAGGCCTTTCTACTTACTTCTGGAATGTGGGGAAGCCCTGGAAAGGGCTTAAGGAATCCATATGGAGAAGAGACCATACATAGTGCACGAATGGTGGGTGGTGGGAGTCGGCAAGCCTGGGAGGCTCAGTGGTACAAGCCGACGGTGCTGGGGCCCGGGGGACAGTGCTGAGGCTTGGATACATGCTGATGGAATGTGTATTTTGAAATTAAAGCCAATAAGATTTGCTGATGGGTGTGGGTTGTGGAGAGAGCGACAGAAAGAGGGGAGCTGAGAAGAAATCAGTGTTGCTGCTTTTACTCTAAAGGAGACTGGGAATTCACAGTGGGAGAAATAGTTTTGGGGAGTTGTGTTTGCTTCAGGGCATATTGGGTTTGATGTGTCCTCGGGTGTCTGTGGGATGGAAGGCAGGCCCTGGGGTGCAGAAGGACACAGGCCTGGGACACATGCTGCGGAGGCCTCAGCAGGGCCCACTGATTAAGAACGCTTCTTACAGGATGGACCAAGGAGCTACTTGTAAGACACATCACAGTGTCCGAGAGGTGTGGCACCAGATTCATCGTCTGGGGAATGCGAGTAGAGAAGGATGGAACCTCCACCCGACCTGGGCGGCATTGCGAAGGTCAGTGGGGACACACTCCAAGGGCGGAGGCTGACAAGGCATGTCCTTATGCAGAAGAGCCACTTTCTGACCCAAATTCTGCATGTTTCCCTTCGTTATGGCTTGTGCTTTATTCTTCTAATTTAAAAAATTAGGAAATGTTTCAGACATACTGAATACCAAAAATCAAAGAACGCACACTCCACCCAGATTTGTAATTTGTGAACATTTTGCCACTTTGCTTTATTCACTTTGACTCCAACTAACGTCTTGCCCCCACCCCCCTCTTTCCCTCCCAGCAGCTTTAGCAAGCTAATGAGAACAGCACCCAGCAAATGGAAAGTTCTCAATGAAGTCGGGCACTGTGGTCCTGGTGGACGTGGCTGTTATTGTTATTATCACGCTGACGCATATCCTCATGCCTTTTCTAGCTTTTCTTCCCTAAATGGATCTTCATGACAGTGGACAGTACAATTTTCTACCTTCTCAAAAAAAAAAAAAAATAGCATAGGTGGTTAATTTTCATGCTGTATTTTTATTTGTGCCTGGCTGTTTTCACTCAACCTTGTGTTTCTGAAGTGTCGGGTTTTGTTCTCTGTCGAGGCAGAAATAGCTTAGAAAGTAAGAGTAACGGGGGGAGCAAATAAATTCTGTGCAAAGAGAGAACAGTCGGGGTGCTTGGAAGTCCCAGCCCCCTCTGTCCTGTCACCCTTTACCTGGCTGCTTGCTTGCACTGCTAGGGCAGAGGAAGGCCAGGCTCGCTCAGGGTGCAGCGATATTTAACGCTAGCTTCACAGACCATCTGGTCTGATAGCCCCCAGCTCGTTCCACTGCTTGATCTCCAACAAGGAGCTGGAAGTGGGTGACAGTCCTCACCCCCAAGGAGTTTAGAACTCTGGGGCAGCCTCATTTTATTAACGAACTGACAATCACATTCACTTCTACAAGCAAAGTGAAAGTTATGGCACATGGATGCAACACTGCCCGTTACTGTTACTTTCCTGCTCTCTCCTATTCCAATTCCCTGTGTTATTTTTATTTCAGAGTCTTAACAGGAGAAGCAGTGTTTAGATTTAAGCTCCAAAGAGGTGAGGCGAGGCAGAGGGCACATTCCATGTAAGGATTTTTCAGGCATGGGTTTCAAAGTGGCCATTTGACCAACACCATCATGGAGCTTAAGCTGGAGGTCAGGACTGGTTTTCAAGACCCCGCTGCCAGGCTGTGGCCCAATGGCAACCTCTGGGCTGGAGGTTTCAAAGCAACGTCACCGTGAGACCACCTATGTGGCGGGTGGGTGTCCATGGGGTCAGATGGAGGGAGGCCTGTGGCTCCTGCTCTTGCAAAGTTTAAGTTCTGTGGCTTTTTTCTTTTGTTTTTTCCCTTGCTCGGGACCGAAGGAGAGATGTATGATGAACTGCCCAGGGTGGGCTTTGCCGCTCAGGTCTGCTGGCCCATGCGAGGAGGGGGGATCGGGCCCAAAGTTTCCGACCTGACCACACTCTGGAGGGGGAGTGGTCCTCGAGGTGATGAGGGAGCCAAGCTTCCTCTGCCTAACCTTTCACTGGAATGAAGAGCTTTTCACGTTCCAGGTGATGATAGAACAGCAGGGGGAGGGGGGCACATGAGAATCAGCTTGAAGCGGGTAAGCAGAGAAGCGACACTGTGGCCCCTTAGGTGGGGCAGCTCAGGGTGTCCCCTGCAGCCTCTCTGCTCCCACTGCCCCCTGCACCCCTCAGGCTTCTCCCCACTGTCCTGACGCTCTGAATTTACAGCAGCAGGTGCCTGAGTCCTGAGGAATTTCTGCACCTTGGAATGTCTCCTCTGAGCATGGCAACACCTCCCACCCACAAACCCTTTCACCTTTGATCCCTTGCCATGTGCATTCGTGGGTTTCCATTTGATCCTATGCTCCCAGTTCGCTCCAGAATCTGCTTTTGTGTTTCCTTTCCTCTGCTTCCCTTCCCCTGCCCAACCCTCCTTTCTTCTGTGGCCCCAGCTCACGGGCATCCTCCCTCCTTTGAAGGAGATTGGGGAGGGGGGGGATTCCTTTTAGTTCATCTGTTTTGTTTCGTTTTTTTAACTATGCAGTACACAAAGAATTCAGGGAAAAAGGGTTGAAGAAAAATAAGAGAGGAAAACCTAGTGGATTTGGAGGTGAAGGAAAGTAAACTTGCATCCCACTTCCCCTAACCTCAGATATATTTCTTTTCTTGGCCAAGTTCTCGGTTACTCACCACAGTGCTCTTATTTTGGGCCCTAAGGGACAGGCGAAGGCTCTTTCCTGCTCAGCACATACTTAATACTTAAAAGAAATACCCTTCCTTTGTCTAGCGGTGCACTTGTTGCGAAGCAGTGCAAAGACAGGGCACCCAAGAGGCCACGTGCTAGAAACCCAGGGCCAGTTCTGC
Source organism: Vulpes lagopus (assembly GCF_018345385.1). NCBI lineage: Eukaryota > Metazoa > Chordata > Mammalia > Carnivora > Canidae > Vulpes > Vulpes lagopus. The sequence continues at coordinate 9,005,815 of NC_054834.1, forward strand.
CGAAGGCTGACGCCTTGTGAGTGGTTCAAAAACGACCTGAGTCAGAAAACCAACAAACAACCACAACGTGGTGGCTCTTTGTCTTGGGCTGTGTACTTTCTGGAAACCGTTTCTCTAGCCCGCAGCGAGCCTGGGCTTTGGTTGGGAGGCCCAGAGGTGTAGCTTCTTCACCCAATGCTTGCAAAATGTTTATAGGGAACTCAAATACCTTCCACAGATTACTCTGATTCTCCATCTGATTTCTCCACCAGCTGTTCGCTGCCTGATTCATTGTGCAGATTTCTTTCTGGTGTAGTGGCTATTCCCCAGTTACCCACCAGAATGCTAGGTCTTACAGGTGTATAGCATGTTTGTAATGCTTGTTCATATGCTCCCGGGGAAAAAAAAATCATAAAATACAATCTTATGTGTAATTTTCCTGAATACTAAATGCTTTGCCCTAAACTTTTAAGATAGTGTATCAGCTGAAGGATGCCAGGAATTACTTCACCTCTTGTATATGTACCTGCTATAGATTATGTTCGTTTTCAAATTAATTTCAAAGCCAGCTGTGACTTTTTTGCTAAAAGTAATCCTTGGTGGTACGCGTTAGCAACTGCCATTTACAACTTAAAGAGACAACTAGCTGCACAACCTGAGGAATTAAAAATACGTGGCGTCTGGATTGTTTATTGTGGTTTTACATTTTGAGTTTAAGTCTTCTTAATCATATTGTCTGTAACACTTAATAAAGTTTTAGGGGAAGAGGAACATAATGTTGGAACTTCGCGGTGATTTATTTCTCCTTACTTTTTCTACTACAGTCATTTAGCTGTCTCTATAATGATGCCAAAATAGATAGATAGGTTCCTGTGCCACGGGGACTTATGGGAAGTTCAAGCTGAGAATGAAAGTACCTATGTAATCTGAATCCAAGAGGACAGCCCTCTAGCTGCCACAGTTGTCTATTCTGACCCATAGGACAGTGGGATGGATGGTCACCTGCCCAGCTACTTAATGAGCTGAGTCAACTCTGACAGAGCTGGGAGGAAGTCTCTCCTTCAGAGTGGACAGTTCTGAGGCCACCCTCCATTGTCTCTTATTTATGTGGAGTGTTAGTACTTTAAAACAGCTGGGTTTTTCTTTTTCTCTTTTCCTGTTTTTTGTATAGAATTGACACAGTGATTATATCTAATATGAGAAAGAGGAAAAGAAAGAGAAAAAGAAAGAAAAGAAAAGAAAAGAAAAGAAAAGAAAAGAAAAGAAAAGAAAAGAAAAGAAGAAAAGAAAAGAAAAGAAAAAAGAAAGCAAGAAACCTCTAGCCTATGCCATGCACTTCAAGTTAGGTTTCCTCAGAAAATTTGAAACCTTAGAAATGTTTTTCATTCAAGCCATACAGAGATGTAAATAATAAGTATATAGATTCAAACTCTTCTAAGTAATGCTGGAAACAAGGCAGCCAGTGTTCCAACAAGGGCAAGACCTCACTTGTTGTATGCTTTTTAGGGCTCTTATCACTGTCAATTTTAGCTTGATGAAAGTACTACCACATGTCAGAGACAATGCCATATGTTCACCAAAAACAATTTATTTTCCTTCTGGGCATACAGGAAGACTACATTTCCCAGTTTCTTTTGCAATTAGTTTTGGGCCGTGAGTCCTGGATTCCATCCAGTGCGAGGCAAGCAAGGCTTTGTATGCCACTTCCAGGCCTGGCCACAGCCTCCCCGCTCCTGCCCCGTCTGTAACACCTCTCTGCTCCTGATTCAGGAGCCCTGAGACCACATAGTGGTGGCACTGCAGCAGAAAGCTTCTGAGTGCCTGAAGGGCCGCACGAGATGATGTCCTCTTCGCCGTGACCCTTTGGGCTGTGACAGGGGGCAGACAATGATTAATTATTTGAGATTCAGGGGCTGCTTGTTATAGCAGCTAGCATCACTGACCACAGCCAATGTTCACCATATTAAATCACAGACGTTCTCTCTGTTGATTATTTCTTGCCTCACCCATGCCTGTCATTTCAGGTAAAAATTAGGAAAATAGTTCATCTACACAAGTGCTTCTACTGTCTCCGTATCTGCTGTTTCTCCCCTTCGTCCCTGCTCCCCCAACACACACACACACACACACACACACACACACACACCGCTTCCCCTTTGCAAGCCCCTTTTTTGGCTTTGAAATGGCAAGCAGGCCTGTCAGTGAAGACCCCTTGGGCTTCAAGGACATCAATCAGCTTCATAGCTACAGGTAAAGTTCTTTCCTTCGGGAACCTTTTTTTGAGCATGGAATATATTTTGCTCCCTCCAGTCACAGAGTGAAGTCAAGGATAGAGCTAGCTGCTTGTCATAAGCCTGAATGAATAAGAGGGAGAAATTTTATATTCACTGCTATCTGTTACTTTCTCTTTTTTGAGTAATTCACTCCACCCTGCCTGAATTACTGCATTAATCTAGCGACTACTCGGTGGTCACTACTAAAGCATGAGCTCTTAGGAAAGGGACTCCTGCTTATTCCCTTTCCATCCTCAGTATTTGGCACCTCCTAGGTGCTCAAAAAAATGTTGGCTATTGTTTAGCGATAAGATTATACACCAGGAAACGAATTGGCTTTGACTCTGTCAAGAGGAATTAGGGCAATTTCATGGGACTGGGACAGCTGTCTGGCCCCTCTCTTCATCCACGGTTATTTGAATCCCAGATCTGATACTTAAAGGAAATGAAATGTTAAATATAAATACCACCTTTTAATTCACCTTCCAATAACTTCTTTTTCCCTTGCCTCAAAAGAAGTAGGAGGACGAGAAGAAAGAGGAAAAAGAAAAGAGAAGAGAAAGCTTGTAAGAGGCCCGTTTTCCTTTCAAAGCAGAAAACAGAGATCTCAAGTGCTTACAAAATCTGCCCGTTACAACTCATATTTATAGTAAGCAGGGTAGCAGAGTTCGGTAGAGGAAATGGAAAAAGTACGGGAGCAGACATTGCATTTGCTAAGTACAAATGTAAAACTACAGTTTCCACCTTCACTCTCCAGTGTTAATTTTTGAAATCCCCATAGTAGGAAATCCACTTGAATTTTGTTTGCCTTTGGATCTATTTTTAAATGAACAAATCTTAGTGCTTCTGGTATATGTATGTACTAGAGACAGTCTTAACCTAAGACGTTAAGAGAGGAGCCTGGGGGCAATTTATCAATGACAGAGCCCAACACCAGAAGAGAAATTGTAATGGCTTTTTAACAAAGGTTCTATTTTTAAGACCTAATTGGCTTATCCACTGGGATTATTTCTGGTATTAAAATTTTTTTAAAGGGATTGTTCCAAGAAATTCAGACAGGATGTATGGTAAAAATCATCACTGAGGTGATACAACAGCAGTAAATATTTATTGTTGCAAAATAAGAAGTTCTAGAATATCTGGGGACTTGCCTGCAATGGTAGTGAGTTATGAGAGGCATCACAACCAAGGCCTGCTTTTGTCTTTCTCCTCGCAGCCGGAGAAATAAATGCAACCCCTAGACTCATCGGAACATCCAAGAGGACCCAAAATCTGTCCCTTGGGGATTTGGTCAAACTCCTGCCTACTGATTCTTCACTTTCCCTGACCTTCCCACTCTTCTTTCCTTATCCCTGTTGGTCTTTCTAGCTGCCCCCACACACAGGTATTTCTTCATTTTCTTCATGCTTTATCATGCTCTCACTTCTCCATCTCTCTCTCAGAATTTTTCCACGCCCAAAAAAATCAAATATGGAAGCCCAATGAGGAGTGTGGATATGGATAAAGCCAACGGTAATGCTCCACCAGATTTCTTCCAGCTTTTAGGGACCCCAGTCTATCAATCACCCTCTCCTGTGCCTGTACACCCTATGTCTCTCTCTCTCTCTCTCTCTCTCTCTCTCTCTCCTATTACTATATATAGGCAGAAGGGTCTTCTATCTTACAAGACAATCTTTTCTTGGAAGCAAATGTCCTGTTAGCACAGGTACTCTACCTCCTACCTGTGTTCCCTCAAAGACTCATCTATATTTCTTGTCTCTATTGGCTTGTTTCCCATTTATCCTCAGGCTACTAAAATTCAAACCCTGGCTTCCATCTCTATCCCTCCAGTGAAACTGCTTTTCCTGGTATGCCAAGATTTCTGGTGACCCATGTCCATGGTAATAAATAAGAAGCTTTAAAACATGAAGCATCTTTTAGGGCTACTGCCCCCTGTGGAGGAAAGAAGTCCTTGGTGGTTCTTTATGAAGAGGTAATCATGGTCTAGTGCCATATTGCCTTGCCTTCCTGACTACAGCTGATGCCACCCCAGGGAGTAGGAATATACAAGTGACCCAAGGCCTCTAAAAACCTATGGACTATGAGGTCCTTCTCCATTTATAAAAATGGGGATGAACTAGGCCAGTTGGATTTTCTCCTTAAAAGGCCAGTAGAGATGGAATCTGGTTGTGGAGCCAAATCTCTATGTAGATTTTCATAGAGAAACAAAGAGTTAGAGTTGATAGCAGGCAGCCTGACTAGAGAGCTTCCCATGTGTTCTTAAAGCACCTTCAGAAGGCAACACAATATCCTGATTGCAAGAGTTGTGTTATAACTTGAACAAACTGATTTCTAAAATGTATTCCATACTCTACAAGGCCTGACTTTTCTATAGTTCCTATTTTCCCCAAACCTGGTTGCATGAATAAGGTTCCTGTGCACTTCATTTTCTTTTCTTTTCTTTTCTTTTTTTTTTTTTTTTTTGCACTTCATTTTCTGAGTGTGTACTTGCCATAAATTCACCACTGCTTAAGAAAACTTGAATGAACATATTCTTTGCTAGCAAAAAGCCTGCATGGGTAATAGAGGCACCCCAAAATCATCTTATTTCTGTGATATATCACTCTGCTGATCACTATCTCCTTCCAGAAGTTCTGTCTCTTGGCTTAGGTGATACAAGTCTTCTCGGTATTCCTCCTATTTATGTGCCTATTCCTTTTCTTCCTTTCCCATCGTCTCTATTTCCTTATCTTAACCATTAAAAATAGGCACTCCCCAGGTATACCATGATCTACTTTTCTTAAACCTGTATACCCTTTCTTTGTAGAAGTAAATACACACTCATGGCTTCAACCTCCATAAATGACAGTTATTTTCTGGACACCTTATCTTCGTGGCATGTTCCACAACATCCTCAAATTCCACATAGTTAAGAACAAAGTCACAGACTTTTATTTTTTTTACAGAAAGAGAGCATGAGCAGGGTGGGGCAGAGGGAGAATCTTAAGCAGGCTTCATGCCTGATGTACAGAGCCCGATGTGTGGCTTGATCTCACAACTCTGAGACCATACCTGAGCCAAAATCAAGAGTCAGACACTTAGCCGACTGAGCCACTCAGGCACCCCTCAAAGTCATCATTATTTCACACAAGTCAGCTGTCTTGTATCCTTCCAGGAGTGGATAGCAGCATTGTTAGCTTAATATCACCTACCCAAATTACTCCATGCTCTAAGGTCTCTCTAATATATCTTCACCCTACCCTCCTCCATTGCTACCTTCTTTAGGTCCTCCCTCACTTCTCAATGATTGTGATGTTCCTCCTTTGTGCTCATATGGTATCTTCTGTGTACCTCTGTCATAGTGCCAACCCGCCATGCTGAGAGTGCTGAGTTCCTCTGTCTCCTCCTAGACTGTGAGTTTTTGTGGGTAGAGATCCAGTTGTAGTCATATTCTGGTACTTCTACCAGTTAGCGCAGTAATGGCCAATTGCAGATATATATTGATTTTTTTAGTAGATAATAAGTAAATGAATAAATCAATAAAATTTAAACATGCCTGAACCATACATAAAAATGAAGACACTCCAGATACCTAATTGCATCAAAACCCACTCCACTAAAAATGGGAAATGTAATATTGAACAACAGAGGTGTTGGTTCATAATCTCCAAACGTCACCCCTCAAAAGAACCTCTCTTCTGAAAAGATGCTAGAATCAAACATTTTTCACTTGCTCTACTCCCATCGCCTTCTCAGGCTCCTTCTTTACAAGACCTTCATGCAGCTCTTATTTGACTTTTGTGACTCAGTCTGTGTGTATGTCTGTGTGTGTGTGTGTATGTGTGTGTGTGTGTATTTATACCAAGCCAGGCCCTGGCTCTCAGGTTAATAGACATACCTAATACTACAGAGTTGTAATGAACTCACTCATCAGGATTCTGTTCATTCCATATGAGAGAGGACCTTCTGTACTCAATGGGACTGCTGAAGAACGCCTTTTAACAACCTCTTCAGCTTTATTTTTTTAAAATATTTTATTTATTTGAGAGAGTGAGGAAGAGAGAAAGCATATGAGCAGGGTAGAGGGAGAGGGAGAAGCAGACTTCCCGCCAAGCGGAGAGCCCGATGTAGAGCCTGATGTAGGGCTCGATCTCAGAACCCTGGAATCATGATCTGAGCTGAAGGCAGATGCTTAACTGACTGAGCCACCCGGTGCCCCACCTCTTCAGCTTTAAAATGCATAAGCCGTTGACTCAAAGGGAAGAATCTGTGCAAGAGCCTGAAGAACCAAATGCTGGTATGATACCTCTTAATTGAGTTTATCCTAGATTTTGCTGATGACAGGAAAATCTTTTTATTTTGTCTGTGTGTGTGTGTGTGTATGTGTGTGTGAGAGAGAGAATGCATGTACACACACTCAAATGTACTTATATAAATATATATAATAAAATATGGTGTCATCATTGCTTATTTTAATTTGCCCAAACTAAGGGAAAGAAATATTAGCATATACAGTATAGAATAATAAATTTATGTGTAACATTTACACCTAAAAAGAAAATTGAAGATGGAAAAAAATAATAATATGAGCTAAAATGTATTTAACACTCAAAATATTCAGGCACTAGTAAGTGCTTTATAAGCATCATCTTTTAAAAATCCTTATACCTTGTTTATAGGTAAGAAAACTGAGGTTCTGGGTAGTTGAGTCACACTTGCAAAATGACAGGACCAGGATTTAAAATCAGGTATATTCATTTTTGAAATCAGGCTTTTAACAGTAATAACACTCTGCTTATCTAATTTACCTCAGAAAGTCCAATGTGCTTAGTTTCCAAATAAGGAAGCTAAGGCCCAGGGGTGTGAAATAGCCTTTCCAAGGGCACACAGTTGGTCAGGAACAGTCAGGACTAGGCAGGAATTAGGGCATCTTGCCTCACTATTGAAATACATGACTCCTAAAGACAGATATCATGGGGCATCTTGCCTCACTATTGGAATACATGACTCCTAAAGACAGATATCAATGAATAACAAAGACAAGTCTAGGAGGTGAGCAAAGTCAAGTGATATGCCTTCCTCTTCTGCTTAACTTTGGGATGACCTGCATTCAGTCTATTATGAAATCTCCAAGAGACAACAATTACATTCATGGGAAGGAAAATAGTCTGTTTGAATGACACATACAAGAGATATTTTTGCATAAAAGCAGGGGATTGAGCCACTTATGGACTCTTAAAGATCAAAAGGCCCTTGGAGGAATGTTATTCCTCATCACCAGCTTCTTATCCCAACTCACAGCTGACTGACTTCCTTATTAGGCTTGGACAATGGAAGGGCAAAGAATTTAAATGAAGGAGGCTTTGTGAAACTGCAGAAGAGTAAGGCTCGGGGAATGGAGGCGATGTCTCTAGGGAGCATGGCTGGAAGTAGACCATTTGGGCTGTGAGGGAGGAGACATGCCCAAGCATTGAGACGCCTCTGTGCAGATAATCTAGACTTGGCCAAACACAGTTTTTACAAATCTAAGTCTTCTTAGTTTTCCAGATGGCCACTCCCACTTGTTCAGATTGCCTGGGCCTCTGCCGCTGGATATCTGATGTCCTCTAGCTGCAGGTGATGCCAGGAGCCAGTCTGTAGATGCACCTGGGAATCAACCAGCTCTCTTGGGCCTGGAATGTCTCTAGGAATTGAGCCCCTGTGTTGCCCTCACCTACTCCTGCGCTTCCCTTGCTGGCAAACAGAGTAAGGTTGGGGTGTCCTAGGGACATGTAGCCAGACGGCCCTTCCAAACTACTTCCAAGTTAGCCTCATCAGATTACTGAGCTTCCATCTGCCTGTCCAGCTTCCTCCTGTAGATGCTTCCTCAAGAGCCATAGTGTTTTCCTAAATTTTTCTGTATTGACTATGTTTTCATTATATGGCCTGGTCCTTGGGCAATCTGCTGGTTTCTGCTATGAAACAGAGTAATTTCCTCCAGATTCCACCTGCTTTGGCAAACTGCCCTTTCCTTCCTCACTAATCTTGGTGTATTGAAGATCTATCAATGTGAGGCCTCACATCAAGATCTCCAATTCTAGAGCATTGAGCATCAAATCATATACTTATTCCTCGAAGATGTAAGTAAGATTGGCCTATATGTGGCCTGTCAATGATCCTTTCCAACTCATGAGATTACACGGAAACAGTTACCATAACTGCGGATAAGCTACTGCTACTTCTTCTCTCACCATTACTGATTAGGATCTTGTGGGTGATGGGCATTGTGCTGAATGCTTCACATGTATGAACTCGTTTAATTTTTACAACTGTAAGAGGTGGTAGATATCCTTCTTACTTCCTTTTTATACTTCAGGAAATTGATATTTACAGAATTGAAGTCGGAGATTGCCAACTGCTATGCCATGGCACCACATGGGGAAGAGGTTATGAGTCTTCTGATAATCTCACTCTTTATGGCAGCTGCACCAGACCCTCTGGCCCCTGCCTCAGTTGGCCCCATTTCTTTGGGTTCTTATCCCAGCGTTTGTGCAAATATTATCAATTTTCCCTGATTCCATGACATTAAAAATGTTGTGAAGCCATTTGGTTAAGTGGTGGAACCACTCTGAATTCAAATCTGTGGAAATCAGAACCCGATCTGAAGGTAAACATCATAATGATGTTTTCCCTAACAAAACAAATCAAAGGGGAGGGAGCGACAAAACTAGGTTAAAATTCCTCAAGGGTGGTCATTAAAGAGCAGCATTAATCAGAACCACCAGAGTTTCTCTAATTCTATAAGATTTAGAGAAAAGCGTGACAGTGAGGAGCAAAGAGGAAAATCAGATTGAAGAGGAAGTTACAATGGTGATGGTTTAGAAGAGAAGGCTGGGACTGTCTTGAATGGAATCTCAGTCTTCAAAGAATCCCCCAGGAGGAAATTATTCTCAACGTTCATAGAAGCATGGACAGGATAAAGTAGATTTAAAGCAGGATGGATTTGGGGTTGAACATCTGCAACTTTGACCATAAGTTTGATGAAATGAACTGACTACTCAGGACCACCTGGAACCCTCTGAGAACAAAACCTCAGCAGTGTTGTAGGGGTTTGACATCCTACTTCTTAAAAGCTGGAATTTGGTTCAAAATATCTAGCCACAGGTACTTGTAGACTTGAAATTTTTTTAGCCTTTTAGTTTTCTTTTACAGGCAAAAGATCTCATTAAACTTAATGATTTTCACTTGGATGCTTGGTTACTTAAGGGTTTGGAAGTATATCTATCCATCACTCCTAAAAGTTTCTCCAAGTGCTTTCCAAGATGCACACAGTACTTAAGGAGCCCTTTTGTCTCACTGCTGTGCATTTGTGGTGTTTTCTCTGAGGCTCCTTAGATGACCTGTCTCACACACACAATGATCTTAGACTGAGGCATAGCAACACTCTCATTTCATGCTCCGCCTATAGCTTGATAATACACATGGAATCATTTAATATGTTTGAAAGCAAAGCACTAGCATTTTTATATTAAAAAGCACCCCAAAGGAATACGTGTTCTTTTCATAAGGACATAAAACAAATGACAACTGCCATTACATCAACTGTATAGAAGAAATATTGATGTCTGACATTGGAGGGATTAACAGGTTCCTAGGCTGGGTTCACATTTGGATGATACCAAAGTGATGGCTCCCTAAATGGTTTACAAGAACTTGAACTTTGGAGGGAAGCTTTAAGAAGGCTCAAGTCCATCTCAGAGTATTTTTTATATGCTGCTGGCCACAACTGCTTGCACACACACCTCTCCACATGAAAGCAAGTCATCTTGCTTGAAGGTGTTATCAGCTTGCGGGCTGTCAGCTTGGGCTGAGGCAGAGAACCCCAAACATATTTTGGCTTCCAGACAGTGAACCAGCAAAATGATTTTCTTTCTAACTGAACCCAAGGAAGAAAACCTCTCATGTCTGGTTTGATGAATGAGTTATTCAGAAGCAATGAGTTCATCTCTTTTGGCATCCAGGGATCGGTGAAGGCCCATATAAATAGTAAACAATGCTTTTTTGGCGTTGCGTCCCAACTCAAACAGTATGTTACATGCAGCCAGCCAGACTCTGCCCTTGGACACACCCAGATGAGTCCCACTGTAGTCAACGAAAACTATGGGGGAATTTCAGGAGAGTAAAATTCAGCTGGAGGGCGATGCTTGAAGGTCTGAGGGCTGGGTTTGAGGCCAGGGCCTGGCTCAACTGGTTGGATTCACGTGCCTTTAAAGACTATGCCTTTTTTTCTTTGCAGTATGTTAACTAGCATGCTTCAAGCAGGCATGGGAAAACTGATCCAGGAGCCAGTGAGTCCTAAACTGTCCAACTGTCTGAAGTCATACTATAAAAAGACACAGTCATTTTACTTCTGATGTGTGCTTTCGTGTAGACATATCAAGCTGACCACAAATAAAAGTGAAAACAGATCCAGAATAAGTACGGCAAACAATGGAAAACAAATGGGTCCTGGAGTACAGATGAAAAAGACTGGTTTTGCATGCCCCCATATTCCGCTGCTTTTTTCCCTAAAAATGTCTTCTTAACATTAAATTATGCACGTGGGTGCAAAATCAGTCCCATGGTGCCAACATTTTTTTTTTTTCTGCACTCAAGCTGGGAGAAACGGAGTGCTCTTCTATGACAATGGCTCTGATCTTTTATTAAGGCAAATTAGGATGCACTGTTTGCCCAGTGGAAGTTGGGTATCATTCAGAACATATACATGACAGGGACTTTGTCTTGAGTGCCTTATCATGGTTTCTAACAGATGCCTTTACTTAAGATATCCAGTCCTTGTCACCCCCAACAGCAATATTGATTACACGGAAAAAATGTTTTTTTTCTGACAAGAACAATGGCCCAGACAGTGATATTCTTAAGAGGAAAGTGAACAATCCCACTATTCCCTGCTCCTGGATGTAGAAAGGGATGCAGGGGGAGGTGCAGTATCCTCTTGATTCCTTCTCTTATAGCTCACATGGTTGGAAAAGTCCTTATTAAACATCTAGTATGTGCCAAGCATCTTTCTAGGTGCTGCAGAGATAGCATTCAATTAAGAACTCCAAGTGTCTGCTCTCAGGAGTAGAGAAAATCAACACATCAGTATTGTCTTGTTCATTTATGCAGTTGCTTAATTTTTGGTAAACCCCTGCTCTCTAGTTTTATGTCCAGTGTTCTATTTATGCACAAGGAGTGTGACACTGCCAACATTCGTAAGTGTTTGGAAGACAGGAAGAAATCTACTCGCTTTTCTCTCTGGGGCAGTCATCAATTCCTAGGTGATCACGATCAGCATCCTGGAAACAATGAATGAAATACCATTGACTCAAAATCCCATGTGCCATTCAGTCACCCTACTATGATGGACTGCTTTTCATGTGGGAAGTGAATAAGCCTCATGTAGTGTAGCTGATCTTTCTAGATGATACATAGAAAAAGTAATATAAATCACTCTTTTCTTCTTCCAAAAGCAAATGTAGTCAGCGTACCACCCTTCCCACTATGGATTGTAACAATATATTTTGAATAAAACTAGCATTTGAAAATGTACCAAATGCAATAGCACAAACGTCCTAGGAATGGTTTTTAATTTACGTTATGATTTTCTTCAGAACTGCTGCTTGGTTTCTGTAGCTTACCCAAAGGACCTGTCCCTAGTTGTATGATCACATTATTTGTGTAACTCTTTTAATAGCTGTCAAAATTAATGAGTGTCTATGATTTCTAATGGTTCAAAAATGTCATTTTGGAAGATGGACTCTTGTTTACTTCTGGAGGAAGAACTAAGAAGACAGCATGAGGGAAGAGAGGACCACAGGAAATACAATGATTTTCTGAAGATTGAAATGAAAATGTGTCTTTCTGAGGCTTATAAGCAGAAAAAGACACAGGCTTTGGAGTCAGAAAAAAAAAAACTGGCTTGATTCCTGCTACACACTAGTTGTATGATTTTATTTATCTTATTTTTAAAAAATATTTTATTTATTTATTCATGAGACACACAGAGAGAAAGGCAGAGACACAGGCAGAAAGAAGAGAAGCAGGCTCCATGCAGGTAGCCCGACTCGGGACTCGATCCCGGGACTCCAGGATCATACCCTGGGCCAAAGGCAGACGCTCAGCCACTAGGCCACCCAGGCATCCCTACTCATCTTATTTTTTTAAAAAAATTTATTTATTCATTCATGAGAGACACACTGAGAGAGGCAGAGACATAGGCAGAGGGAGGAGTAGGCTTCCTGCAAGGAGCCCGATGTGGGACTCAATCCCACCACCGTGGGATCACAACCTGAGCCAAAGGCAGACACTCAACCACTGAGCCACCCAGGCGCTCCTAGTTGTATGATTTTAAACATAGATAAAACTGTCTAAGATCCATCTTCCCATCAATAAAATGGGAGCATTATACTTATAGAGCTGTTGTGAGGATAAAATGGAACAATACCTCTGAATGTCTTAATGTAAGGTCTTGGCACATCTGTGAGTACTCTACAAGTGGTTGCTGCTTTATATTATTACTATCATTGTAATTTTATCTTACTGTTACATGTCATGAAGCCAGATGGAGAATCTTGCTTGATCTTGACCATGAGTAGCAAGGAGAAGAAGAAAAGGAGTGAATAATAATAATAATAATAATAATAATAAGGCTTTGTTTTCCAAAAAAATTACAATGAAAAATAAAAGTCAGTATTTTATTTTATTTCATGATGACTAACTACTTGGAATAGGTAAAAATAATTTTTTTAAAGAAACATAACCGATTCCCAATTTCCCATAATCAGGGAATAAATGTTAGTATAATGGAATCATAAGTACTCTTTAAATTTTGTTTAAATTTCTTATTTTAGCAAACCCAAAGTGGAACCAAAAAAGTAAATAAAATCTAGTCATTTATGTATGTATCTTCTGGTGCAAAACAGGCTAAAATCTGAAGAATAGGAAAGAGGAGGGGATGGTTATGCTGAGTACCCCCACTTTCAGTTCCAAATTTGCAGTAAGTCGGCTTTTCAATGTTGTCATTTCTACCAGATGTCCATGAAAAGTGTGTGTGTGTGTTACACAAGGGACGGAAGAAATGGTCATGGATTTCTGGTTGGGTACCTTACACGAGCCTGGTGAAATGTGCAGCCTCTGGATATCCCCATTTGATGGGAACTGGGTGATCCTTTTTGTTCTCCATCGAGTCTCCAAGAGGAAGTTCACTGCTCACTACTTGTAATCACCAGGACCCACTGGGAAAGGTGTTTACAAGGCTTTAAAGATGACAAAGGGGAACTTGCAAGGATTTTATAGTCGGAACAGAAAAGCTCATCCATAATGAAGGGAAAAGGGAGATCAGAACACATAGTAAATGTAGACCCGGCAATAGAAGGCTTTTGAGGTTTTAAAATGCTGTTTTGGTGATGATCAAATTGAAAAGTCAGAAAGGAGACAATGTGAAAGTAAGCAACTGGGTGTGTGAGTGTGTGTGTGTGTGTGTGTGTGTGTGTGTGAGAGAGAGAGAGAGAGAGAGAGAGAGAGAGAACGCCAGCTGACACCACTGACCAAATTTCCATAGGGGATAGAAAAAAAAAAAACCCTTCATCCATTCTCCCTAACCCTGCCTCTTGCAGCATATCTTCAAGTCATTTGTCTGGTCTAGTTTGAAATGACTAAGTGATGGGGCTTCCAAAATGTTCCCAGTGAGACCATTCCACAGTCTACAAAATTTCACTGTTTCCTCTTATTTAGCTTAATTTTACTCCACTTCAATTCACTGTTTCTATTCAATGGGGTGGGAGGGGCGAGTCCGTCTGTTCTTTAAATTCATGTCATAGGAAACAGTTTCTGTTTTCTTTTCACTTTAATGATTGGGTTAAATCATCTGTAGCCATGCCTAACATTTGCTTGAAGGGACACAAGACTATACGCGGATTGTTTTCTTGTTCAAAAGAGCTACACTGGCCGGTCTGTGGGGTCAAATCCTCATCCAGGAAAATTGCGAGGGCAGTTTTAGTTGTATCCATCCTGGCCAGGAGCGGAGGGGTGGTGGGGGGGGGGCTACACATCTGATAAGCCACATATGACATAATATCTTTAGGGTTGTTTTTTCCCAATCCTACATCTAAGATACCTAAATATGAGTTTAAAGTCCAGCCCTATTTGAAATGTCCCACAAGCTTTCATTTCTAAACTTACTTCCTCAGAGGAGTACACTGCCATCTGCTACACCTTCCAGAAGAAGGGGCATTCTCTCCTTAAAAAAAACTCAAGTCTTCATGTTTAAGGTTAAGATTTTAGTCTATCTCACTATTGCCAGCTTCTCCACACCCCTTCTTCATTGCCTCGGTGAAACCTGCCTGTGAAGGTGAATTTGAGTTCTGCAGAGTTTCTTACCTGGGACGCACCCACAAGATAGAAGAGATGTCCAGGAGAAAATTCTAGTATCTTTCTATCCTCTTTGAAATAACCCCAAGTCTGTGGGAGCAAGGCACAGATCTAATGAAATATCTCTCCGATACCCTCAAGATGCTTCGAATTATTGGGGAGTGCTTACGTTAATAATAGGCCCAAAGCTCCAAGGCTTGGCAGATCAGAAATTTCTGTAGGTGAGGGCAAAATTAATAAATGCCTCAGGTGATCTGTATGCATGATAAAGTAAGAGCACCAAAGGTCTTGATGGCTTTGTCTCTAGCCAGGAGAGTGTTCGCAGATTTTTACTCTGTTTCCCCTTTCTTCTATGCATTGTCTTCCCCTTCCAGCAATTTCTACTTAAAATGGAACCGTCATCATTCCATATGGACAAGCCGATCTGGCTCATAGGAACCCCACTGTCTGCCCCCACACTGAGGGACCACTCTAGATCCACATAGAATCTGGAGCCAGGTGCCACATACTGGGTTTTGTGCCCCCCACCCAGCTTCCCATCTCTGTCTCAGTTTTCTCAAACCTCAAATGGTAGTAATCACAGTACCCACCTCACAGGCTAGTGTGAGGACTATGAGATTCTATTAATTAATATCTGGGTGCTTAAAATAAAGCCTGAAATACAGTAAACAACACTAGAATTGTGGACACAGTACATTTAGGACACTGAAGCTTCAACTGTGGTAGTCAATACAGAAGCCTCTGTATACCCTGAACACCTTCCTGGGTAGAAAAAAAAGAAATCGAGAAACTTAGGTGGATGGTGAAGAGTGTCAGAAAAAAAAAATAGGAAAATTGGTCTCTGTGGTATCCATCACCATCAGCAAAGACCTTAGAAGGCCACAGTACAACTCCCCCTTGCACCCCGGGGCCTGCCCCAGACCACAGCCTCTCTCATCTCATCGCCAAGAGCAGGGAACCTCAGCTGGAGGATCCCAGAGCCCCTGGTGCCCAGTGTTTTTCTGTAAAGAGAAAGGAGTAAGTCCTGCCTTTTGGCTGCGTTGGCAAGCTTGAATCTGGACGTTCATGACAATGCGTCTTGAATGTCAGAAATGAAAACAAACGTCTGCCCGGAGCACAATGTCATTTTCCAGGCGCATGGTGCCAGGAGCCACCGTAGCACTCGTGCTATGAAAGGATTCTCCTTGCCACAAAAAGATTCTGAATAAAATCTTGCTGATTTTCGGGAAGGTAGCCCTTCCAAAATTTGTTACCTGGCTCCGTCTGTGACAGGTTTGTTCTGGTAATGACTTTCTCACGGCAGGTATTGAGCATTGTGCTTGTTTCACAAACTCCCTTCACCGCATTTTCCAGCCTAGTGCCAACCCTAAGACTTCTCCATGCCAAGTTTTCTGAAAATTAATAAATCTACTGCCATAATCCTTACTGCTTCAGCTGACAAATTTAATAATGGACAGGATGCAAAGTGCAGGTTCCCTAATGGGATTGCTTTTTGTTTTTTGGTTGTTGTTGGATTTTCTTTTTTTTTAGTTTGTTTTGTTTTGTTTGTCTTTGACAAGTTTTAAAGAGTACCGCTTCTGAGATGTGGTCAAGGGCTATAAACCTAATCCTTAGCAATTTCTTCCTCAGCTCAAATAACCTAAATATTTTATGAACAGCAAAGGGTTTCGCATGTCAAGCATCAACCAACCAATCCTTGTTGATCCCTTGCTCTCTCTTTTCCTCTAGTTGTTTGGGTAATTTTCTTAAAAAACAAACAAACAACAAACTTCTATCAAATTTTCAAAGAAAATGCCCAGGGTGTTTTTAATATGCTTTCCTTAGAAGATTTCCAAAGTAGTATGCTATTCCTAACTAAAGCTGTCAACATTTTTCAATAACCCTGATGTTCATTTTTTGGTTTTTGTTTTTGTTTTGTTTTTTTAAAAGGCTTGATTTGAGTGGTTAGATAATAAAAGGACCAATTCTAGGCGATTCAAAGGGCCTCATGGTGCACAAGAGGAAGGTTAGCCCAAGATGTGCTTCACAGAAGAGGCAGTTCTGGTGGACTTCGAGGCCTTTTAAATGTGATCAAAGATGTGTTTGGGCCCAGGACACTCTGCCTTGAAGTAGTCCCTTTGCCCACCACAGCTGTGGGCTTCCTCAGCCCAAACTATTGACCACCAGCAAAGGAAAGACATTCATCCATGAAGTGTAGTGGAATCTTCCTAAAGCAATGATCTATAGGGATTTATAATGGTGCAATGTAGCGTAACTCATAATTAGGAATGACAAGTTATTATGTATTTGTGAACCTAATATTCTGGGGTAGAGCTCAACTAACAAAAATGACTTAAAAAACATAAAGAAATCAATATTTATTAATAAGTAGTAACGATGTCAGCCAGCATTTTAGGATCTTAGGTATTTTACCTTCTTGGACCATTATGATAATTATGTGAGATAGGCATCATTTTCTATGCTTTAAGGTAAGGATTATGTTGCTCAGAAAAGTTAAGTAGCATGCACAAGGCATCAAGAATACAGAGAAAACATAGCACTAAAGAAAATATGATATTTTTATTCAAAATACAAGACACCAATATACTTTGAAATACTACCCACTAGCATGAGGATATATTATATGCTAAAACCAGTTAAAACTTTACTTCTTATTTTGATTAAAGCTATGTCAGCAAGTTATGAATCTTGAGTTTATCTCTTATTACTGTTAACTTATAAACATTTCCTATGTCTTTTCCATATCATGATGTTCTAACTCAGCAATCCTAAAGAGATCTTTTTCTTTTATTTATATTTAAGCAGGTATATAGTGTTCGAAGTATCTCACAAAAAGGAGTGCACCCAGAAAACAACAGGATTCATCAGAAGGGCCAGCATAATTTCTTTGTCATAATTCATTAGTCTTAGCACAATCATTCATTCAACATATGCATTTATTGGTCCAGGTCTTACGCAAGGGACTGGGGATAAAAGATAAGTAAAATATGGGTCTACACTCAAGAAGGTCCCTGGGTAAAAGGGGAGCTATAGTAGCAAATTATTATTATAACACATTTTGATAGATGCTAGAAAATGTACCTGTATTGGAGTGTAAAGCAGCCTGGAGGACGTGTGTGTAGCTGAGGATTCCATCCGAGTGACTGATGCCTGAATTCTGAAGGAGGGATTAGAGCTCTCCTGGTGGACATGGTGGGGGTACATGCATCAAGCACAGGGACATAACACAGCAATATATCTAAGTGCCTTAAACATACGGTGTGAGTTTAGGAGTGGGGCAAGATAGAGAACATTGTTGGGGTCCCAGTTGTGAAGTCTTGGTAGTCCAGGCTATGGAGTTTAAATTCTGACCTTTATGCAAAGGCCATCCAGGGTACAAATCTAATATTGAGAGGCCCAGAACTTTAAAAATGCCCATCACACGCATTACCCCTTCTAAGCAAAACAACCCCTGGTTATTCCTTCTGGATTCCATGCCTTTGATTGGGAGACTGCAAGCTTGACAATGAGAAACAACAAGAACTGGTGTCTGACCCAAATATTGGACATGAGAAAGCCCACTGGCCTATAAGGTAGATAAGATGGAGAATTTAGAAATGGAGGAAGGAATACATTTAAGAGGCATATATGACTTGGAATGGAGGGCTCTGTTGACCAGATGGATGTGGATGAGGAAGAAGAAGCACCTTAGGGATGACTGCTAAGTTTCCAGCTGCAGTGGCTGATGAGGCAGATAATTCAAGGAGTAAACACAAGAAGAGGAAGAGATGTCAGAAGAGATAGACAGAGAGGCCTTGAGTTAAGAAATGGAAATGAAAGAGCTGTGTGTTGTGAAGAGAGTAGTCATATTTTCCAAATGAAAGATTGGTTTATGACTGCCCAGTGTGCAGGGGGGTTTTGTGTGTGTGAGAAAATAAGGCAAGTATTTCAACTTGGGTTATTACTACAGCTATGAAGTGCTGTGTTCTTTAAGTTAAATACCAAGATCAAAGGTCAGTTTTATGGTTAAAAATATCAATTCATGATGTGCTATTTCATACATACTAACTTAAAATGCATGAGATTAAACCATATATCACCTATTCTCCTCTCCATCCTATTAGATGTGTGAAAAGTTATCACAAAACTTAACTTAAAAGAGCCCCTTCAGATACCCTGAGTCTACAGATTGAGGAAAGTTGGCCATACCTACTAGAAAATGCTTTTTTGAAATATCCTGATCCTCTTACTATTTTGTTCACATCCCCGTTAACCCTGGCTCTACCTTGCCTTGCGCCTTGGACATTTGGCTTCTAGGCTATACCTGGCTTGTCTCCAGGGACCAGCCATAGGCTCATCTATTGCTGATGTCCACTCACTGCTACCCTCTTGATTAGCACTTGCATTGTGCCCAAACCACTGGGGTTACCAGTTGGCTCCAGATTTCCACTGGTTTAGATTCGCTGTGTAAAGTCAAACCCTTTCTCCAAAAAGGCAAACATATAAAAAAGGGATATAATCTTGGTGATATGATGACAGACAGTGACCATACTGAAAGGGGTGAGCACTGAATAATGTATAGAATTGTCAAATCACAATGTCATACACCAGAGACTAATATAACATTGTATGTCACCCACGGTTCCATAATAAAAGAAAATATTTTAAAGATATAACCTGTAGCTACACCTCCTGTAGGAGGCAATATAGCTTAGCAATTCAAGCCAGGGGTATAATGTCAGAAAAAAACTGGGTTCAAATTCCTGATCTGCTATTTCTGATGTTAAGATCTTGAACAGATGACCTTAATTGTTCCCTCCCTATGCTTTGTCTATAACAGGGATAATAGATGCTAGCCTCAAAGCCTCCTAGCTTTGAGGTACAAATATAATAATACAATATGTGTACAGTAATGAGCTTGGTATCTGACAGAGGGCAAAAGCTCAGTTTCTTCTCTTTCTCTTCTGCTTTCTCATTATTATGAATTCTCCATAACATTCTTATTGCCAGTGCAAATTCTGTCCATCTGCCATCTTACAAAGCACCATTTCAGAAATGAGATCCTTAGCCTTCAATTAGAAGTTCTTGCCTTAAAAAAAAAAAAAAAAAAGAAGTTCTTGCCTTAAAATATCTGTAATGTTCTCATCCTCTTTGAATATCTTTTTATATATTCATTTGTTTTCAGGGATTAATAACTAAATGGGACACCAATACTTGGATTCCAAACTCACTAGTCACCTTTGCTGTCCTATTTCAATGTTAGTAGATGTTGTGAACTATTTAGAGCAGTCAGGGAACTGAGTTTTTTTCTCTAAAAGGTATTTGTTGCACACAGAAAGAGAAAAGGAAATTCTAAAAGAAAAGAACTTTGAGATCTAAGATCCAGTTTATTATAAACAACTGAGAGTGTTAAAAAAATAATAAAAGAAACATTTAAAAGAGGTCAAAAAAGTATCTCGACAGAACTCTTTTCATTTATATTCTTTCAAGTAAAATATCACATATTCAAAATGTTCCTATTAATTTTCATATGCTGCCCTCGCTCAGCATGTTTGACTATTTCCCTTCATAATGTTTTGGCACAAAAATGTAAATAACATTGTGCTTCACCTTCCCAAGTCCTCACAGTCCGTTTTCTGGGCAATGGCAGGAAGACTACACTAACAGTCAGAAATGGTGCACATTCTGCTGGTTGAAATCCAAAAGTAGTTTTTAAAAAAGTTTTCTGTCACAACTTGTTCTGGGGAGTTTGTTCCCTGCCAACTAAAAACTATGATTTTCAGGAGAGTACAAACCCTCTTAAAAATCAGACATGATGACTGTGTCTCTGCACTGATTTGGATGGAAGCCCTACGAAAACTTCGATTTTGTACATCAGGTCAAGATCTGGAACCCTTGCTTTTCTACTTCAGATTTTATTTTCCTTGAAGAACTTCTGGAGCATTCCTATTTAACTGCTTTTGGGAGAGAAGCCAACTTCCCTTTCATCTAGTGAAAGAAGACCAGCTCCAAACGCATTTCAATTTGAGGATGGGGTACTACTGGAAATAGTTTCACAAGGAGCTATTTACAAAATGTTTCAATGTGATGATAAAGAGGAAGAGAGAGAACGATATTCTAGTCTTGGCCCTGCTGTTAACTACCTCTATGGTGTTCAGGAAGTCATTTTTACCTCTGTGCCTGCTTTCCTCAAGTGCACCTCAGGGAAGGGCCCCAGTCATGTAATATCCCACTCTTAGAGACATACAACATACTACATACCACATAAGTTCTTCAGTGAGGAAATCTGTAACTTTGTTTAAACAAGTGTTTCCCAAGCTTATTTGACCACGTAACTACAAATTAGGGTCCTATGAAATTCACTTTGGGAAACACTACTCCAGGTATACATTTACTCATCAGGAAAAAAAGATGAGGGTATTAGAAAAACATATATTAAGATTCCTGTAAAATTTTGTATTCCTTGATTGCTATAAATGTCTGTGGCATGAAATGAGAATTGGAGAATGAAAAAAAATTTTCAATTACATTTTAAAGAGAACATGAAACCTCTGTTTATGGAAATATGGTGGATTAACTATCATGGAAAAATCTTCTTGATCTAAGACATTTTTAAAAGTTAGGGTATATTTTGCAAATGTTTTAAATGTATGGCTGAGGTAAAATAAATCGTTGGGTGGTGGTGGGCTGTTGGGGGAGGTGGGGAGGACCCAACAGAGAGAGAAAATCATAAAAAGTTAATTTAGTAAGTTCTGAAGTGAGCAGGTGCCCCAAGACCATCTACAAAAGCTTACCGACCTACAGCTATGGAAAACAGAAGACATAGCCTATGGATTTATACAAGATGAGAAGCCATATTTGAGACTCCCATGTGAAGCTGAGCTCCCTCCCCCAAATGTGATACCTCCATGACATAGTAAGCTAGAAGTAAAATCCACCTTGCATGACACAGTGGCAAGAAAAATTCTGTCTCACTCTGATTCTGATGAAGATTGACAAAATAATTTCCTTCAGAATGTATAACCACATATACAGTGGATACAGATTTGAAGCTTGAATTCATACAATTTTGGTAGTCACAAAAACTATAAGGAGGACTGTACTTTAAAGAGCCATCAGGGGACACCTGGGTGGCTCAGTGGTTGAGCATCTGCCTTTGGCTCAAGTTGTGATCCCAGGGCCCTGGGATCGAGTCCCATCAGGCTCCTGCAAGGAGCCTACTTTTCCCTCTGCCTATGTCTCTGACTCTCTCTGTGTGTCTCTCATGAATAAATAAAATCTTTAAAGAAAATTTAAAAAAAAGAGGCATCAGAGTAGAAGTGTCATAGATGTCTACAAGAAGGCAACACAAAGGAATATGCTTTCAATCTAGGCCATGAAGAATTTTGACAAAGTTCCAATGAGTGTAACACACAAAACATATAATGTACCTGGCAATAAGCAACATAAACTAGATAGGGTAAAACAAATTAAGAAAGAACCAGATATTCACGTATTTCAGATATTAGATTATCAGATATAGTATAAAATACGTTTAAAGCAATAAAAGGAGGGATAAAACTTATAAGGAAAAAATAAAATCATTAAATTTAAAACTCATTGGAAAGATTATACATCATATAAGACACAGCTGAAGAGGCATTTAGTCAATTGCAAAACAGAACTGACAATACTACTCAGCATGCAATACAAGGAATAAAGAATTGAAAAATGTGAAAGAGAAGCTAAAAGACATGAAAGATAAAGCAGCAAGGTTTAACACCACACATCCAACTGGCATTCCAGAAGGAGTAAATAGAGTTCGCATTTGCGGAATTTTCTACTGTGGATGAAAGACATAACTTCTCAGATTCAGGAAGTCCAACAAATTCCAAGTAAGATAATAAAAAGATCAATAAGTCAATTAACTGGACACATCTCAGTAAATTGGGAAAAAAGATAAAAGTCCAGGAGAAAACTTTCAATTGAGCAACAGAGAGAGAAAGGAAAAATATTGCCCACAAAGGAACATAATCAGATAGCAAACAGGAAGCCAGAAGTATGGATGTGACTAGTGTGGGCAAATGGCCTCCTTAATATTCTGTATTTATGAGAACAAAGTAAAAGGAATCAAAATCTGACCAATTCAATGAATAACGAGGAAAAGGATACCATATGGTGAGAAGAGAGCCATCACTAAACATTTCTGAACTGAAGTCTGCAGGGAAGGGAGCAGTGAGCCCCGCTGCCTATTTACCACATCTAAGATGCCACTGCCCCTTCTCATGTTGGTTTATTTCCCCTCCCTCCATCTCTCCTACAAATTCAGAAATGTGTGTTATGGTTGCTCAACCAGGAATTCCAACTAGGGCCAAATTTATGAGTGTAGTGCAGGCAAATCTAGCAACTCACTAAATCTAATTATGGCTTTTCAAAAATCAGTTAAAAGAAAGCACATCTGAACATCGTATGGAAATAGAGTCTGAAACAGTGGTTCCCAAACAAGGCTATGCATTAGAACCATCTGGGGAGTAGTTCTTAAAATGTGAATAGCTGTACTCTATCTCTACTGAATCAGCATCTCAAACACAGGAATCTATACTTTAAAAAAAAAAAAAAAACCTCCCTAGGTGATTTTGGTACACTGACAAGTTTGGGAGCCTATTGGTCTAAGAGAATTCCAGCTAGATCCAACCTTGTGCTTCAAAGACCCAGAACCTGGTTCTTATCAACTCTCAGTCCCATGAAAGCCGATACACTCAAAATCAAACTGCCTTTAAGACTGAAATAGATACCAGAATGCCACTCCTTATGTATATAACTGTCCTGTGAAGCACAAATATCCATGTTTGCATGATTGGCCCATCTCCACCTATTGTCAACTACATGAAAACATAATTACAAGAAGAGACTTCAACAATTTACATCAGCAATCATTATCACATGATAATGATACAGATAGCTACATTAAGTCTAGTATAATCCATCAGCATATTTTCTTCTTGGAAATTAGTATGTTGCTGATGAATATGGAATCAGAACAAGGGGCACCAGATAAATTAAAGATCCCTTGAAATATCCTTCCCACCAAAGGGATGGTTTTCAACAAGACTGGAATATGCAAGTGTGTTGACAACAACCAGCCCTGTGGATGAGGTCGTCTGCCTCAGGAGCCTCCTGATGATGGGGCTGACAGTACTTGGAAGGAATTGGGATGTGCACAGATGACACTGCCTCTGTAAAACTCTTTAGCTAACCACCCTAGCCCTGCTTCAGATTAAAGCTTTTTTAAATATATACTGTTCCTTTCTATTCTAAGACACAAGCACATGTTCATATTTCTAAAGTCAAGATGTGTCTTAAGACAGATGTATAGATTTAATATGACTTGAAAAAAATTAATTCAGAGCAGCTCCAGCCATCAGATACAAAAACTCTTTATTCCCTTATAATTGCAAAATTTCTGTGGTGATGCCTTGTATTTACCCAGTTTATCCTAGGTCAGCTCCCAAATAATCAAGTATGGCCAGAGGGGCAGGATCAAAATGGTCATGATCTCCATGTGTTTGGGAGGAGTTTGCCCAGAAAAAAAAGAGGGGGGAAAAAAAGGGAAAGGCCAGGAAAACAAAAGAGGGAAATAAGATAGAAATTTGTAAGGCCAAACAGTTGCTGCATTCATAGTATTCTTGATTAATCTCAAAGGGAGCGTCTGTCAGAAACAAACCAATTCATTAAAGTAGCATGTTTATAAGAGCAGGGTGGCAGCCCAGGTGAGATCTTAAATATATTTTTGGATTGTTTTAACAGTAAGAATTTGGACGGGAGGTAAGGCAAAATGTAAATCCAGGAATAATATTTCCATTTTTTATTCATTCCTGCCTTTATTAAACATTGGCCTTGATTGCAAAAACTTGCCAACCTTTTACTGTTTGTTTACATGGGACCTATGGAAACAGCATTAAGCAATTTATTCCTTCAAACTACCATCTTGCTCTTAAAATTCTAACGTGCAACACCATGGTTGTTCTTTTAAGTCGACCAAGCTGACCTTGTCAAAACTCTGATCCCTGAGGTAAATCCTGGAAACTCAGATCAGTTAGAAGGCTGGTTAAGCCAAATAGTGAGTTCAAACAGCCTCTGATTTTTAATTATTTTGTTTGCATCTTTAAGCAAACTTATTTGCCTGTATCATATAGACAGTAAAGAGTTACAGAGATACAGTTTACAGTAAATGGTTATTTGATGAAGACAAACTTATGTTTTGCTAATTTTAATCCAGGGGTCTTACCTTGATCATAACAACCTTTATTTTCTTAATTGAAAAGGAAAAAGATACGTTTTAGGTAAACAGCAAATGCATTTTATGTCAAATATAATTAATGTCTGATAAATAAAGTTTATGAATTTTGCAAAAGAAAAGGTTTTTGTTTGGCTTTTGAGCAGCCTTTAGTAAAATAGCTTTCTCTGCTCTTTTGACATCTGTTAGCTCCTCCATATCCTGGAAACATTAAGTGTATTATGCTTTCAGCTGGAAGCAAATAAGAACAAATCTCAGCCACCTCATTTTATAAATCCTTTCAATCATTCGTAATATTCTTTGACTAGCAAATAAAAGGACTGCATCAAAAAAGCAATTTAACTCATTGCTTACAGATGGAAATAATGAACATCGGTCATTGTCTAAGGACAGGGTATAATACTATATCCAAAACAGATCACATTCAAATATTTATTCACCCCTCTATAATTTAAAATGTCTCTAAAAGACTCACCAGTAATACCTCAAATTTCTATTTTCCTCAGGTAAAGGGATCAGAGTTTAAAGATTACGTGCACACAAGGAAACATGTGGTGGCATGGTATTCTTGAATTATTTCATTATTTCATTGAAATTAACTTTATTTGCCTGCAAATAATTTCAACAGACCATTTTATTATTCTTTTATCCATTGGAATTGTTCTCTAAATCTGAATTAGGCCTTCGGAGAAGAGATATTTTGATAAAATATCTTTGTATATTGGCTCACTACCAAGTGTTTGGTTTCTCATATTAAGTATATATCTAGGTGTTGTACCACAGCAGTGACAATCCAGTGATGGAGAAATTATTATCTACGTCTATATTCTATCTGCCTCATCTATGTACAGATAAATCTTATAATTCAAAGGCAATCTTTGAGATCAGCCTTTTCAGACCTTGAAGCTTACCTCTGGCATTTACTAGTCAAGGGAACTTGGACACATTTCCTAATCTTCCTCACTCACTTGTTAAATGTGGCCATCACACTCACAGCATCGGGTTTTACGAGGATCAGATGGGTTGATGATTATAGCACCTAGTACGGTGGTTTGAAAACAAAATAAGGACACAATAAAGATTAAGTTTTTTCTCTATTTTAATCCATAGAATTATAATATAAAATAGACATTTTCTCAGGGTGCCTGGGCGGTGTGGTCTGTTGAACATCTGACTCTTGGTTTCAGCTCAGGTCATGATCTCAGGGTCCTGGGATTGAGCCCTGACTCCAGCTCTGTGCTCATCAGGGAGTCTGCTTGAGGATTCTCTCCCTCTGCACCCACCCCCCGACTCTCTCTCTCTCTCTCTCTCTCTCTCTCTCTCTCGAATAAATCTTTTTAAAAAATAGAATTTTTTCTCTTTAGGATTCTCTATTTCTTGGGGCCTTTACAAAGCAAGTGATCTAATGCAAAAACTAACTCCACAAAGGCCAGGTCTTCCTTCCAGTCTGTTGGCTCACTCCAAGCAGGTTGCTACCAAATGGTAGCAAATATGACATCGAAGAGCCTGTGCTTCTATTCTAACAGTTGAGGTCTCTTTTCCAATACTTCCAGCAAGAACTCCAGAATTTTATCTGAATTATCTTGGTCTGGTTATGTGCCTAACCCTGAACTAAACTCTAACTAAGGCTGAGAGAATGTGATAAAGAGGAATGCATGCTTCCTCACGAATGTTATGGCAGCGGTAGCATCCCTACTCGAGCTGTCATGAGCAGGAGGAGATGTGAGAGGGCCAAGTGGAAAGTAAAAGCTGAGATGGACTTGGAGAATGTCTGAACTATAAATGTATGCCCCGCCTTCACCATGATCTAGCTAAAGAGAATGGAAACTTTATAGGCTGAACATGTTCTATTATTTCCATTTGGTCTTTCATTATACGTTCCATTTCTTTGCAGAGACATTCTACGTAATTACTAACATTTTCTACTTTTTTCCTTTATTTCGAGTGTGTTTATAAATTCTTGTTGAAGCATTTTTATAATCACTGCTTTAAAATCTTTGTCATGGGACGCCTTGGGTGGCTCAGTGCTTGAGCATCTGCCTTCAGCTCAGGGTGTGATCCTGGAGCCCCGGGATCAAGTCCCGCATCAGGCTCCTTGCATGGGGCCTGCTTCTCTCTCTCTGTTTTTGCTTCACTCTCTGTGTGTCTCTCATGATTAAATAAATAAAATCTTAAAAAAAAAATCTTTGTCATATAATTCCAAGATCTATGCATTATTCTCAGTGTTGAAAACTGTTGATTGCATTTTCTCATTCAAGTTGAGATTTTCCTTGTTCTTGGGATAAAGAGTGATTTTCAGTTATATCCTAGATCTTGGGCATATTATGTATCTCTATCTTTTTTTTTTTTTTTGGTCTTTTTAAAAATTTAAATTCAATAGCCACATACAGTACAGTAACATACTTAGTTTCAGATCCAATGTTCAATGATCTATCAGTTGCGTGTAATACCCAGTGTTCATCTATCTTGTATTTAAATCTGTTTTAGCAGGACTCCTCTGACTGTGTGTGGCAGGGGGAAGAGGGAGCTATTTCATTGCTGCAAGGTAGTGGTAGAAACCCAGTTTTTCCATTCTGTCCCCAGTGATACCCTATGCTGGTGAGGTGTGGGTGGGTCCTCCTCAATATTGCCAGGCAAGGTAGGAGTTCAGGTTCCCCACTAAGCCTCTGCTGATACTTTCTCAGCTCACAGGGAGAGGAGGGCCTGGTTACTCTTGGTCACATGGCTTCCGCTGACACAGCATGTGGTGTGGGTGGCTTGCCATTAGTGAAAGATGACAAAAGTCCAGGCTTTCCACTCAGCCTTCCCTGATACTACCCAGCCTGGATGAGGACAAGTGCCTCATTACCACTGGGTGGGAGTCAGAGCAGAAGTCCATTCTCCCCAAGGGTCTCCACTTTCACCATGGGGGTTGCTAGGGGGAAATGGAAGTCCAGGCTCCCTACTTGGCTTTCTCTGACAGCACCCTAGCATGGGTGAGGGTTGAGTGGCGCTCTCAGCTCAGCGAGGCAGGGCCAAAAGGCTAGACTCCTTACTTTGTCTTTGCTGACAGAAGTGGAGTGGGCTGCAATTGTTTTCGTCTGGTGTTTGACTAAAGTAGAGAGGTTATTGTCTCAAAGCCTTCTTCCGTCTTTGTAGCCTGCATATTTCCTGGTCCTTTGGCAAGAAAGAACAGGCATTTCCTAGAGCTTTTTTGTATGTTTTTTGGTATTTTTTTGTATGTTTTTTGGTATTCCAAGACCAATGTCTTGGAATATTTGGTCGCTTGCTTCTCCAATACCCAACTGTGATATATTGTGATATGTGAGAGAAAAAACAAACCCAAACCAACCCAAGGAACTCAGTGCACGTCAGTCCCTGGGTGCCATGACCCAGGTTTGCCTTATTCTCTCCATCTCTCAGAGTCTTTTTAGGTTTCTCTTTAATATCTATTTTTTCCTCTCAGATCTTGGCCCATTAAGTGCTTTGGCTGCCTTAGTAACCCGAAACCAAAACCCAAACCTAGCAAAATTGTGCATGCTCAAAGTCACTCCTGATGCTGTGAGTCAAAAAATGGTACTGTTCAAAGTCAGGGAAGGTGAAGGAGTGTATTGGTCTTACTTCTGTATCTCAGTGTGTTTCTCTTCTCTTTGGTATTTGGCCCCTAAAGTCCTAGCTTTCTTGGTAGTTTTTCAGTGTTTTCAAAGAGATCTTTAAAAATTATCCTGCTTTTCTTATTGTTCTCACTGGGGAGGAGGGGGGGATTGGGTTTGGTGTGCTAAAAGCTAGTCTTCCCATTACCAGAAATGGAACTCTTGGATCTTTCCTATAGGTGTTTAGACAGCATTGTCCCTGGCATTCCTGATTTTGTACCTGCCCCAGGCTTTAAAAAAATTCCAACAGTGAAGGCCAAAGAGTCAGGATAGATTCTAGTTGTAAAATTTAACGTGAAATGAATCAAGAGTTTATTAGTGGGCTATTAAAGATTCCCATGGCTGATATTCAGCTTGTGTGCACTGGTATATCCATACTGGTTACTAAAGTATTGAATTATTGATTACTAAATAATTGTCCTCCATCCCCTGTACCCACCAAGGGATCCCACTGAAATTTCTAATGATCCAAAATATAAAGGGCTAATCCCTGGACAGGATACACCTTCAATAGCACAGCTCTGATGTCATGGCTAGCATCCTATCATTTTGGGTGAGGGCCCAAGCTTCAGTGTTGTTAAATATTTTGAATAACATCCCTGGGGACACTTGAGCTACATATATCCCAGTTTGTTTTTTCTTTTATTATAGGAATTAACTATATTTTCCTGTTAGTTATTTCCATAGCAAAATGTTTGGCATAGTTCTTTCATTTATTTGGATAATAGGCAACAATATAATTAGCAAAAATATTCAGAATTGTTTCTGCTAATGAGCCCTGTTTTAATTTCTAGTCTATGAATATCTTTACCTTTTATTAACATAATTAAAATCAGGCATAATTGCCAGGCTAAGCCAAATAACTTCTGATAAGGCTAACCTCACTGCTGAGATAATTTTCTCTTACTAATCAAAAACGTTATGCTGAATAGATGAAACTAAGAACACATCTTACAGAAAATAATCATCGCAAAGTCATTAATAGTGGCCATCTTTATTTTTCCATTATTCACTGTAATCATTTACTCCTTGAACTGTGGTCTCAGTATATTATTG
The DNA here is from genome assembly GCF_018345385.1 of Vulpes lagopus. NCBI lineage: Eukaryota > Metazoa > Chordata > Mammalia > Carnivora > Canidae > Vulpes > Vulpes lagopus. Next base: position 9,035,379 of record NC_054834.1, read on the forward strand.
CCATTATGCCTGTCTGAGATAATGTGTTCAAATTTCACAAGAACACATGAGAATATTATGTTTTATGTTTACTACCAGCCTTAATCACTTATTCACTTATAATTCACTTATTTACTTCTACAGGGAGATTCAAGGCATTAATTAAGCTAGCTTATTTTTCTTTGAACTAAATTACAAACTGAAACCTAATTAATGATTTTGCTAAATTGTCATGCAGTGGCAAAATCTCTGCTTCCTTGTTTTTTTTTCACTCTGAAACCGACCAATTGAGAGCATATTGCATTTAATTTTTGTATGCCTTAACTCGTTTTTTCTTCATATGTTACTTTGGAAATGGTGCTGTGTGCTGTAAGGGAAAGGCAAAGCATTACAGATACATTCTTAATTCCCAGCCATTGTGACCAAGCCTTCAGAGGCTGTTTTGGGATCTATGTCAAGGGTCTGGTGAACAACTTAGTCCAAAGAAATCTATCTCCCCAACTTATGCTGTTTAACTAGGACTAAGCTTTTCTTTTCTTTTTTTCTTTTCTTTTCTTTTCTTTTCTTTTCTTTTCTTTTCTTTTCTTTTAAGATTTTATTTATTTTTTCATGAGAGACAGAGAGAGAGAGAGAGAGAGAGGCAGAGACACAGGCAGAGGGAGAAGCAGGCTTCATGCAGGGAGCCTGATGTGGGACTTGATCCCGGGTCCCCAGGATCTTGCCTGGGGCTGAAGGTGGCACTAAACCGCTGAGCCACCCAGGCCACCCAAGACTAAGCTTCTTTTAAAGGGATATGTGAACTGCAGAAATAGCCGAGATGTCCACCAACAGATGAATGGATAAAGAAGATGTGGCATATATATATACATATACAATGGAATATTACTCAGCCATCAGAAAGGACAAATACTTACCATTTACACTAATGTGGATAGAACTGGAGGGTATTATGGCTGAGTGAAATAAGTCAATCAAAGAAAGACAACTGTGTGGTTTCACTCATATGTAGAATATAAGAAACAGTACCAAGGATCATATGGAAGGGAAGGAAAACTGAATGGGAAGAAATCAGAGAGGGAGACAAACCATGAGAATCTCTTAGCCATAGGAAGCAAACTGAGGGGTTGCTGGAGGGGAGGTGGAGGAAGAGATAGAGTAAATGGGTGATGGGCATCTGAAACTAAGTTTGTACTATATTTTGGCTAATTGAATTTAAATGTAAAAAAATAAAGGGAAATGTGAGGCTGACATATCTGAAGCAACTGTGAAGAAGGGGGTTACGAGATACAGGAAACCTACCAGATGGTCAGAATTTATTTAATATTGAGCTAATTTAATCATGGTTCCCATCCCCTAAAGAATTGGTGAAAAATAGGTAGTCAGACCAACTCAGTCTAAGAACAGCTTTCTTCAAGAATGGACAATCCAGCAGTTTATGTTTCCTTTGACAAAAATAATTGATTTCAATTTTGTATACATTTTTGTTCATTGTATGTATGTATGTATGTATTATTATTATTATTATTTTAAAGTAGGCTCCATGCCCAACATGGGGTTTGAACTCACAAGCCTTGAGAGTAAGAGTTGCACCTCTACCAACTGAGCCAGCCAGGTTCCCCTGGATCACTTTAAAAGCAATTTTCCTGTGAAAATTTACCAAAAAAATGCAAAATTTATGAATTTTAGAGTGTCCAAGGGAGAATAGTGGTGGCAGGGATTAAGAGACTACAACCATCTAGCTATTGGCCATGATCAGAAATGTGAATGTCCCCTTATAAGTGGTCTCTACAAGGATATTGGCTATAAAGGTATTGTAAGCAGTAGTACCTTGCATTTATGTATTCTTTATATAGATATATGTTATTATTTCTTTCTGATGGTAAGCAAAATTTCATTTATTTTGAAATGAGGATATGGAAGCTCAGTGTGATTAAGTGACTTGCTCAAGGTAAAAAAAGACCAAAGGAGAAAAGTTGGATTCTAACTTTTAGTTCAATGTCTTTTGCATTTGGCCACCATCTGAGCAGTACCTGCATACACTCTATGTCTAACACTGGCATATCTCAGAGATATTATGGCTTCAGCTTCAGATCATCACAACAAAGAGGGTCAAATGAATTTTTTGGTTTTCCAGTACATGTAAAAGTTAGGTTTACACTATTCTGTAGTCTATTAAGAGTGCAGTAGCATTATGTCTAAAAAGAAGTATATACCTTCATTAAAAACACTTTATTGCTAGCAAATGCTAACCAACATCTGAACTTTCAGTGAGTTGTGATCACTGATCACCATAACAAATAAGATAATAATGGAAAAGTTTGAAATATTGAGAGAATCATCAAAATGTGACAGAGATAAGAAATGAGAAATGCTGTTGGAAAAATGGTGCTGACAGATTTGTTGAGGCAGGGTTGCTACAACCGTTCAATTTGTAAAAAGTACAGAAGCGTAGTAATGCAAAGCCCAGTAAAAAACAAGGTACGCCTATAATGCTGTACAAACAATTACCAAGGAACTTTGGAGTCATTTTAGCACTGTGCTTATAATTATTTTAAATTTACTTTCTTCCCCACTCCTCACAGAAAAGATATAATAGAGGTCAAAGAAGGGGCATTCTCCGGCCCGAGAGAATCAGGAATTAATAGGGTGTAAATAAGGGATTAGTCTTTAAAAGTTCCTCCCAGAAGCAAATGAATCTCATCTTCTGCATGTAATCCCAGTAATGTTAGATTTTAATGATATAAAAGTGTTAGAAATGGTTATGAGAGGACAATGGCCAGGGCAGTTCTAAATGGCCCACTTGAAACACTGGAAATGAGAATGAAAAGAATGTTGTCAGCCCTGCCCAAGGGAGACGCCAGCAGAGGAGCTCAAGTCTCTGATAGCCCGGAAGACTTGCTGATGAGTGGAACAGAAATAATCTTTCACAAAGTTTTGTGATCACCCAACTCCTATGACTGCTCTAACCCACCTGCTTCTACGCGCCCTCAAACCAGGCTGAAAACATCTGGCAAATACCAGCTTGCCGTCAGGTGCTTTTAAATTGAGAAGGTACCATTGGCAACGACAGAAATATCTAGACATTGTAAAAGGTTTTTTCCCACACACACTGACTTAGTACAGATTCATTCAACAAGCATTGATTGAGTCACACATCCATGCTCAGTACTCAGGAATCAAAAATGATAAAGATAGCCTTGCCCTTTATGAGCTCAGAATCTAATTGGCTTTCTGGTGCAAATTAGTTTTATGTGAATTGAAAGGACAGGAATCAATTATGCGAAGGCCTAAAACCTCCTGGGTGAGTAAATCACAGGGATCCAGATGGAAAAACTGAGAAATCTCTGAGAAGTTCCAAGGTGAGAGCAAGTCTAGCACCCCAGCTGAAAGAAACCAGCACTGAGTCAAACCCACATCAACACTGGTACATTTTCTCAATATTTCACCAATGTCCTTTCAGCAGGCATAGTTAGGGATCTTCAGTTTAGCACCAGAGAATCTACTGCTGGGAAGGGACATCTAGACAATGCTCTTTAGTCTTTCCTCTTGTATTTATCTCCCTCTTTGAGTTCCCGACTCTGAGTCTTACTCCCTGGCATGTGACCCCTACCGCCTCTCCCCTTAGAGTCTTGAAACAAACACAAACCAGTTGGTCTTGTTCATTCGTTTCAGCTGAAAGTGGCCTGACACTTTGAGAAGTTTTTCTGCTAAATATTCAAGAACAGAAGGGCAATGAGGAGAATATTACATCTACAGGCAAGCTAATTAGGAAAAATTTTCCGACCCATCAAAGCGAGTTAGCTTATGGGGATATCTCGTTCTCTATGGGATTCCCTGAAAAAGGGGGCAGCTACCCTCTAGATCCCAAGGACTCAAGGAACCCCACCAGCAGGGCAGGCTATTGTCCCCTTCCTAGCCCCAGCTGGCCCCCACATGGCAAGCTTCAGAATGCTGTCCCCACCCAGCCCTGTTAACCAAAGACACAAGGGACATTTCAATTTCTGGCTGGGAGTCTCTGACCCGTGGTTGATACCAGGAAGAAAACCATGCTCAGGATGAATTTTCCTCGGCATGGGGTCAGCTGAAGCCTGACATCTTACTACAACATTATATCCACACAGCACTCACAGGACAGAGTTCCATGTGCGAAGTCAGCCCTTCACTCATTCCCGGTGACTCAGATCCCCCTTCCCGCAAATGTAGACGAGGGAAGGCCAAGACAATCAGAGGCCAGAAAAGTTACAGAAGGAGCAGGGAAATCTCCTGCATTTGTTGGGCAGCCCTATGATCAAAAGAATCTTCAGGGTCAGTAACGACGCTCTTCCATTCTCCTGTTGCTTTTGCTAAACAAAAACGCTGGCAATTCGTGAGTTGGATTTAATCCAAAAAGGGGCAAGGAATGAGGCCCATGGCATTACTTTCAATCTTAACAGCCAGGACCTTTTTTTCCGGATTCTCCTGGCTTTTTTTTTTTTTTTTTTTTTTAAAGACTCAGTGAATCTGTGTGCCAATCCAAATGCATGTGGCCCTCAGACTTTTCTAGTCGGTCCTTCAGCTTGAAATTAAAGGCAATGATCTAAATTTAGTGGCTGCGGGAGTAATTCTGCCAAAAGTTTTGCTTGAAATCTTTGGTTAGGAAGAAAAGCAAACTGACAAAGCCCCTGTACTTACCAACTAACTTCCTCATAGGATAGGCCACAGGTAATAATTGAAACAAACTGGTGACCAGATCTCAAATGTTTGCATACAGTTGTCTTGATAGACAGTCTAAAAGTAACAAGAAAGGAAATAGCAAAAAGACTTATTTGGCAATGTGAGGATGAGAAAATTGGAGAATTTGGAAGCTACTGATGCGTTGTCAGGCACCTTTAAAAAGTGTGGAGATAAAAAAGTAAGGATGTATAGGATTCAGTGTGACCTGTGAGGTGCTGGCATTGCATATTGAGAAAAAAATAATAAACATATTTTAAACTTTCTAGGGAAAACAATATTCTATGTATACTGCATATAATATACTGTACTCCTAAAAAAATAAGGTTCATGCCTTTTCTCATTTTTCTGTAAATATACTTTTTAAAATACTAGAGTAATGCTGTAAAAAAATTTAGAAAAACACTAGATTAAATAAAGAAAGTAAAACTTACCCATAATCTTACCACCCAGAAAGGCTTTTTTTTTTAAAGATTTTATTTTATTATTCATGAGGGACACAAAGAGAGAGAGAGAGAGGCCCAGACACAGGCAGAGAAGCAGGCTCCATGCAGAGAGCCTGATGCAGAACTCGATCCCAGGACCCCAGAGTTAGGCCTTGAGCCAAAGGCAGACTTTCAACTACTGAGCCACCCAGGTGTCCCCCCAGAAAGATATTCTTAACATCATAATGTCATTATTAATATTTTGATGTGTTTCCTTCCAGACATTTTTTTTCAGGAGGCACAAACCTCATTATATCAGTTATGCAAAAGTTTGAATATAACAAAACAATGTAAAGGTTGAGTTTTAAACAAATAGCCAGCTCTGACATCATGATAGGAGAGAGGATGGGAACAAAATAGCTACCCCTTGACGTTAAAAAGTCAGCCAAGGAGATTGTCTTGCCCAAGAAGCTGGTAGAGTTGCTAATTCAACGGTGGATAACAATTGCTAACCCTTTACTGAAAGTTCCATTGGGCCCGCATTATCCTTTTCAGTTTGCTGAGTGAAATAAGTCAATCGGAGAAGGACAAACATTATATGTTCTCATTCATTTGGGGAATATAAATAATAATGAAAGAGAATAGAGAGGAAGGGAGAAGAAATGGGTAGGAAATATCAGAAAGGGAGACAGAAGACTCCTAACTCTGGGAAATGAACTAGGGGTGGTGGAAGGGGAGGAGGGCAGGGGGTGGGAGTGACTGGGTGGCGGGCACTGGGGGGGCACTTGCCGGGATGAGCACTGGGTGTTACTCTGTATGTTGGCAAATTGAACACCAATAAAAAATAAATTTATTATCCTTTTCAGTTTGATTCGATCATCAATGGACCCCTGAGCTTTCTAAGAACTCCACTCATTCTCAGAAACAACATTTATTCTTTCTGTTTTGATCGGAGGTCACACAATCTGCCTCTCAACCCATGATGTAACTTCCACACTCCATTATTTAATAGCATATACGCACGTGTGTGTATACACATGTGTGTGTATGGTCAAGTATATCATGTTATATGTCTACGTCTATGTATTTCTATGTAATGTGGATGTGTACATGCATAGATATGTGTATATTATCTCCTGTAGTGGGGCATTTTTTCAGAGTTTGGCTCTCAGACCTTGCTCATCCCCAGTGCTGGTAGGAAAGCTGAAGCATTTTTTTTTTTTTCCCTGAGCCTGAAGATTCCATCGTTACTTATGTTTTATTATGATTTACATGGCTATCATTTTATTCAGGAGAAAAGGTTATCAATCCAGCTGATGTCCTTTTAATTCTAAGGGAATGCAAGATGGAAAGTATTGTCAGAGGCCCAAGGCTAAGAATATGCAGATAATCAGAAAGCCCTGAGGCTAACTATCTTGGGTATATATAAACAACACTGAGACATCACGTGCATAACCAAAGAGAAACAGCTCGCTGATACCGACTTCAAGGAGAGGGAGTCTATAACCGTACAGGAGAAGAAAAAGTCAAAGGAGCTCTCTTCAAAAGCCTGTGAGATACCAAGAATAAGTAACAAAGTCATCAACAGGAGGCATCAACCCAATGCCTGAAGAATGCAGAAAGATAAAATCAGTGACATTGTCTTTATTCTCTCTGTTGCTGAACTTGGTCATGGGAAATATTTCCTCTCCTCCATTTTGAAGATTTATGATGCAATTCTTTATGTTTTCAGAGACTTCAAGCTGACCCCTAAAAACTGTATCCTCACAATGTCTAAGACTTTTCAAGGTTGGTGTTTTTAAATTTTTTAAAGACAAGAAAATAAAAAAAAAAAAAAATAAAGGAAAGAAAGAAAAAGAAAAAACCCACACTAGGAACTCCAAGTCCTGCCAATTTTTCCTTCCTGCCAAGTCCTATTAGTATAAATGAACGGTTTATTTTAAGAAATGCCTGATAAATTACTCTACACAATCTAATGAGGGTACTGTCAGCAGAGGAGAATCATTTCCAAAATTTACTTGGCATTAAGGAACTAGCGCCTTCTAAGCTCAAACTGGGTTATGTGGCCCTAGCCTCTGCGGATTCCATAAATCTCTCCCTTCTCAGAGGACACAGGCCGATATGTGTAGCTGCCGAGGTTTCTCTGTGTGAGCTTACGGTTTTTGAGAATGCAACAAAACATGGTCACTTTCAAACTTTCCTGGTCCACAGTTTGTACTTCTCTGCACAGATGTCCTTTGCTTCTTGGGCTTTGCCCCAAAGGAAAATATTAAAGACCACAGGTTGTTGCAGTAAAACCAGAAAATCCTGGGCCAGGACAAAACAGAAAACAGCAGGATATAAAAAGAGAAAGGTCAAAGAGCTTCACATTTCTCATTGCCACATAAACATTCACTCGGAGACTGATGCATATCCAACGCATCTTTGGAGAAATACAATGCATACAACTGGAGCGATGTAGAGGCTGCAAGTCCCTCCCCGAACAGCAAAAGCAAAGGAAGGCGACAGATTACTGCTTTTTCTGGGGAAAAAAAGGCAGAAGGAAAAAAAAAAGGCAGAAGGAAAAATGCCCAATTTAAAGAATCTGTGGGTTACAAAAACCATTACAGCTGCATTTGAACCATAGAAGATGAGAATCTTCTCTCACTGGCTTCTCTATGGTCCTCCCCGTGACAGCATGCACCTACTGACAAATCTCTTGTATTTTTTTTTCTAAACATTTTATTTATTTATTAATGAGATAGAGAGAGAGAGAGAGAGAAAGAGAGAGAGAGAGAGAGGCAGAGACACATGCAGAGGGAAAAGCAGGCTCCCTATGGGGAGCCTGATGCGAGACTCGATCCCAGGACCCGGGATCACGCCCCGAGCCAAAGGCAGACGTTCAACCACTGAGCCACCCAGCTGCCCCGAAATCCCTTCTATTTTTATTAATGAAAATCTGGAACCGAGATCTCAGCAATAAAAGACCTGAGGTGGTATCCTCTATCCTGAACAGCTAGTGGAAAAACAACCTTGTCTTCCAGTTTTACTTTTCTAAAGGCAGAAATAGGTGGATGTTCCATTTGATTAATTAATCGTGGCAGCAAACCCCTGCAAAGCTCTTGGGGGGTGAGGGGATGAAGAGTTTAAAATTTGGAGCCTGTTATATGTAAAGCTTTTCTGTGCCCTTTAGAGCAACAACATTATAAAAGTTAATGTGCAAATAAAATAAACAAATACCGCTGGTCCTTGCCTACCCATGAGCAGGGCAGACTGGTTCCCCTTAGTTTTCCTGCGCCCACTTATAAATCCCCAGTGATGGGCTTCTAGGGCTTTTGCCCATAAGACTTTTTCAGCCACCTCGTCTAAAAGACTTCCACTTACTCTTACTTAGCGGTGTCTGTATAATGTTTGTGGTGACCCTGCACTGAAATCTTGTTAGGCCTCCAAGTAGGAGACCAAAGTGTTTCACACAATTTATACTACTCATATTTTGTATTTAATATGTTTAAACACTAGGATCGGAGTTCAGCGTTTAATGCAATGCAGTCTGTACACAAGCTGACTAAGTTACAGATGAGCAGAAGAGACGCCGCATACTTCCTCCAATCTTATAGCAAGGGGAAAGATACCAGCTCTTGTTAGGAAATATTTATAAGTTCCAAGCGTTCTTAGCATCACTAACAAGCAAGCTCCACAATGGTCATCAGTGGTCCTCGAGGGGAACGGATTCCCATTTTGCAGATGAGAAAAAAAGACCTGGAAAGAGATCGGGTGAGTTTCTCCAGGTGGAGGACAAAGACAGAACAGGAACAGGAAGACCCAGGAGGATCTCAGACCGCTGAGCCATCCTGCCTGATATTTTTCTCCAAGGTCACTGCTCAGAATGCAACCTGCCTCTTTACAAGACCTGGGTGGGGAGGGGTTGTTGGTCAGGGTCCATGCTAACATTCCTTGAGTGGCTGGAAGGATAGGGCTGGATGCAATGGCCTCTAATCGTGGCTGGATTTGCACTTGGGGAAAGCCGTGCAGGAAGTTAACAATAGAGTGGAAAATCTTATCCTAAAGATCTCAGCCTCATCTTATCTATCGACAGGAAATCCGGTCCTAAAAAATACTTCATTTCAAGGCTCTCAGGTCTGATCCTAAGTTAGTGCTGACATCATATTTCACTAATTGGAAATGTCAGGGTGAGAACAGTATAAGCTTTCTATCAGGTGGGTCCACATTAGTGACCCAGCTTCCTCAGCCTCCAAGTCTCTGGTGCACTCTGATTATTTTCTGATCACTTGCAGAGTGAAGAGCACAAAAGTAAGAACCCTTTCTTGGTAGCCTCGCCTCACCTTTGGGTGACAGAGCATTCCTAGATCATTAAATTGTGAAGTAAGCTGATGGCAATAAGTTACAGGAAAAAGGCGTGCTTCTGAAATGAATCTATTAGCCAGAAAAAGAAAATGTGAAGAGGGATATGAATTTCATGTGGGGTGAATGTCATAGTTGACTTTCTAAATGTAAATGCTACACCTATTGTCGACTCTCTGAAGCCAGCTTCGGAGGCGTCTACCGCCCTGTCCCTGGGTACGGCCAGCTGATTCTGGCAATTCCAATGCCAGGCTTGGTCACTGGATCCCCAGACCTGCCACCAAGGCTGGAAGCACACATATCCTGGAGGACAGAAGGGTCTATGATGCGTAGCCTGACTCTGCAACCTCTGGCCATAGCTGATCAAGCCAATAGGGCCCAGACTCGAGGACAGATAACCTCTGGATTCCCACCTATATGACATGATGGAGAGGTTGACTTGGAAAAATAAGCTGTGCCCAGGTGTCCTTGGGGGAACTGATAACTGGGAATTCAAGCCACTGGGCTGATGGGCTGGAGCCCTGGCAGCTAACAAGTAGAGAGAGGTTGGCAGAGCTGGGGTGGCCACGGCAGGCCAGTCCCCCATTGGGTTCATGAGGAGGGAGTGACTGCGAGTGCTCTGAGGAAGCCAGGTGGCCAACCAGGAGCGGGAGGCGAGGGGCACCCAGACTGGGAGCCTCTGAGCTACTGAGGGCAAGGAGGGTTAGCTCCTTCCCTTCTGAAGCTGGTCATTCAGCTTCTCCCACGCACATACTTCCAATAAATCCTCCCTCACATGGGGCAACTTAAGTGCATGCCTGTTTCTTGTAACCAAAAGAGCCTTGAGAAGAACAAAGGCCCCCAAGGAAATGATTAAAGACCTTGGAGGGGAGTCCAACCATTGCAAAGTGCAGCCCCACGAACACAGGGCTCTCCCTAAACCCTGGGCAATGCCAGGGCTCCTGCAAGAGAGCACCCTCTAGCGCAGCTCCCGGTCCACGAGAGTACTTGAAGTCATTTGGTCATCCTTGTGGCACAGTAAATAAGGAGCATCACCATAATTTTATATGATGTGCAACAAAAAAGTGGCCAGCTGGTTAAAAAAAGAAGAAAGAAGAAGAAGAAGAAGAAGAAGAAGAAGAAGAAGAAGAAGAAGAAGAAGAAGAAGAAGAAGAAGGAGAAGAAGGAGAAGAAGAAGAAACCCCACCAAGGAAACACAACAGGAAATATGGCTCTTCGCTGTGGCGTCTTTTTATATATATATATATATATATATATATATATATATATATATATATAAATATTTTATTTATTTATTCATGAGAGACACAGACAGAGAGGCAGAGACACACAGGCAGAGGGAGAAGCAGGCTCCATGCAGGGAGCCTGATGTGGGACTTGATCCCGGATCCCAAGATCACGCCCTGAGCCAAAGGCAGATGCTCAACCACTGAGCCACCCAGGCGTCCCGTTGTGATGTCTTTTTGCTCTGACATTTCATGAACAGGAATGTGTTAGCTTACTACTTAACTGCAAGGAGTTCCTCCTGATGTTCACAGAAAAGATGAGTGCTCATCTGATGCAAGTAAGTAGGAGTCATCCCTAGAGACTAATACCCCAGGCACATCAGTGTTTGGTGAACATGAATCTGAACAATCTCTCCAGATTCAGTATAGTGTTTTTACTGTCTACAGAAGTGGAGCAAATTCTTCCCCCGTCTAGTAGTGGGGCTTTTGATTCAAGATTTCATTTCGTCACAAAATATTTTTCATAGAAGGGGCCCATTACACTCTTAGAGAGCTTGTAAGAATTTTAGGGCTTTCTCTCTGGTTCAGGACTCCACTACAAAATATCTTTTCATTAAGTTTTCAAAGTGCTCCCTGAGGAAAAAAATCTTTGTTTGCCTTGGTGTTTATTACATGGGGCATCGTTCCATGGATGGTAAATTGATTTTGTCCTGCAGGCCAACTTCAAATGATTGTTTGAGCCCTCTGCCAAGATGGGTTCTTTAAAGCCAAGTGGCCCCTATGCTTGGTGGTTAAGAGCCCAGAATTGATTAGCAATGTCTGCCACAGGCGTGGGAGGGAAGAGAGCCAGTATGCTAGGTACTGGCCAACTTCAGTTTACAGCTTTAATGTATAAGCAAGTGTTTGACTTAGCACACTGCATTTTTAAGCCTAGCACAAAACTTTTCAGCCTTAAATATCCCTTATAGATAAAGGTGTTGACACTGAAATTGAAAATAAGATATAGATAATAACACCGATACACAATTTGTTGCCTGTAGGCTTTGAAAAAGTAACTAATTGATAAGCGGAACTTTCAGAAGAATATGAAAACTCAAATCTCAGAAGGAGAATTTTTCGCATGATGTGAAAGAACCCTATGCCAGTCAAAAAGAAAAGTATAAAAATGAAAAAAAAAAAAAGTGGGATCCCTGGGTGGCTCAGCAGTTTAGTGCCTGCCTTTGGCCCAGGGCGCGATCCTGGAGTCCCAGGATTGAGTCCCGCGTTGGGCTCCCAGCATGGAGCCTGCCTGGGTCTCTGCCTCTCTCTCTCTCTCTCTCTCTCTCTCTGTCTATCATGAACAAATAAATAAATAGCTCTTTAAAAAAATGAAAAAAAAAAGTTGTGATATAACAAACTGGGGCTCATATCCTTAAGAAAAAACTCAAAAGCCCTTCTAATCTAAATAAGGCTGGATTCTCCATCTAGAACATGGCTTTTTTGTTTTTCCTTATTTTGATAGTTGAGACACTAAGAGTGAAAAGGAAAAACTGATTCAAAGGCCTCAATGTGAATCAATAGCAGATTCTGGCCATAGAAAATAAAAAGGCTGTGTCACGGCTGACTTGTTGTAGCTGTCAGACACTGGGATTCCCCGATTTGCTTTCCCAATGACAGGATGGAGGTGACCTCTGGGCATCCCCCTGCAAACTGCAATATGGACCAGCAGGAGATTAGCAAAGGTTCATGGCAGGTAGAGCTCAGGTGAGTGGTCAGGAGATTACCTGACATGGAACGGTAATATATCTCAACTGGATAGATTCTTTAGAAACTTTGGAAACAGGAAAGGAAATGCTCTAATTCCAGAAACTGAACCACTTCTGAGAGCCTCATCTGTGTTCCAAATACATATGGAGCTCCTCCCTCTGATTCCATATGCAGACTTGATTTTGTGTTGCTGTTTCTTTAAAGGAATTTGGAAACTCTTCCATCTACATTGCCTTATTTATACTTCCATGAGTGAAATAAAGTGCAGAAATAATCCACTTGCTTTACACTTAAGCCAGAGACAGTTTAATATCTTAGGTTTGCCCTCCAAAAGGCATAAGATGCATCTGTCTAAAATCAGACTAGATTCTCCTCTTTAGTGAAGTAAAGAAAATGAAAGCACAATGATTTTAGACTCAGACTCATATCAGTTGGAGCACCGATCCTGCCTCTCACAGCTGTGTGACCTTAAACGTATCCTTGATCTATCTGAACTCTGGTTTTCCAAAGCAGAGAAAATAATATCCACCTTGCAAGATGAAAGAATATTTTTAGAATAGTGTGTGTTAGGCACCTAGTCCAGTGTCTGACAGAGAGTTAGCACTCAATGCGTAGCAACTATTAGCTTATAGATATATCTCCTAGTATTGTTAACTGAGGGTGCATGTGGATGCTTACTTTTCCAAAAAAGAGAAAGTGGCTCCACGTTGTGCCAAAGACCTTGGGTATAAGTCAGTGGCTGAGTCCAGAAATAAAATTGCATCTACTTGTAAGTCAGGGAATGTACTTGCACCAAAGACACCCTGCCCGTTATGAGCAGAGCTCACTAGGATACGCTGGTCCTTGAGACCACCTCCTTTTAGTACAAACTGCATTAATGGTTGCAGATGATAAAGTGGGTTTATCTTTCAAAAGCTTCAGAAATATTCAGGCAACACTTATATAAGTTTTTTTGTTGTTGTTATTTGGTTTGTTTCTTTGCTTTTTTTTTTTTTTTGGTTATCTCTTCTGTGCAGAAATAAACCCCAGTGATACCACAGTTGAAGCTGCATGGTATAGTAAGCAGTTACCAAAAATAAGCATTAAATACTACTGCAAAATATACAATTTCCAATAATAAGAATTTGGCCCACTTACAGGTTTTTTGTTATTCACATTTTTTTTTAAAATGTGAATCCTTTTAACAACTTTTCCCTCTTTTTCCCTACATGTTGCTAATGGAAGAGTGTTAATGGGCACAAAAATTAATTATGTCTTGATGTTCAGGACAAATTTGTGGGTTTTGCCAAAATGCCTCAGTTATTATATTTCACAATTGCAGTATTTGAGGGGTAGATTGAAAATATGTAACTTTTGGACAAAGCCAGCGTAAAATCAAAACCCAGAAGTGTTTCCAAATCTTTATAATAATCTGTAGACAAGCATCATCAGCACCAGAAATAACTCTGTTGGGAAATATAACTGTATTCAGGCAAGATATAGTGTCTCTGGCTCCCAGGTTCTACTTGAGCTTCTAAAAACAAAAATGCAGCAAAGAATTCCACAGGACCAACTGTCTTCCCATCTCTACAACGGATAACAAGAAAGTGACTGATTAATTTCTTGGGACACTGGTGTCTGGGAACTTTTCAGGGTCAATTTTTACTATCTATCCCTAAAAGGGAAGCAACAGACACATAAATATTATTGTAGTTGTTGAGCTCCCTTTATGTAAATTAGAGCAAATCTTATTTTTAGGGTTCTGGGTAGCTCAGCAGTTTAGTGACTGCCTCCGGCCCAGGGCATAATCCTGGAGTCCCAGGATCAAGTCCCACATCGGGCTCCCTGCATGGAGCCTGCTTCTCCCTCTGCCTGTGTCTCTGCCTCTTTCTCTCTCTGTGTCTCTTATGAATAAATAAATTCTTTAAAAAATAAATAAACCAGAACTTAAAAAAAATCTTAGTTTTAGTTTTTGAAGTCACTCTTTTGACAATAATAACTTCAGCCTCTCACTAAATAAGTGAAACCTACTTCATAGAATTATTTTATAACCCTTGATAAAAGGGAAGGAAGAGTGACTTCTAAAACTCTGAAATAATCGCAGGCTTTACACAATTTTGGTGAATCTCAAATTAGGGGAAAAAAAGAAGTGTCATAAAAGAAAGATTCAGTTTCCCAGATGAATTAGGCAGTATTGTGGAATCCTAAAATCTGATATAGTACATTTGCCCTCCCTAAAAGTTGTTCAACACATTTTTGTACAAAACAGATTTATAGCATCCATTTTCACTCTGATTTCCTGTTTCTCTGTCCATTCACCAAGCAAGTATTTGGAAGCCTAAAATGGCTATGTGGAGTGTTTTAAGAGTTGACCTAGGAAGTGAGCACCCCTTGGGGAGCAATTTGATTGGTTAATACTAGTTCTGAGCCCAGTATGTGAATCTTTATGACTGCACAGCTTCAGCAATGAATTACTTGACCTCAACTTTCTCCATAGGGGTGCACACCTTAATTTTCCACACTAATTTTCAAATAGAATTACAAAAACACTTTACTTATCTAGAGGTCAACTATTCGACAAACCCCACTACTTGGAATGCAGACAAAAAGCAAGCAAAAAAGTATCTGTGCAGCCAAAAATGATGTCATAAAAAACCATAGATTTTCCCCATTGGAGAGTGGCTATTCATTGACAGCAAAGTTACCTTGATTTCATTACCAATTCTGATCACTATACTGATGTTTTTGAGCCTACAGCCGATGAGAAGAAACACATCATGAGGGAGAAAGAGGGACGAAGAGAGAAAATAAGCCTAGAACAATATGACATAAAAAAAGATACTAATTCAAAAATCACAGGAAAAGGACAAACCACTCTGTATTCCTCCACAGGCCATGAGGATATCACTTATTATATAAAAGAAACAATAATTAACATGTCTAATGATTATGGAAACAGACAATGTTTCATTTTCTTCAGTCCACATAAATGAAGAAACCCAGATAGGTCTTTAAGTCATTTTATAAAGTTCCATGAAATAAAGAAAACATTTCTAAAGGATTAGCACTTAGAAGGGTAAGCTCTGGTCACCTACCTACCGTCTATCTACTGATCAATTGATCAATCTATATACCACAGTCGCCTTTATGAAATAGCTCATTCCCTCTGAAGAAAATATTTTCAGATGCCAAAAGCCAAACTAATTGCAGAAGATCCAATTATTCAATTTCAGAAAGGGTATATATGCAGCACTGGATGATCTTACGGACAAGTAACGAAATGCTTTGGAGCTCAAAGTTGGAAATCTGCCTTTAAAAAAAAAAAATTAAACCGGAAGCATATATTCCTCCAAAGAAGAAGGCCTTTTATCCATGAACCACAGGAACTTGACACAATCTGCAGGAGTTGATGATAGGCTGATATTCAGCAGGTGGGAACAGGAATATGGAACCAGAGCCAAGCTGAGCTTTCCAGGAGGAGAAGGTGCCCTCTTTTGATGCTCTTCCATGCTTGGCTGTGGAAAGCAAAGCAAAGCAAGCAAGCAAGCAAGCAAGAAGTATGGGAGAGAGAGCACATGCTGCTGGCATTGGAGCAGTAGGCTCCAAGCTGGCCCACCCAGGATGTGAAAGCGGCACTCTGAGTATCCATGCAGGCATGGCAGGCATGGAGGAGGACAATCCCAGGCACACTGGAAGCCATGGTCACCCTAGTTTTAAGGAGGAGGGTGAAAATCACCGTCTTAATTAATTGTCCACGAAACCATTCTTGAGCTAGAGGGTAATGTGAAAATATGAGCAGGTGGGTTTTCCTTAGAATACTCGGAAGAAATGCTCTCCTCAGTTCCTATGGCCTTTTATTCACTCTCTCTGGTCCCCTCAGTTGTAGCTACTACAACACATTACAACTCTTAGTACAGCCTCTCTTCCCTGTTGGATTATACACTTGTAAGAGCAGGGTAATCTCCCTCACTTGAGATCTTTAATTCTTGCCTCTTGCCATAGAAGGTAACATTCCCATGTTCCAGGGACTATTGCTCGGCCTATCACAGCAAGGTATCAGGTAAAAAAAAAATCCAGATTACAAAATGGGAAATTAGAATTTTGATTCTCGCTCAGTCACTCACTCTAAAAGCCACATGGGCCAATCCCCTAGCCTACACTTAAACACAGCATTCCTGCTAAGTGCCCACCCGTTGTCTACTTCCACTGAACACTTGTGAGGCTTGCCATCCTGCCAGGAAGATCAACGCTCTCCCTGCCTCTGTCTCTTTCCTCTGCTGATCCACGTGTAAGAAAATTTGGCCTTGTTTCGAGCCCAGTCCCCTTCCCATAACATCTATGGACCTACGAGGGCATATCCTTCTGTAAGTAACTACCGTATCTGAGACTTCTCATGAGCATGCCCAGCGCAGGACACGATTTCAAGATTCTCATTCTGCTGGTTGATCTCTCCTTGTAAGTCGTCAACCACAACACGACGGCATCTGGGTTGCAATATTGTGAATACACTATGGGAAAGTAAATCCAGCACGGTGTCCATAGGCAGTATTTTTTGAAAAACACCATTTGGTGTTGATACCTTGAATATATCCGCTTCCTAGAAACGGTGATAGGAAGATGGGTGGGTGGGTCTGCAAGGTCTTTAAAACGTGTCGGTAGTGGTCATCCAGCCATCCCAATAAACTGAACAGATTCTCGGGTGCCTTTTCCCACTGGTCAAAAGGTAACTGTCACAAAGTGGCCTAGAGAAATTGAAACATCCTGATGGCGTTCATAGAGATTGAGAGTCTGTGGGGCCATTGGGGATCCTAGGAAGTTCCTAAAGGGTTGTCCGGGAAGAGGAGCAGTCTAGATTCCTGCAGACTGACAGCCACGATCCCTCCAGGAGCAGCTGTGCAAAATTCTGAGAAATAGGCTGTTAAGCAGCTTGGGGCCATTGCCTCTGGGCTCTCATCTGCTGAACAGAAAGAAAAAAGCCCAAACTTGAGCTGGAAAGCACTCCCTGGGTAATATTCAGCTTGGCTCTCTGCCCCTTGATACTCCTTCTTCACTTCCTCGGAGCTTGGGAGCCTGGGATCCTCCTGCACAGAATGGGACTCAGAAGACACAGGGCCGGCCCAGCGCTCACTGCGTGCCTCAGGCCCACTCACACGCTCTGTGTTGCCCTGCAACCTATTTTTGCCTAGCAGTCAAGTTTTTTGAGAAGTAGCCTCTACCTTCTTCCCTGAGACTCAGTTCTGCCCTTAAAACCATCCTGGCAGCCTTGTCCTTCCAGGATATGGAAAAATCAATGAGGCCGTCTTGCTCTTGCCTTTTTCTTCCTTATGCCAGGAGCTGAGTTCTAAATACCAACCCTTGCTAAGCAGGATTTATCTGAGGTCCACTGGGTACTGTCTGCTAGGATTCTGTGATGTTCCCTGAGCCCACAATCTCAGCGTGTGTTTTGTCTGCACCTTGCCATCTCTTGGGAAACAGGGCACCATGTTTACCAGTTATCACGCCCCACCTGACGTGTCGGCATTCTCTCCATGGCCAGCAGGCAGGTTGTCCCCTGCCATCCCTCTGGCCCACACCAGCATGTCTCTTCAGTTCTGAGTCCTCACATAACTGGGCTGGTCCTTCCTGCTAGGTGAACAACTCTGCCTCTCCCAGGATTATAACACCCAAAGGGTCCCACAAGTGATTTTTGAAAAATACCCCACTGAGATAGTTTTTGGAGAGCCAAGGCTTCGAAATACCATCCAGTTTTCTTTTATATCACATGATTTCATTCTGTAGCATACCTTTTGCGTATGAAAGCATATGAGGAGGGTTTTTTTTTTCCAAGTACAGGAATTAATATTAGAGAAGTCTATGAAGAGACCACCTATGTTATTAGGGAGAAAAACAAATTAGGACATTAATTCCTACTAGTCTATTTGGTTTTAGTCCTGTAGTTTAGGTAAGCTTTTATCTTTTTTTTGTAAAATAGAGATTTAAAGGTCGTAAGTCACTGGAACATTTTCAAAAGCTCCTAATTAATAATATATGTCTAAACATTTCTTACATTAGATGTAGAAATATTGCTGTTGTGTAATCATCATCATTAGAACAAGATCTCCTTATGAATGGACTCCAGTTTTTCTACTGACACTACTACCTATAATCCATCGCCTCCGTCCCACATTATAAAATTTCCCACGGCACGTATATAGCAATAGCAATAACTGACACTTATAATATTTGTCAGGACATTTGAAAATATGTCACACAAACACAGAAACCCATCAAGGTTCATAGAAGGCCAGATAGGATTGGGCTGCTTATGTTAAACATACACGTATCCAGTAAAGACTAAAACTGGTTCCTTTTCAAATTATCCAGAAGTTCTTTAAATTTACCTTAATAGGGTATTGTAGGGAAAAATTGATTCAAAGGTTTGATTATTACTAACATACTGAGATTCATATTTTTTATTAGAAAACAAAAATAAATTGCCATTGGGGTTTGCAGGAATTTGGATTTGGGTGAGAAAGAAACAAGCATAAGACACATATGTAAAAAGATAAAGTTGCATTTTCTTGCAACATCAGATTTGACACCAGGATCTGTGTACAGATGATATGTATTGCTTCTTTCTATGCTTTTCCTGGGGTCATGGTTTCAACCTAATCAAGAATGCAAGAATAAAAAGTTACGTTATAACAGAATTCTGTTGCCTTTAAAAAGAAGAGAGATGGAATATACATTTTCCTTTTCCCAGTTCACATGAAATGTTACGTGTCGACATTTCTTTTTGAATAGTGAAGAGCTTAATAAGGGTAAAGAAGAATAGTCCAAAGAAAATAATATCCACCCCTGAAAACGAAGGGGGCTGATGTGACATTCAAGGAAAGCACAGAAGGCCGCCATGCTGTTGAGGAGATGTGCTGGTTAACCAGAGTGGAAGGTTTAGGCCATTTCAAAACTGTTTAAATATGAGTATTCCCTCTATTTTCATCACTCACAAATTCCATTCTCCCCCCTTGGCTTGCCTTTCTTTGGTCTTCTTGGTCATGACCTCCAATGCTCTTTTAAATAAATGCAAAGGATACAAATGATAAAGAGGGGTCCAATTTCTTTTTTGGATTGGTTTGGAAACCTTGGATTGTCTGATTTTACTTTTGGCTCAAATGCTCAAATAGATGACGTGAGGGTCTGAAAGTAAGTTAGTTACTTTCTATTTCGAGGGAAGCACACGATTTTTGCTTTATTTGTTAAAACAACATGCCCCTAACAACATTCGTCTCGGACTCTGTAGGTCCCAGGCAGGGTGTCTGGGGATGACTGAATGAAGAGCCCAAGAAACTGCTTCCAGCAAACTTTGTTTCTGTTTTGTTTTGTTTTAAGGAGAAGAATCTATTTCCACAGAAAATATCGTGGTATTTCAACTGGAATGACAACCTCTGGTTTGGAATTCCTATAATTTTCATTTGACTTAAGACCAAATGTGTTTAAGTGACAGCTCTTTTTTTTTTTTTTCTTCCTTGTCTTACTGGAAATTTTCACAATTCAAGATGCAGAAAAATAAACCAGAAAGAAAAGTATCTGTAATTCACTGCAAATGAACTGCTGAATCTAAAAGGCCAAGCGTGGAAGAAGCTGTCACTTTTGCTCTCTGAGGCTTTAGGGACCCCATGGCTACACAGAGAGCTGAGAAACACCATTCTGATGATAACTTGAGCTGCCAGGCACACCAAGGACCTTAAAATGGTAGTAACAGAAAAAGATGAGCCTCCAGCACCGCCAGGGAGAAGTTCTCTCCTTGGAAAGAGCATGTTGCCCCAAACGCGCTAATGTCCAGAAAATGGATGGTTCATCTAGGACACTAAGTGGCAGAGGCAGGAAACAGGCCAGGCGTTACCTTGATTGGGAATGGAAACAGGGAAGATGCCTTGGCCAGTTCAATAGGGTAAAACAGCTCCAATGAAGCTTCATTTAAAAAAAAGAAAAAGTAATCTTTAGGATTATATTGTTTTGTTTCTAGAGTCTACTCCACCCTGTCTTGACTGAGTCCACAAGAATTGTTTAAGTAACTTATTTTTTTTTCAACCTTTCCTGTCATATCTGGTTTTCCCATCAGTACTAATATACTGTTTATGGGTTGTTGTTTTTTCAAGAAAGGAAGAGAGCATTACAAAGATAGCCAAACAAGATGCTATAGATCATCTCTGCTGAGGTCCTGCTATGGAACCGAATTCCTGAGATTTGAAATGCGTTGCATGAATGTAAAAGACCTAAGTGGCCATTCCTGATGGTGAAAAGAGGCGAACGAGGGAGCAGTCACATGGAGGGGCTGTTGGTCTCTGATGTCCTATAAATAGGAAGGTGAAATAATTTTTTTTCCAATCTATGTTCCATCTAGTCAAGGAAAACACTAAGTCTTCAGTGGTAAGATGAGATAAGGTATTTGGGAGAATGGTTAGAATTTGAGTTGTCACTTCCATGCTTATAATTGGGAATTTCCTACTGAAATTAAGTGTACCGAAGTGCGGACTTCCTAAAGTTGCTGTAAAACTCATGAATGCAGGATGCCTTTGAGGGGAGCCTTTTTTCCGTCCTCTGTGGAGTCTACTAGAATGCTCTCCCCCTGCTGTGTGTATGCTGTAGGGCAGTTGGGAAAGAAGGCTTTACCGAGGCCCGCTATGGCAACAGCTGGTGGCTTTGGCATTCTCATATAAACATGCAAGCCAAAGAGGAATTTCTTCTTTATAATTGGCCCCCTTTTCCCCCTTCCTGGGACATTCCACAATGCCACCAACAATGAAGTGCTCAGAAAGGAGGAATCGTTTTTGTTTATGTGAAAATAGATCTGAACTCCATGAGGCAAGGGAAGAAATAACAAAAATCTTCAAAGACCACAAAGAGAAGTTATAATCAAATCTGGATGCCTTTTCCAAGATCCAACAGGATTGCGTACACCAGCTCTGATGGCAGGGGAGGGAGGGAGGGGTGGGGTAGGGCGGGGCGGGGGCGGGTAGCTGGGGCCAACTGTCCTCTTCTCCGGCCTGGCTGAGTCCATTCCTGTTTGCCAGCACTCTGCTCCAGCTGTGCCACCGTATTCCGTACCCAGAGTGTGGGCAAGGCCCTTGTGTCCACAGGGTGTCGAACAGGAGCAGCCCATTTGCTCTCAGCTCTCAGGAGTGCTCCCTATACACCCAGCCATTGGCCTAACGTGTATAAAAGCGATGATCAAAAATGCCTTCAGGAGGCAGCATGACATTGCAATAAAAGGGCAGGATTTTTTTTTTTTTTAAATAACTCAGCCCAGAAGGCAAATTTCTGAGTCTATAATTTACTGGTGATGTGACTTTGGCCAAATTATTTAATTTCTCTGAGGCTCAGTTTGTTCATCTGTAAAATGGGGATACTGACGGCTCCCCTCAGTGTTGATGTGATAGAGACTGTGTGCTACACCTAGTGCGCCACCATACTCACTGTTGGCTTGTTTTGTCAGGTGTCCCCTAAAGTAACTGTTTTTACGCTGTATGTTACAAGCTGTATCTCCCCACACAGTGCAATACGAGGCACACATTTTCTATGATTCCTACCGCCCAGAATATTCCTATATAATGCAACTTAAGGGAAAACATGTCTAGAGGGTGGGAGAGACCCTGTGTGTTGCTACTGGCTCGGAAGACCCTGCTGCCAGTGAAATAGGCTTCTCTATTTTTCAATTTCTGCTCCTAAGAAACATGGAGATGTATGTTTTAAAGAAAGAAACTTTGCTGGCATCGGGATATTATAAAAGAGAAAACTATCATCCCGACCCTCTTTCCAGATAATTCCACCGGCTTCCTTCCCGTGTGATGGCAGTCAAATCACCCTTACTGGTAAATACTGTTTCCCTAACAGATTTCAAAATTCAAGCCTCCCTTTTGTGCTCAAAGCCTGTTTCTTCTCATTTGCCACATTAGGCAATTAATTGGGTATTTATAGGCAGCTATCATATACCCCACTGTCATCGCTACTCACTCATACATCTTAAATTCTCCACATCTTGCTACTTCAAGTCTACCCCTTAATCACCTCATCATCTTTGTCACATTTGAAATTTTTCCTTCCACTTAATCAACTCCATTTTCCAAGCTAGCGTACGAACAATTGTGCAAAATCTTCTAATGCAGCTTTACCGAGGAGCAATGAAGAGAAAGTGTTTCTCCTTAAGTGATTTCTTTCGATCCCAGGATAGTTTCTGCTCCTGGTGCAAGAGCATCACCGTGTGAGCTATTCCTGATCTGCACTTCAGCATTGCCCTCTCTCCGTGCCCGGTGCCTTTCATTGCCAAATGTGGCTCTCTCTGGTGGGGGGTGAGCCAGCTTGGAGGGCAGGTGTCCCCCCCACTTCCACATCACAGCCTCCTGGCCACCCTGAAACCCCCATGGCTCTGCTCCTGGCTGACCCCCTCCCAGTGTTTCTGGGCATTCAACCCTCACAAAAGGAAAAAAAAAAAAAACCTTCAGATATTCCTCAGGACCCTTGTTCCCTTGAGCTAAGAAACAAGAGAAAATTCTAGCCCTCAGAGGATGGTCAGTTTTCTTATCTGGCTTCTCCTCCTTTGTTAGGATAAACTGGCTGATTTCTCCAGTAAAGGACCATTACAAGCTGTCCCATGTGGCTGCCAAGGGACACATGTTCCTAGCGAGGGGACACACGAAATGCTTTTCCATGGGATCTTACTAGGGACTTTGGGGAAAAAGGGGGTCTTACCCTGTCAAATAATGTACAGAAACATGGCACTCAGTGTCTCCCTCTTAGAGACTTCAAACATATCTCAGAATATTAACGGTTCTGAGAAACATCAAGGTAAAGGACAGTCATTGACCTTTGTTTAACATAACATTTTCCAAAGGTGTTGGCCAAGAGGCCTTTCTTGGTGGGACAATTATTAGGACTTCAAGAAACCACGGGTCTGCTGAGTCTATTTTGGAAATGCTACATGGTGTCTCTAGTTTCCCCTCAACAAACTGTGACATTCTCATCTGTGATCCCTGATTTATTATTTTCACCTGCACGTTCTGTCAGAGAACAAGGCTGTTTGGCGAAGATGCTTTCACACCACGTGGTCTCCGCTGACGCTATACCCAACACACATATCCGAGAGCTCCTAGTTGGAAGATGAATAAAGAGGCTGTTTTTGGCTGAACACACACATCTGGCGGCGACAGTCCCAGGGCTTCCCTGTCCTCACTGCATGTCCTTTGATTGGTCACTGTCAAATGCCCTATTAGACTGAGTTCCTTGTCAGCCCGCACTTGGCACAGAGGAGATACTAGATAACTGTTCGGTAAGCAGGAGAATGACCTGTGTTACTGTATATCCTAGAGAAATATCTGTGACTATTTCCATTTTTAATGTCTGACAAATAACTGATCATGTGGCAAGTTTTATTTCCCCCCAAGAGCCGCTGCTACTGCAGACACTGTTAGGAGTGTTATTAATTACCTACAACGTGTTTCGACTCACTCCTTGTATGTACTGAGCCTTGGCACACGTTATTACTTAATGATTATAAGTCACAGGGTTCGATTTTGTGTAATAGATAAGACAGGTCACTGAGGCAGATGCGGAAGGCTCAGGTGTATGATCTCCAGCTATGACCTACAGAGCCAGGTTAGCTACACTTTTTTTTAGTAATCATATTTTTATTGTGACAAAAATATCCGTTACGTAAAATTTACCGAACAGCTCTGTGGCATTAAGGACATTCACACTGTCGTCCAACCATTCCCACTACCCATTTCCAGAACGTTTGCGTCTTCCCTGGCTGAGGCTTTAGACCAGTTCAACACTAACCCCCCAACTCTCCCTCCCCCAGCTCCCAGCAACCATCCTTCCATTTTCTAGTCTTATGAATTTAACTACTCTGCACTTCATGTAAGTACTTCATATAAGGGGAATCTTACAGGAATTGTCAATTCATTTTTATTTTTTAAATTCTTGCTCTAGATATAGTATCAACCACTCACCACAACAATAATAAAAATCATCTTAACTTTCTTATACCAACACCACACTGTTTTGCAGTTTAATTAGTGGTACTCAAAGGGAATCGGGCTCTAACTTTAAAACAAAATCAGTCCCCCTTGAGCAAGAGGAAATTTGTCCACACAGGGCCATGGTCAGATCATGGGAAAGATGAGAAATCCGGGTGAGTCTGGGTGGCAGCTAAACATCTTGTGTCTTTTGATGATCGAAATCTGCATATACATCCCAAACATTTCTCTTTTTCCCCCTTTCAAGCTGCTTTTCTGTTAATGTGTGAAAACAGTACAACTTGAGGGAAATGCAATCCACATGTTTTGGTGCATTTACACTTAAATGCTCTTGAGAATATCAAAATGGCCTAACAATATATTTCCCGATAGCTTTTTTGTCTTTTATAGAAATGTAATTATAGACTTGGTTAAAAAAAAAAAAAAAAAAAGCCAACTTTAAAAAAAAATTGTTTTAAAAAGCTAACTTAATCCCCAAAGGACATAGACTCAATCTAAGTTCAAATTCTTGAAATTTAAACATTCTTTAAATAAATGGCCAATTTGATCTTTAAATGAAACACGAAAGATGCATTAAGTGGCCTTCATATTACAACTTAAGTTGTGTCTTAAGGTAAGGTAAGGTAAGGTAAGGTAAGGTAAGGTAAGGTAAGGTAAGGTAAGGTGAAAACTCCATGGTTGGCTCAACTTTAGGAGTAGCTAGTAATCAGGGAAAAGAGGACAGAGTTCAGGGATACCCAGACTTGGGTGCCCACTGGCCCCCGTGACACTCAGCGAGTGTCAATTTTCCCATCTGTAAAAATGGACATCATAACGAATGGCTTACTGAACTGTCCTGGAGATTAAACAAATTATGTCTTTAAAGTGCTCACATAGACATCATATATAGAGAAGGACTCAGCAAATGTTCATTGTTCATCACTCCTTCCTTTCATATTTGAATGTTCCACAGCAATGAGGCCATTAGAATCTATTCACAAAACATATTTGCACTTAAGTACAGTGAGCTGCTTTCTTCCTTTAAATTGAAAGAATGAAAAGATTAATCCCATTAGGACAAGAAGACAAGGCACCAAAAGGCAAAGTGAGTTACTTAAGGCCACAGGCAGACTTGAGGGCCCAGCAAAAAAGAAAAAGTAGATTGGGTCTTTGAGGGGTTTATGGTGGTGCTGAGGACATTCTTCAAATCTCTGTGGGGTAGTGCTTCTCTAGCTTGTTGGTGCTTTACCATACACTCGCCTCAAATGCCTAAAATAGCTTGTATTACCTTTCTCTTGCATTTTTAATGTAATTAAAATTCAGTTTTTGAAAAAAAAAAAAATTCAGTTTTTGCTTAATTATTTGAAAGCATGTGGCTTCTTGCAATAATTGGAGGACAAGGTTCATAGAAACACCTTCCACAGACACAGGGTTCTGAGCTGGTTGGGCCAATGGGCCAGCCACTCCAACAGTCACATGGCCACTGTGCCTAACTTGATGCTCTGATGAAGGACCAGCTGGGGAAGCATTTCAAGGTCTCTCATTCCTTCCCCCTCTGTGCAGGATCCCGATCTTACTCAGGGGATGAGCCCAGAGATACAAGTACTGCTAATGCCATGGCGGATAAAGATATGACACATGGAATTATGGTTCCAGAGAAGCTGATACATAATGACACATACCTCACAACCCTGAGATCATGACCTGAGCCAAAATTAAGAGTCAGACACTTAACCGACTAAACCACCCAGGCACCCTTGGGAAGCATATTCAAAGAAAACAATGTTCCTGTGGGGATGCAGCCCAACTGTCATCTCTTCATGGACCAAAGAGTTTCTACCTGCTATAAGGCTAGAAGAGAGCAAAGCCATTCCTCTTTCAGAGAGGACTAGCTCTCTGAATAAACTCAGAAATGAAGGCAAGCAACTAACTTATTCTCGGCAGAAGCCCACTTGGAGGCAAAATAATGATTATCTTGATTATCCATAACATGGAAGTCCAAACTGAAAGGTCATTTCAGCCCTTTTGTGCCTAGTTATTAACATGGCATCTGATTTTACTTCTCCAGCCAGTTTGCATGCCTAATTATATTTAATTAATTTATTCTCTAAAGACTTATCATAAAGTCAGTATTTCAATTTGATCCAGAAAAAAGACTTCTCTGGGTGCCCAATGAAAGTTGGCTGCAGCTAAGATGGCAAGGACTCAAGCACTGATCCCAGAAATTGTCTTATCTGCCTTTTGGGACAAAATAACAACAAAAAAAATGTTTTACCATCACTGAGCCTTCTACTCTTCCTTTGGCTTTTTTTTTTTAATATTTTATTTATTTATTCATGAGAGACACAGAGAGAGGCAGAGACGTAGGGAGAGGGAGAAGCAGGCTTCCTGCAGAGAGCCCAGTGTGGGACCCCATCCCAGGATCCCAGGAGCATGACCTGAGCCAAAGTCAGATGCTCAACCACTGAGCCACCGAGGTGCCCCTTCCTGTGGCTTTTTATTTTTGTTTTTATTTTGTTTTGTTTTGATTCCTAGATTTGGTTCAACATTCAATGGTCTTCTCAGAGGATTTCAAACACCTCTAATCTCCAGATCATCCTGCCTAGTGATACTTGGAGAAAGCCCATCAATGTATAAATCCAATGAAATATTCACCCAGAAAAAATTTTAGGCCTACATATCACTTTCTAATAGTGAAAACGACTCTGCACCCCAGAACTTTATTGATAACTCAGGGCTGCCTTGCAACAAGAGTTTCTCATCTAGACAGATTCACTTATCTTTGGGTCGAGATTGATGAGGACACGCTGAAGAGGAACAACTGAGATCTTGGCCATTTTCCCAGTCCCAACGAATGGGAACATGAATTCCCTGAGCATGAAAGCCCAGCTCTCACGAAATATTTCTTCCTCATGGCACAGATAAGCATAGTTGATGGAGATCCCTAAGTCATATCAGCGACAGTAACTTGGCTCTTAGGGCTTCTCCAGTTCCTGATGGAAAGACATTCCTGGAGATGCGATTCACTCCTCCCCTGCTTCCTCCCTGCTCTCCTAGGAAGGGAAGTCACTGTGCTATTCATTTCTCACTGAAGGATAA
The DNA here is from genome assembly GCF_018345385.1 of Vulpes lagopus. Classification (NCBI taxonomy): domain Eukaryota; kingdom Metazoa; phylum Chordata; class Mammalia; order Carnivora; family Canidae; genus Vulpes; species Vulpes lagopus. Next base: position 9,062,877 of record NC_054834.1, read on the forward strand.
CAATGTCTATGACCCTGCCTCATTGAAATGGGACTGCCAGAGAAGGCTGCAGGCACTCAATGTCAAATCATCTGGGAATACACTGATTTATTTAACTCTCAGTACATTGCCATGGGTTAAGGGTTTAATAAAGTTAAACATAATTGAGGACTTTGGGAAGTACCATGGCTAGTCTATTTGAAAATTCATTTCCCTGCCAGCTTTCTCTCATTCTGTTGACAGACTGTAGAACCTTGCTTTCATCTCTTTCCTCTCTTTACAGCTTAACCTGGTCCCTGAAGGAGTATGCTCTTTCGAGAAGATAGATTGAGCACGACACACAACATGAAAACTTTACACACTCTTCCTGTTGTCATCTGAAAGATTTTTCTACCTGGAAGGAATAACTTATCTCACCTTTCACTCCCAGATTGGCTCTACACAGAATTCCTTTCGAGGACCAACATTTTTAAACTTTATGGAGGGATATAAGCTGAAACTTTGGTTCCTCTTAATTTTTCTTTCTCCCCGGTGAGATCTGTGACACCTTTCCACATTGCTGTTAACCATTATAGAAATTTAACTGCACTTGGAGAATATGTGATTTCAGAGACACTGTCTAAGTTTCTATCTAAAGGAGAAAAGAGCTAGAAGTATCAGGGCAGCATGAAGGCTTAGCAGAGGGAGACTGGGGACCATACGAGAGACTAGGTGGTCACTCCATGTAATGTATATACTTCAAACTGGAAACAAACTAAAAAGTAAAATAAATCGCTTTCAGATAACTTCCATAGGTAGCCAATCTATTCATAAAAAAAATGCATACTGCTTAAAATTGTCACAAATCATGTTTTTAATTATTTTTCACCTAGTCATTTTTATTCTAATCATCATCCAGAAAATGTCTATGAAGTACTTAGTTGCTATAGAGGGTGCTGGTTTGACTTAAAATGATAGTATCTTTGTTTTCCAGAAGCTTAAAAAGAAAGATGTTCATCATTTATAAAAAGTCTTGCAAAATATTCAGAAATAAAAAATATGTCAGGCAACCAAATAAAGAAGTACTTTTGACTTTTTAAAAAAATCACTATAAAATCCAGACGTCCATGTCCAGTAAGTTGGTTTAGGTTACATTCATTCATAGGGGAAACTGTCCTTCCTGCGCCCAACAACGACTAGCTAAAAATTGTTGCAAGTTCCAAACAAGAATATTAAAATATTATGAGGGAAAGACCTAACAAAAGTTTTTTTTTTTTTTTTAAGATTTTATTTATTTATTCATGAAAGACACAGACAGAGAAGCAGAGACACAGGCAAAGGGAGAAGCAGGCTCCCTGCTGAGCAATGTGGGACTCAATCCCAGGGCTAAAGGCAGACGCTTAACCACTGAGCCACCCAGGCACCTCTGACAAAAGTTTTATTGAAAAGAACTTAGAGGGGTGTCTGGGTGGCTCAGTTGATGAAGCATCTGCGTTCAGCTCAGGGCATGATTCCGGGGTCCTGGGATTGAGCACGGCTCAGCGGGGAGTCTGCTTCTCCCTCTCCATCTGCTGGCATCTCACCCTGCTTGTGCTCTCTCACTCTCTCTCGAGTAAATAAATGAAATCTTAAAAAACAAAACAAACAAAACAAAACCAAAAAACCTTACAGTTGCTTGCCGAAAAACACAGATCAGGGTACCAGCAGGCAAGGGTTACTCAACTTCAAGCCATTTCACATGCACAGGAGACCGCTTCCCTTTCATGGCATTGACACACTCACCACTAAAATAATTCCCCCAAGTGCTGCCAGAATCGAACAACTGCAACGCACATTCACAGAGAAGTAGCTGAGAAAAGGTTATGGTAAGAAACTTTAGAGTAACACATCAAACTCTATTTCAGTGATATCCTTTGAAGTTTGGAACTCAAAACCAAGGCGGTTTGGCACCTACAGAGTACACAGGACGGCATGTTCCACTCTGGCTAAATGACCAGTGGGCAGCGGAATTACAAGAAGAAGATGGAAATGGCGAATGGCTCTGCGGAAACTCACAGTCCTTTGGAATATAACAACTAATGGAAGGTCTTTCCGCTGACGTCACAAGTAAGGCGGTGTTTATATAATGGCCAAGCTCTAGCTGATGAAAGGTTGTGGTATAAACCTTGGTGTACCTTTTAATTTCATAATGAGTGAACACAAATTGTTATCACGTGCACAGTTTAGACTTCAGGACACTATGAGCTTCACAAAAATCTTCAACTGAGTGAGAAGGCTTTTAGAAATTACACCTGAAAGTAGTGAGTGAGAGCATCTGCCGAACCAGGTCGAGGCTCCTACCCAAACTCTTCTTCCAAGTCCCTTCTCCTCCAGATGGTGGGGACCTCAGAGAGCTCAGCATACATCTCCTTTACAGTTTGATTTGTTTTTAGTTTGGTCATTAGCTCTGCCTTTCCAGGGTGACTGGGAAACCTGCCCCTCCCACTTCCTCCCTGTGAGCCCTTCTCACTGCCCCCACAGCCCACACCAGATCGGCCCAATCGACAGCTGGCCATGGCTTGTGTGTCTGTCTCCATTTCACTTCTCAGGGTAGACTTCCCTGGTGCCATGCACTGGGTGAGGGCTCCCTGGCGTAGCCTCTGGTTCTCCATGGAAATGCTCAGCCCCTTTCCCATATTTATTGCTCACGCTGTCTTCCCTGATGAAGTGTAGCCCCATGAGCAACCGGGCCTGCCCTAGTCACAGCTCTATCACCAGGGCTCCAACTAGCATAGGGAAGAGAATAGTTGATGTTATCTGTTTGAATTTTACTACTCAACTCAGTACTCAAGTTACTTATTAGTTAATTATGAGCAAATTAGGACACTGTGCTCACTGTGCTGATAACTCTGTCATTAAACTGGTGGTGACCTGCGGCCCTTCTGGGAACTCTTAGAATGCTAGAATCTTTAAGCCTAGCAAAGAGGGATATGATACATTTTCTCATTTACACCCCCACTAATAATTAATTTCTCTTAGTCTCTTTCCACCTTTAATTGTCAAATAGGCTTTAAAGTTCAATCAGAGAGTAGTTTAATGAACAGTATATGGAATAAAGAACAATAGTATTAGCCTAACAACAACTCATAGAGATAATTCATGAGCATTAACTAGTTTGCATGCTTCATCAAAGACATGCATATACACAAATGAAATCTCTTCCCTAATTATTTCCTAATAGATTGGAGGTGGTGGGAAATGATATGAAAAGGGAAGATGTTGCAATAGATACAATTAATAAAGCAAATAGTTTAGGTCTACTACTTGCTTTACTTTGATAGTGGCAATGATTATAAATGTTGGGACAATGTGTTAAGTACTCACAATAATTATTAAGTAGTCAAAAAGACTTTTGAAGAGGTTAATAATTTCCCATCTTTGTTCAAAGTATATTAAACATTAATTGACTAGCCTCTTTAAGGCATTAATCAATTAGCAGCCTCCTATGTGGGAGCTCTTCAACTGAAAATCTGAGGGAATGGTATGGATTTATACATCTCTGAAAACGGTGCAATAAGTACTGTATAAGAATTATTGTTGTAAAAAAAAGAATTATTGTTGTTCTTCATGAGACGAGTTTCTAGAAATGACTAAGTTAGAATATGCTCAGGCAAATTAGTGCAATGTATGGAAAATTCAGGAAAAGGTCACAAGACTTTCATTAATGACAAAGGAAATATAAATAAGTAGTTTTAAGTAACATTAACAAGGATTTTTACTATAAATGTAATGATGTAGATATATATATATGTGTGTAATATACATATATATAGAACTGCATTTAATGAATTCAAAAATATGTCTCCACTAGCTAACTAGAACACAATGTAGCATAATATCACTTTAGCTCCACTCTGGGTTGCCTGTTTTGGCAGATTCACCTCATTGAGGCATTGTGGGAGAATCAGTCATTTCTACAGCATTCAGGAGGTCTCCAATGGGAACAGCCCTTACAAAGAAAGGCAGCGCGATCATAGGTAAATATAATCAGTGAAAGGGGAAATCCACAGGAAAAAAATTATTTACTGATAAATTCCCTTTGCATTTAGTATCTCTCACCCTATGTGAGTGGCCTCTCAGTAAGATACAGAGAATTAGGAGATACAATATAGCAACTTCTTTGATGTCCATAAGCAGAATTGTCTCTCCCCTTTCATGTGCTAGCAGCTCTCAAGAGATGCTCAGATGCTAATTCCAAAAATAACCTAAACATATCCATTTCACCTGAAAGCTGGCACTTCCTCTATTGACAATTCTAACAGAATATAAGGTAAGTCAATAAAGTAGATACACCAAAAATATGCCAAAGCTCAATAGAAATTAAAGAAACAAAAATAGAATTTTCCAAAGGGAAATGAAGATAAAAAATGATGAGTAAAAAAGAGACAGCTGTAGATCTGAGAATTTTGTTGTGGTAAATTGAATTTGGGGCCCCAGTTATTTGCACCCTCCCCCCGAATGCCCATGCTTTCACCGTATAGCTTTGCTCTTTCTTTTAAAAAGAGAGAAATATTTCTCCACTCCTTGGGACACAGCCTAAAACTCGTTTTGGCCAATGGAATGTGAACAAAAGGGTTTCTTGTGGTTTCTGTTTGCCTTTTTGCTCTTTTGCCATTGCCACGAGAGGACGTGGGAGGCACATGTGGGCAGAGCTGACTGAGGCCATCTCACAGAGATGCCTGGCCAGATTCGCACCTAGAGGCAAAGCCACTTAGGCAAGTCTGGCCTAGGTTATCTATCTCCCACCTGGTGTACATAGATGGAATAAATTAATGCTTCCATTTGAATGGCACTGAGATTTTGTGGTTATTTGTTACACAGCATTATTCTGACAATACCTAAGTGATATAACTTAAAATGAGAAAAGCGATATACTTTTCCCTTAGGAATCGGAAAAAAAAATTTCTCTCTTCCCAAGATTGATTTTCCATTCATTTACCAGGAAAGCTGCCAATTTCACCTCTGATAGATCTAGAGAGCATTACAACGAATGAGTTCCTTCTAGATGGGCTGCTGACTTACTTTTCTCTTTACTATACTAACAATTGTATCAACTTTTAAATGTTTACCTTTTCCTCTCTATATTGGGGATAGTAATGATTATGACCTCATCTGTAAACTTGTAGAATTAAATTACACCAGTGGTTCTCGAATGTTCTTTAAGTCCCATGGTTCCAAGCAGGTGTTTGGAGGAGACAGCATGACGGAAGTGGAGAAGGAAAGCCAAACGGTTGGAGCGCTAACCTCTGCTTTAATCTTAGATATTGAGAATATTGAGATTTCACTTGGAAACTCGGTTCCCCTGTTTAAAAATTTAAAGTAGGGCAGCCTGGGTGGCTCAGCGGTTCAGTGCAGCCATCAGCCCAGGGCCTGATCCCGGAGCCTGCTTCTCCCTCTGCCTGTGTCTCTTCCCCACCGCCCCGCCCCCCCTCAGTCTCTCATGGATAAATAAATAAAATCTTAAAAAAAATAAAAAATAAAAATTTAAACTAAAAACTACTAGACAAGATGTTTTTAAATGTCTCCTCACACTGAAAACACTGTGCTTAAGTTTTTTATTTTGGCCATTCTCATCTCTTCATCACTATTGCCATGAACCCTAACTTAAGATATAATCACCTCAACTCCCATCACAACTTTCTAATGTGACTCCCTGCTTTAAGTTATAAATTATGCTATTTAACTTCCCTGCATCAAATTAGAGTAAAAGCACATCTGGTGGGGCCTCCAGGCTCTGCCTCTCGGCAGTCTGATTTCCTGCTCCTTACTTCACCTGCCATATTGGCTTAAAACACACCTGGCTCTTTCCCACCTCAAAGTCTTCTCACATGCTAGTGGCTTTGCTGGGAATGCTCTTTTACTCTTCACATGTCATTTACTCTTCTTATTATCCTACAATTTTCCATTGATAAGTTCCCAGGCTTTCTCTGATCATTCAAATTAATGTAGGTCCCATTTGCCTCTATTATTCTCCATGACAACACATGTTCTGTACTCTTCTTTGCACTCATCATGAGTTACACTTATAGGAACATTTGCTGGCTACTGTTATTATTTGACTTTCCATTGAATATGAGCTCCATTATTTTTGCATTCCCAGGACCCAAAGCATTGCCTGGCACATGGTATATGCTCAATAATATGAGTAATGAACAAGCGACTTTGTTAGCTTTTATCAACATGCCGTTTTTTCACTACCACCCATCTACACTATATAGCATTTCCCTGTTAACACATGTCTCTGACATGCTCACACCTGCTCACTTAGTTATCCTCCTTAATTCATGTACAGTGTTCCTTATACCCCTCTACATCTTGAGTTTTCTCTTTCAACTTGCTTTATTCATCATACTTCCCTCCTCTTATCCTTTTTGGACCAGTGGCCATGATCTGATCTGTTCCGGGACATTATTATCAAGCTGATCCTGAATCTTAAAATCAGATTATACCAATAATCTGAATACCAATAATGAATTTAACAATAACAGTTATTCAATAAATGTGATCCTATATCTAGAGAAATAAATGCCCTATGCTGTTTGACTGAGGGGAGTGAGGAGTTTGGGTAATTTCCAAATTTCAAGGAAGGTAACCAGCACACCTTCAAGTAAACAATGACCAAAGTCCTAACTAATTTCATTATCCTTTTTCAGAAGAAGAGACAGAAAGAAGTGTCTGGTTTGTGGATAGTCAAGGAAATAGAGACCCAATGAACAAGAATGTGGCAAGTTTTCCCAGTAGTGCCCTGAGCAGAGACAACAGATCTGAGGAATGGTAACATTATGATCAATAGAGAAGTGAAGTCTGTGGGGGGGTAGTCGGTTGGTTATGAGCTCTCATGACAGTCCGGATGCTCTCAGAGTAGGCATGAGGCTTCTGGCTTCTGGAAAGAGAACTCTCCCAGAAGTGAAAAAGTTGGCATTTTGGCTGAGACCAAAATGTCTTAGTGAGTTTGTTTGGTATGAGTCAAGTTAGAAAAATTCAATGTATTCTAAGTTAAGTGAAAACATTTAGTTTCCTTATCTACAAAGCTGAGATCTGTACTGTAAACCATAGTTCAGAAAGAAAATGCCCTGGCCTGAGCCATCAGTAGCATTCCCCAGACACCACCTCCATGGTGCCTCGCTTCTGCTCTCATTCGTGTACTGGCAATGTGTCATTTCCTAATAGGGGCCATATCCATTGTCCTTTGTTTTTGGTAGTTATATTATGTGCTTTTGTGAGCATATGATTACACAAAATGGAGTCAGATAATAAGAGCATTTTGGGTCACTGAGGCAATCGGACATTTGCTGGAGCGAAGACACAATTCTGTAGCCTCAGCATATGTGTGATCCTAGAGTTGCCCTTTTATCCAAATGAAGAAGTTGGATAATGTCTTGACAAATTGTTTGGGGGGAATCACCAATTAGCTGCAGTGGTCAGCACAGGGAACAATTAGTGAAGGAAAAGATCAAAGGAAATGACAAAAATTTTCAAACCTGGGACTGCTATCTTCCCCACGGTTGGATGCTTCATCTCCATAATGAGGTCATTGTGTAACACCTTTAAATGTAAAAACAGACAGAAAACAAATTACAAAATAAAACTATTTAATCTCACGAAGTTTGAAAAGCCACCTATTTCGCTGACTGAGGAAAGATATTGCAAAACACAGAGATGTTTAGAATTTTAATTTGAAAGTAAATATTTTAAATAAAAATATTTCCATCTTATATTAAAACCAAGTGAAACCAAAAAGAATTAGAAGGTTCCAGGACTAGCACACTACATTTTTTATAAAGTCTCACCACTCTTAAAAATGTTATTTGCTCCTAAATATAGGGTATGATTTTCCCCCTTTCATCTATGTTTGATCCTCTGAATACTAAAGCTCAGCCTCTTTCTGCATTACCTCATTACAGGACATGGCCAAAGTCAACTGGAGAAGGAGAGAATGGGAGAAGAACCAGGACCTGGAACACAGCAGCCCACGGGGGTGGTACACGTGTTCCCGGCAATTTATTCAGTGGAAGGTGTGGGGAGTCAGTCCAGTTTGAAAAGTGAATCAGAGTAACCAGAAGGCCCAGTGACTGCTGGAAGAGGACAGATTCAGGGCTGCTGTGACTAGCAATAAGCAGAGCCAGGAGCCCAAAGTGGACTTGAGTCAGAGGCTTGAGCACAAGATTGAAACCAAACATGTTTTCAATGGTAATAAGACCATAATTATAAGACTAGATCTCAGAACTAGGAATCGATGGGGAACTGGCAAGGAGAAAACTGGAAAAACAAAAACAACAGAGACCCTATCCTAGAGGGCTGGTGAGGTTCCCATGCACTGGGACCAATATAGTTATTTGGTGTCCCTTCAAGAGCACGAGGTGGATTTGACCTTGGGGTTAAGACTCAAGGCCAGTTACTAGGACAGGGACATGTTATCAGGGACCTGAGCAGCAGAAATGTGACTTGATGTCGAATTGCTTGACTACTGGAACAGAACTACCTAAATTCTTGACTTTCATTTTTCCTATAGGGTAGGCGGGAACACGGAATCTGCCAGGGATCAAGAGCCCTTCAAGCTAAAGGCAAGAGGATGAGACCAGGGCATGGAATTAGATTCCAGAACATGAAGTTTGAATTATGGGAGGCAAACATTTGGTGAAACACAAATGAAAATGCTACAGAGTTGTTTTCCTTTGTTTATGTGTTTTTTGACAACTGGAGGCTCCTGGCTATTCTGTCTCAAAGAACCCCCAAATTCAATTTACTATTACTGATTGTTCAGTGAAACATATATGGGCAACGTATGTATGAACTTACTTCAGCCGTACTGCCTACCAAATGGAGAGCCTCTCTCTTCCTGCTCTGAACAGGGATCTTAGGGGCAAAAGTGTTTCAGTGGGCACAGGAAACTTATGGACCAGGATTTTATGCTTAATATTTCAAAGAGCAGCGTTTGTAATGGTTCTACAGCATTTTGAGCTTCAGGTAAAAACAAGATTTGCACATCCACGCCCTTATCATAGTCTTTTTTTTCACACAGAGTTAAAAGAGCTTGGAATAAAAAAGCCTAATAGAAATGTTCTCTCCCTTGGAAAACTCAGGGAAAGAGGTCAAATTTCTTGGGCTCTATCCATTTCCAGTGAGCTTTTTGGTCACATTATGGAGTAAGCCAATGAGACAACCTCACAAGTGACGTTTTCGGGCTACAAGTGTAACTCTGCTCTGTCTCAATAATTCTGGCTTCTACTGTTTTCTTTGGGAATGGTCACCACCTTTGGGGTGATGTTCTTTAAGCAACTGTGTCAACCCCCCTCAGTGAGGGCGATGCCACACCATATGGAGATCCTTTCTAGGGATGCCTTGCCTCTCTTTCGGAATCACCAGCTTTGCACCCAGGAGCTGGCCAGAGAAAATTCTTGCCAGTGTTAGAACTGAGCTATAATTTAACTCTGGTGTGGCTCGTTCTCAGCACCCGCCCAGCACAGCCTCCTCCTATGTGGGGGTGGGGGCTAAATGCCAAGGCGAGGTGCTAAATCTCAGTTCTACTGAGGACAGGAACAAAAATACCAAGCTAAATTTCACTCGAAACAATTATCTGCACACTGAATCATTCTTCTCTTCTCGTATCTGTTGCCCTCCTGACTACCTCTTTGTAATAACACTGCAGTGCTACTCACAGAAGACAAAAGTGAGTGTTCTTAGCTAAATATAACTTCACTGATACTGTTGAAATTAATTAACGCTGAATTTTAATCGTGGAGGAAACGTTAAGTGTCAAACGTGAAAGGGTAGTCGGTAAAGGTCAAGGGCCAGATGTCAAAGTTTTGGGAAGCAAGAGCTCGCAGTAGATGCAGGTTTTTCACAGATGCAGCTTAGAGACTGTACTTCCTTCGGCCCTACCCTCATTACTGTCGGTCTATGATATTCCCAACGCGAAACTTTTTAATCTTAGCCTCATCAGTTCCTTTGCATCGAAAATCATTCTGTTTCAAGCAGAAACATAAAGTGTTCTCATGCTTGGCACAGGAAGTTAACTGCACTTTTTCATTTGCCACAGCATTTGTACAATCATGGAATAAACGGGCTGGTCTGCGCCCTCCCCTCCACAAAGGATGGATGCATTCCCCTGCTTGGTCGCTGCCCACCTGTTTCTGTAAAGTCCGAGGTCAAGACAATTCCATAGGCTGTCTTCGAGAATCAGGTCAGGTTACCTCCGCCAACAATTGGGGCTGTGGCACTGCTGTCCCTGGAAACCCTGCCTAATGACTCGGAATCTTGGAAAACTCTCCAGCCTTGTTTGTGGGGCGAGTCCTGCTCTGCTTAGTAACATATTCGAGAATCTCAGAACCCAGGCAGTCTGACTGAATTTTAGCATAAATCTCTCCTGCTGCACTTCAGGCGTATTGTCTCCCCCAAACTTCACTGGAAACGGAGGACCTGGTGCTCACCAACATTTGTATAACATCTTTTGGGGAACGGTTACTAAATGTTCCCTGTTCCCTTTTTGCACCCGGGCTCAACACCCCAATCTCTGTTACCGTAACCTAGAAATTCAGATTTAAAGTGTTTCATTTTCAGGGCACCTGGGTGGCTCAGTGGTTGAGCATCTGCCTTTGGCTCAGGGTGTGATTCCTGGGTCCTGGGATCGAGTCCCCGCATTGGGCTCCCTGCAGGGAGCCTGCTTCCCCCTCTGCCTGAGTCTTCCTCCCTCTCTCTGTCTCTCATGAATAAATAAAATATTTTAAAAAAATAAAGTGTTTTATTTTTCTGACCACTAACAATGGAATGGGGACCTCAGCATTAGGGACCTCCAATACCATTTTCTCTTAAGGAAATGTCATGCCTGGAACCTCTCTGCCTGGCCATTCAGGGCATTTGGGGTACGCATTTAGTTATTTTTAAATGAAGCAAGGAACCGTCCCTAGAACTTTGTAGTGGGCTTTGTCCTTCTTTTACTGATTTCTGTCCTCCCTAGATCTTTCACGGTTGCGTAGCTCTTCTAAATTTCATTTCTTCTCCTTATTTCAAAAGCCTAGTCCCGACAAGAATAGAAATGTAGAGTGCAGCAACCTCTTTAGCAAAGCATCAGGCCTATTTAAAATAAGGTCTTTCTTCTTCAAGAGTTTCACAGATTGACAGCCTAATGACGGAGTCAAATGGTAATGTATTAATGATGGGGGGTGGGGAACAGTAAAATGTATACCTTAAAGTGATGTGGGAAATAAAAAGTTTAAGTGAAAGTAAGAACGTCTTTTGATAAAGTCCTATGGCAGGAATGGCAGAAAAAGTCTGTAATACAGCACTAACAAGAAAAAGAAATGTAAAAAAAATTAAAAAATCGATACCCGCTCTATAGGTGGTGAAAATCTCTAAGGAAATCAAGAGCTCTGGGTCAAGATTAGAGGCAGCAAAGCATATTCAAGTGAAAAGAGACAGACTACCGGCATTAAGTGACATAGACAAACGATATGTGTAAAGATCATATTAAAAATCAATATAATACCGCCAATGACACTAACAATGATGCATAACAGAGAAGTGACCTCGCCACTAACCATGAATAGAGACATGACCTATTCATTCCATTGAACAAACATCATAGAGCACCTATATACTGGATGTTGGAAGGGGCTGGCAGGAAAAAGATGAATGAACTTGCATTCAAAGTGCCTATAATTAGAAGGGAGGGTTGGGAATAAGAGACCTGAGCCAATTTTTACAACAGTTTAAACTCCACGGTGAAGGAGGAAAATCCAATAAGCAACAAGTAATTAACTTTGTCTACCTCGGAAGGAAGCAGCAGGACGTACATAGGTCAAGGAGTTCAGTAAAAGGCAGAGCACAAAGATAGTATTGAGATAAAACATTAGGTTAACAATTGCAAGGATAAATATAATACCAGCAGTTACTACCCAACAAAACTCCTGAGGGGTCAGGCTTTGTGTTGGAAGGGAAAGAGCTGTTCTCCATTGAATCCTCTCATTAAGTAGCCCCTGCAGGAATTACTCTCATTTGCATTTCTACTGATAAGGTGATGGAAGCCTAAAGAGGTTGAGAATTTACCCAAGGTTCACAGTTAATAAATGGTTGAGTTTGGATTATAATTAAGGCATGCCTGACCCTAACTCTTAGCCAGTTGGAGGCTCAGTAAAAGAAAAAAAAAAAAAGTCAGGCATAATTTGATTTACCATTAAAATAACTAGCTGATGTGGTCAAGTTCTGTGAAACAAATTAGTCCATTCACTGGGGAAAGAAAACTAGCCCAAGGATTGCTTGGCATCATGTAGCCCAATTAGTTAATAAACTGAACTGCTCCTTCGTAGGGAGCCAAGGTTACTACAGATACAAAGGCTATGAAGAAAGGAAGGACTTAGGCACCAGCCTAGCTCAGATTTTGAAGGGGACAGACCCAGCAGGTGACCTTGGGCAAGGCACTTAAGTACTCTAAGGCTCAGAACCCTCCCCAGTAAAAAGGTGGCAATAATATCTTTGTCTCAGGAGTTTTTAAGGACTAAGTAAGATATAAGTATAAAGGGGTGAGCACAGTGCCTTGGACAGAGTAAACTCAAAATTAATGGCAACTATTTATCATTATCAGTAGACTGGTTTTAAACGTTGGCTCTAACAAGGACAAGCTGTAGGGCTTTCGGGTATAAATATATATTAAACATAATAATACAATGATTAATAATCAGTGGTAATTAGATGCATATTGGTGTGCCAGGCATTATTAAGTGCTGAGGAAAAAATAGGTCGCAGAACAAGCAAGGTCCTTGCCCTCAAGAAGCTTACAGTCCTAGAAGGTAGACTTTCAAATTAAATGGTATCCACCAGACTGTTATTATTTAAAAATATTTGTTTAGCCCTCTGCTATATCCTCAGCACCTGGAACTTTATCTGGCACTATCTGATAGATGCTGAATATTTTATTGAGTTTATTGAACTACATTTTTAAAATTAATTGACTAATTTATTTAAATGTAATTACCTAGCAAAAGGTGCCTTTTGGTTTCATTACTTAACGGGGGGGGGGGGGGGAGCGCATGATTCGAGGGTGTTGTCTCTTTTAAGCTTTTAATACACCCCTAGATTTCTCTAGACACGAAAATGTTTTACTGGCTTCCCAAAATATGTTCATTTCTAGAAACTTAGTTATCGAGGTCCAGCGTTGCCTTGCTGCAATTCCCTCAGTTTCCTAAAGCTTTCCAAGTGTCTGGAATCCTCCCTACACATGGTGCACAGGGCAGAAGACACTGCAGAGGCCATGCAGAGAAGCTCTGCAAGACCATGGTCATTAAGAGTGAAGAAAAGGCAGAAAGGGTGACCGGGAATTCAGGGGAAACAATGAGCATACACATTATATGTGTCATGTGAAGCTACCACACTTGAATTATCATAGCTTTCTTCCTCATTGGGAAAACGCAGAAAACCATTTCCAAAACATGCAGTAATACCTTGGAAAGCAACAAAGCATTGGAGTGATCTCATTTATGGCATCGTCCTTTACCACTGTGTCAATCCTACAGCTTGACAGAATTCATAATGGAAAAGTTACATAACTAAAGGCATAACATACAACTAATGTGTTAAAAGTAAATTTAACTATCCTGAAAACAAAACAAAACAAAAAAGCAAAAATAACACAAAATTCATGAAAAAAAATGAACAAGTAAACTCCTAACTTTACTTAGATCATGGAGATCAGATTTAAGTGCTGATATTTTTGTTTTTCTTATTTCTTTTGAAACAATTGCTATAATTAAGCTTACTCTGGTGCTATTGCCCATGACACAGCCTTTTCCTTCCTTTTTATAATTAAAAAATACAAATATTAGTCATTCAAATAGATATTATAACATATATGCATAGATTAATAAGTACTCATAAAAACTTAAGCAGTAGAACATTCTCCAAGTGTTTATAGCACCAAGTTTATCCCAATTCCGCCCTCTTCTATGCCCAAGTAATCACTCTCCTGAATTTTATTATTCCCTTCTCTTCTTTTCATCCTTGTATCCTCTATGTTTATGTCTCTAAGAATTTACTGCCTGTTTTCACCATTTATAAGATTTCTATCAATGAAATCATGAATATGTAGTCTTCTCTGATTTGCTTTTTCTCTTTAACATTGTTTTTGAGACTTATCCATTTTGAAATATGTGGCCATGAGCCAATTGTGGCCCTTCATGTAAGTTATGCCATTATATAGATATATCATAACTTATTAACTCTGCTTTTGCATTGTTTCCAGTTATTTTACTACAACAAACACTACTGTCATACTAAACATCTCTTCATGCAACAATTACTCTAGGGCACATATCGAGAGCTACTATGGCTGACACTGGGTACATATATCTTTAATATTAGGTAATAGCATTCCCTCCAGTATTGAGTGTCACTTTCAGTTGTTTTACAACGGTAGCAAAACTTGTTATTATCAAAGTTTTTAAGGGTTTGCCAATCTAATCACTTTGCATGGATATCTTACTGAAGCTCTAACTTGCTTGCATTTCCTTGAGTACTAATGAGACTGAATATGTTTTCCCTGCCTTTTATTTTCTGCTCAATGAAATGTTTGTTCAAGTCATTTGCATTTCTTCTATTTGTGTAATTATCTTTTCTTACTGGTCCATGAGTCTTTATATATTCTGGTTATGAATCCGTCATTGGAACATAAATTGAAAATATTATGGATTTATTTCTCACTCATTTTGTGGTGTTCTGATGAACAGAAGTTTTTAATTTCAGCATTCTGAAATTTATTGAATTTTTCCCTTCATGTTCTATATCTTTTATGACATATTTATAAAATTCTTCCCTACTCTGGATGACACAGTCTCCTAAATTTTCCTATTAAAAATTTTAAACATTGGCCTATTTATAATAAAAGCTCACAGCAAGTCAAGGATTGAGAGAAATTATCTTAGCTTAATTAATGTGTTTCTACAAAACCCCTAAAGATAAAATGATACTTAATGGTAAGAAACTGAAAGCTTTTGCTCTAATACTGAGAACAAGGCAAAGATGTCTACATTCACCACTCTTATTCAACATATTACTAGGAGTTCTAGCCATGGAAATAAATCCAGAAAAAAAGGCATAATCTGCTTAAGGCACACAGATTGTAAGGGAAAAAATAATAGAATAAATAAGTAAATGTACAAGGGAGAAATATAAAAAGAAATATAAGAAAAGGAAGAGGTCACACAGATTACATGATTGTCCACATAGAAATCCCAGCAGATATGCAAAAATACCCCTGGAACTAGTAAATGAGGTCATAGTATGCAAGATCAACACAAAAATCAATCACATTTCTGTATACCAACAATCAACATAAGGAAATCTAAATGAAAAACACAGTGCCATTAACAATTGCTAAACATAAATGAAATGCTTAGATACAAACTTAACTAACAATAAGTAAGACTCTGTATGCTGGAAATTATAAAATGCTGATAAGAGAAATCAAAGGGCTACCTAAATAAATGAAGAAGCATAGCATGATCTTGGATTTGAAGACTCAACATAGGGGATCCCTGGGTGGCTCAGCTGTTTGGCGCCTGCCTTCAGCCCAGGGTGTGATCTTGGAGTCCCGGGATCGAGTCCCAAATCAGGCTTCCTGAATGGAGCCTGCTTCTCCTCGGCCTGTGTCTCTGCCTCTCTCTCTCTCTCTGTCTCTCTCTCTCTCTCTCTGTCTCTCATGAATAAACAAATAAAATCTTTTTTAAAAAATGAAGACTCAACATAGTAAAGATGTCAATTCTCCTCAAACTTATCTATGGATTTAAGGCAATTCTTACCAAAATCCAAGCAGAGTTTTTTGCAAAAAGGTTTATGCTAAAATCTATACGGAAAGACATAGACTTTAGAATAAATAGTCTTGAAAATAAGAATAAAATGAAAGAGAATCAGTCCACCTCATATTAAGGTATACTAGATAGATACTATATATTTATAGATACTTAAAGAGTATGGTAATGTAATAGAATAGAGAACTCAGAAATATATCCACACAAAACATGCCTAAATAATTCTGGCAAAGGTGCAAGTGCAGTGGAGGAAGAAGGACAGCCTCTCAAACAAATGGTACTGGAACAATCAAAAGAAAAAAAAAGAAATATCTCAACCTAAATCTCATTCCTTATACAAAAATTAACTTAAATGGATCATGGACTTCCATGTATAATTTAAAGCTCTAAAATCCTAGGAAAAACCTTTAATATTCCTCTGCAAAGATCATGTTAATGGAATGGGAAAAAAAGCTACAAAATGGGAGAAATATTTGCAAGCAACATACCTGATAAAGGACTGGTATCTTGTGTGTATGTGGGTGTATGTGTGTGTGTGTGTGTGTGTGTGTGTGTGTGTGTGTAACCCTCATAACTTAGCAGTAAAAAAATCCAATTAGAAAATAGGCAAGGACATAAACAGATATTTCACCAAAGAAGATATCTTCTATACAGATGGCAAATAAGCACATGAGAAGATGCTCAATATCACTAACTGTGAAGGAGATATAAACTAAAAGCATAATGACACAATACTAATGGCTAAAGTTTTCAAAACTAACATCGAATATTAGCAAATCAGAAACTGGATCCCTCACAAATTTCCAGGAAGGATGTCAAATGGTACAGCCACTTTAGAAAACAGTTTGGCAGTTTCTTAAAAACAAAAGCCAAAAAAACAAAAAAACTAAACTAAACTTGCAGTTGCATATGACCCAGCTGCTGTACTCCTGAGCCTTTATCCCAGATAAGTGAAAAGTTATGTTCATAGAAAAATCTGCACATGAATGCTCATAGCACCTTTCTTTGTAATAGTCCAACATTGAGAACAACACAGATGTTCTTCAATCAGTGGGTCTTGAAGCCAACTGTGGTACATCCATAGTATAGAATACTTCTAGGCAATAAAAAGGAACAAGGTACTGATTCACACAACAGCCTTGATTAATCTTTTTTTTTTTAAGATTTTATCTATTTACTCATGGGAGACACAGAGAGAGGCAGAGACAGGAAGAGGGAGGAGAAGCCGGCTCCATGCAGGGAGCCCAACATGAGACTCGATCCCAGAACTCCAGGATCACGCTGTGAGCCAAAGGCAGACACCCAACTGCTGAGCCACCCAGGCGTCCCAGCCTGGATGAATCTTTTTTTTTTTTTTTTTTAGCCTGGATGAATCTTGATGGAATTGTGTTGAAAGCTTCTGGGTGGCTCGGTCAGTTAAGCACCTGCCTTCATTTCAGATTCTGAACGTGAGGTCCTGGGATGGAGCCCCACCATGAGCTCCCTGCTCAGTGTGGAGACTGCTCCTCTTTCTCCCTTTGCCCCTCCATCCAACTCGTGCTCTCTCTCTCTCTCTCTCTTGCTCTGTTCTCTCTCTCTCTCACTCTGCTCTCTCGCAAAGAAATAAACAAAATCTTTTTTTTAAAGAATTGTTCTGAGTGTAAAAAGCCAATCCCTGAAGATTACATAGTGTATGCCACTTACAAAGCATTCTCAAAGTGATGAAATTCCAGAGACAGACAACAGATTTGAGGTAGAAGGTCCAGGAAAGATGGCAGTTGTACAGCTTTCAAGGGCAGTACAAGGGATTTTGTGATGGGGCTGTCAGTATCTTGACTGTATCAAGGTTACTACCTTGGTTGTTAATGATGCGAGATAGTTTGGCAAGACGTTACCACTGGGGACCTGGGTAATGGGTACCCGGCATCTCTGTACTATTTCTTACAATTGCGTGAAGACTTATAATTATCTCAAAATAAAGTTTTATAATTTTTTTTTGAATTTTGGTCTTCTATGTTTTGCTTTTGGAAAGATTGGAATTGAGTTTTGTGCATGATGTGAAAAGGGTTTCAATTTTCCTTTTCCCCCAGAATGATTTTGTGCAGTCCTTCCTTTCCTCATGAATCTGTAATAGCAGCTCTGCTGTAGATCGTTTCTGCACATGTTGGGATTGTTCCTGGGCTCTCTAGTCTGTCCAGTGGGTACATTTGTCTACCCCATGGCCAATAACACACTGACCAAATCCCTCTTTTTCATCATAAGTATCACTGTTTCATTTGGCAAGATCCCCACCACACCTCTGCCTTGTTCCTGGTCTTCAGGGGTTCTTGGCCCTTTACTTTTCTCTATAAATTTTAAAGTCAGCCTGTCAGGTTCCAGGAAAATTCTACTGGGCAGAAATAACATCATTACAATATTATCTTACTACCCATTAAACATTTACTTTAATAATTTCAATTTATTTAAGTCATTTTTAATATGTTTTATAAAGTGTTAGCATTTTTCATAAAGGTTTTGCACATTTTTCATTACATTTATCCCTTACAAAAGCAGTCCCCATTTTAGCTGTCAAGGTAAAACAGATCTTTTTTAAAAATAAAACTTGATGTTTATTGCTAGCATATAGAAATGAAATTTACTTTAAAATTATATCTGCCAAATACCTTATTAATAACTCATTTGTAGATTCTGCTGGTTTTCCTAAAGTTAATGATATCATCTCTGAATAAGTACAGTTTTGTTTTTCCTTTCCGAATCTTATACCATTTATTTTGTTTTCTTATATTATATCATTGGCTAGGATGTCCAATATATTGAAAGTGTTAGCAGAAAGCATTTTTATCTTGTTCTTAATTTTATACTTAATGTTTCATCATTATTTTTGCACCCAAGCATTATAGGCATACTGTGTTAGGCTAAAGAATCTATCCCTAGTTTATTGAGAACTTTTACCAAAGATGTTGGCTTTTATCAAATTCTTTTCATCCATTTATTAAGAGGATCACATATTTTTTTCTCCATTAATCTGTTAACATGAGGAATGAACTAATTTTCTAATATTGAATCAATCTTACATTTCAAGAAAAAAAACAATTTTTGAGTTTTGTTTGCTCATGCTTTAATATTTTCTTGAATCTATTTCATGAATGAGAATGGCCTGCACTTTTCCTTTCTTGTATTGCTCTTGTTGAGTTCTCTTAACAAGAGTAATTTCTGCTTTGTAAAGTGAGCTAGAGTAAACCTTCTTTTCCTATTTCCTGAAAGCATTTGGAATATCTGGTCCTTCACATCTCTTGGAATCTCACCTGCAAACTCTCTGGGACGGGTGCTTTGTTAGTGAGAAGACTCTGCATTATTGATTTGTTCTTTTAGTCAATATAGGGCATTTTAGATTTTCCTTTTTTTTTTTCTTAAGTTTCAATAACGCATACTTTCTAGGAGTTCAATCACTTCACTAACTTTTCAAATTTATTACCTTAAAACTGTTTATGATTTATTATACAATTCTAGAATCATTATATCTTTTCAGTGAATTGAAATGTTTATTATTATGGGGTGACTTCTATAGTAATGAATTTTGTTTTAAAGTCTGAACTAACATTAATAAAGCTACATTAGCTTCATGTTGGTTTGTTTTGCCTTCATGTATCATTTTGTGCCTTTACAACCAACCTTTCTAAGTTTTATCTTCTAGGCGTGTCTCTTGAAAATAGAAAATCACAGGACTTAGCCAGTCTTTTAACTGGAGGACTTAGTGTATTTATATGAATCAGGATTATTAAATTTCTATCGAATACCCATCCAGTTGTCCCCAAACTAATTTACATTCCATATGTTCCCAAACTTTGTCTGCTCCCCCTATTCATAATGTCTCACAGTGTCCCTAGGCGGAAAAAATCTTTTGTTTCATTTATTAACTAATTCTGTTTTGTTTTGTTTATTAAATAATTAGGTCAAAACAACTTTCCATGTATTTATATCCCAATAACTTAGAAATTATGTGAAAAAAAGTAATAGATAAATTGAAAGAAGAAGTAATAATTTTGTTTCATTCCTAAATAACTACCATTATTTTCTCATAGGACATGTGTGCTTATTAGGCACTGCACAACATCTCAAATCTTGGAATAAAATTATGTACTTCTGCCCTTATTTCTTGTTAAGTATGTATTTTTCTCTTGGTATTTGCTTTTTTTTTTTTTCATAGAAACAACCATCGGAAAACTCAGTTTAATACAGATAAGATGTAATCGAAAGGAACATAGTGAATTCAATATTGAAACCGTGAACTGCCTTGGGCTAGCATTCCATGCTGTGTCCAACAGATGCTGCTGTGTCTCCCTAGAAACTTTTAGTAACTTCTGGTCCCCCTGTGTGTTCACTAGGATGCTGTGAGTATCCTAGATACTAGGATATCTTCCCAGTAGATAGCTTGGGAACAACAGTTCTATGTTCTTGTTGCTCAATAGTTGGGTTCTCTTTATTTAAATAAAAAATGAGACAATACCAATATTGTTTTTTTTCAGTCAATGGTTTTTAGCTTACTACATGTTTACCCTATTTTTGGCTTACATTTTTTTTAATCATAGACCTTCTTTCAGCAGTTGTATTCCCTCTTCCAATGAGATGTTCTTGAGAATTTCCCTAGTCATCTGTTCAGAGTAAATCCTCTTTGTTTTTATCTTCTTAGAAGTTATTTCATTTTGCCCCATTCTGAATAATGGCTCTACTGGATATACACTCCTAAGCTGATGGTTATTTCCTGTTGGCACATTGATGATATGCTTCCACAGTTTAGTGATCATCGTTGTTTGCTTTTAAGAATTGAGCTGCGGGCTTCATGGTCATTTCTGTGTAGGTAACCTGACTGATTAAACATCCTCTCTATGTTTTTGGTTTTCTACCATCAGTCTCAGCCACACTTGGTTTTTATGTAAGCTTTGCAATTTTTATGTCATCTATCTTGTCTCTAATAAATACTTCATGACTCTGAGAAATTAGGTCTTCACAAGCTCCGGGAAAGTTCCCAACCACGTTCAAAAGCTCACCTCTACCAATTCTCTCTAGCTTCTTCTGGAGCTCAATTAGATATATATTAGACATTATTAGCTATGCTTTGGACTTGATCACTCTCTAGGTCTCTGCATCGCTTACATTTGCTCTCTGGTGAATTCTAATTAATTTATTCACATCTATGTTAGCAGATCACAAATCCTCTCTTATGCTATGTCTAATCTCCTCTTTAATTTGTCTGTTGTGCAGGTGTTTATCCAAAGATGACTTGCATTTGCTTCTTCCCAGTGCTCAGGGGCACCACCAAAATGGGACCACATTAAATTTTATGCTTGTATATTTTGGGTCCCCCGGTGGAATTAATTCTTGCCCTATATGCAGAAGAGTAGGTTTGTGGCTAAGACATTCATGAGAGATTTTTCTCTTTATAGCTTTCCTGTAAGAGCCAAAGTCAAGACAGGTTAGACTCCCAACTCTTTCCTTCTTCATTCAGTGAAGGGTTTGAAATTTTTTTGTTTTGTTTTGTGTTTCACCTAGTTCACCCACTGAGAATGCTGACTTTTGGATGTCCAAGTTTTTTTCAGAAGTCCAACCTCCCATCTGGTGTGTGCTGAGGATTTTTGTTCTATCCCCATTTGTTAAGGCCCATCAAGTCCAAATTCTAAGCCAGTAGATGTTAGCCAGCATTGGTCCAGTGCATGCTTCTCTGCATGCATGTTTTCTAGTGACTTTTGTACCAGCAGGATTTCTCAGGTCACACAGTCCTCCACACTGACAGAAACAGAGGTCCTCTGTTGTCATCCATCCTCTGGATGTCATTGTGTGACATTCCTCTGGATGTCTTCCCTAAGCTACATTTTTCAGGCTTAATTTGGTGCTCCAACTTTCCCAAGATTAATTAGCCCAGGGGATAAGAAAAATAACGACTATTAAAAGAAAGAGGAAATACAATAGAATCCAGTGAAATAGGAAGGTGATTTATGAACTCTAAAGTCAGGATATTAGAAGTCCGGACTTACATTTTTAACTCAATCCTCCTTGGCAGTGGGGCTTTTAAGATATTATCCCAGAACTAGTTGCTACAAACTTTGGTGGAGTTTGAGAAAGCATTTTTTCCCCTCTAGCCCTGTGAAAGGAGCCACTCCCAGAGGTTGTCAGCAGGGCAATTGTGTAGCAAGAACCAAATTAATTCTTTCGTTAAGAACCTCCCAATTTTCCAGTGGGAAAACTGAGTTCTGATTAGTTCTAAGGATGAGTCAGGAGGTTTTAAAAATTAAAAAAAAAAAATTGAGATAGTACACGGGAGCAGGTAGTGGGGGCTGGGGACAGAGGAGAGGGAGAAGGGGACTCCTTGCTGAACAAGACAGTCTGACACAGATCCTAGGACCCTCAGGTCAGGACCTGAGCCAAAGGCAGATGCTTAACCGACTGAGCCACCCAGGAACCCCAGGTCAGGAGGTTTTAAACGTGTCATCTTTCTTACTGGATATAGTCCTCTTCTTCCTGGACACTCTGAAGATATTAGCAAAGATTTGGGTGCTCAGCTTAAGATGCCTAACCTTATCTAATTCATTTAATGAATGGCTCTTGATTGTTTTCAGAAGCCATGGAAATAATCACATTTCTTATTAACATTCATTTGCTGGTCAAGAAATCATCACTTAAATGTGAATCACTGCCAACCACTCTACTCTTTCAGGGACAAAAGAAATAAATGAGTGTGACGAGGAAAAAAGTCAGTTGGATAAAAATATAGCAGAGCAACAAAAAAGCCAGCGTGAATGTAAAGAAAGGTCAGGGGTGAGTGTGGGAGCTGCAGACCATCCACGGGTGGATGGCAATTTGCACCCCTTGGCCCAGGGAAGTGGGTGATATTATTTCCATGTTATAGATGAAGCCTCAGGCTTGGAGAGGTAAAATAACTTTAATATCATTAACAGAGGGAAAGGGCAGCCCGGGTGGCTCAGTGGTTTAGCACCACCTTCAGCCCAGGGTGTGATCCTGGAGCCCGGGATCGAGTCGCGCGTCGGGCTCCCTGCATGGAGCCTGCTTCTCCCTCTGCCTGTGTCTCTGCCTCTCTCTCTCTCTCTCTCTCTCTCTCTCTCTCTGTGTTTCTCATGAATAAATAAATAAAATATATATATTTAAAAAAAAACAGAGGGAAAAAGTGGCATCTTCTTGCTTCTCTGACAGCAGAGCATATTTTTTTTTCCACCACATTATACCATCTCTTAAGTGTTCAGTACCTTTTCCCACTATAATAAGATTCTAGTGTTCCTGACCTGAGTGCAACACAGATATAGGAAGAAAGGATCACTGGGGACAGCAAATATTCCAAATGAGTGCCACTAGCAATTTGTCATTTCGTCTGTTGGTTCGAGTGCTGCCTGGAAGCTCAGATGTAGAAAGACACAAGCAATATTTTATGGAGGGCTTCCTTTCAGTCCCTTTGATGGTAGTGTATTGTAAACTCTATTGAGATCAAATCTCCTTTGGGAGCTAATTACAATAAGACATCTCTTTATTTGGTATAGTCAAGCTTTTCCTTACTAAGTCCACAGGACTATGAAGGACAGCGGGACGTAACAAAGCATCAGCATCTGCTTCCTTAACAATTTCTTCTTTAATAAAGTCACGCATGCCAAATATGTTTGTCTCATTATCACTCTCGATACAGTATGATATCAGTTTACCCAGGAAAGACTTTCAGCATCAGGAAACCACAGAGGAAATGATGTCGTGGCACACACACGATATCCGAACAGCCACAAAGCAGAACAGCAGTTGATAAATGTGATGATTACTCAGTCCTCCACCATGAGGAAGCAATATCATTTGTTTGCTTTATGTCAGCCACTCTAGAGAACCATAACCACCCAAGAGGCAATCCAGTGATGGTCCTGTGACCACGGACAGATCACGGCCATGGCGCACCATTATCCTCTTGCACCTGATTCATCATTCACAGCATTTGCTCCGATTCAGAAACAAACAGAACCATTATGGCAGTTAGCATGTTTCTAACGCAAAAGCACTGAGGTGGTAGTTGTAAAAAATTTAATAAATTCTGTGTTTTCATTTTACACGTTGGTCTGGCTTTCAGGGGAATGTGTGCTGGTGGGGGAAATAGTTTGCTTGTTGGAGGCAGATGCGTGTTTGCTCTGAGGCAAGAGATAAAGAGAAGTATTTTAGGAAGGAGTCTGTATGACTAGCAGTGGGGGAGATAATATTGATAAGTATGAGCAGGGTCACTGATAACTTTGTGGCAAGTGACCCTTTGGATATGCCAAGAGATTTTATCAGCCAGAAAGGCTGAGTCATGTATATATAATTTTGGCTTGAATTCATTGGATATGGGGTGGCGGGTAGGGGCGGTGAT
Source organism: Vulpes lagopus (assembly GCF_018345385.1). Classification (NCBI taxonomy): domain Eukaryota; kingdom Metazoa; phylum Chordata; class Mammalia; order Carnivora; family Canidae; genus Vulpes; species Vulpes lagopus. The sequence goes on from NC_054834.1 coordinate 9,087,042, forward strand.
ACATAGAAACCAAAAGAGAGAGACGTGAACCCAGTTGAGAGTTTGGCCTGAGCCCCTTTCAGACACATGCATTTTCCCAGCTGACTTTTTGCATCCAGTGGCTCATAATCACAATCACATGTTATCAACTTGCCTCATAGACCCATTTTTCAGCCTAGATAGTCATGGCAGTGTCACATCTCAATACAGTGGCCAGAAAAGTGGTTCTTGTCCCTGGTTTGCTTAACCTGAGTATCATGGGGAACACTGTCTTCTGAATTCTAGCTGTGTGATCTGTGTTCCTATTTATAACCATGTTTTATCTTTCAGACCTGACACAACTAGTCTGATTTGGACATTTTGCTCTTATTCACAATGAAGATTTTCCTTTAGACCTAAGCCCCATGGTCAGCCCTGTGGTCAAACACACATCTTGTGTAGCTTAGTCCTTGAATCAACCATTATACTGTGTATGTAGTAAAGTTGAATAATGGTCTCCCAATGATACCAAGCCCTAATGCCTGGAATTTATAAACATCACCTTATTGCCTTATTTGGGAAAGAAAAAAAAAAAGGAATCATTGCAGATGTGATTCAGTTAAGGATTTTAAAATGCCAAGATGACCCTGGATTATCTGGGTGGGCCCCAAATGCCATCACAAGTGTCTTTATAAAAGACAGACAAGAGAAGATAAAACCAACACTCCAAATGGGGAGGAGGCAGCGTGAGTGGAAAAGTTGAGGATGGAGTGAAGTGGCCACAAACCAAGGAACATTGGGAACCACCAGAAGCTGGGAGAGGCAAGGAAAGTTCTCCCCTAGAGCTGTCAGAGGGAGTAGCGTCCTGCTAACACCTTGATTTTGGACTGCTGGCATCCAGAACTGTCAGAGAATGTACAGAGGCCATTTCAAGCCTCCTAGTTTGTGGTCATCTGTAACAGAAGTCCTGGGGTACACTGTGTCTAGCTCCTCAGTTACATTAAGATGGATCCTCATGCACCCCTATCTAAGCAACACACCTTCCACCCTTCCTCCCAAAGGCTTGCCTAATCTTATAAATCCAACTGAGATTCAGGGTCCTATATAATGGGGACAGGAATGTTTTGAGCAGCCTCCAGACTTCTATCAAATAGCTGGCATTTTATTGAAAGTATTTTCATGAAGGAATATTCTTTTTTAAGCCTGTTTTGCACCTTTTGGAGCTTTGCCATTTGCAATAATACCCTTAAAACCAAAATACTGTTTTCACATCAAATTTTTCTTTCTTCTATTTCAGCGATTTGTTGATGCAGGTGACGTGAGCTCAGGTTCAGGGGCTGCTTTATGGAGGTATACAGCACGTAAATGAAGATGCATATCATCTTAGCTATTTTGGTTCATTGGTGGCAGCACATGGTTATTTTCTGGAGACTCCCAACTCTTGACTTTCCCAAGTTTTTCCTTACTGAATGAAAGCATGCTTTGTGAATGATCTGTATTTCCCTATAATGTAAGAGTACTCAGAGACTACAATAAGGAAATGATGAACATTTGACAGGTATTTCAGAAGATCTCGATCTTGTCTAAAAGCTATGGTGATGAGTGGCAGGAACACTTACCCATCTTGGCTCTGCCACTAACCAGGCTGAGGACTTGAACAAAGTTTTTTCACCTCTCTGGACTTCAACCTCTGCACTGTTAAAAACTAGGCTAATGTGACCTACCTCATAGCCTTGTTAAGAGAACTGGAATGGCTTCAACTAGTTTTACCTGAATAGCCTGAAAGGCTCTCAAGTTCACTAGAATCCAAATATAACTCATTGTCACCATACATCAAAGCTGTTCCTCCGAGTCCACACTCCCTCAGCCCCATGCCTTCTAAGATGTATTCCTGACTTTTGCTCCTATTTTATACCCAGCCACCTTTCCCAGAGTCGAGTTAAATTCATGACCAAGTTCTATTACTTCTCAACTATGCCCCTTTGCCTCTTTTATTTTTTTGAAGATAGCCATAAGTCAAGACTTCAGAACCGCCTGCCTGGACCACTAAAGAGTCTCTGAGTGGGTCTCCTCATGGGCATCATCTATCACCAACAACACCAACCATCTGAACTGTCTCTCTAGAGTTCAGATCTGACCATGCCTTCCCCCTGGCCTATCTTCTTCCACAGCCCCTCTGCGTTACCAGAGGATGCACCCAAGCAGTGTTCTCTGGCTTGCACAATACATCATCATTTTCAATCTTACTGGCCGAGATGAAAAATGTGGAGATTTTACATATACATCTGGATTTCTGCATTTTCACGAAAGACGAGAGGGTCTGCAAAGCCTGGATAACCTACATGAGCTGAGAGGCTGCTATGGTCTTTAGCTGTGGCATATCCTTTCCTGTTTTCCCTATCCTGGTTACCTGGTCTGATTCACTCATTGGCCTTATCTGCCTGGCACCTGTAGGTGGACCCATAGGATAAAGCCTAAAAACCTGCATGCCCCTTCCTTGGACTACTTTTACAGTCACATCTCACCAAAATATGGCATCAAACACTTCCAGATTCTTGAACACTGCACTCTTTCAAACCATGTTGGCTTTTAACACACTTCCACTTCCAACACAAACACAACCCAAAGTTTTCTTCTTTGCAAACATGTATCCTATAAAACTACTTAAATGGCACTACTTTTGTCATCTTATTTTGCCAGCCCAGAACAACGTGTGCTTCCTCTTCTAATCCTACACTAATAAATCATTTATCACATTCGTTTCCAATCATCTGTGGACATACAATAGAGTCCCCGAGAAAAGAGAGCATACCTACTTCTCTTATATCTCTACCCCCTAGCACAGCATCTCGTATAGATAGGTGTTCCTAAGTGTTGGTTAAAAACAAACAACAATGTATTGAGGTGCTTATCCACTATTTGGTACACAGCAAGCGCTCAACAAATTTTATTTGAATTGGAGTAAACAGTATCAGGCATCACAGACTAAAGTTCCATAAGAATAAACTCCACTTTGGATCCTAGCAAGAAAATCATAGGGTAGCAGCTAAGCGTATAGGTTCTAAAATAGACTTTTTAGGTTAAAATTCTAGTTCTTCTGCTAGGTGTTTAGTTAGTATCTTTTTGTGTCAGTTTGATAACCTGCAAATGGGAATTCTAATAGTCCCTGCTTCAAAGGTTACTGAGATTATTAGATAAGATATTCATAAAGCCCTGAACAGCTTTTGGCACACAGCATTAATACATCTAGCTGTAATTATTGTTATTATTTTGTTATATAAAGCCTTCTTTATATTAGGAAATCTCCCTTGTTACACAGCATGCACAAACTGGACCTCTGGAACAGCATTCCAGTGAGACAGCTGTATCCCAAATCTTACCTTCTACTAACATGAGATAAAAATTATATATATATTCAAAGAAGTTGTGAAGTCCCTCTTTTTCATAGGCAGGGCCTTCAGGAAACTTCTTTCCTAAAGCTCCAGTTTAGTCCTAAACAAGTATACTTCTTTGGAAAAAAGCCATCCTAGTTAAAGAAAGTCAAGCAATAAGATACTCTATGCCTCAGACAACAATTAAATACCAGATTTTAACCACAATATTTCTAAATGTGTATATTCTTAAATAAGGTATACTTTTCAAGAGTGAAAGAAGACACATAATTTTTACCTGAAAGGTAAGGCTCCAAATTTATATAACTTTTTGAGAACGATATATACATATACATCCAGCCATATAACTTTATAAATAAAATATTAATATATATAATTATGTATTATTTATAATTATACCACATATATAAAACTTTATTTTCTTAAGATTTTATTTTTTTATTTGAGAGAGAGCACAAACAGGTAGAGGGACAGAGGGAGAAGCAGGTTCTCAACATGGGGCTCTATCCCAGGACCCTGGGATCATGACCTGAGCTGAGTGCAGTCACTTAACCAACTGAGCCACCCAGCCACCCCCTATATATAACTTTAAATATGTACCTTTGGCCAAGTAATTCTAAAGATACCACTTTTAAAAAGGAAAAAGACTCATACATAACAAGGTTCATCTCCACATATTTGTAGCATTTACAAATTGGTAGTAGCTTAAATGTTCAAAAGTAGAATAATAAATAAATAATGAAACAAATGCATGACTGGACACTGAAAAACTATTAAAAATTATGTTTACAAAGTTCTTTGACAATGCAGGAAAGTTACTAAATAAGAATTCAAGATACAAGGGCGCCTGGGTGGTTCAGTCAGTTAAGCATCCAAATCATGATTTCAGCTCTGGACATGATTTCACGGGTTGTGTGATCAAACCCCATGCTGAACGGGGAATCTGCTTGAGATTCTCTGCCCCTTCCCCTACTCATACACATCTCTCTCTCTCTCTCTGTTTCTCAAATAAATAAATCTTTAAAAAATATTCAAGACACAAATTTGTATGAATAAGATAATCCCAAATACGAAAAAAAAAAGATGAAAGAAATACACATCACTTATTTTGGTACATAGGTATCGAGAACCACAACATTTCTATGGTAGGCAAAATTCTCTCTGCCTAGAGTAATTAAGAACTTCATCCTTGGGCTGCGTGCACTCAGAGCTAGCCAAAACATTTCTATTAAAAAGCTAGGGATGTTGTCGAGAATCAAAAGTTTGAAAAGCTAAGTTCTAATCTGAACAGGATGATTCATCTGGAAGAAACCAAACCTCAGCAGCACCATCAGACATGAAGGCATAAGTGAGTGTCTTTGATGGAATGGCCTACATTTGTCAGGAAGTATGAGCCTGTGATGAGACAGGATGATAGCGGCCCTTGGGACTCACCTAATGCAAAATGCTTATGAGAGAGGAGAACTTCCAGTGGGTTGGATTCTATTGCTGAGGACGAGGAAGGGTTCTTGGAGGACAGTTCACCAAATGCTGCGGCTTTCCTAGCCTCTGACACTGGGGAGCCAACCACTGTGAGTGGGAAATGCAGACATGAATTCACATCTCTTGGATAAGCTAAAGAATAACTTCCAGGGGACACTGATAATGGATTTTCTCCTAAAGAAATCATGACATCTTTGTATAAAGCTTGGAAAAGTACACTTGTGGAAGGCAAAAAAAGAAATCCCTAAGGTCACGAAATCCTTGCGTAAAGAAAAAGTTACTGCCTTAGCTAACAGTGAGCAAGGAGTCACTAACAATAACGTGATACCATTCCTACCAATATATTACTCGGCATCTGACAGCCCACAGGGGCCTCACCTGTTTCTCCAAACACAATATACATAGTCAGTGCAGCCTTTCAATCACACACACTGCTCTGTCTCGAGAGCCCTGCGTAAGGACCTCATTCATCTTTCACCTGCCATGCAAGTGTTGTGCCTTGTTTATATATCATCCTTTGTTTTCTTAGTACACAGCCCTCTGGCTATAAGCACTGATCCCTCCCTTGATAATTAAGCTTGTTCCTTGCATGGAAATGCCTGCTCCAAAAAAGCACCTGTATTGTCAGTTAGAGAGTGTGCCTCCACGGTGGAGGGGAGCCCACCCATCTGAGGTCACACCCGGGCAACTTGGCTGCCAGATTACTGCAGTGCTACGAAGCCTCCCCTTTTCTTTCACTGTACCCCACGTGTAATCTCTCTCTGGGAGTTACTATGCTGGAATAGAAGATAAAACATCTTAGGTGCCTTTATGGGCGTCTGCCAGTTAAGTGCCTTGAGCATACCGAGTAGTAGACACTAGGTTATAACTGCGATATTTAAGGAATGTTTACTGTGTGCCAAGCATTTTCTATGGATTATTTCCTTTCATTGTATATTAGCCCCATTTTACAAACAAAGAAACTGAGGCATAGAGTCTATGTAATTTGCCACGGTCACCCCACTAGTTTAAATGGCAGGGCTGGCATCCCAATTGGGACTGCCTGGTGCCAGGGCAACACTCATTCTACATGGTCTTCTAATTGCTGTTTTCCTGATTATAAAGTTAGCTCTTCTTCTTCTTCTTCTTTTTATTTTTAAGATTTATTTATTTATTTGAGAGAGAGAAAGAGTGCACAAGCACTCCCTCAGGGTCAGAGGGAGAGGGAGAGAAAGAATCCCAAGCAGACTCTACTCTGCGTGTGGAGCCCGATGCTGGGCTTGATTCCATGACCCTGAGATCATGACCTGAGCTGAAACCAAGAGTTGGACGCTTCACCAACTGGGTCACCCAGGCGCTCCATGAAATTAGGTATTATTCTTCACGAATTGCTTGCTGCCCCTCTCTATAAAGTTCCACATTCTCTTCACTCCCTCTGAAGGATTCCTTGTCAAAAAAATATATCCTCCCAAATCAAGGCTGTCAAAGGATTTAAAGCAGTACAAATAGGGCAATATTCAATTTCTACATCAAAAGAATTTGGGACTTGCTAGAGCATAACAATTCTGGGAACTAGAAACTTGGATTAAGTCTACTGAGAAAATTTTAAGGTAGGTATAAGCAATTAATATCGATTTAGGAGATTATCTCTAGAAGGGTGCATATAAACCAAGCATAAAAACAGAAAGTTTTAGTGAATTCCAATAGTTAAAGGACAGCACAAAGAAAAAAAAAAAAAGGGAAGTCATGGAAAGGCTGCAGGGAAGAAAGTAGAGGTCTCTGCTACCCAACTCCCTGACAACCCTCAGTGTATCACAACAGCCACCTATTTTAGCAGCCAAAGTCCCCTTCTGTGGTGGCTCAGTAGATGCGTAAAAGGATTTTCCTTCTGGGCACCTGGATGGCTCAGTCACTTAAGTGTGTTTGCCTTTGGCTCAGGTCATGATCTCGGGGTCATGAGATCTAGCCCTGCATCGGGCTCCTTATTCAATGGGGAGTCTGCTTCTCCCTCTGCCCCTCCCCCTGCTCGTGCTTTCTCTCTCTCCCCCAAATAAATAAACAAAATCTTTTAAAAAAGGATTTTCCTTTTGTTTTCTCAAACCTTAAATAAAACAAGTTTGTTAAAGTTTTATCAGCCTCTAATTTGTCTTCTCTTTAAAAAAAAATAAAGGATCTAGGGTTGATTCCAATAGAAATCTGGCTTTCATGTATATGAGATAAACACCTGTATATAAGTCATATTATAAATGTGTATATATATATATATATTTCCATATAATATATCACATATGTAATAAGCACATATATTGCATACATAAGACATATTTAAGCAGCCTTGAACTGACTTCAGAGGAGAGGTCAGTAAACCACTTGTTGCACTTGGATCTCAGATTCCAGGCCACTTCCTTCAGCCAGTCCCAGATCTTTTTAAACAGGAGAGAGGAGAGACCAGCTACGCCAGACAGACACGATGAGGGTCGGATGTGGCAACAGTCCTCAGCAATGTCCTTGCACTTGCTGGTGCCCCCATGTGAAGAAATCCCCCTTGTGTTTTGTGGTCTCAGAATAAGAAAACAATGCATTTAATCAGGAGTTTGTTCCTTGCTTCAATTTAGAGTTATAGAGTCTAGCGCTTCAGTGATCTCATGCCAGTCACCGGCCCTCGTCATAAATATCTTGCCATTTTCTTCACATAATGTCTGGTCTTTTTCTTATCTTAATTTTATTGTTCCACGTCATGTATGTTTTGTTACAAAGTGCCTAGAATCCTGGTAGGAAATAGACAGGAAATATATAAATATTGATAACATTTGCTGATTCGGCACCAGCTGCCAAGTGTCTCCTAAGTGGTAGGACCTGGGGATGGAAGGGAATAAAGTCCTCCCTCATGAACATGGAAACAGCGAATACAGACAGCTATGGTGAGTCGTGTGTTACGAGCTCAACATCCTCAATATGTGTCTAATTATGTACAAATGGGATGTAGTACGTAAGATAAGTAAGTCTATTCCCTGGAAAGTCATAGTTGTTGTTTTTTTTCTTTCCGCCAAGAACTTCCTCTTAAAAACCAAATTAGTCAGAGATTTCCTGTGGTTTTATAATTTAACTGGAAGTCAGAATCAGAAGTAGGAGCCCATTACCAGGAATGAGTACTCAGAAACTGCCCTTGTTCATCAAAACAAACTTCATTCTTTCAGCAAACTATGACTGCAAGGAAATAGGACATCCCAGAGGGTAAATGCTCAGCTGTCCAATGATCAGTTGAGGCATCTGTGCTTTTATTACCTTTCTGCAAATAGAAGCAAAAGGAAAAGGAAAAGCAGCAGCTCCTCTGCCTGCTGGGAAGGAGAGAAGCAAAACCCAGACCATCTACCTCCGGCTAAATTCCGAAATCTTAGGAATGGTGAGGGTCCGAGGTCCGGTCTCACAGAAATGGACCTGATGTGCTTATGAAGTGGCACGACTCCAGTTTTTCTGTCATACTTCAGAAGCATTTCATTATTTTAGTTAGCTAGAAGTTTCACTAGCCCTATAGGAAGTTCGTAGAAAACTCTGGCCAGTTCACTTTCTGTATTTGGATCCCAAGCTAGCTGATCCAGGAAGCAAATCACTTACACAGCACTATTGGTAGATTCATTTCAGATGGTAAACATTACTCGAAAGTACAGATGTGGTTTATGATGTATACAGCTTATAAATAACTTTATCAGATTGAAGGATGTCACCCTAATGTGCCACATGGATATTTTACTGACCAAAAAAAAAAATGTGTGTGTGGGCCGGCGGGGGTGGGGGGGTGGGTAGATACTTTACTTCAAAGGGGCACAATAAAAAGAGCTAGGAAAAGCAAAGTAGGAACACAGGAATTTATATGTATTGAACACTATATGGAATTGCATTATACTCCACACATGCAAGAGGCATTTACTAATTGCTTCTGTGTTCAAACTAAGAGAAAATCTCTTCCACACAGTGTGATGTTTAATAATGTATCAGTCATGTCTTTTGGATGAGTGCCTGAAGTGGCTTTACCAGTCCATGGTTCCAAGTAATGTGCTTCTAAACCTATTGATTCATTTATATATACCGTATATCCTTCCAAAAAGTCTAAACCCTTAAGAATAAGACTCATGGAAGGTAGTCTGGGGCTCACCCTCCTCAAAAACTACCTTTGGGGGGCACCTGGGTGGCTCAGTCGGTTAAGTGTCTGACTCTTGTTGCGGCTCAGGTCATGACCTCAGGTGGTGAGATGGGAGCCCAGCGTCAGGCTCCACGCTCAGTGGGGAGTCTGCTGGAGACTCTCTCCCATTCCTTCCCTCTCTGCTTTTCTCCCTGACTCGCTCTCTTTTTCTCTCTCTCTAAAATAAACAAACAAAAAAATAATAAATGAAATCGTTAAAAAAAAAAAAACAAAAAACAAAAGAAAAACTACCTCTGGACAAGATTTACATTACAAAGTAACCTAGGGGGAGTTCTTCATTTATTCTCTTTAATCTTTCTAATCTCAAATACGGGGGGGGGGGGGCGCTCAACGGACTAGAATTTTGCTAAAATACATGGTCTTCCATACAAGGGAAATTAGTTACCATATTATTTGTCTGCACAGATACAATCAAATTAATGCAGACTCCCACAGTGTGAGCTTTTTGGAACTACAAGCCATGCATCTTCCGGGAATGCCTGTTTTTCTGTATCTTCATTGGCACGAGAGATCACGGATGAGCAATGGTTTCGTAAAGCGTGCAAGACTGTTAAAATGCACATTACTTTGATTTTTGTAGCTTCTTTCTTCTCTGAGCCAGTACACTTCAAAATGTGGACTCTCTAAGAAAGAAGATTAAGTTACTGGTTTGACCGGTTTCCCAAATGATAGATGTAAAGAGGCTCCTTTCAGGGATTTGTGATCTGCTTTAGGTTGTCTCGAAGAGGCTTTTGCAACACTGGGAGGATTGGGGGTGGTTTGTTTTGCCTTGGGTTTTGAGTGCCAACCTAAGGACCACTGGTTTAAGTAAGGCTAACACCCAAACCCCTCAGAAACAGACCCTAGCTGTCTGTGTCTACACTCTGCCTGGAGTCTCATACACTCGATTCAGACTTGAACTCTGGTGGGTTGTTCCCACCTCTATGCGCACAAGTTCTGGAAGGCTGAAAACAGTGTGAAGCCTTGGATTTGATTTTTCCTTAATCTTCTATTCATCTCATGATCTGGGTAAAGGAATCAGTGAATAAATCAGTAAATTTTGCCAGCAACCTTTGATGGCCACTTCAGGAAGCAGCAGGTCTACGTGGTGAGTCACAGACAGTGACATCCTGTGCACGGTTGTCTTCTCAAGTGCTACTTGCTGAAACAGAGCTGTCATTAAGGGTTAGGGACAAAATAAAGGGTTAGCCCCGGAATCTGACTTAATTTCCTCATGAAGTTAATTCCTTGTAAGGAGAAACTTTTGCCTTGGCAAGAGAATTGCACATAGCCTACGTTCCAGACTCATCAGCTGCATACAAGGGGTGAAAATTCTGTGCAAAGGGTTGTGGGGAAGAGAACACTCTCTGGCCCTTTGCCACCACCCCAGCCCAGGATCCTCACAGCATCTCTACTTCAACTGAACAGATCTAGAGAGCAGCCTCTTGAAGCCCTCCCCTGGAAGGTCCTGCTTGGAGGACCACAAGCATCTTTAGAAAATGCAGATTCATCCGACCTCCTTGAGGCCCACTATATCTCGAGTGGATAAACAATGTGGTTTTAGAATGTTCATTCCATCTTCTTGCCTATGCCAATGTGATTCCAAAACAACCAGTGGAGAAGCGAAAAATTCATTTTCATGCTACTGGTTTGAGTGCTTTTTGGAATTGACTATATTTGGTCTAAAACTGACTGTTTTCTCATTGAACGAGCCAACATTCCCAAGGAGCATTTAAATGAGCTGTAGCGTCACAGCATGGGAATGGCTGAGCACTGCACCAAGCTCTATTTTCACTTGATTATATGTGTATTTATTATACAAAAATAGAGCAAAAATATGACTCTGCCAAGAGACTCTCCTACATTGTAGTATAAGAGCGAGCTAGGATTTCTTTAAATTGAAGAGCTGCCTGCTTGTTTTGTTTTCACAGCTGTCAGCCTTTTTTATGTCAAAAATTTCCCCCCAATTGGTTGTTATTCATCGTGCTTATTATTTAGGAGAATTTACTGGTAGCAAAGTGTGCTTGCTGGTAGTGCAGAAAGAGGCAGTTCTCTGCTCTGTCAATTTATGGTAGATTGAACTGTTCAGATAAAATAAAAACTGGGAAAATGGCCCTGAACATGGCCAGCTTGCCTCCGATTTAAACAGATAGGTTTTCTTCACTGTCACAGCCTTCTGGAAGACCTGCTTTGCATCTGGGACCAGAATAGAGATGCGGCACTAAGAGCCCTTGCCAAAGGGCAGTCTTGAAGTGCTTCCAACTCTAGAGGGAAGTCTCTTGGGGGAAGCCTGTTTTCTACCTTGGGCAACGTAACCTGAAATTCCCAAACCAACCAATTCTCCACAGATTGTGTTCATGTGCACGAACAGGGAGAGAAGAAACTCTCTCCCCACTGTAGCAACTGCACCCCAGAGGACACTCCTCAGAGGCCGAGAACGTCCAGGTTATAGGAATGGAATGGAGCCACTGAAGAAAATGGTCCATTATGGAATATTCTGTGTGTAAGAACGTCAGTTAATTAAGAAGCGAGCCGAAATTACTAATGGACTTCAGAATGGCCGCCAACCAGCTGCCAGTTGGCCATAGCTTGGTGACAGATGGTAGTGACTGATGTGCACTAGATCTGACCTAGAGATAGCCCATCATTTATTAAATCGCAGGCCCAAATAAAATTCCATGCATTGCAGCAGTTCACCCTTATGTCTCCCAGTGAGGTGCACTGAGAACATTCCTGACCTGCCACCCCTGTTGCAGACGGCAAAGTATTCAAAGGTCTGAAATATAGCACACAGGGAAGAAAGCCCCCAGAAAAACAAAAAGCTTGAAGGAGAGCCACTTGAGTGAGGAGTAGTGTAAAATGGGAGCTGTGTTGGTGCTAATCCGGTTTGTTACCTCCCAGCACCACGATGCACCCCGCCCCTCGGCCTTTTCAAAATCCAGGGATGCTCACTCCCCACAGCATGTGTCAGGTCGTGACTGTCTGGGCTCTGCTTTAATCCGTCATCACGTCCTCAGAGGGAAGAGAGCCGCCCCAGACCGGCCCCAGAACCTGCCTACTGCGGGCTCTCGCAGAAACAAGTCACCAAAGTGGGCACAATGAAAGGCCCAATTACTGTCACCGGACTCACTGTCTAAGTATTTGGGAAAATTAACCTTAGCTGTGCTTTCAAGACACTAGGCTCAAAAAGATCAGGGGGAAGAAATCCTACTGCTGTAAAGGCAGGTAGATCTAGAAAGGCATTTTGTAGAGGAAAGATAGCTCTGTTTTAAAATCTTTTATGTAACATGTGCTAGAACTTCCTTCGTGTTGTCAAAATGTCATGTAGCTTCCTGTCCTATTTCAAAAATGATATGTAAAAGATGTGCTGGAATACAAGATACGTGCGTTCAAGAAGCAAAAATGGGACAGAGATGGGTGGCATTGGGTCGGATTAAGGTTATCCTTTTATTTATGTCAAAGAGGCAGAGCACTGCTCTTGACAAAGTTCACATTTAACATGTTACACTAATCTTTTTTATTTTGTTAAAAAAAAAAAGCAACTTCTTGTTTTAGCTGGAAGGAGCCTGGGTTATGACTATACTATAGTCTTCTCACACACGCCCACGGGAAGGCCCCAAATAGTAGAGAGGCTCTTAGAGATTTGAGGGGAAGCCCACAGAGGCCATGAATAAAATTTCTTCGTAATCTCATGCTTATCTTAAAACTGTATTTAAATTTTGCATTTGACTCCACTGACATATCCATTTTTCTATATATTAAAAAAAAATGATGTTTGATGTTGCTCCCTTATAGAAAAAGAATGTTCCAAGAAGGTGTGCCATTTTTTTATCCTAGGGCTTTATGAATCTCTGTCATAGCTCCCTGCACCTCTGCATCTTTCTGCACCAACTTTGGCAAATACAGACCTCATCCAAATTGCTCTGTTGATGGATTAGAAGACTCAGCCCCAGAGAGTTTGTGACTTCACCAAGCCACATGACTTTAAAATCACATGAGGCTAGGTGACTTGCCCAAGGTCATGGGTAGCAGGAGAGAGACTGGAATTTAAGTGTCTGGTGGTCCCGTGGGAGTCATGTGTGTCTTGTGCCACCTTGGACATTGTGTCTGAGCTTGCGTGTCCTTGAGCTGGTTCTCCACGCCTTTCCATCTCAAACTACATTGCTGCCTCTGGCCTCACGGTGCCCACCAGGTTCACTTATTCCTCCCAGGTCTCCCTCCATATACACCCAACTCTCAACCTCATTCTGCTTTGGAATTCTCTGTCATGGGCTTTGGTAACTCTTTGCCTGACCCAGTTCTGGTGGCCTTGAGCTGCTCTTGAGGGCTGGCTACAGCTGTGCATGTGGCCCAAGGGATCAAAGTGGGAAGAACAAGTGGAACCAGAAGATTATGAGGGAAATGAGAGTCAAGAGGAAATTAATTGGGACATGGAGGACTGAAGAGCAGGCGAGGGAAACAATGGCCAGATAGCTTCAGAAAGGACAGTGTGAGCGAGGGCCCATGGGCCAGAAGGCAGAGTAGAGACCATGCCCTAAAGGAAGCACTGCCTGGAGCAAGGTAGAGCGGGAAGTAGTTGTTGGGAAAGATGAAGTATGAGACTGGCAAGCGCCAGACCACATGTGGCCTTGTAAGTGGGGTTGGGAGGTTAAGGCTTTATCCTAAGAACAATGAAGAGATGCTAAAAAGTTTAAGCATGCAATGACCTGATGAAATCCCCACTGTAGGAATGATGCATAGGAAATCTCCAGAGCAATCTTAATAGCTGAAGGAGCTGTATTCATTCACCTTTTCAAAGTGATCTCCTTTCCTATCTGTGGGTTTTTAGAAAATTTTATAATATGTAGTCTTTGGGAAGAAAGACTATAAATAAATATTTCTGTAGTCTCTAATATTATAAGAACTTGTTCCCAGAATTTGCGGCAATAGTGTGGACACTGGCTCAGACGCAAGTATGTGGAATCCATTTCAATAAGTATTATATAAAATACTCAAAGTTCCTTCCCTGAAGAAAAAAAAAAATGCCACTGCAGAATCACTTAAAAATGTTTACGTATATACCTAAATCTCCAAACTGCCGATGGCAATTTTAAATGGAAAGCCAAAGGCTGTTTCTCTTCCTTTTTATTGGACTATTATTAACCAGTCATAAAGCCTAGCAGTTCATTTATCAGAGGAAAAAAATGTATAAATGCTTGACGGATGAAGACTGTAGCCATAATGTTATGACTTTATTTGAATTATATTATATAGACAAAGCATGCCAATCCATCCACCTCCAGTTACTGCCCTGTTACCTCTGGTAACAGATATTTTCCTCATTATTTAACAATACCAGATCCCAAATAAGTATCACAACATGAAAAACAGATGTTAAAACGTGACACTCCAGGTCAGGTTACACTGAATACCTGTTAATTTTTAAGTGCCTGGTTCCGTCTCAAGAATCATTTCTAAAATTTTTCACAAGGTTTGTTGAATTCGGTTGCAGGGGTTAGGGTCTTAATACACACGTGAGACACAAACAGAAACTTGACTTGTTATGAATCAAAGTACCAATAAAACAGAGAGAAACCAGTTTTTATACGAAACGCTCATTACTTGACATGAAATATGATTTTACACGAATGACTAATATCAAGGGCACAGTTTATGTTTTTCAGTAATTTCCATTTGTTTTCTCCCCTTAATGCATCAAGAAGTCTTTTAAATCTATTAAAGGCAGACTTTCATTTTAAATAGCAAATAATTTTTCATTATTGTGCTAGTTTAGACTATATTTTTAAAAACCTAAATACATGAATAAAAAAAATCGTCATTGGAGCACCACCCTCAGCAACCACTTCTCATCTAAATTTAGTTCCAGCTTTTTTCTCTGGATATTCATATCTACATAACTACATCTATAGATATTTTCTTGGAGAAATAGAATCAAAACATGCAGAGAGGATCTTTTTGTGCCAATTAATCTTCTACAGCATCATTTTTAAATATGACTGAAGACGCTGCCTTGATATGGATATGCTGTAATGTGTTGCAGAAACTAATCACTGATTTCTGAACATTTAAGTGATTCCGATGTCTGGCTTTTATAAATATTATGGCAGTGAACAAATATGTAGCTTAATCTTTCTACACATTCTTGATGATTTCCTCAGCACAAATTCCAAGAAGTTAAATTTGTGGGTCAAAAGGATGCATATTTCAAAAATCTTGGTACATCACTGCTAAATTACATCCAGAAAGATTGTACTAAATTATATTTCCACTGGAGGTGAGTAGATGACATTTTCCTATCATGTTTTTTTATTTTTAATTTTTTAAATTTTTAAAATTTTTTTACTAGTTTGCTACCATACTTCTTTAATCCCTAGAGGCACATCCCCCTCCCATTTTAACATCCTTAAAATCAATTAACCGTTCCCAGTTGATGACATATAATATTTTAACTGGTGATTTGTTATTTTTCCCATTCTTGGTGACGTTGATAATATAGTGACGTATCATATAATCAACGTCTTAAATGCCATAAAATATGGTATTTGCCTTTATATATGTGGCTGTGTTTGTAGACACACAGAAGATTTTGGTTTCTATAGAGTCAAAAGGTTTCTTTATTTGCTGTCATGCTCATGATTTCTCTAATTTTATATAATAAACATTCACCTATGTTTCCTCCCATTATTATATTTTACACTTAATTCTCTTTAATAAACTTATAAATACTTTGTAACAAATGAATACACCAATTACCCTCATATTTATTGAGCAATTCTTTTTGCTCATATATCATGCTTACAGCTTATTCTGTTTAAACATCATTAATCCCAATCATTTCAGTGTCCACAGAACAAGCATTTAATAGATTTTCATTGATCGATTATTTAAATCTGTAGGAACAATCTGCAGACTTTGGCCTAAGTTAAGGTTTTGACATCACAGTTTAGGGCTTCTGAAAGGATTCTAGTTGTAGGTGTGAAAGGCCATTCTGGGCTTCCTGGTGTATCACTGCTTTGACCACGTAACATATAATAGGACCCAGAGAACTGAAAAACAGTGTTTCTCATCACTGGTGACCATCCTTCCGGCCTGCTGGAAGCAGGGAGGTGGGATGACTAGGGAGGCGGGCTGGGAAGTCTCTGGTTTCAGTACTCAACAAAACTCCACAGGAATTTATTGAGAGCCCACCGGGGCTCAAGTCAGGAATACGTCCTCTGCCCAGCTCAGCAACTGAGTTCACAAGTTCATCTTTTATAATGCCCACATCCAGAGTGAGCAGTGCGCTTATCTCACGCTCGCAGAGTATCACTAACGACAGGCCAATGGGCACAAAAATGTGTCTGCCCTCAAAGAACCAGGTAGGGGAGCAAAAAGGTAAGTCGATTACGGAGCGCCATAAGATCCAATCCTCTCTTTAGCATGTGCAGCAAGAGAGCAATAAGGGAACGAAGAAGAAGACCGCGGTCCAAGAGGAGAGGAGGAGGACAGAGAACCACATGGAAGAGGTAAGCTGAAGAACCCAAGGGACCCGAAGATGCAGGGTGGGGTACGGTGTGTGCCGTAGCCTACCTGCCAGGTTGAGGAAATGGTACCCATAGGGTTGGGCACTGAAATGAAGGTGAGAGCGTCCAATAACAGGGCTGGGGGAAGTAGCAGGTGGAATGAGGAGTTGACAGGTGGAATGCGGAGTTGACAACTGGTTGACTGTGGAAGGTAGGGACAAAAAGATCATGGGGAGAGCCTCCATCAGGGGCTTGTATGCCTCGTAACATGCTTGTGCCCAGCCATGGGACAGAGAACACAGGAGGAGGGCCAGGCGGAGAGTCCGTTCACACTCGTAGAGTGTGAGCTGCTGTCAGTGGCTCTATCCCGGTGGGCGTGCCAGCCCACAGCTGGATATGCACAAATCTGGAGAGTCAGCCACATGCAACTGCAAATCACCTTCGTTCATGTGGTTTCCTGGGTGACAGCAATCTCTCTGGGAATGAGAGTCGAGCTCTCTCGCTTGTTAGTTTTGTGGGAAATAAGGAGATTTCATCACTGGAGCCTACTATGAGGTGGCTTTCCTTCCATCTTGCAGTCAGACACTGGTTCTCCCAGAAGGCAGGAGCCCGGGATGCCAGGAAATAAGGGAAGAGCCTTGAAGAAGGCAAAATGTTGTCTGCAATTGCACGGATTAGGGCCCAATGGCAAAATTTCCCCATCCGACCCCCATCAGCACTTGTGTTGCATTTGCTGCACAAGAATGACACTCAAGAATGCCCTATCTGGTCTGCCCTCTGGGTCTGCTTTCAATACAATGACAAAAAAACGAATTAAAAAAAAATACTGTTTCAGTAGAACGAGAAGCTTGATTTTCTACCATCCAAGTCATACCCTTGCGATTCTTCGTTTCCAGACAATCTCAGCCACGGGCAGGTGGAAGGAGGAGACATCATCACAGCTCACTCGCTGTACAGACCTGTGATCTGCATTCCGACTTCTGGGATATGATAAATCTCCAGTGTGAATTAGATTTTTCTAGGATCAGAAGTAACACTACCCAGGACAGGAGTTTGGATTGATAAATTGCCTTCCTGAATGGAGGAGAGGTTGGGTCGGGGCTGGGCAAGAGTGAGTATTTCATACACATAGTATTTTTATGTATTGCCCCGTGTAGTCTGAGTTGTAAAAATTCAAAGAGTTTCTCGCCTCCTCCAACGGTGCTACAATCGGCTTTAAACATGTCCAGAGCTAAATTTGCTCCTGAGAACAAGTGTTTGTGTTAATGTGACTTAATTGATAACAGCCCATGTGAACCCTATTATTTAAGACCTATGCATTACTAAATAGTTTCATTAAATAATGGGGAAGAACTTTAAAAAGAAAAACAAAGCGAGCACATGGTTTTCATTTTGGCAGTAAGGGCTGGAGAGAGGCTCTGCTCTTGAGGTCGACTTCATGGCTTCAGGCAAAACTGGGAGATTAAGCAGAAACTCCAGCAAAACCATAGCTCTCAGTTTTAGAGACACTTAACTCAGTATATGACAAATCTCAGGAAATCTTTTGACTTTATTGGCTGGGGGGGCGGGGGAGCAGTAGTTGTATTCCTTTTGTTTTCTCTCTCTTTTTTTTTTTAAGATTTTATTTATTGGTTTGACAGAGGAGAGGAGAGAGAGTTTTGTTTTGTTTTTGATAATTAATGTTAGCTAAATAGTGTTACCATCGAAAGTGACATGAAGTTTAAAATAGTTCCTAACAACTTCGGATAGTTTGCTGCCTGGCAAAAGGGAGGGAGATACCAAATGATCTCCCCGGATCAAAAAGCCTCCTTTCAAGGGGGGAAGAGAATATGAGGGGAGATGTAAACCATGGTGTATGGGGGTGGGGGCAGGGGTGAACTGAAAGAATGATTCAATAATTATTGAATTCACACAATTCTCTATGCAAGTGATATTTCCCAGACACTCAGAGTGACCCCTTGCTACATGCCTAGGTCCAGAGTAGGAGTTACAAGAGCTACAGGATATTAAAATAGAATCTTTGCCACCTCTGTTTCGGTTAAACACAGAAGGCCCAAAGGTTAAACCTAGGGTAACAGGTGGCTGGGGTTCTAGACCACCTATGCTCTCCCGGATCAAAAAGCCTCCTTTCAAGGGGGGAAGAGAATATGAGGGGAGATGTAAAACCATGGTGTATGGGGGGTGGGGGCAGGGGTGAACTGAAAGAATGATTCAATAATTATTGAATTCACACAATTCTCTATGCAAGTGATATTTCCCAGACACTCAGAGTGACCCCTTGCTACATGCCTAGGTCCAGAGTAGGAGTTACAAGAGCTACAGGATATTAAAATAGAATCTTTGCCACCTCTGTTTCGGTTAAACACAGAAGGCCCAAAGGTTAAACCTAGGGTAACAGGTGGCTGGGGTTCTAGACCACCTTTGTAGGACTTGCAAGGAGGTGGGAAAAATTGGTTTTGTAACCCTTCTCCCCTCCTTCCTTCTGTCTGCTGCTCCCTCTGCTTGTGCTCTGTCAAGTAAATAAATAAAATCTTAAAAAAAAAAATTTAAAAAAAAGAAAAGGAAAAGAAAAGAAAGAAAGGACCTGAGGAGGTTACCATACCCTCAGGGTTCAGAGGCTGGGCCAGGGCAGGTGCGGGGGGGGGGGGGGGGGGCACTGCAGGGTGGCCAGGGGTCTGCAGTCAGAGTTTCTGAGTGGGAAACCCATGAAAGCACATCCTGAGAGGGGAAGCTTCGAGGAGGCTCCAAGCACAAAGAGTCACCCAACTCCAGGCACCAGATCACCCAACACCAGTCAGGTGAGGCTTTTTGGGCCCTGCTCCCTTTGGGTCCTCTTCCAGCAGGAACTTGGAATGGCAGGGGTGGGTGGGGGAGCCTGGGGAGGGGAGGGAGACAAATGAAAAGACGGATGGATAGGAAACCAGCTGTGTCCCCCTCCTCCGCTCCTCCGCACCCCTGCAGACTTCTGATTTGAAGTAGGCCCTGGGCTACAGGAGCTACATTTTAGAAGAAGTTCAGATGCTGGGTTATTCCGCTCCGACAGCTGAACTACATTTGAGATGGATCTTGCCTTTGAAAGTGATGCAGGAGCATTCTGTTATCAGGTCCCTGAAAAAGTTACCAGACCTTCCCCAGACCCAGCAGCAAGAAAATCCACGAAAATGAGCAAAGGATTGCGGAACCCTCTAAGATCCCCTCCGAAGTTTAAGGAGAGGGGAGGCCTGCTGATGCCACAGGCCCCACAGGGGACCCCCGCTCTCAGGCTCAGAGACTCGATCCTTCTCTGAGGCTCGGTGTTGAGACATTTGGCCCAACGTCCTTCTCTGCAAGGAGAGCATATAACTGGCAGTTCTAACAAATATAGGAAAAGAAACCAATATACTTCCACTTCCTATGGTCAGTGTTTCTTTACCAGTAAGGGTTGCATACTCAAACCGAGTTTTATACGATCCTAAACTCGCTTTCTCTCTACAGAGGCAATTGGCAGTTTCCCTTCTGCACCGCATTATGCTCTGGGAGGGTTTGTGCAACATCTTACAGCAAATTACGGGGCGGAATCAAGCTACTTACACCATATAATGTGACATATACACTGCTTTCCAGCTCCGCCTGATGAAACACAATATGCTTTATTTGGCTAGAAAATACAGCTGATCTGTTCTTATAAAACTCCTCGCGGCTAAAAGGAGGTCGGTTATATTTTTGATCAGACCTCACTAACCTCCTTCTCTGTTACTACTTCCCCTCAAACAAATAGCATATCCTAAAAGTTGTACGATGATTGTCATCTGGCAACCAGTATGAAAAATAATGGGAAGACTCACGGGTGCATTGTCGCAAATGCCAATTTACCAGGCAAGTAGCCATAGTCCATATAATCGTGATGGATTGACTGTCTGTGTGTCCCCTACCCCCCCCCCTCCCCCACTGCTCCGAGATTCATAGGTTGAAATCCTAACCCCTGATGTGATGGTCTTTGGAGGTGGGGACTTGGGGAGGGAATTAGGTCATTGAGGGTGGAGCTCTCTTGAGTGGAATTCGTGCCTCTGTAGGAAGAGCGCAGCTTCCTGGCTCAGCTCCCTCTGCCAGGTGAGGACATCATGAGAACATGGGCATCTGCAGACCTGAAGAGGGGACACCAGATTTGCCAACACCTTCACCTTAGACTTCCAGCCTCCAAGACTATGACGAATACATGTCTGTTGTTCAGGTCCCCCACTCTGTGCTATTTCTGTTGATGGCAGCACAAACTGACCAAGCCGGTAAAGTAATGGGCAGCGAAGTCAAGGCAATTTTTAAGTGCCAGCTCCTCTCTTTGTGACTGGGCCAGGTCGGGTGGGCTCGCTAGGCCTTTTTCCTTGTTTTGGATGTGGGCCTCGCTTACAGGGCCACGGTCAGGACTGAACGAGTAAGGATGCAGAGCCTCTGCCGGGGGGTGAGCTGGTCTACCTATGTGCAGACCAGCTGTCCTGTTCCATACGTGTCAGGGGATGAGTCACCCCAGGGAAGAGAAGGACATGAGACTGGACGTTGTGCTCAGAGACTTCACAAGCTTACAATCTAGTTGGGGACACCCAGGCACACCCACCCTGGGTGGCTCAGTGGTTGAGCATCTGCCTTCAGCTCAGGGCATGATCACGGGGTCCTGAGATCAAGTCCTACATCAGGCTACCTGCATGGAGCCTGCTTCTCCCTCTGCCTGTGTCTCTGCCTCTCTCTGTGTGTCTCTCATGAATAAATTGTTGGGGACGCCCGAAGACATTTTAACAGTGATTCAAATGCTCGAATAAAAACAGACTTCACAAACAGTATCAAGTCAAATGAGTTGGATCCACAGGAGGTAGTTAAAGACAGGGGCAATAGTGTTTGGGTTTCCAAAGGATGGGGGGCATGGGGCTTGGGGAGGACGAGAGGAATCGGTACGGCTCCATCAGAAGATTTCACAACAAAATCCAGATGCAGCTTCTCTTCCAAGCACGGAAACTGACTTGGTGTTTCCCCCAGAAGAGGGAGCATGCCCCGCTTTCCAGATCAACAGCACAGGGCTCTCTCTGCATTTTTGATCTACTCTGGCTTTCACTGACCAGTGTTCCCTGACCGGCCCTAGTAGATGTTTGGGATCCTAATCTCTGAAATAGAAGTTTCACCAACCTTGTAGCCTAAGTGGACATCAGCCGCCTTGGGCAACCACAAATTATGCCCTATTCCTTTCCTTCCACCATTCCCCTGGCAAGAACCCTTCTTCTAACATCTGGGGGGCTGCATTCCACACTCTAAACACAGAGAAACGACAGGCAAACCTGGAGTTTATTTTAGATGGCATCTTGTCAAGTTAAAACTCTTAAAGGAAATTTCCTTGAATTAAGATCCCGGGCAGGGGTAGGAATAATCAAATGATAATAAAACCTCTGATGCACATTTAGGCTGATCTTTTAATAGATTGATGATTATTTGCTAAACTTGTCCACTCAAATGAAATTATCTAGTTTTAGCACCTTCTTTTTTTCTTTTTTTTTTCCTGAATTCGTTTTTAATGTCAATAGAGAGGTGTGTGTGTGTGTGTGTGTGTGTGTGTGTGTGTGTGTGTTTTCCTCTCCTTTTTCTTAGGCATTAGAAATCTCTCTCAAACACACACACACACATACACTCTAATCTCTAAAACTTTTAAGCAAGATCTAGAAAACTGAGAATGGAGGAGGAACAGGGTAGAAGAGAAATTCCAAAGAGAAAGACTCTGCAGGTTCAACATTCCAGGTCTCACCCCTCAGAGCCTCTCACTCATCCACTACAAAACAGAGGCTGGGACATATCTCTCCTTCCCACAAATGTGAGGTTCGTAAGACCTGAAGAATAAAAAATGCACAAATATCTTGTTTCCATGTAAATAAAAGCAAAATGAAGGCTATGCCTGAAGTAATGTATTTCCATCCTGCATCCTATGACACTTTCTGGAATGAGAAAGAAGTGGCACATCTTATAGCTAACAGGCAGAGAATGTTTTATAACCCTGGGGTGGGGTGGGGGGGATAGTTAGGGTAAGGAATGAAAATCTGAACAGAGGAAGACCATCTAAAATTTATCTCTTAGGAAGTTTGCTGAGTGTGGCGTAGTGTATGCGTACGCCCACCCCTCCTTCAAGAGTATTTCAATAAAGACCTCTATTACTTCCAGTGCTTTCTGGCATAATATTTATGTTTCTTTTGTCTGACAGTGACTTTAAGAGAATCTTTAATATGATACGAGCCGATTTTCAAAGCTGTTCACCCGACGCCTGACGAGTATTCGCACCACCTGGGAACTTGTTAGGATAAATTTTTAGGCCCCACCGCAGACCTGTGTCAGAAATTCTGGGACTGGAGCCCAGCGGCATGGATTTCCAGTAGCCCTCCAAGTGATTCAGATGCACCCTGAGTGTAAGAACTATCCCCTATGGGGAGCAGTCACTACTGAAAAACCTTGTGTGGTAGAGGTTGCTGGTGTCTGCCCCTGCCGACCCTGGACCAGCTAGCACACCCATCCATTGGTTGCTTCCAATAAGACAGCTGAGGATTTACTTCCATGGCCTTCTCCAGACTTACCCCTGACTGACAGAGATGCCTGGGAAGCCACCCACCCGCCACCCCAGGCCTGGGAATCCGATGACTGATTGGCATAAAGTTGTTAAGTTTAGATCCTTTGAAGGGAAGGACAGCCTCACCCTGTGAGCCTTGTGTGTCCAGCCAAGGTTAGGCTTTACCTAAGACCACATTCCTGGGGAGTCCCTTCCTTCCCTATCTTGCTCTCCTCACTCTCCTTCCAGATTTTTTCTAAAGTCTATTCGCCCATTAAATCAGTGCACCCAATCCCTTTCTCACATTCTCCTTCTAAGGAACGAGGCTGTGACATTGTTAATAGTTGGGACATATCTGGAGAAATGACTGCAAAGATATTCTTAGAGCAATGACGGGTGGGAATAGCTACTGCTTGGTGAGGAAAAGAGTCCCCAATTGTGGGAATTCCCACAGGAGTCTTCTCCAAAGGATATCAGACTCTACTCTGTTTCCGGAAGGTGAAAATCAAGGTTGAAAACTGACAGGCCAGATGACGTCTATTGACCATTCAAATTCTGAAATGTATATATCACGACAATTCCTAGTAGTGACTATTACCCAATTTTATTTCTGTTGGATGTATGAAGAGAAAGGGCAAGGAGTCCCAAGAGGGGAAGATACTGACGTTCGCTGACATAAAACAATTCATTCAACACATGTTTGCTGAGCTCCTAAGTGCCAGGCTCGGGGGCTTCCATAGTAAACTCTATAAGCAAAGTCTCTATCCTCAGGGAGCTTCCATCCTGATGAGGGAAACAGGCAAGAAACACATGAATATGTGTAATCCGATATGAAAGAGTGAGAAATATTTTGAAGAGAAAAGGAAAACAGGGGAAGGGGATGGAGAGTGATAATGGGATGAGGGCAGGGAGCTCACTGAGGAGGGGATACCTGAGCAGATGATTAAAAGCAGCGAGCAAAATCATGAGACTATCTAGTGTTCTAGACAGAAGAAACAGCAAGTATAAAGCCTCTGGGCTAGGACTTGGTAAATGAGTCAGGGGCAGGAGATGAGGCCAGAAGGTCGCCAGGGCCCCGATCACGTAGGGGCTGGTAGGTCATAGTGCAAACAGGACATGAGGGGAAGCCCTTGGGGCTTCTGAGCAGGCAGTGGCATGACTGGATTTATGTATCCTTATAGAGAAGAGACTGTAGGTGGGGCAAGAGAATCAGAGACACAGATAAGAGGATATTGCCATAGACTAGGCTAGAATGAGATGAAGCTAATTAAGGGCTTCCTGGAAAGCTTATTTATCTAGTCATTGACTTCAATCCAGTGAGAGCTCCAAGGGCTCCGTGAGACGTGCACACTCTATGCACTTCTCCTTCCCTCTTGGCTTTATCACAACCTGGAATGGGAAAGAAGGATTTATGAAAGGGTTGAGTCGCAGACATCCAGACCGACTGAGGTATGGACATCATTACTGCACAGAGTACCAAGGAAGCCTTTCAATCCTGGATCCCCACTTTGACACTAGTACTATTATGTTTCATGAAACAGCTCCCTGCTTCCTGTTGTTTTATAAGATACTGTGCAGATCTGGGAAGTTTTACTGAGAACAAACTCTGTTCTCTAAAGCCGCAGTGTAAGGAATATATTTTTTTTCCCATTTCATTTTTTTTCGAAGTGTATAAATAACGCTGTTAAACAATACCATAAAAGAAGACATTCGATATCATCTATGCTAACAACTCAAAATGTCTACTTTGTTTTTTGCTCCCAATAAAGTCTATTCTTTGCTAAATTTTTATTGTCGGCAAGTTTTTAAATGCATGGAAAAAAGATTTCAATTCCAATTTATAACCCAAGCAAGTTTTAACATAGGAAGCCAATTCTTTCAAAAGAAACAAAAACCCACCAGAGCTTACTTTGAAACAATATTTAAAGCTTCAATCCACGGAGATTTCGAATACTCCTTTTCTCAGGTGGAATTCAATTTTCCCATTTATAAGCTTGCCGATGTTGGTGGCTGCAGAGTATGTGCCTGTGGTCAGGCGGTTTAGGGAAAATGGGAAGAATGAAGGTGCTGGTTTTAAAATTAAACCTGAATCTTTCACGTGCCTGAAGGATCATATCCAAAAGAAATTGCTTTCCTGGGGACCAAAGGTACTATCTCACCATTCAAAATACAAAGGGCCAGAAGTTTATTTATACCGTCTCCATGATTTGTTTCCCAGATCTGGCTTTCTACAAGCATTTCCTTCAGGAAAACACACACTTTTCCTCCCTCGCAGCCCAATTTCCTGTAGGAGTGCCTCTTTCAAAAATGGTAATCACAGCATCGTTCCTCTGTTTTCTAGTGACACGCGCAACACTCCCATTCACACATGCAAAACACCTTTCAAAACAAAATGAGGATAAAGCAGAGAAAAGAAAGTAAAAAATTTTTCTTTTTCCCCAAACTGCCCCTCCTTATTAAAAAAAAAAAAAAAGTAGCTGTTGTTGTATTTTCATAGCTGATACTGGGATTTCCCATCTACACTCCTCATTTAAAAGCTGATTCTTCCTAGTGATAGATGTAGACTTAAGTAATCTGAGTCACTGGTGGAGTTTAACTCTACCCAAGGTGATTATAGGATACTCAGGGCTGCTGTTGGAACATGCCAGCGCTCTTGTGTTCCAAGGTGAAGGTGGCAATGAGGGTGGGGAGTGCTTCAGTTGTCAGACCTGTGAGACGACCGCAGTCTCTGTGATGACTCCTTTAAGGAAAGGATCTGCTCTTTTGCCCTAAGTGAGGGTCTTTGGGGTTGTGTCCACAAAAGGAAGAAGGCGGTGGGGGGTGGGCGGGCGGGGGCAGCTGAGTTACACAGTCTTGCTTCCTGAACACAAAATTATCATACAAAACTATCTTGTAAACTCCTGGCAATGCTGTGATTTCCTCTAGATTAAGACTTAGGAAGGTCCCTAGAGACAGCTACCCCAATGGAGGTGGTCTTGGGAGGAAGGCTAGTTGACCCTATCCCAGAGCAGCCTCTAGAAAGCCGCTGAGTGGACGTTATTGCCAGCAGAAGCCACTGCCGTGACAATACCACTCATGAAGGAAAGAGGATGTTCCCACTTCTTGATTGCTATGCATTGAATATTTGTGTCTTCCCCAAATTCATATGTCAAAACCAACCTCCATTGTGATGGCATTTGCAGATGTGGCCTTTGGGAGGTGACTTTGGGAGGTGATTCATGGTCTTACAAAAGGCGCCAGAGAGCTCCTTTTCCTTTCTGCCCTGGGAGGACACAGCAAGAAGATGGCAGTTTGTGAACCAAGAAGTGGGTTCTCACCAGACACTGAATCTGCTGGCACTTTGGTGTTGGACTTCTTAGCTGCCAGAATTGTGGAAAATTTATCTTGTTTATGAGCCACCTAGTTTATGGTATTTTTTTTTTTTTAATAGCAGCCTCAACAGAATGAGACACTGGTCATCAGCTTTGTACTCAAATCTTATAATGATGCCATTTTCTCAATTCTAAGAGTCTATCACACTGACTTTTCTTTTTTTTTTTTTTTAAGATTGATTGATTGATTGATTGATTTATGACAGACAGAGAGATATAAAGAGGCAGGGACACAGGCAGAGGGAGAAGCAGGCTCCAAGCTGGGAGCCTGACGTGGGACTCGATCCCGGAACTCCAGGATCGCGCCCTGGGCCAAAGGCAGGCGCTAAACCGCTGTGCCACCCGGGGATCCCCACACTGACTTTTCAAGAGGGGATAAGAAATACCATCATGATTGAAGGCACACACTAATATAAATAAAGATAATATATTTTCCATAGAATAAAGGATATGTTATATAATTAGAAATGATAATGATCATAAAAATACTACACTATGTTGAGCCTTTCCTAGGCTGTACATTTAAATGTATTATTTCATTTATTCTCATAAAAAGTCACAGCCCTCTGAGATAGATATAATTTTCCTCATTTTCAGATGAGGAAACTAAGGCTGAAGACAAATAAAGAAAATTAAGGAAAATGATGGAACCTGGAGTTTTAGGACTCTGATCTCACATCCAAGGCCCTCTGATTTTCTGAGCGGTAGTGCGGTGAAAGGGAGCTACCAATGAGTACAGCCTTCCCCATTGTCCCAGAAGGACCCAGGGATAAATTTTAAGGGAAAAGGCAATAATTTCACACCAAGACCCTGCTGTAGGCTCTGTTGTTTCTGATGGCATAACAATCCAATCCACTGCTGCTGAGACCCAAGTTTCAGTAGGTAATGTGGTGAACCAGAGGGAACTAGTGGCTCTGGGGCCTAAAAGATGTAGGCTTTGTAATCACGTAGTACAGGAACCGAAGGGTGAAATTTCTCATCAGTGTCAACGCGGTGACTTGTCAAATAGATGGTGCCGGGAAAATTGGAAATTAGAAAATAGATCCTTTCCCTCTCAAACATCAAACTAAATTCCAGATAAACCGAAAGTTGGAATAAAAATGAAAATGTAAAGATCTTCATGGGGATAGAATAGTGCTGTATCTTGATCACGGTGATCATCACATGCATCTATATATGTGATAAAATGGCTTAGAATGAGGCATACCCATTGCACTGCTGTCAATTTCCTGATTTTGATAGTGTGCTATAATTATCTAAGACATAGTCACTGGGGGAAACTGGGTGAAGGGTACATAAGACTTCTCTACTATTTCTGCAACTTCCTGCGAATCTATAATTACATCAAAATAAAAAGTAAAAATAAAATTTGGGCACCTGGGTGACTCAGTTGGTTAAGCATCTGCCTTCAGCTCAAGTCATGATCCCAGGGTCCTGAAATCAAGTCTGGCATCTGTCTCGCTGCTCAACAGGGAGTCTACTCCTCCCTCTACCCCTCCCCCTGCTTGTGCTCTTTCTCTCTTTCTCAAATAAGTGAAGTTTTTTTTTTTTTAAAGAAAACTTTCCTTAAAAAAAAAGTAAAAATAAAATTTAAATATAATCATAAAAGAAATAGAATATAGTAAAACTGAATAGCTGAACATGGCATGGCTAAAGAGGTATCCAATTTTTGAAAAATGATAAATTTAACCACCCATAAGTGAAACATTTCTAATGTCCAAAAATACAAAATTGAAAGGCGGACACTCAGATGTTTTCCACATATATGACAAATGAGGGTTAGTTAATTCAGTATCCTTTATATACTGGTTAAATTGTGGACTCTGGTTGAAAGAGCCCAAGTCCTGGGATTAAAAATCATGACTCTATCACTTGATAGCATGTGACTCAGAAAGTTACCTTCACTGAGCTTCAACTTTACCATCTGCAAGATAAGGATGGTGCTTCCTCAATGAGCTGGTGTGAAGATTAAAAGAGTCACTAAGGAAATAGTATCTGGAGCATAGTAACACATGCAGTATTAGCTAAGTTAGTTGTCGTTTCTGATAATTGATACCATTCAATACAAAAAAAAAAAAAAAAAAAAGATAAATCCCTCTGTGATTCCAGACTCTCAGCTATTCAGGATCTGGCTGGGAAAAACTCATTCTTGAGAACTCTGGACAGATCGGCCTGATATAATGATATCCTCATGCTAAGTCAGGCCGGAACATTCATCCTGACAGCTGACGAGCTGCGGTAAAGCAGGCCTTTACCCTTGTGGTCACCTTTGAGTGAGCTAGAATTCCCTGCTCTCTTCAACACGTCTACCTCTGTGGTTATCCATCCTGCTTCCCATCTAAGGGAGCTTCGAGTCCACTGTAACTAGGTAATGGGATGTTGGTAAGAGCCCCTCATGCTGGTAACCAGTGTTGTCATCTGTGCTCTCCCATGCAATATCTCTGTTAATCCTCACGGCGTCCTTGTTGGGTAGGTATGACTATCTCCATTTAGTGAAGAGAAGTCAGTGAGTGCCCAAGATCACACAGCTGGCAAGTAGTAGCACCTCATGGAAAAACCAGTTCTTCTGAATCAAAAGCCTGGTCATTTCCTGACTGGTGGGATCCCCTTGGACCCACATTATAAGCACCAAGCCCAAGCTGAGACTTCCAATAAGGATCTATAGGGCTCCACATTTTTCTAATGTGGAGTTTTGGACAACTTTGTTGACTCTTGATGGGCTTGACTGTTTTCTTCCTGATTGTTGTCAGTGTTCCAAATAGAAGTAGTTGCCATGCAAGTCTCGCCTGGGCAAGTCAACTGCTGCTATAGTTAGACCACACTCTAGTGCTTTCTGTGTTCTATAAGATGCTTTAGAGCTCTGTCTCTCCCAGTAGATTGGAGGCTCATGGAATACAGGGACCACATGTTGTCATTAGTTTGTATCCACTGAAAACAACTAGTACAGTGGACTATAACTGTAGATTGTTGGCCTCCTGATCTGGAACAATGCTTGAAAAGGCAGACTTGGTCCATATTTCTGTTTGAGAAGCTTTTGTGTAGATGAATGACCTCCTGGATTTATGAGTATAGAGACCTGAATTGACAGTTACCTGGGTACCAAGGAGGAGAAAGAGTATTTGCTCTGTTGCTAGCTCTTGGAGCTAAGAGTGGAATTCTCATCATCCTCATAAAATCATTATCCAGGGTGATCTTGGGCAAGTGATTAAACTATACTAGGGTCTCTTTCCCCACATTATGGAAGGAACTTACCCATTTTTCAGGAAATCTACTCTGCAAGATGGCACCTCCAATCCTTCCGACCTCCAAAGACACTTGAGTATTTACAGAGAGTTAGGGCTCAGATTTGGTGTGGGCAACTGCCAGCACTCATGGAGAGCATAGATACAGATAGGCATACATGTTCATTCTCTCTCTTTCTCTTTTTCTCTCTATGCCCCCCTCTTGCATATTTCTCTTTTTTATAATACTCTATGTAGATATTACTTTGATGTTTTCCCTTGGAGTCACAAAAGGGGGCAGGAATGATAGAATGGCTTTGTTAGGTGTATGGAAAAAACAAATTGCCTCTAGCCAGAATCTTTTTGCACACCGTATGGGCTGGCTTGAGAGCAGCATGGTCTTTGACTGTAACACGTTCCATGTTTAGCTCTGGTTTACAGGTCAGGGCCCCACAGGATAAGGAATTGGCCCAGGTAAAGCCATTTCAGTGATCTTTTACGGAGCTGGGAACCCCACGTGGGTGCTTGTAGGGCATTAATAAAAACACCTTGCTCGACAGTCGTCTTGACCCTGAAAACATGGAGTCCTCATGTTGATAGATGACCGTGAAACTGCAAGTAGCTTTACAGTAGGTTGACCCCCAAAGCAAAGAAGGTTAAAGTGAGGTGGACTCAGTGCCTTTAAAAATACACATAAATCTAACGTACCAACAGCATGTGCTCCAGACGGCAATGCTGAGCACACGGGGGAGGAAAAGCAGACAGATGCCTACAGCCCAAAAAGCTGAGAAGGTAATTTGTGGCTTTTGGAGGTAGTGAATAATGATTTAACGTGGTTTTCTCCACTTTGATGGTTTTACAGAAAAGTCACATGAAAACGTGTTTTCCACTCTATTATTTCCCTCACCTGAAACAGTGCCAAGTCTCTTGCATGTTGGGAAAAATATCTCAACAGAATCAACAGTCGGAAGCTGGATTTTAAATTTCTTCTAAACTTGCTCTGCAGCCTGCCTGCCCATCCAGGGAAACAGTAAAGGTGCGAGAGCAATCGGGTCATTGATAATTCTCTCTCTACTGCCACCTAGACAATCCGAGGGAGACCTCCCCGCTGCCTTCAGAGGGCCCTGCCTCCCGCAGAAGGCTCGGGCTTCTGGTGGCGGTGAGGGCTATTTTGGGAAGCCAGTGCTTGGCTGGGTTTACATAAAGGGCTGATGACAAAGTGAGAATCACATCCTGTGATGATGTAACCCAGGTGGGTCTCACAGTCGTCTGAGTCTCTGAGGCATTTCCAGCGCTTCGCCTTGACAAGCGTGGGTCAGCGAGGGGTCCTAAGAGTGGCCCAGAGGGGTACCGGGGCCTCCAGGCCTGAGGCTGAGCTTTTAGAACCTGCCTCTCTTTAACTTGCTGTGTGGCTCCAGCCAGTACTTGAACTCCTACTTAAACTCCTACAAGTCCATTTCCTCCCCTGAAAGGCAGCGGGGAGCCCCCCACTCGCCCACAACACAGAACTTGGTGGAGCTGTGGCAAGATGGCACAGCACGGTCCCCTTCCCCAACTGGGCTGGGCCTTCTCAACAGTGAAGAGGAAAATCACTTGCCACCCAATGCAGCTGGTGGGATGAAATCCGGTCGAAAGGAGATCTGAGATGCACCTTCCCTCTGTGCCCAAATGGTTTGGGGGCTCTGAGCAATCCATCCTGTATATATAACTCGGTTTCCTCAAAAAACATCCTGTCATCTTCCAGATAATCATCTGGCAAATACCATGCCCTGGGCCAACGTACAATGACCTCTCCGGACACCTGCCTTTCAAGAGGCAGGCAGCAGGCAGGGCCCGCGAGCAGCACAGTGGTGCCGTGGGAGCCGCCGGCTGCCCTGCCCAGGCCGCCGGGGCCTCGGGGTGCTGCCGCGGTGGGTGAGCTCAGTCTTCCGAGGGGCCGGCCTGGCCGAGACTGGGGTGCCCCGCCACACTCGCTTCCTAGAGCACAAGTTCAGCCAAAGCCACATTAAAAGATGGTTGCTTCACGTTGGCAGAACTTTTCAGGAGGCACCAAATGAGGGTGCGTGGGAGGGGGAGTGGGCAACAGTGTCAGAACATGACGAAGCCGAACAAACGTTTCCTGTCCTCACATTTAAAATCTCCGATGGGGGTGGAAGGCAGCCTCAGAGGCCCGGGGCTTTCCTGAAGCAACTATAAAAGGAAGGAATGATAAAAGGAGCCAGGGCTGGAGCAGGCTACTACCAGCCAGACCAGAGGTGGGGCAGGGGGGTGTTGGGGAGAAGTTTCCCTCCCAGGCCCGACCCTTGCTTGCAATCTTCAGGCCGGGGTTGCTGCAGGAAGCTTTTTCGAGGGGATGTGAGCTTTGGTTTGGTTTCTCTGGTGGCTCTCTTCTCAGTGACTGGCTGCAGGTGACCAGACCTGGTCTTCACAAGTTCCCACTGTAGATACACTGCAGAAGTCGGGCAGCAAACAGAGGCATCTTTGCGCATCCCCCCACCTCCTGGGTGGTATCCCACAAGATGTATTACCTGCCCAGGAAGTAGCCCCTACTACCCGATGCCTTGCCCTTGAAGTCAGGAAAAGCATCTACTGGGACCGGGGCCATAACTCAGATATAAGACCATCGACACAGACGGTACCTAGGTTTCTTTCGTGTGATTTCTGAGACAAGGCAAAGTCTTAGAGCCTTCCCTCTGACATCTGCCCATTTCCAGCTGCAACAAAAATAGGGACTCACTGATCTGAAGCAGAACAAATGGAAAACTCTTCAAAATACCCAGATAGCATGATTGGCCTATTTCCATCAGCCTTCCAAGTTACTCAAACTGCAATAGGCTACTGGGGATGCTTCCCATGATGGATTCTCCCTGAGTAGACTCAATGCTTAGGTCTCACATTTCTTGACCACTTAACTCCTTCAATGTCAGATCCTGTGCAGCCAAGGCCTGAAAGACCCATCTCCTAAGGAAAAGAGAGGTTCTCCTGAATGTGTCCAGAGTCCCCAGGCCAAAGATGGGACCGGCGATGTGAGAGCAGAGCCGTGTAGCTGATGACCATGCACTGTGCCATTTAAGACGCAGAGCGTAAGTCAGGCTTTCAAGAGGTTCACGCATCTCAGAGGCCCAGGGATTGTGTTTGACTCACATAGTTTAGAATTCTTGCACCCACACTTATCAGTGGCATCATCTGCTTTGTCCTTGTTCTACCCTCCCCTAGAAATTGAGAGACACATGCAGCTGCCTACAGAAACCACAGAGATTTCTCCAATAAAGGAAAGTCCACTGAAAAGGGGGAAAAAATGTTTCAGAGAGGCTCCAAGGGATGCCTGGGGGGCTCAGTGGTTGAGCATCTGCCTTTGGCTCAGATCGTGATCCCAGGGTTCTGGATCGAGTCCCGTGTCGGGCTCCCTGCATGGAGCCTGCTTCTCCCTCTGCCTGTGTCTCTGCCTCTCTCTGTGTGTCTCATGAATAATTAAACAAAACCTTAAAAAGAAAGAAAGAAAGAAAGAAAGAAAGAAAGAAAGAAAGAAAGAAAGAAAGAGAGAGAGAGAGAGAAAGAAGAAAAAACGTTCTGAGTTTCATTGGCTTGGAGGTTAAATCAAATAATCCAGGTTCCAATTCTGATTCTGCTAACAATTAAATAATGAGGGATCCCTGGGTGGCGCAGCGGTTTGGCGCCTGCCTTTGACCCAGGGCGCGATCCTGGAGACCCGGGATCGAATCCCACGTCGGGCTCCCGGTGCATGGAGCCTGTTTCTCCCTCTGCCTGTGTCTCTGCCTCTCTCTCTCTCTCTGTGACTATCATAAATAAATAAAAATTAAAAAAAAATTAAAAAAAAAACAATTAAATAATGAAATACGCACTTTACAGATTTCAAGCTCTTTAACATTAGGTAATTTGTTTGACCTTCATAACAAACCTTGAGTGAGGAGGAGAAACTTTGTCATCCCTAATGTGCAGATGAGCCAGTCAAGTCTGAGGTCTGCATAACCTGCCAAAGGTCCCATTTCTATATCGGCTGAGCTGTTGTCACGGTACATGGCCTGAGCTCCTTGTCTCCCCAAGTCATGACCTCTCTTACCTGAACACACATGGCTACTCACTCTCCCCCCCCCGCCGTGCTCCCCTTAACAGCTGCTCTTAGCACAAGATAAGCTCCTCCCTGTAACTTGTCACTCATCTTACTGACCCTCAAGGCCAGAAACTTCCTGGAGGACAAGGAGCATGTAAAGCCCATCTTGGATGGCTTGAGGACACGGCACTGCATCCATCTTGCATACAGCACGTGCTCTGTAAATATTTGGCAAGTTAAACCAAACTGAATCAATCTGGGCACCTGGGTGGCTCATGGGTGGAGCATCTGCCTTCAGCTCAGGGAGTGATCTAGGGTCCTGGGATCTAGTCCCACATCAGGCTTCCTGCAGGGAGTCTGCTTCTCCCTCTGCCTGTGTCTCTGCCTCTCTCTGTGTCTCTCATGAATAAATAAATAAAATCTTTAAAAAAAAAAAACCTGAATCAATCTGATAAAATTGCAAAATAGGTAAATCTTAGCATTGCCCTTCATTCCATAACCCCTGGTTCTCAACCTCAACTCCTGCCTGTCAAAACCTATACTCCAAGATCACTCAAACACATAAACTGTGTGATTGATAGGAACTTAAAATGTTTTATGTCACTGCAGGTAATACTTGAACCCAGTAGATGTGGCTCTAATTAATTTCAGGCACAGCCAGAAAGTCTGGGATGACTTGGGAGTGTCAGGGCCTTCCCAGCAGGCCAGAAATCACATTTAGAACTTCCTGGAACTTCAGCCTGTACAGAAATCACAGGCATTCACAGTCACCCACCTTGGTTTTCCTCATCTATGAGTTGAAAAGCATGAGTCATAAACTGTTGGAAGTATTTTTAACTCACCAATTATTTGGATAGTAAAATGTAATGCTTCAACCCTAACTGAATGCTAGGGACAATCTTAGCAACCAGTTAGACAAAGTTGACTTTGAAACCAAAGAACAAGTCCAAGAGAAAAAGAGTAAGCTATTTAAAAAGATAATGTTGATATCCTGATAGGTATAACTCCAAGCACCTGTGAACGTGCCGTGCAAACAATCAGGTGCCATTGCTTCTTCCTCTTCCTTGCGGACCGTGTGAGGAGGCCTGCCCCGGTGGAGGCTGCAGCCCGAGTACCTCTTGGCCCTGAGCCTGCACTCTGCTTACAGGTGGACCCGTGCTAAGGCTTCTATACTCTGGAAGATTCTGGAGCCTCACATCAGGGGTGAGCGCAACCCCTGGCCTTTGCTGTTTGCACTCTGAGCCACTAAGCTGCCCCTGCCATCTCCCCCTCCCTGGCAGCTCGAACAGCCTCAGCTCAGGCCACCTGAACCCGCAGGACTCACTCAACAGACATGGCCTCTCCCTCTCCCGTGGCCTCTAGGCCCTGATGTCACCCTGCCCCGGCTATGCCTGACCACTGGTTCCCCATCATGCTCTCTGCCCATCCTCAAAACTTGCTCATGCTGCGCTTTGCCTCGAATGCCCACCCCAGGAACTCCCACCTGCCCTTCAAGACTCAGCTCACGTGACCTGGGAAGTCTCGCCTGAGTGCCAGGTTGAGTCTTAGAATCCCTTCCTCAAGCACAACGTTAATGACTGCATAGTAATTCGTGTTCACATCTCTACTTGTGGCCTCAGAGTTCTGACAAATGCCTGGCACTTGTGAGAACCGAGGAAAGAGCGTGCTGACTGGCTAAACGAATGGATCTACTGCAATGAGGTGCAGTCTTACCCATCACCTCAGACCCCTGGGAAAAAAAGGCCAAAAGTGCTTTGAGATGTTCCTCAGAGCCTAGCACAGTGCCCGGTGCAGGTTACCAGTTATTAAGTAACACTGGACCACATCATTCTTCCCTTGACCAATCTCTGAATTTAGCCATCATGTCTTGACTGTCTACTACATACACGCATCCACCAGGCATTATGGAAGAAACAATCAGCTAAACTGAGGGGCCAGAGGGGTCTAGAGTCAAGAGGAGTAATAGATTCATAAACAGGGGAGAGTCGTCCGGGTCTGAGTGCGCGGCCAGCTGCTCTTTGTAGGGGAAACAGGGAAGACTTAGCCACGGAGATGAGTGTTGACGCAGATCTTAACTGATGAGCACACGGATATACTTTTCTTGAGCTTGTTTAGCTGTGTATGTGTGCCCGTGTGTGTGTTTTGGTTCTGTGCTACTACCATCCACAGAATACCCTGGTATGGATATTTATGCAAATGCTAATTACACACTAATTACACACTATAATCTAAAACTCCCCTTGGTTATTTTCTGCCAACACAACATCCTCTTGCACATCTCTAACTTTTTAGCTGTTCCTTGGATGACAGTGGTTTTAACATTCCGCAGACCCTGGTTTACCATCCCTGAACTGCTTCCTCTCCTGAGTCCTGTTAATCTCTCATGTTTATTACCAGTTATTCAGCTGCAGTCATCGTGAACAGTAGCGTGTTCTCCCCCACAGTAATAAATATTCATGTGTTTATGAAGTAACAAAGACAATGTAGCTGAGCATGAAGAGCTGATGTCAACAGCCAGGACTGAATGAAACACAACATTCAGTCGATTAGCAATCCCACATCTTCCTGGAGGCTTAATTGTTTCAGACAGGAGGCTGGAGCTCGGAGGTTGGAAGTTTTGATAATGACTACAGGATGGGAAGGAAAACAAAAGATACAATTGGCTAGTCATGGCTCTGGGTGTCATTTCTGTTTCACAACAGCGTGTGGGGAAGAAACCTTTTCACGTTGTTTAATTTATCCCTTGGAGATTGGGATGGTCCACGAGTCCAAACAGGAGATACAGCCTGGACGGTGAGAAGCGGAGCCCCGCTAGGAATTGAGGGGCTGTCTGCAATGGGGACTCCTAGTCTGAATTTGTATTCAAATGCACTCAATGCACCTATTGGCTCAGGGACAGCTACTGTAATGACACAAATATATATTTCTTTTTCCACGATTCCTGTCTGGTGGTGTCTAAGAAGCAATGCAAAGTTACTCTAGGAGTGCTTTGAAATAGTATTTGCTTCAGCGGTACGTATACTAAAATTGGAACAGTTCAGAGATTAGTGTGGCCCCTGGGCAAGAATGGCATGCAAATGTGAAAACAATCTCGGGGTTCTTTTTTTTTTTAAGAGTGCTTTGAAATATTAAAAGGTATTTGCTGGACATGGGCTCCAGTACACTAAGTACTGGATACAGTACACTAAGCAAATGCCCATGAAGATGTATGATGTCAGACAGAAAAGAGAGAAGAAAGAGGATGGCTGCGTGGAGTCGTGGATGAGCACTTTGTACTCGGAAGAGCGCTTAGAGACCCAGCTCTGCCACTCACCAGCCAGGAGACCTTAGAAAGCTGCTTAACCTCTCCAGGTCTGTCTCAGCATCTCCTTGAGGCAGGGCTTCTTAACTGGGGGTGATTTTGTGTGGCCTGCTCAAGTGCAGATGGCAATTTCGACCCCCACCTCCACCCCCAGCAACACCTCCCAAGTACTCATCTCATGTCCAATGCCGACTTTAATCTTTCCTGAAACCGAGGCTTCTGTCATAAAACAAAGGAGGTGGTCAGCACAAAGGTATCTGACTTTCTGACCAAAGCCACCAAATGACCAGGTGACCCAGTTGTATCAGACTTGTCTAATTTCCCCCCCAAATGTCTCCAGGCATGCTGTCCTGATTCACCCTGCTACTTCTTGAGGCAAGGTGCTAATTTTATCTTAGAAAAGGGCAGCACCATTTCTGAGGCAGTGACACTTTCTAAAAAGAGAAATCTGGCCACTGATGGCAAAAATCGTTTTATGTCCTTTTTGTCTTGTTTGCTCAGCAAGACCAAAAGAGGACAGATTCCCATCTTTTCTCGTTGACTTCACCAAGGGCAGGGTTCCGTTTAGAAGTCAGGAAGAACAATGTGGAAATTGTTCACTAACAATGTGGATCATTTTCAGACAATCCCCAGAAAATCTGGGATAAGTTAGGTGGGAGAGAGATAGATGACAGTATGTGGAAAACTTTATTTATGAATGTTAATAAAATTTCTATTGCAAAGGAAATACTAGAGACAAAACCGAAAAGCCCTACATTGAGAATGAAGCTTATTCCAGCCCGACTCTGAGAAGCAAACAAGCCAAAGACCGATTCATTAAGTGCCAAGTTCAAGGGAGGGATGGCAGGCTAGAGCTACAGCTGGAGAAGTTCCCCTCCTCAGGGTTTTGCCAAGAGCCTGCTCATATGCTTTGCAAACCATGATAGATATGGGAGGGCAGACCTGACATCCTTGCTGAGCTTTCTCCGCGTCAGCGCTCTGCAGCATGGAAAGAAGTTGGTAGGTTTGAGATGAAAGGTAATCTTCCTCATTCACACTTGGGACCTTTGACAGAAATTTTCAAAATGGAAAACAAAAATGGCAGCCGGTCAACATCAAGATTCCAATTTTTACAACATCTGGAGGTGGCTGTTGAAGACAATGGCTGATACAACCCGGATGGACGGGTGCTTATGGGAGTATGCACCCCCAAGAAACATCCAGGTATGTGTCGGTTATGCCGTGGAAAATGACATCTTTAATTTGTTTGAGCTGTGGGAATGTTTTCAAAAAGTGTGGTGAGAACAAGGCAGACCCAAGTTTTTGTGGCGGCTTGATATGCTGACTCCCATTTTCCACAGGTCGGAATGATATTGTCCTAAAACAGCAATTGAAAAGTATACCAACTCCTTAGATCCTTCCAGATCGTGGGAAGAGTAAATATTTTAACCGCATATAGTAACTAGGATTTTAGAGGAAGTGAGTTTCCGTTAAAGTGTCATCGAGGTAAGATGAAATTTTCAAAATTGTAATACCAAGGACTATGCTGGACATCAGGCTCCAGAAGAAAGCCAGGCTCTCTAAAAAGTTGGCTAATCTTTATTCCAGGATTATATCTTCCAGAACATGTGCCCAAACGCTTTAAACTCAATGAGAGTCAGTATAGCATGGGAGCCAAACAGTGTGACCTTTGCGGTCCAAAGGTCTGGGTTCAGATCTCAGCTCTGATAATTGTGTGACTTTGGGAAACGTATTCCTCAGCTTCCTCCTCTGTTACATGGACATAATTATGGTAACTCATGGTATCAAACGGTGAATGAGTGAGTGCTTGTGAAGCAACGTGAAAGAACAGTGCCTGAAATATTTTAAGCCTACCCTCAATCTGGCTCTCCTCTGATCGCATCCTCACACAGACCTTGTGAGGCGAGCGCTATCCATCATTTTCAGCTCGCACATGGGAAGGTGAGGATTTAATAGGTAAGTGAACTTGCTCAAGAATGGACAGCTCATCAAGGGTGGAGACAGTACTTGGAATCACCTGTTCTCAGGCCAAAGCCCAAGCTCCACTATGTAATGTATTTGAGAATATGACTGTGGGGAGGAAGAGTTGGTCTTTCCTAATGAAGAAAATAAAATATTTGCGAGGGCAGGAGTTAAAAAACTCTCCATGACCCCCTAAGGTGCATCTGCAATTCCATTCCTCTCCCCAGAGCACTTAGAAGAGGGGTGATTGGGTGTGATTACAAAGATGACCACTATCAAAACTCTCCTGACCTCAGCTTTTTCAGGTCACTTCCTTAACACTTGGCCCCAAAGCATGACTATTTGAAAGCCTTCCTCCTTCCTCTTTCCCAACAGCCTTCCCAAGGATGTGCACTTATCGCCACCTAGTCTGTGACTGGTAGCATTTTACCCAATGAGTCAACTCATCCGTTGACTTCTGGGTGAAGGCAAAGAGGCCTGGCAAGTTCTCTCAGGATTTTTTTTAATAAAGATTTTATTTATTTATTTGAAAGATAGAGAGAGAGAGAGAGAGAGAGAGAGAGAGAGAAAGCATGGGTCGGGGGGAGGAACAGAGGGAGGAGAAGCAGACTCCCTGCTGAGCAGGGAGCCGGACTTGGAGCTCCATTCCAGGACCCTGGGATCACAACCCGAGCCTAAGGCAGATGCTTAACCACCTGGGTCACCCAGGTGCCCCTCTCTCAAGATTTCAAAAGGAAGGTTATTGTTGGTGCCTGAGCCCTATCCGTACCCATCTTTCTCCTGGGACCCTCCCTCCTGTGCCACTACCCCTGCCAGTAATCGAGGCTCTGAATTGTTCTTGGGTCAGTAAAAGTGTCTGCAACATCCGCCGATTTCATGGCTCTGTTTTGTTGTTGTTGTTGTTGTTGTTCTGTTTGTTTGTTTGTTTGTTTTTTGTCCAGTATCCCCTCATTCAAAGATACCTCTTGCATTCTCAGTAGCTGTACCATGGAAGCCTGGAAAACCAGGACCTTCAAGCTCTCCAATGCATTCTGTTGCTGTTCTTTCTAGACCTGGAATACCTTCTTCTTTTCCCTATCCCGCTCCCCAGCTGTTTGCTCTGTTAACCCAAAAAACTCCTACCCCTCCTTTTAGGGGAAGACAGATGTCACACTTCATTGCAGCTCTCCTAGCCCACAGGAACATCTGTGTCCCCTTGCAAGGCAACACTGTTACCTTCTTTGCATTCTTCGATCTCTCCTAATCCTATTGCATTTAGCACACTGAATCATAATCTTTCTCTGTTCAGTGCCTAATATACTCTTGAGATGTAATAGCCACTCAACAGGGCTTATTGAGAAAAACCATTGGGCGAATTGCCACGGGCAAAGCAGAGCTGGTGTAGTAAGAATGAGTATAGTTTTTGATATCAGAGATCTAGGTTCAAATTCTGGTTTGGTCACCTCCTAGCTATGTGACCATATGCAAGACCCTTATAAACCTCTGTTTCTTCATCTATGAAACAGACAGTATTGTTAGAAGAAGCAAATGAGAAAGGAGTATAAACATCTTTGCTACATGGTGCACATCTGACAAATTTTTGTGTCGCTCTTAAATTTTTTTTTAAATTTTTTTTTTGTATTTATTTATGATAGTCACACACACAGAGAGAGAGAGAGAGAGGCAGAGACACAGGCAGAGGGAGAAGCAGGCTCCATGCACCGGGAGCCCGACGTGGGATTCGATCCCGGGTCTCCAGGATCGTGCCCTGGGCCAAAGGCAGGCGCCAAACCGCTGCGCCACCCAGGGATCCCTCGCTCTTAAATTTTGCACACATTTTCTTCTCTTTATATTCCTCCTCTCCTCTTCGACCCACACACTATTTCTTCTTAGAGCAGAGGAATGTAGCTGTTGAAAGTTTGGATAAAAGTGAATTATAATGACAGGTTTTAGGAGAATCCCTTCAAGCAAAGTCTAGAGGGAGATAACCATTTGACTTGAATGCCACAAACCTGATACCAAATGTGGCCTTAGTGTGGAGATGGCCGTAGGATTTTTTTTTTTTAAGATTTTATTGATTTCTTAGAGAGAGAGAGAGAGACCGAGCACAAAAGTGGGGAGGGGCAGAGGGAGATGGAGAAGCAGACTTCCCACTCAGCAGGGAGCCCAGTGCAGGGCTCCATCCCAGGACCCCAGGATCATGACCTGAGCCAAAGACAGACACTTAACCGACTGAGCCACCCAGGCGGCCCTGGGTGTAGGATCTTAAGCCAATGGACTTTAATATTACTGGGCCCACGGAAAAAGTCATCACCATTATGGTGTAGATATAGCAGGCTATCTTGGTTTGGCTCCATTAACATTTTAATATGTCTAACATGATTGTTCTGATTCTACTCTCACCAGAAAGCTGGGCCTGCCTTCTGGGGAGAATTATGGATGATGTTGATTTTGACTCTTTCCAGACCCCTATGGCTGTGATATTTCACAATCAGGAAACAGCATGGCTTCTGATTATGATCTGGCTGTCAGAAGAAAACTTCTGGTCTTATTTCAGTAAGTCGCTCAAGTAAATTAATCAGTTTTTTGGAGTCTACCACAAACTCACATTCATTTTATCTTACATGAGGCAATGCCAATCGACCTAAACATAAACGTGATTTCTGGCATCCTCAAGGACAGGTCCAGGTCACCCCAAGACTTCATTTAGCTTTGTTTCCTGACCCCCACATTCCTACAGATTTCATCAGTATTCTTTGAGATCCTCAGTTCTCTAATAATAGGCAGTTCCAATCTCAGTTTTTCCTAGGTCCTCCTCTTCGACCTCCAAGAAAAAAATCAGAGAGCCAAATGCAAAAGGCCTAAGTATATTCCATCTTGATGGACTATTGTCTTTGCCGTTGGAGGAGAAACAGGCCTTGTCAGTGACTTTTGGTCACAATCTTAGGTCCTCCTAAAGATTCCAGCTTAAACGTGTGTATGGATGAATCTCTCTTAGTTCATTGATGTGACTTACAGTAAGACCTATAAAAATGTAGCATTTCAATAATTAATGTGTAACTTAATTAGTCAGGGGGAAGAAATCAGCACTTAAGAACAATAATATTTGATTTATGGAGCATATTGAAAGGGGACTGAATAGAAAAGCTAAAGTCTGCAACATTTTCTTGTTT
Organism: Vulpes lagopus; assembly: GCF_018345385.1. Taxonomy (NCBI): domain Eukaryota; kingdom Metazoa; phylum Chordata; class Mammalia; order Carnivora; family Canidae; genus Vulpes; species Vulpes lagopus. Next base: position 9,129,164 of record NC_054834.1, read on the forward strand.
TAAACTCTCTTTTGAACAGAAGTCAGCTCACATCACAAAAATGGTCTTGTTCATACATATAATGATACTGTAAATACAAGTTTTAAAAAGAGCTTTAAGGTAACAGTCGCAGACAACCAAATTGTAACCATTATGTTTACCATCTTGGCCCATGTCCCAAGCTCCACATGTTTTTGGCATAGTTGTTTTTTTTTTTTTTTTTAACTCAACAGTAAGGGCTCAAATATGAAGATCCCCTTTTGTTGCTATTTCAAATGCATAAGAGAACAAATCCATTTATCTAAATATGAATTTGAAACTCTTTGGAGTATGGTGACCATATGCATCAATCCTCAGAAAGTAAAAGCAAAATATTAACTTCCCTTTCTGTTGGAACACTTTAGATTTCTGACATGAGGAACTGATCCTATTAAGTGGTAATTTACAGTGGCTACTTATTGCTTAAATGTGGAAAATCCACAGGGGTAGACCACGGGAATTAAGGAGGAGAGGACCCTGAGTAAAATAATATGCGCAGCTAATCCTCATCATTCACTCTGTATCATTCTCTTCCATCCAATTCCCTACCCACTTCCTTACCTTCCAGCCCATCCTCTGAACCCCAGCTAGTCAGTTAAATGAGAAATGTCTGGCAGAGTTTGCTACAAGAATGTGAGTTGCAGCAAACAGATTGGTCTATTTATAAGAAATGATCCTTCTGCCATGGTTTCATATCATGCCATGATTCCAATTCCAAGAAGTTCCCCTGCCTTTACTATATGATGCCTTTCACTCAGTGAGAAGGAACAAACTATGGAGCAAGGGAAAGTGTTGTCTTTATGGAGGGCCAGCAAGTCAACAGCAGAGAGGCTCCATCTAAAATCAGAGAGGATAGTTACTCCATTAAGGTTGCTAAATTATTTCATTGGTCAGTTCCTCATAATGATCTTTCTTATCCGTTGAGAGTGACATTCTAAATAAACTATATTGCTCTTTCTTTGCTTGAAAATCTATGATTTTTTTTTTTAGTGAATTCAGACATAAAAAGATTAAAAACAAACAAACCCTGCCTTCCCATTATTGTTATTTTCTCCAGAATTTGGAGACCCATTACTGGCCATGAACTGGACATTCAAATCTTCTCTAGAACAGTGAGATGTGTGCTCCAGCAGAGTCTGCTTTTTCAATTACTTGATAGGCTTAAAATGAGTAAACACAGAGAGAAAAATGCAGGGTGTGGGAACTGGAAGACATGACGATCAGTCTGTGGCTTTCTGAGAAAGTCTTGCTTATAGTAAGTTTTTAAAGAAATGTAAAGTTAGGTCTTTTGCCTCAAAGTAAATTTCTTCCTTTCCTTCCTTCAGTGACAAACTATACAAGGAGGAGACAATGTATAAAACTCCCACTCTGGCCCCAAAGTCCCATAAATTAGCCTTTAGGTAAATCCATTCCATTTCAGAATTCCACAGTGGAACCTTAGAATGTTTACTCCCCCCAAAGTTTCCTGAAAATATGAATATAGAATTTAAACACTTAATCTCATCCACAAATATGCCAATTTTAAGGTAAATGCATTTTATCATATAAATTACTATGTGATAAGTTACATTATATATTATATGCAAATTATTTACTTGTAAATTCTTTTCTAACTAAAAAAAATAAAATTTTATTATAGTAAATTTGGAACATGCAGAAAAAATTTTTAAAAGCGGAAAAGTTACCCATAATCTCATTCCCAAAAACAATTAATATTAGCATTTGAGTATATTTTTCCCTTCCACAATTTTTTTATCTTGTATGTTACTTTTACTACAATTGTGATTAAAGTACACTCAAAATTTCACATCTTGCTATTGTCTCTGAAATATATACATTTTAATGATTTGATGATAATCTATTGTTTAGCAATAACTGCTTTGGGGCTTTGGAAGTTGTTTTTAATTTTTTATTATTAATGGTATCTTGGGACAAACATAAATTCAAAATAAATAAAAGTGCCATAGCAACTATTGTGATAATTGGGAATAATACCTAGTTTTTAATGTATTGGGACAAACTGGAACTCAGAAGCACAACGGCTAGTAGATCTTGAAGCATCTCACTTTAGATCTCTAGTGACAGAGACCTCTTTGGACTCTGCAGATCCAGCTGGAATTTTGGTAAGAGAGGGAGATGGAGTCTCTAATGGGATCCATTGCCACATGGACATGAACAAGAAGGTTCAGTCTATTGGACCAAGATTCATTGTACCATGGAAGGCAAAGGTCGTTACTTACACAACACTAATATTTACTCACTATAAGCACTAAAAATACTACCAAGATTTTTTACATTTCTATAACACCTGCCAGGTAGGTCTTAACATCTTGAATGTCCAATAAATTTTATGGAAGGATGAATAGCTCCATATTATCAAATGACTTCCTTGGTAAATAAGTTCATGGGCAAAACATATCTGAGCCTAGAATTCCAAATACACGCACATAAAATGAACAAGAATAATTTATCCTCACTATTCACAAGGATAGCCACCTCTACTTTGCTTGAGACCTGCTGGCTTATAGAAGCTAGAAGATTCCCTGAAGATGCCCTTAAAAGGCTCCCCATGACAGAGTTCCTAAGGAGTTCAACATAATCTTGTGAGGTATAGGTGGGGAAAACAATCAAAAGTAGAGGCTAGTGCTTGCTTCTCCCTCCTGAAGGAGGGAAATCTGCTGCAGCACCTCATGCCAACAGAGCATCAAGTGGTTGTAACATAACATAGTGTTCATTGGAAGAAAAAAGCATGGGCGTCCCCATTCCAGTTCCCCATGGATCTCTGAGGGTGTGAAAGAGGAATGTGGTTGCTCCTGAGCTCCTCAAGAAGGAACATAGAAGTTAGAAGAGGTGCATGAGCTGCGAGGCTGCAAAGAAGCTACCGGACAAAGCTAGGAGGCACTGCAGGCAGAAAAGCGACTGGCATCAACTACAGATAGAGCTAAAAGAAATTTTACCTGCAACTCTGTGAGGGGGCTGGAGTAAAGCTGGAAGTCGACATAGGTTGATGATGAAGGGAAGCATCAAAAAGTCATTTGAACAAAACAAATAGAGAATTAATCCAAAGTACAGCAATGGGATAAAGAGCTCCAGGATGGATGCCTTTCAGTAAATACTAGCTGATAAATAACCTAGTCTGTCATTGTTTCTCTTATCATAAACATTACATCAGCAGAGTCTACCAATATCAGAGAAAATAAGACAGAACCAGAGATAGCTGCTCATAATCAAGGGTCCCCTGGTGTCAGATCTCTGCTTCCCCGTCCTTCATCCTCCAACAATGGAGCCACGCCTTGCTTGGAAAAGGGCAATTAGATGTGATAGGTTGAACACAAATATTTATTATCACTCCCTTCCAATTCTCCATGAAAATGATAGGGGAAGGAGTTTTCTAATGAATAAACCTAAAAGGACTAAGAGATGAAGGAAGGACAGAAGATGAGAGATGGTAGCAACATTTTGTAGGCTGAAAATGCAGTGGATGGGTGGTCATTAACTTAGAGATGGGGAAAAGTTGCACCTATGGAGTGGAGGTGGAACAGTGAGGAACAAGCATGTTTAAGCTGCAAAACCCTGGAACCAGAGGCACCAGCAATCTGGAAAAGGTGGAGGAGCAGGGTAAAGGTGTAAACCAAGGACTTGCAGATAATTGATGTTGACTGCCTCTCCCCACACTTTCTGGAGAGGCGGAACACGATCCACAGCTGAGCACAAAAGTGATATTCCATGCAGGAAACCAGACAATTAAGTAAACTCTGCATGGCAATCATGAGATTCCCTAGCGTCCTTCCTCAACTTGGCTCAGGCTTAAAACCCACAGGCAGAGATTTGTAGGATTGCTCTCCCAAGTACTGAATGGACCAAGAGAATAGATCTGTAGATGCTGATATTTGGGGTCCTCCAGGGAAAGAGTCTTCATATCAGCCGGCATTCAAAAAGCAATCAGTCCACAAGACCTGCCCTCAGCCACAAGATTCCTGTCAGCCTTTTAGTGTCATCTTCTTTAATATGAATAGATACTCATGACTTTATTTCTATGTTCTAAGCATCATTCAAAGCACATTTTCTTTTTTTACACAATGAAAATTGTGTTGCTTCACTTTATCCTTTACATGTAGTATTCATGTTTTACACACATACATATAAATTTATTTTAATCATCATAACAACCCTATAAGGTAAGTACCATTATCATTCTCATTTTTTCAAAAGGAAACAGGTACCTAAAGACTACGTAACTTGGTCAAGGTCAAAAGCTGTAAAGTGGTGTGGCCAGTTTTACAATCTTTCAATTTGGAACCAGAGCCCAATGCTTCTAATCTCTACATTATATCGCCTCAAAATAACAGTAGAGACAAAATTAGGCAAACAAGGAAAAAGGGAAACAGTGGAAATAGGCAACCAAGGGCCAAAAGAAAAATGTAAATAACTATAACACATTTATTCAATTAACTCATTGCATCCATTTAAAGCAAAACGAAACAAAACACCAAGATGCTCTCTTACTGAGGGAACAAGACGATTCAATAGGTGAGTTGAAGGTAGAATTATAGAAGGAAGAGACAAAGACAGAAACTAGGAGAGAAAACTGAGATGATCTATCTAGAGAAGAAAGAGTAGGGATCCCTGGGTGGCACAGCGGTTTAGCGCCTGCCTTTGGCCCAGGGCGCGATCCTGGAGACCCTGGATCGAGTCCCACATCGGGCTCCCGGTGCATGGAGCCTGCTTCTCCCTCTCCCTTTGCCTGTGTCTCTGCCTCTCTCTCTCTCTGTGACTATCATAAATAAATAAATTTTAAAAAAAAGAAAGAAAGAGTAAGCTGTGACTATGAAATCAGCAAAGAAATAATACAAGAAAACCTCCAGATTAATGAGCCTGTGAATGTTCACTCAACAGAATAAATGATGAGTCACACTAGGACACCACCACTGATAAATATTCAGCCACCAAATATAAAAAAGAGTATTCTGGAAGTTTCTAGGGAGGAAAGTAAACACAAGGAGGGTAAAGATGTGTTATGGCATTAGGCATCTCAACAGCAATTCTGAGACAGAAGACAGTGAGTAGCACATAACCAAGTAACAACAAAAGGTGAAAATAAAATAAAAAGCTTTTCCAACAGGCAAAGTTTCAACAATATTATGTCCCTTTTGTCTTTTTTACTGATAGGAAGACAGTGTTCTAGAAAATAGCACCAAACTGATGATGCAGAGAAGCTTTAAGAAGTCATTTGAACAGCAGCACTAGAGAGAATCAATCCAAAAATCAGAGCAATAGGATGCATGTTGTTAGGTAAATACTCACTGATAGATCAACTGTTTTGTTGTTATTGTTGTTCATCTTACAATGGAGTTTTACAACTCCAGTGAGAATTTAGGTGTGAATTACTACTACAAACACAGAAAACCAAGAAATGGATAAATAGGTCAGCTGTTAAATTCAGAAAAATGTAGGTGTGCCTGGGTGGCTCAGGTCAGTCAGGTAAACGGCCAGCGCTTGATTTTGGCCTAGGTCATGATCTCAGGGCCTGTTTGAGATTCTCTCTTTCCTTCTCCCTCTGTCCCTCCCCCTACTCACACTCACTCTCTCTCTCTCTTTCTCTTTCTCACAAATGATCTTTGAAAAAAAGTATAAAAAGTAAAATATGTTTATAGAACAGTATGTGTCTTAGTTGTGAGAAATATTTATCTACTCTTAATAATGTAAACACTGACTACTGATTTAGGCAAAAACAGTCACCAATTATGGTGGAACGGGATGAGGGGAAAAACAGGTTGTGAGCTGTGTGGGAGATGATCCCAGACAGCTAAATCCTCACTGTCTATAGGACAGAATAAATATATGGCTACAATTCCAAGACGCTAGAAGATAGCAGAACTATGTTATTTAGAAATGTGAGGTAATTAGTGGAAGAAACAACTTTATGAGTCTTCAGAAAACAAGAATCAGAAGAGGAGATGCGGGGGGAGCAAAAGGATGCTGCTTTTCACTATAAACCTATGAGTTCTGCTTGTTTCTTCAAACCATGTATATGTATTATTTTGATAAAATGACTTTTTAAAATTACACGGAAAAATTTTTAAAGGTTGGATTAGGGGATCCCTGGGTGGCTCAGTGGGTTAGCACCTGCCTTCAGCCCAGGGTGTGATCCTGGGGTCCCAGGATCGAGTCCCATGTCAGGCTTCCTGCATGGAGCCTCCTTCTCCCTCTGGCTGTGTCTCTGCCTCTCTCTCTGTGTCTCTCAAGAATAAATAAATAAAATATTTTTTTTAAAAAAAAAGGTTGGATTAGCATCTCAGAACTGAACTTCAAGTAAAATCTCACACTGCTTTGCATCTCTATCCCATAGCCACACACAGACTATTAGGTCCCCAAACATATCATGTCCTTATATCCTATGATCCATCTCCGGCTACTAACATCTTGGTTTTAGCTTGGTGAGACCCAAGCCAGACTTCCGACCTACACCGTTATTAGATAATATACTTGTGTTGTTTTAAGCCACTATATGCGGCAATCTGTCACGGTAACAATAGAAAGCTACCAGACTGCCAGTTCCTAAACCAACTCATGTAATTACTACTAATGGGAGAACCTTGAGTGACCAACTGAGGATGTGTATGGACACTCAATAGGCTTAATAAATCCATAAACTTAAAATTCATTAGAAAGATCATCTTATCTTCTCAAGTGACCAGGGTCAACTGTGAGTCAAGCGATGGAGGCACCCACCTACCCATCAAACACTGATCAATATTTTTGAGCATGGCCAAGAGGTCTGAAGCTTCCCACCATGGTAAAGGAAGCTTCAAACAACCCAAATTTCTTCCACACTTTCCTATTATAGCCATTCCTATCAAATGCATCCGAGCCAGTGGGATGGGTTTATGATGGAGTATGAATATTTGTAAACACCCAAGATAGAAGCATAGGCTCTGACTTCACAAGGAAGCCCTACAAAAAGAGGTAGTTTTGAGCACAGGTGAGCATGTGGAAAAACCAACCTGCTCAAACAGCTGTGTGTGTGTGTAGCAACATCAGCGAAAGTGTCAGGGCTAACTCAAGTTTAACAACAGGTGCAAACTGTCCCTTACTTCAACCTGAGAGCCAGCACATGAAGAAAATAGCTCTGATTTTCTTTTCTTGTTGTAAACTTCTTTTAAAATCGAGATGTAATTATCATATAACACTGTGTATATTAAGGTGTGCAACACGCTGCCTTCATACATTTATATACTGCAAAACTGTAGTGTTAGCTAAAACCTCCATCATGTCACATAATTATCACTTCTTTTTTGTGGTAAAAACTTTGATCCATGAGCCACCCAGGTGCCCCAAAACTTGTTTAAACATTGATATTAAAAACAAATAAACAAAAAATTCACGATGTTTAAGTATATAATATAGTATTGTTGATGCAATGCTGTACATTAGATTTTCAAAACAGACTCATTTTCTCACTGTAAGTTTATACCCTTTGATGCACGACTCCTCGATTCTGCTCCCCCCAGAGTCCTTAGTAAATCGCCATTCTATTCTACTATTTCTGTGAGTTCAGCATTTTTAGATTCCACATATATGTGAGATCGTACGGTATTTGTCTTTCTCTGTCTGTCTTCTCACTTAGCATAATGCCCTCATGGTCTGTCCATGTGGTCACAAGTGACAGGATTTTCCTTTTTCTCATGGCTACATACTATTCCATTATATATATAAACTATAATATATATCATATATATTATATAATATTCCATTATATATTATATATGATATATATTCCATTATATGTATATATGTATATACTATATGTATATATATATAATGGACTATTATGCAGCCATTTTATATATGAGAAAAAAGGAATAAATGGATATATGTGTATATATCACATATCAATTATTGCAAATAGTGCTGTAATAAACATAATGCAGATATCCTTTTGATACCCTCTTTTCATTTCCTTTGGATAAACACCCAGAAGTAGAATTGCTGGATCATATGGTTGCTCTGTTTTTAACTTGTTGAGGAACTTCCATACTGTTTTCCATAGTGGCTGCACCAATTTACATTCCTGCCAATAGTATAGTAGGATTCCCTTTTCTCCACATCCTTGCCAACACGCGTTGTTTCTTGTCTTCTCCGTGATAGCCATCCTAACAGGTGTAAGGTAATATCATTGTGGTTTGATTTGCATTTCCCTGATGATTGTGATGTTGGGAACTTTTCCATGATCTTTTCTTACAGCAACATTAAAGCCTTATGAAATTTACACAGAATGACTGGGAAATTGTTTTTATTAAAAATTTCTACTCACAGAGAAGTCTAGGGTTTATTTCAAGCAAAAAAGACATCTAATTTTAAATTTTAGAAGAATAAGTTACTGATAACAAAGCAAGGAAAATAAGCTGACAAACTACAATATACAAAGGGAATCGTATTTCCACTACAGACATGCAACAAGGCCCAAAACCTTTTGAAGAATAGCAATAATGCAAATGGAATTGATCCTTTCAATTTTTGCACTACAGATATTTTTTAGCTCCTTTACTTTTGGAGACACCAAATAATTAGAATAGAAGAACATAACTTATGACCATGTTCACAAAATGAACAAAGAATAAAGACTACTTTAAGCTGGGTAAAAACAAATAAAATATGAAATTATCTCCTTCCTCCCAGGGAGAGTAAGGGGATTTATTTTTCTCTTTCCCCCCAGCTTTCCATGTAATCTCCTTATGGTCTCCAGTACTTAAGATGTATTTACAAAGGGGGATCAGGATGTTTTGAGATTAATGTCCCAAAGGAAGTCTTCAGTTGACTTGTGCTAGTGGAAAGTGTAAGTTTTGCTTAAGTTTAAAGAAAATTTATGGGCTCTGATGTTGAAATGGGTCATGGTAATTAGCTGGACATACTGCTTCATTTCATTGCTCATTACAGTCCCTAGAGTCTCACTTACTATACTACTTAATAGATCGCCATCCCCAGGTAGAATGACCATGGCTACACTGGCCACACATCCCATATTTGGACCTCGGAACAATAGTCACCATAACCAAAGAGAGCATAGAAAACGCAGAGTTATGTGATTTCCAATCATAAATGATGTCAAAATTCCCTCCAGATTTGAACTTAACAAATATGAAATAAAGATTTTTTTTTTCCCTATAAAACTTCAGGAAACAAGGAACATCCCTGGTGGGGGATGGGGAATATAATTACCTTTGACAATAGAATGCACCCTGGGACTTTCAAGGCAAAACTGTTAGGCCTTTTATTTTTCTTTTACTTCTTTTGTGGGTGTGCAATCCTTTCTTAAACATTTGGTCTACATATGGATAGACCTGTGATTTTAAATGGCCTAATGAGCTTCAGACAGACTTCTAAGTAACACTCATGAATAAGCCAGAGAGAGAATCTCAGATGCTAACATTTACTGTACTAAGAATTTTTTTGTTTGCTGATTTTTTTCCCCTTTTAAAAAGTTAACACTTATTGAACATAATATGTCCTGAATCTTTTGCAGGTGTTAAACAGCTGACTTTAATTTTTAAAAAAACCAAATCCATCTATTACCAAACAAAAAAAAATTAGTGGTATTTATTTAAGTTATTTTGACAGTAAATCCTTCCTCTCTATTCTGTCCCAGAAAAAAAAAAGATTGTATTTCTCTGTAAAAATAAACTTTCTGTGAAGATTAAGACATGACCTCATGAGGACTTGGTTCTTAAAGAGCTGAAGGATCCAAAATGTGGCATTGCATTTTTTTCCCCTAACCCTTTAATTTAGGATGGAGGGACACATATAAGCAATACTGGCTTAAAAATGAAATAGTATATCTTTCTATCATGTTATAAAATGCTATGGTATGACAAGTGGCTCTAAGTTAAGGCATTGTCTAGACTGGATATGAAATTCCCATCATGGGAGGATACTGGAGTAAAAGGGGATCGATCATAAGATAGCAAATGAGATTGGAAAAAAGGAGGGAAAATTTAACAAAAGCAAACAAACTTAATTCATGAGGGGTTTGTCCCTGGATTCAGGACTCTACCCTAACATCTGGGCTTTTTTCTCGTGAATTTTCCAGTGTTATCACTATTTTATCAACTAGTTATTTTCTGTTGTCTATGCCAGACAGAATGGTCTCTGCTTCCAGCCACCAAAACAAGGGCCAGAGCAACAAAACAGGAGCAAAGTAGGAACAGTTACCTACAGTAAAACTCATTGTTGTTAGTAAAAGACCTTGATTTCATTGGAAGACTGAGATAGTACAGATGTGTGCGGTGGGATGCAACCTTGTCCAGATTTCCAAGGAGTGGTTGTTATGAAATTGTAGGTTTCTTTAAAATATCTATCCAGGATAGACAGGGATACATACATGCATGTTAGTTTTCATCAGTACTCTTTGGCTGGTCATCAGCACTAATCAGGAGTACATACTTCAGGGGTGGTAAGCGAGCACAGGAAAATCTTAATCAAAGAGCCAATTTGAGACACAGCTACAACATAGTCTTCAGCTATCTTTAAACCTGATAAACACCAAGGGCTTTGTTCATTAGCAGAGTGAGTATTAGAAATATTCTTTTGTTTTTGGAGAGAGACAGCATGAGTGTGGTATGTATCGATAGGTAGTTCCCGGAGAGGGGAGAGAGAGAATCCCAAGCAGGATCCACACCCCATGTGGAGCCTAACGTGGGACTTGATCTTATGACCCTCAGATCATAACCTGAGTGGAAACCAAGAGTCAGGTGTTTAACCAACTGAGCCACCAAGGTGCCCCTAGAAATATTCTTTAATCATGATACCAGTAGCAAAATATGTGATAGAAACATCGTAGGGGCATTTCTATCTTCACATAAATAACATTAAGGACTCCAGTAAGCCCAATATCCCGTACCCTTCAGAATGGTGGCCTGGGCTCCCTGAAGAACTTATATCTAGGCTCTGACTTGAAGAATTTTTGGTCACTACTACCTGGAACTCTAGGCAACTACCAAAACCAACCATAAAGGACCTAAAAGTTGTGAACAGGCAAACTGACAAAGGTTCCTTTGTAGTCAAGGGACTTTCCTAAAAACTTGGGGCAAGTAAACCAAACTGGTTATAATCTGGGGTTAACTGAATCAAAAATTACCTATATTTTCTTCAAGTAAGAGAACAGTATCTGTCTTAAAAGTCCAAACTTACATTCAAAATTTCATAGTTCCTTGCCCTTGCGTCTCATATACCATGTGAACTAACCACCTCTGGGAAAAGCAATTTGTATCACCCATTCTATGTTACTGTAGTGGAATTTTTTTCAGTGAATTTACTCAGAAAGGGAAAGCAAGAGTTGCCATGCATGCCTTATTTGTGGATTGTTTTCCTTCTTTTGATGACTGGCAGTTCAGAAGGATTTTTCTGGTGAAGTGAGGAGGTATGGATAATTATCTCTTGACAGCTAAATGTAACTCTAGATCAAGCCTCTTTACTTCACACATTCATTCACTCCTGCTCACAGATCAGGAGGAGAGAAAACTGTAAAAATGTCACCATGGTTGCCAAGAAAACAGTGTGAGGCAAAAGATAAAATAGGAGCAATAGCTTAGATCTTTGCTGCTGTGGTAGCCAGTTTCCAAATGGCAATCAATTATCCCTGCTTTCTAGTACCCCTGCATTTGTGTAGACTCCTCCTATACGGTTCAGGGCCGACTTGTGTGATCAATAGAATACGACAGAAGTAATGGTGTACGGATTCTGGAATACATCATAAGAAAGTATTGGAGAAGATGCTTTGATCTCTTGAACTCTTTGCTCTGTGGGAAGCCAGGTGCCATGCCCTGTGCAGAGGCTTCCTGGAGAGGAATGAAAGTCTACCATCAATAGCCAGCACCAACCCGATAGCCGTGGTGGTGCGCCATGTTGGAATAGAACTTGCAGCCCCAGTCAAGCCTTCAGATGACTGCCAACAAGGCCAACATGTGACTATAAACTCATAAGAGACAACAAGGTGAAACCACCCAGCTAAGTTGCTCCTGAATTCTTGACCTACAGGGACTGTGAAAGAAAATAAGCCACTTACTTTGTTTAAAGTCAATGTATGTGGGGGTGATTTGTTATATAGCAATAGGTAACTAACCACCCACCCATTTTTAGCTCCATTCTCTTATTGAAAATCTCTTTTCATAGAGATTTTCAAAAGCAAAATACTGATTTTCCTATTAGCCTCTCTTGTAGCTAGACATGGCCCTGGAAGCTGTTCTGACCAATGAGAACAAAGGGATCCTCTATAAGGGAGCTGTCTTGGAAAAGGAACAGGTACAGAGTTTCCCTACACAGCTCCTTCCCCTCAAGTCTCTGCTTTGAAAATAATGATGCCTGGAGCTGGGGCAGCTATCTTACAGCTGGGATGCAGCAAAGGAGTCTGGAGTAAACAGGAGAGAGGCTAGGACCCTGACAACACTGCTGGCTAGGTAAACTAGCACCGGGGGCATCCCACCACCTTGGAAAATGACTAAAATAAACCCAATTGTTATACTACTGGTAGTTGGGGGTTCTATTATTTGTAGCTGACAGCATTCTTCACTGATGCTGATTATGGAACCAAGAGGGGGTGCTTTACATTAAAGACCCTAAAAGGTAGAATTGGCTGAGGGGAAGAGATAGGACATCAGGCTATGAGGTTTAACCATCTCTAGAAAGAAGATGAGCTTGGTTGTGCAAGGAGGAAGCATCTGTTTCAATTGTTGCCTGTAGGGACACACACTATGTATTGAAACAAAAAGATGTAGTGTTAGGGGAAAATGCAGAAAAACTGGTTGTGACAGCCTTTTCTCCACACAGCTTTTTTGGATGTTTCCGAATATTCAGGAAAGGGGAGGCAAAGGACTTCAGCGGGCACCTCCAGGCATGGCAGAGGGCACATACACACTCAGTAGTCATTCTGAAGGCTTTGGGTCCATATGTTTGGTTTCCCATAACAATTGTGTGAAACTAAGCAGGCAACTTCAAAGCATAAAAGATTTTTCTCCCTTTGTCTCTCCTCTACTCTGATAAATAACGATCAAGCAAACCTCTTGTAGATTCAGATATGCATGTTTCCCATTTGGCCCATGAATGGGAAATAGAAGTTGGCAGGTCTAAGGTCTCATGAAACATTTATTTCACCTTTTGTCCTATGATAGGCTAGAAAGGTAGTTGGAACCATGTATCACGGCTGCATGAGGTTTTAAGGCACATTATATGCATTATTTTACGTAATCTTCACACCACCAGCCTCTTTGCCAAAGGAGAAAACTGAGAATGCCTACAGAGGAAGCCCAGCCTCGTTCAGCTCCAGAGCCTTTGCTCATATCATTATGTTGCAACGCTTCCGAATGTTTCTGTTAATTATTTATTTAGAACACTCCTCAATGTTGTCTGCTTTCCTGATGGGACTGGCCCCCACCTCCTCACTGCTCTCCCTGGCTCTCCTCCAATCCAGCTGCAGCCACAGACATCTTTCTCAAGTCTATACTTGTGTGTGTTTATACATTGTTGTTTAAAGACTTAAGTCAAAACTCCCTGCCATGACACCTCTGAGTTCTGTGTCACTCACCCATTCCCTGCCCTCCTGCCTCAGCTCCCGGCATTTCTCCCAGTCTTGACACCTCTTTCCATCTCCTAGATCTCACTGCTCATCCTGTGTCCTCTTCTGACTTGATTTATCCCACTTCCTAATGCTTGCAGTCCCACCTTGGCTTTGCATCCCAGACTTCCCCCTCTGCCTGGGCACTTCCTCCAACTCTTTCGGCCCGGTGTCCTCCCACACGTCCTTCATCTCAGACACCACTTCTCAAGCACCTTGTGCTTCCATAAAGTTCAGCCCTTGATGTCTTGTCTTTGTCTCTCTCTTGGCTTGACTCCGTAAGTAATTTTCATCACCGTGCTCCCTGTGTTCAATATATGTTCAGTTCATTCATTCTTTAAAAAATGTCAGCATGCTGATTTAAATCAAAATTGGTCAAGATACAACCAATTCTCAAGAGCTGACAACTTCTAGGGAACAAAAGTGAAACTGCGTTCTGTCCATTAATTTATATCACAACTAGCACCAAATTATCACAGTAAAACGTTGTTGGCACACTGTATGCTACCCACATTTATGTAATTATAGACAATATTCTGCTAGTTTCACAGACATAACAAAGAACCCAAGTGCCTGGTCTAACTAAACTTGCACATTTAATTACTCATTCTCCTCATAAAATGCACTCATTTTCTACTCATGTGGATGATGTGTATTTTATACACATATTATATGACATGTAATTATATATTAGAACATTCTATATATACATCTATAATTAAATATAATTATTTAACAAAACAGATTCCCTTTCCACTTTAGAGTGTTGTCAGTCTTTTACCGCCACCCTTCACTCTCTAAGTAAATTAGATTCACTAATTTCCTAGTTCATTTTTTATTTTAATTTTTTAAAAATCTCTAATTGCATGAATCTGCCCTTTTCCAGAAGTGAAAGCATGCCTGCAGAGGCCACAGATTTGGGTCTCCATCTAATTTCTTTCCATCTATGGTTGATGAAGTTCCTCTGTGGCTATCAAATGGCTCACTATTGTCATTCTTTTCATAACTGGGAGTTCCTTCATCTTCATAGGTCTTTCAATAGAAAGTTAAGAAAGGGCACATTATGAAATGTGAGTATGATGCCATTCTGAACCAAAGGCCCTGCCTGCCCTTCAAAGGACTTCTTCTGTCTCATCTGGCACAAACCAGCCAAATTTCTTGGAAGTGAAGTGTCAGATTAAGCAATAGGCTGTAATGGGGAGGTTGCACTACAAGGTACATGAAGTTTCCATAGACTATATCCTGTGGTAAAAGTCTCTGTTCCATGCAGTTATTCCCTACAGAAAATTCATTCTTTCCAGAAAGAAATACCATTTAGTAGCGTAATGACAAACTTGTTCATCCAAAAAAAGAACGGTCTCGTATTTTAAGACTTTTAAATTTTATTTCTTTAATAATTCAATTTAATTTTTAATCTACTCTTTCCCTCCACCTTAATTTTAGAACTTTTGAATGTTTAAAATCTGGGCCTGGTTTTCATGGTTGTTATTGTTGTTGTGGTTATGTGCTGTTTTAAGTGACTTTGGCAAGAAAGGAGTTTGGGGAGTAGAAGAGGCCTCTAGGTATCCGCAGGATCTTTGATGGTAGCAAAAACTACTTGTAAATTTGCAGGAGGAACTATTTCTCTTCCATGAGATAAGCAAATTCACAATGCATACAAATTTTGGCCATGAAACATAAAATTGGCTCCAAAGGACAAGTAATTTGGTCTCAAAGACCGATTATACAAAAAGAACATGAAAAATGTGCTACATATAATTCTTTTATATTTATTAAGTGATAGGTGACTATAAAAGAAGTTTATGAATCATATATCCTCCATTTGTATGTTTTATTTCAATCACAGACATTTTATGGGTGGTTATATAATATTCTTCGGCTTTACATAGTGCCCTTAAATAGAATCACAAAATTCCTCACTGAGAGTTTCATTCATAAATAAAAAAGGAAAAAAAGAAAGAGCTTTGATGCAAGGTTTAAATAGAGGAAGTGACTCAGTGATTCAGGAGGAGTGTTGGCAGAAATGGAATACCATCCAAGAAGAAAAAACTAAATTGTAAAAGGGCATGGGAGGTTAGAATTTGAACAGCAATGTGAACAGCAGGACCCACAGGTAGAAAAAATTCAAGAAATATGTAAGCATGTAGCAGTATCCAAATCTATATTTATAGTTGAAAAACATGCCACTCCACAGGAAATCAAATCAGTGATTTAGGGGACGGAGATAAAAAGTCCTCTCATCACAGAGGAAAGAAAAAAGAAACAAAAATGATGTAAGAAAGAAAACTGCAGATATGGAGGACAGAGATTCCAAAGTGTTCATAATGGTGGTTACATAGTTATAAAACGCATCAAATGGTACACATTAAAAAATTCATTTTAGGAGTGCCTGACTGGTTCAGGCATTAGAGAATGTAACTCTTGATCTCAGGGTCATGAGTTTGAGCCTCATGTTGGGCATGGAGGTTACTTTATAAAGTTTATAATACTTTATAAAAAATAAAAATTTCCTTTTATTAAAATTTTGAGATAACTGTTGATTTGCATGCAGTTGTAAGAAATAATACAGAGACGCCCTAGCTATTTCTTACCCAATTTCGCCCAATGGTAACATCTTGTAAAATATAGCACAGCATCATAACCAGGATACTGACATTGATACAGTCAAGATACATTGCCACACCACATTTCCATAAACATGAAGATCCCTGTCTGTGGTTGCCCTTTGGTCCCCACACCCCCTTCATTCCTGTCCTTACCTTCTCCTTAGACCAAGGGAGTCATGGATCTGGTGTCTCTACAATTTTGTCATTTTAAGAATGTACATTTAAAAGGAATGATACGTAAATTTCTGGGTCTGGCTTTTTCACTCAGCATAATTCCCTGGCAATCAATGAAAGTTATTGTATCTATCCATAGTTTATTGCTTTTTTAAAAATTGTGATAGAAACACGTAACATGAAATTTAACATCTTAACCATTTTAAGGGTACAGTATAGTAGTGTTAACTCTATGTACATTGTTGTGCAACAGATCTCTAGTAGAATTTTTTCATCTTGTATGACTAAAATCCTATATCCATTGAACAACAGCTCCACATTCCCCATCCCCAACCCAGCTCCTAGTAACCACAACTCTACCCTCTCCACATTCTCACCAAAACTTATTGGCTGGCTGGCGGGGTTCCTTCCTTCCTTCCTTCCTTCTTTCCTTCCTTCCTTCCTTCCTGCCTGCCTTCCTTCCTTCCCTCTTTTGTTTTTGATAGTAGCCATTCTAAAGGGTGAGATGATATCTGATTATGGTTTTGATTTGCATGCCCCTGATGACTACCTATGTTGAGCATCTTTTCGTATGCATTTGTATATGTACATGTATACATGGCCATTTGCATTATCTTCTTTGAAGAAATGTCCACTCAAGTCCATTGCACATTTAATCAGGCAATTTTTGTTGTTGTTGTTGGGTTGCAGGAGTTGTTTTTACATTGTGGATACTACCCCCTTATCAGATACATGATTTGCAAATATTTTCTCCTATTCCATTGGTTGCTTTTCCACAGTATTTATTGTTTCCTTTGTCGTGCAGAAGTTCTCAAGTTCTACGTAGTCTTATTTGTCTACTTTTGCTTTTGTTGATTGAGCTTTTGGCTTCATATCCAAGAAATCATTGCCAAGTCCAACATCATGAAATTTTCTCCCTATGCTTTAATAGGTCATTCCTTTTTATTGCTGGCTAATATTTCATGGTATGGGTGTTCCAGTTTGTTTATTCACTCATCCTTGGGTTGTTTCCAGTTTGGGGCTATTGAGAATAAAGCTGCTATAAACATGAATATACAGATTTTTATATGAACATAACTTTTCATTTACCTGGGATAAATGCCCACAAGTACAATTACTAGGTCACGTGGTGGCTGAATATTTAGTTTTTAAGAAACTGACAAACTGTTTTCCAGAGTGGCTATGCCATTTTTATTCTCATCAGTAAGGTACAAGTGGTCCTCCACCAGCATTTGGCATTGTTACTCTGTCTCAACCTGATATGTGGGTAGTGATAGTTCACTGTGGTTTTAATTTGCATTCCTCTAATGGTTAAAGATGTTGAACGTCCATGTCATTTGTACACCACCTTAGATGAAATATCTGTTCATGTCTTTTGCCTATTTTCTAATGAGATATTATTTTCGTTACTGTGGTGTTAAGTTTGTTTTGCTTTTAAACTAGGAGTGCTAGTCCTTTGCAGGATAATGTGGGTTACAAATATTTTCTCCCCCTGTGTGGCTCGTCTTTTATCTTCCTAACGGGGTACTCATGGAGGAAAGTTCTCAATTTTAATGAAATTCAATTTATCATTTTCTTCTTTTGTGAACTGTGCTTTTGCATTAAGTTTAATAATTCTTTACCAAGTCCTAGATCCCAAAGATTTTTTTCCTGTTTTTTTGAAAGTTTTATAGCATCATATTTTAGATTTAAGTTTGTGATACATTTTAAGTTAATTTTTGTGTAAGGTGTGAGTCTTAGATTTATTTTGTTTGTTTTTCACCCATGGGTGTCCAGTTTCTCCAATGCAATTTATTGAAAAGGTTATCTTTCTCCTGTTGAATTGCTTCTTGCACCTTTGTCAAAATCAATTGGGCATATGTGTGGGAGTCTATTTCTGGGTTCTGTCTTCCCTCCCATGGATCCATATGTTTAGTTGCCCTCGTATTTCACAGTCTTTATTACTGTAGCTATATAAGTCTTGGAACTGGGTCAATAATTAGTACACTAATTATTCTCATTTTATTCTTCTTTAACCTTTTTTCTAGCTAGTCTAGATCTTATGCCTAGAATCTAGGTATAGGATAAAATTTGGAATAAGCTTGTCTATATCTTGCTGGGATTTTGCTTTCTATTAAAACTGTATTATCAGTATGACAAGTGATATCTTTTCTATGTTGAGTTCTTCCAACCTACAGACATGGCATTTCTCTCCATTTATTTAAATCTTTTATTTTCTTTCATCAGCATTTTGTGTTTTAGCACACCAGTCCTGTACATGTAATTATTTCATTTTTATTTTCCAGAGAATATAAATGAAATTATATTTTAAATCTGTTGTCCACATGTTCATTCTCAGTATATGGAAATGAAATTGATTTTGGTATGTTTAACATGCATCCCACTACCTTGCTGAACTCACCTATTAGTTCTAAGCATTTTCTGTAGATTTCTGAGGATTTTCTACATAGTTAACTATGTCATCTGCAAATAAAGAACTTTTTAATTTCCTCCTTCCCAATTTGTATGCCTTTTATTTATTTTTGTTGTCTTTTTGCAGTGGCCAGAACTTCCAGAATTTTGCAAATGCTCATTATGAAGTTGGTGAAATTCTCTTCTATTCCTATTTTTCTGAAATTTTTTCCTTAAGTGTGTTTTAAATATTTCTCAAGTGCTCTTCCTTCATTGGTTGATATGATAATGTTATTGGTCTTCTTTACCTACTAATATAGGGAATCCATAGTAATCCATTGATTGGAAGACTCAACATTAGAAACATGTCAATTCCAAATACCCACCATTTGCTTCAACGTGGATGGAACTGGAGGGTATTATGCTGAGTGAAATAAGTCAATCGGAGAAGGACAAACAGTGTATGTTCTCATTCGTTTGGGGAATATGAATAATAGTGAAAGGGAATATAAAGGAAGGGAAAAGAAATGTTGGGAAATATCAGGAAGGGAGACAGAACATAAAGACTCCTAACTCGGGGAAACGAACTAGGGGTGGTGGAAGGGGAGGAGGGCGGGTGTTGGAGGGGAATGGGTGACGGGCACTGAGGTGGACACTTGACGGGATGAGCACTGGGTGTTTTTCTGTATGTTGGTAAATTAAACACCAATAAAAGTTAATTAAAAAAAAAAAAAAAGAAACATGTCAATTCTCCCCATATTGATAAAGGATTTCACACAATTTGTATTATAATCCCAGCCAGACATAGACAAGCTATGATTTCCAAATATTGTACCTTGCATCTCTGCAATAAACTCCACTTTGTCATAACGTATAATTCTTTTTACATATTTCAGAATTCTGTTTACTAATTTTTATTTAGGATTTTTGCTTCTATATTCATGAAGGATATTGGTCTGTGGTTTTCTTTTCTGTATTGTTTTCTCTGGTTTTGATATCATGGTAATAGTATCTTCATAAAATGAACAAAATAAAATGGGCTCTAATCTCTTAATTTCTGGAAGAGATTTTGTAGCATTGAAGTCGATTCTTTTTAAAATATTTCTTTGGGGAAGTTTTAAAATTATGACTTCAATTTCCTTAATAGTTATAGGGCCATTCAAAGTATTTATTTGATTATTTAAATATTTTATATTGGGTGAGTTGTGGTTGTTAGTGTTTTCCAGAGAAGTGATGCATTCCATCTAAATTGTTGAATTTATGTGCTCACAGTGACTCATAATATTCCTTATTACCCTTTGGGTATTTGCAGATTCTTGGTAAGACTCCCTGTTTCATCACTTACCTTAGTCATTTGTCTTCTTTGTCATTGTCATCTTCTTCTTCTTATCTTTGTTAGTCTTTTTGTACAGGTTTGTTAATTTTTTTAATTTAAATTCAATTAATTAACATATAGTGTATTATTAGTTTCAGAGGTAAAGTTCAGTGATTCATCAGTCTTATTTAACACCCAATGTTCATTACATCCCATGCCCTCTTTGATATCCATCATCCAGTTACCCTATTAATTTTATTGATCTTTTCAAATAACCAGTTTTTTTTTTGTTTCATTGATTTTCTCTATTGGCTTTTCTATTTTTAGTTTAATTGATTTCTTTTGTTTAAGATTTTTAAAAAATATTTTATTTTTATTTATTCATGAGAGACACACAGAGAGAGGCAGAGACATAGGCAGAGGGAAAACCAGGCTCCCTGCAGAGAGCCCAATGCGGGACTCAATCCCAGGACTCTGGGATCACACACTGAGCAGAAGGCAGATGCTCAACCACTGAGCCACCCAGGCGTCCCTGCTCTTACCTTTATTAATTCCTTCCTTCTGTTTGCATCTGTTTTATTTTGCACTTTTTCTAGGTTCTTGTGGTGGGAGGGTAGCTTTATTGACCTGAGACTTCCTCTTTTCTGATGTTTGCATTTAATGCTAAAAATTTCCCTCTCCTTGCTACTTTAGCTGTGTCCTGCAAAATTTAATATACTGTATTTTCATTTTCATTCTGTTCAGTTAGTTTTGTTTCTTTATGTGTTTGACTTACTTTAAGATTTCCTCTTTTACCCATGATTTATAAGTGTGTTGGTTAGTTTCCCAGTTTTTGGAGATTTTTCTATTACCTTTCTGCTATTGATTTCTAGCTTAATTCCAGTGTGGCCAGAATACACTCAATGATTTTTACTCTTTTAAATTTGTTGAGGTTTTTCTTGTGGCCCAGGGAATGGTCTATATCAGTGTATGTTCTGTAGACACATGGAAAAAATATGTATTCTGCTGTTTTTGGATGTCAGCTGATGGTTATTGACTTCTTCTATTTCCTTGCTGATGTTCTCTCCAGTTGTTCTCTTTGGTTGTTGAGAAAGGGGTGTTGAAATCTCCAACTGTAATTATGAACTTGAGAATTTCCCTTTGAGTCTATTGGTTTTGATTCACACATTTTTCACTGTTGCCTGCTGCATATCCATGTAGAAATTTCCATCTCTTCTTGATATATTTACACTCCCACCATTATATAATATCCACCTTTGTTCTGATAATTGGCTTAGCTCTGAAGTCTATCTTATCAGATATTAATATAGTCAATCCCATTGTCTTTTGATTAATATTCCATGATCTTTTTCCATCCTTTTACTTTAAACCTACCAATTCCATTATGTTTGAAGTAAGTTTCTTGTAGAAAGTACACAGGGGAGTCATATTCTTTAATTTACTCTGCTAATCTTTCTCTTGCAATTGGTATATATAGATCATTTCCTTATACTGTAGTTTTATATATTTTAGAACTCATGTCTGCCATTTTGTGTTTTCTATTTCTCTTGCTTTTTTTTTTTCTTTTGCCTACCGTCTGTGGGTTACTCAAATACTTTTAAAAATTCCATTGTAGGGGATCCCTGGGTGGCGCAGCGGTTTGGCGCCTGCCTTTGGCCCAGGGCGCGATCCTGGAGACCCGGGATCGAATCCCACGTCAGGCTCCCGGTGCATGGAGCCTGCTTCTCCCTCTGCCTGTGTCTCTGCCTCTCTCTCTATCTCTCTGTGACTATCATAAATAAATAAAAATTAAAAAAAAAAATTCCATTGTGGTTTAGGTATCGTATTTTCAAACTGTGTACCTTTGTACAGCTTTTTAGATATTATATTATATATACATCTTTTATAACTGTCCACTGCTATCATCATTTTGCATTTACTTTTTTATCAGTTTAAATGGAGTGTAGAAACCTTACCTCCTTTTATATGTGTTTATCCTCCCTTGTTTATAATTGTCTTAAATAGTTCCCCTATATACATTTGGAACTACATCAGTGTCTGACTTTCTTCAATCTTCAAATATGATTTTAAAAAATTCAAGAGGAGAAGGAAAGTCTATTGTAATTATCCATATTTTTACTCATCATGTTCTTTCTTCCTCCCTTATGTTCCAAAATTCCTTCTTTTATCCTTTTCTTTCTATTTAGAGTTTCCTTTAGCCATTCTTTTAGTCTGCTAGTGACAAATCCTCTTCACTTTCTTTCATCTGAGAATGTCTTCATTTTTCCCTTCATTCCTGAAGCATATTTTTGCCATTTATAGGGTTCTGGGTTGACAATTCCTTTCTTTCAGCACTTGAATCATATTGTGCTACTTTTTTCTTGGCTTCCATAATGTCTGATGAGAAATCTGCTGGTATTTGAATTGTTTTTCCTCTATAGGTAAAGTGTCATTTTTCTCTGGCTGCTTTAAAGATTTTTTTCTGTCTTTAGGAGTTCTCAGAATTATGATGTGCATTGGCATGGATTTTTTTGTTTGTTTGTTTCTCTTTAGGATTTGCTCAGCTTCCTGAATCTCTACATTCATGTCTCTTGCCAAATTCGGGAAGTTTTTAGTCATTATTTCTTCCAGTACTTTTTCAGCCCCGCCCTTGTGATTTTGTCTCTCTGGGACACCAGTAACAGGATCCCACAAGTCCCAGAGGCTCTGTTCTTTATTTCCTAGGCTATTTTCTCTCTGTTGTTGTTATAAGGGAATTTCTATTGTTCTATATTGAAGTGTACTGATTCTTTTCTCTGTCCCCTCTGCTCTGCTATTGAATCCAGTTGTTGAGTTTTGGGTTTTTGAGGGTTTTAAAAAATTATATATTTTTCATTTGGTTCTTTTTTTAATCATCTATTACTTTGCTGAGACATCCTATTTCTTTACTTAGACTTTCCTTTGTTCTCATTTGTTTCAAGCATATTTATAATTGTTAATTTAAGTATTTTAATTATTACTGCTTCAGAGTATTTGTTAGCTAATTCTAGCATTTCTATCATTTCAATTTTGGCATCCATTTGTTGTCATTTTTCATTACATTTGAGGTATTTCTAGTTCTTAGTATGACGAGTGATTGAAACCTGCAGTTTTAGTATTGTTATGAGACTCTGGATCTCATTTAAACCTTCTGTTTTAGCTGGCTTTATTTAACTCTGATTCAGCAGAGTCACTTTCCTTCCTTCCTACCTATTTATTGTATTTATGTATTTATTGGCACATGGAGAATTAAAATGGACAATTAAAACAAAGAGATTTCATATAATGTTCCCCCACTCTGTGAAAGCCCAGCAGTTTGGAGGGGAATGATCCCACCTTTAGCTTCAGAGTTAGTTTCATTTGGTCTAAGCCACTGAGAGTGGCCCCTCTGCTTTCATCATCATTATTGATTTGGGAATGGGCACAAAACCAGGCTCAAACCTTTCATCTCCTAGTGTTCCCTGGGCCTTAGCTATAGTTCAAGGAAAAGCAATGTCACAAGTAGGCCCAGTCAAGCTAAAGCAAAGCATCCTCCATCTCCTCTGGAGATGACTGAAGAAGCATGCAGCCATGATTGTTGCCAGCAGAAGCTCTTAACTTTGAAGGAAATTATCTGAGGATAAATCAAACATGGAGAGCACAGAATCAAAATCAAAACCTGATTCATCATACTCACAGCCCACACTGTTTGGGACTTCTCAGTTACTTAAGTCAATAAGTTCTTATCTCTGGCTGCCCTTTAGATTCTTCTGGGAAGGTTACCAATACTTGAAACTCATCCCATAGAGTCTTACTTAAGTGTTCTGAATTGGGCCCCTGGCTTTCGTATTTTTTAAAAGATCCCCAGGTGATTCTAATGTGCCTTCAGCATTCTGAATCACTTAAATCAATCTTCTTTATCATTGATGACTATTTAAGTTAGAGTTTTCAAACTTGCTCTTGAGAGCATTTTAACTCCATATTTCCAATGTACATAAAACTCCATGTTTTTTTTTAAGATTTTATTTATTTATTCATGAGAGACACACAGAGAGAGGCAGAGACATAGGCAGAGGGAGAAGTAGGCTCCCTGCAGGGAAGCCCAATGTAGGACTCTACCCCAGAACCCCAGGACCATGCCCTGAGCCAAAGGCAGATGCTCAACCACTGAGCTAGCCAGGTGCCCCAAAACTCCATGTTTATTTATTTATTTTTTAAGATTTTATTTATTTATTCATGAGAGAGAGAGAGAGAGAGAGAGGCAGAGACAAAGGCAGAGGGAGAAGCAGGCTCCATGCAGGAAGCCTGATGTGGGATTCGATCCTAGGGCTCCATGATCATGCCCTGGGCCAAAGGCAGGTGCTAAACCACTGAGCCACCCAGGGATCCCCATCCATGTTTAAATATGTAAAAAATTACTTGCTGATTTTGTTAAAATGCAGATTCTGTTTCATAGCTCTATAGTGGGAGTTAGTTTGCTAAGGCTACTGTAACAAAGTACCACAGCTGGATGGCTTAAGCAAAAGAAATGTATTCAAAATCCTGAAGTCAAGAAGTCCAAGATCAAGGTGTTGGCACTGCTGGTTTCTTCTGAAGGCTCTGAGACAAGGGTCTGTCCCAAGCCTCTCTCCCTAGTTTATGGATGGCCACTTCCATCAATGAAAATTTCCAAATTCCTGTCCAAATTTCCCTTTTAGCACCAATCATATGGGATTAGAGCCTACCATGATGACCTCATTTTAACTTGATTTCTTCTGTAAAGACTGTATTTCCAAAGCATATATTACTGGGGATTAGGCCTTCATACATAAATTTTGGTGAGACACAATTCAGCCCAAACCGGGGTGGATTAATAATGTGTATTTCTAATAAACCTCTAGGTGACACTGGTACTGCTGGTCCATAGATCACACTTTGAATAGCAAGGTTCTACTGATATATTTCCTATGCACAAGACTGAGTGGAATTGAAGCCCTCCTAGATGAATGGTCTTAAAACTACCTAAGGAATAACTAACTGGTGGGTAGAGTGCTAGGAATGGGTTACTGGTCATTGCCATGGTATGGATTAATTTAAGAATATGTGTACAAGAGACCACCATGCTCACAGAGGACCTCCAAGAGAGACTAAGGGGAAGGGTACTTTAAATAACTAAACACACATATGCATTACACCAAAAAGTCATAAATAATTTTCTCTTGATGGCTTTAAAAGAAAGTAACACTTTTACATAATTTTCTTTTTTCTATAAATTTTCTAAATTAAAAAATACATATGTATTACATTAATAAGCAGAAAAAAGGGAAAATGTTATTTTTAAAAGAATCATCCTTAATTAAAAAGTAAACAAACAAAAGCAATAAAATTAACCAGTCTTTATTTACCTTCATAACAGAGGGCAGGAATTCTTTACTGCAAAATAGAGATATACCAGTATGCTAGTGTTTTGCTACTATTTGGACATTAAGCTGAGATTTTTATTAATGTCATTTAAAGTAGTAAAATCTTCCTGTGTTCTATATATGGAAAGCAAGACCACTGTCCATTTGAGATTTTTGGTCATAAATTTTAAATGAGTCCAGTCAGTAAAGTTGTAGCTTTTTTTTTTTTTTTCCACTAGCAATGTTCAGCTGCACAGATACATGTGTGGCATAAGCAGATAGTTGGATTTAACTAGACTTGGGGTTTTGCCAGTTAAGTATGACAAAAAGACGGAGGAACAAGGAATGTGAGTTTGCAAGTGCTGAGCAGTGGAATCCAGGCCAGTAGGCAGAGAAATAAGGGCACCCAGAGAATGATGAATAGTTGGAAAGAGACAAAGCTAAATATTAGTGGGAGAACTCTTGGAAAGGCAGAACCAGAAGAAGCAAGTTAGAAATATAGGAGGTGATAGTCATTCTGGGTTGCTTTTATCAAATCAAACTTTCTGAAGTGGCACAAGTATCAGTGATTAAACATCTCAGATTAAACATCTCAGATATTACTGCCTAAAGAAGCTGCCAACATGTGGTGATAGAGAAGATCATGGAAGGGATCAGAGAACCACTGTACCAGGGTATTGTTTGAATTATCTGTTTGGATGTGGAAATTGCCAAGAATGAGAGGAAAAGTGGTCAAAACTGAAATAATCACCCAGATGCTGACATTGTCATCAGATAAGAGGCCAGGAGGCCAAGAGATGACAAGAAGAAGGGCTAAGAGTATCAAAGTCTGATGAAGAGCAAAGAAGACAAGACTGTTCAGAAGCAGAAAATAGAGAAAGGGATTCCCACTTGGCCTTCTAGCCCTGAGATCTGTCCAATAGAAGTCCACAGGCTGCCATGGGAGAGAGCTGCAGGAGAGGCAGTACGCTCAGGAGAGAGCCACGTTGGGTTAGAGTTAGAGCAAGAAAGTGATCGGAACTTTCCAGGAAAGCAGGGAGGGTACAGGGAAGTTGAGGAGAGATCACAATGGGGAGGTCTGGAGAGTGAGAGAGTCAGGGGTGGCAAATGGGATACGACTGGAGCGGTCACAAACCAGGAAGGCAAGTGGCTCTGAAATGAACTAGGATGTGAGGACTGCTGAGACTGGCCCTGAGTTTGCACAGGGCAAGCTAGGGGAGGTCCTGTGGCTGCTAGGCATTAAAGCCAGGCAATGTGGTGCAACCCCTACCCGGAGGGCTCACTCCCAGAGCACGTGTCCTGCGTGTCACACTTCACACATGCATCATGTTACATTTGTAATGCCATCCTAAGCATTACAGCGATGACTGGCTAAAGTTTCAAACTATCCCTTTTCAGTGTAAGGAGACAGCTTCACAAACAAGGGCTACATTTTCCTGCCATCTCCTCCACCCTCACCCTGTGATGTCAGGTGGAGGCGTGAATTAGGTGTAACTAATTTCTGGCCAATGAGATATGAACAGGAATGATGAGTGTTGCTTCAGGCCTGGCCTGCACACACTTTCCATGCTTTCTGTCTTGGCTCTTTCACTGGCTGAAAGTCAAAGTCAGGTGACGTGGCAGGCCTCCTATTGAACATGGAAGAGGCTCTCCCAACCTGAATGACTATACAGAGCAACTCTCCTGGTTTGGAGGTTTTATGTGAGAAAAATTTAAATTACATTGAATAAGCCACTGAAATTTCAGGGTTTTTTTTTTTTTTAAGATGTATTTATTTATTCATGAGAGACATACACAGAGAGAGAAGCAGAGAAACAGGAAGAGAGAGAAGCAGGCTCCTTGCAGGGAGCTCGATGTGGGACTCGATCCCAGATCCTGGGATCATGCCCCAAGCCAAAGGCAGACGCTCAACTGCTGAGCCACCCAGGCATCCCTGAAATTTCAGGGTTTATAATATTACCCAGATAATACTACTTTAACCAATATATATCTATTGTGTGCCTAATAATTAGAGCCAGAGACCTCCTCCAAAAGTTACTAAGGTGTAATTTAGCAGTTATGCCCACCAACCATTATCCTACATCCCTCCTCCCCAGTTTACATAAAGAGAGGACTAAGAGGAGGTGAGAGGTGCGTTGCTGGCTTCATGAGTACTACAGTGTGTCTATGGAGAAGGACAGAGTGATGGGGCCCCTCACCCAAAGCCAAGAGGAAAAAAGGTAAATAATGTGAAGTGATGGCTGTGTTAATTACCTTGATGGTGGGTATCTTTTCACAACATAGATGTATAGTAAATCATCACGTGGTGCCCTTCAAATACATTGCAATTTCATTTGTCAATTATACCTCAATAGAAAAGTCTAGGAAAAAGAAGTATTAAGTATTAGGGGAGAGGGGGAAGGAAAACAAGCTATCTCCCTGTGCTATTCCTCCTGCCTGACCCCAACAGATGAGGATCTAAGTCTGGAAGAGTTTTTGAAAGATGAAGCAGAGCCAGAACATGTACCCCTCCACTCTGAGAGGGATATCTAGCCTTTGGTAGGTAAAAGAGACGACTTAAAAACGAGTGTGGGATTAGACTAATATTTGACCTAATATTAAAGTAACGGGGAACTTATGGAGTCATACCAATGTTTTAGTATATGGGAAAGTGAGGGAAGGGTTCAACATTGACAGAGTTGAAAACAGTCATCGGTGAACATCAAGACCATTTCATGTCTCTATCCCAAGGAGTTGAGATCCCTGATTATAGAGGTTATACATCATATCATCATTCTAATGTGTAAATATTTAGAGGTTGATCATTGAAATGCCATATATAAAGAATACCAAGAAGTCGTAGGCAGAAACGTATGGGTTAACAGAAGGTCTGACACATATTAATAGAGGGACAAGGTATTTGAGTATCATTTGCGGTTTCAGTTTTTAATAGTGGCACTGTTGGGTAGTAGATCACTATACTTGGTGTCCACAGACCAAGTATTTCAACCCAGCTCTATCACTTAGGAGCTACAAGAGCTTCACGGGTCACTATTCTTCTTTGACCTTAGATTCTTCATCTGGAGAGTGAGGATCATGAAATCCTCTTCATGAGATTACAATGAAATGTAGCAGCGTCCACTGGACACTTGTTATAGAATGTGTTCTCCTGGGGCACCTGGGTAGCTCAGTGGTTGAGCATCTGCCCCTGGCTCAGGTTATGACCCCGGGGTCCTGGGATGGAGTCCCGCATCGGGTTCCCCACAGGGAGCCTGCCTCTCCCTCTGCCTATGTCACTGCCTCTCCCTCTGTGTGTCTCTCATGTATAAATAAAATATTTTTTAAAAATAATGTGTTCTCCGAAAGACACTAAAAGCAGAATCTGATAACTGTAGATTTATAAGGATTGGTAGGCTAGTTTCTATTCTGACCTCATTGTCAACGTCAGATTCAACACAGTTATGGCACTGACGACACGCCAGTGCCATGAGCAAATCATGCCCGGGCTGACGACCACAAAGGAAATTACTCCTTCCTGACTCACCAAAGGGGAAAAAAGGTATAACGCATATATACATACATACACAAAATCTCTAACAGTTATATACATGTAACTATTTTCATGGAATTTTGATTTATAGCTTTAAAGAAAAAAATAGCCTTAAAACCATGTAACCCCTCATGTATCCTTTCCCTAAAGCCATAAACACACCTCCAGTTATCCTGTCCAACAAAAATATACCACAGCAGGTGGAGTCACAAAAAAAAAGTAAATGGTTTCAATATTTTCATTCATTTCAGCCCTATTCCCTCAACAAAAACTTCAAACTGCAGGTGCGTGCAGCATACTTCTGCTATGACAAGAGCAGTGTATCTTTGTAACTGGGGCTTCACCTAATGATGTGTGAACTAAATGCTAACTGCAGCAAAATGACTCCAAGCCAAGAAAGCCCCAGTCGAGGGTCTCGCCTGGAAGAGGGCTACACCACAGGAACACACCAGACTGGGGTTGGATCTTTGGTCCTGGGGAGATCATCATTCCTTCCTTCCCTTCAACTTCTAATGTTTCGAGAACAGTGTGTGAATGAGATTGGAATTTTCAGTTTGCAGACATTCCTCACGTGAGGGTCCAAATTTGATTTCAGTCTGGAAACCAGAATCTAAATGAGTTTGAGAGAGGAGTAGGTTTCAAGAAAGGTCAGGCCAGTCAAAGTAAAATGCTAACCAATTATTGTAGGGAAGCAGTTTCACATCTGGAATTGGTTATATGTGGAACAGAAGGAAGAGTTTTCTTAGGACAGTCGGTTTAATTACATTTTTAAAACAAGAAAGAGTAACCTAGGATCTCCAGCTAATCTCAAATGCAAACAGGCCACCTCTAGATAATCAATATATTTGCCTCTTATTTCAACCAGAATCGTTAGTACTATATCCATAAGTGGTTTCTATCAGTTGTTGGTCAACTAGGGGAAAATCTTTGGGGTGTACATTTTGCTTGGGAGTTTGTGTGTTAGGGTCAAATCTAGGTGTCCAGACATCTTGTCTCTTTAAAAGAAAAGATGCTGAGAGAGAAGCATAATTTTGGCATCAGGCTGACCTAGGTTTTAATTTAGTAGCTGTGTGACTTTGGGAATGTTACTTAATCTTTCTTTATCTTTTTCTTATCTGGGAAATGGGAATAATTCTTATCTGGAAGAGATCTGTGTTCTGATTATCATATTAAATTACACAGCATATGTAAAAGAACCATAATAAGACTGTGTGGCTACACAAAGTAACCCACAAATGTTGACTCTCTTGACTCTCTTCTTTGTTAGCTTATTTTTCTGAGAGCAATAGATTTTTGGCAAATACAATGAGACGGAAAGCTGTACGCACCCTACAACCTGAACTGTCGGTAGGATAGCACAAGGGAGGATAAGAAATTAAACGTACTGATGGATTTGTAAAGTATTCACCTTTGGAGCTCAGAAAAGTTCATCATCCGTAAAATGTATGCCCTGACATCTATTTTTGTGATTGTAGCAAATTGTACCTTGATTTCACGACTGCCCCCGCCACTCCCCCCACCAAAATAGTCAATAGTGGCATATTATAATTATCTCAATTCACCAAAATCAGGACAACCACAAGCCCCGGGGTCAGAGGACCTCCTGGGCCAGAGCGTGTCATTCCCTTTGTAACCAGTGTCATTGCCCATGGACAAGTTTGTCGATTGACACTCCGTCCGGAGTGTAAGAGACAATTCTTTTTTTTTTTTTTTTTTTGTAAGAGACAATTCTGCTTTGCAATGAAGAAGTTTAGTGTAGCTAAGAACGATGCTGAAAGCAACATTTTACTCCCGAGGAGCAGGTTATGACCTTTCAAATGAAACTCAGCCAGAACATTTATATCACATTAACACCGGTAAATGGAAAAGAGAGAGAGGGAGGATATAATTATGTTTGCGAAGGCACCGTGGCACTGGTGGTTTTTACTGCCTTTCCCCTAAGTTTTTCTGAGGTCTGTAATATATTTCATCAAATTAATAGCATTATTGAATCCGTCTCCTTTCCCCACGTGAGTCCCGGTGCGGGAGTCCACCTACGAGGGACTGGGAGGGCCTAGTGCTGTTGCTAGAACCACACAGATCAGGGTGACAAGGAAAGACGGTTTCAAAAACACCAGATGCCACGGACCCAAAGTGGCGGAACAATGCATCGGAATTATCGAAAGAAAAGAGAGTTGTTTGTCCACATTTTTAAACCCTTAAGGACAGTTTTCGGGCACTTAGTGTGGGTCTTTGTGTGCGCGAAGCACAAAATGCAGGACAAGATAGAGTCGATGTTTAAATGGCATGCAAGGCGAGGGAGCCGCTTGATGGAGCTGAGCATTTGCTCTCGTTACACTCTGCTCTGTTTATAAACATTCCAGCGATGTGAATAATAAGAAGCCAAGCACAGGCCTTTGTCATCCCTCCATGATCTTTCTGGTACTGGAGGGTTCAGGAGGAGGTGTTGAGTTTCTGTGTGCTAAAGCTTGTCAAGGGCACATCAAAATGCAATAATGAAATCAACTACCAGACAGATTGGATGGCAGATTTTGGCAGCTAACAAGGAGCTTTCTTGTTATAGGATGTGCAAACTTGTGGATTGCACTGCAATTAGAATTTTTTTTTTTTTTTGCCTGAGCTCTTCTTGTACTTTAATTCTCATAAGTGACAACAGCAAAAGACTACTTCTCACTCCCTAACGTACTCTATCCATCTCCTTGTTGCTAAAGTAACTCGTATCTTAATTTAACCTCAATTTTTCAAAAATCAGATCAATGCTATTCAGTGTTTATGAGATACTGATACTTCAAGGAAAAGTCGGTGATAGATGACTTAGAACTAATTCTCTTGCATTTTTTTTTCAGTGTGTGCAAAATATCCTTTTGGTACTTTTTGTAATTGTTGTTGTTGTGGTTTTAACCATATGTCTCCAGTAGGAAAGCAAGATCTTTGTTTCTTAACAGCTGATGTGTACTTGCTACTGTGTCACACAGGAGTCCGTAATACTGTTAGCGACAGCTAAATCATTTCCACAAAAACTAATTTTAGCATCCAGGAAGGGAAAAACAACACTATTTCTGTGCTACTTAATAGAGGGATTTCATGTGAAACAACTCGGTGAACCAGGTCAACTTGTTTTTCAAAGGTTAAAGGTGACACGCCTACAGGGGTAAATGGTCTCCTCAGGGATTTATGGCCTAACTGCACCAACGTGAGGACTCCATGTAGCTGATGAGGCAACTCCCAGAATATTCTGGTTCTTTAAACTATAAACAATCCTGGAAAGGAGTAAAGTGGGAACTGAAAGGGAGGGGAAAGGAGATAGAGGGATTGAATTCAGATTTTTAAATACACTTAGGGAATGTCCATTTCAGATTTTTAAATACTTAGGGAATGTTGGCTACCATCCCAACGCCATTGCTTCCAGTAGGAGGGTGGATACACCCAACCATCATAGAGTGGGTATCACAAGTACTAAAATCACAGTACATTTTATGATTTTTTTATTTTACAGGATAAGAGGGTTTCATTTTAGTGAACAACAACAACGAAACTTCAAAAATTGAATTGCAAATCCTTAAGAGGTAAGAAGACCTAGAGAGGAACTAGCCCCTATATTTATCACTCTTTATTTTACTGAGAATGAAGAAAAATTGTTTATATATCCAAAAATACATATTTGGTTTTGAATCCAAAACCAGGGGCACCTGGATGGCTCAGTGGCTGAGCGCCTGCCTTTGGCTCAGGTCGTGATCCTGGGGTCCTGGGATCGAGTCCCCCACATCAAGCTCCCTGCAGGAAGCCTGCTTCTCCCTCTGCCTATGTCTCTGCCTCTCTCTATGTGTCTTCTCCCTCTGCCTATGTCTCTGCCTCTCTTTATGCTCTCTCATGAACAAATAAATAAAATCCTTTAAAAAAAAATGAATCTGAAACCACTTTTTAATGCATTTAATGTATACTAGCATTTTGTATGAATAGACCAGACAATATCCTCTGTATCAGACCAGACAATGTGTATCAGGTTCTAGGAATACAAATAAACCAGAAACCATCTCTACTCAGCCATGGTCAGGAAAACGTGATAAGGAGATAGAAATACTGAGACCAACTCTTGCACGCAGTCTGATGGAGGCACAAAAATGGAATTATAAAGTCCCCTCTTCATGGAGATGAGGCTGGAGCTGTCCTGAACAAGCACTTTGGAAACAAACTTGGAAGAAAGGACAACATGAGTAGAGGGAAGAACACTAGTTAAAGTACAGGGGGTTGGAACGCAGTGTGAGGTATGAGGCTGGAGATTTCACAGATTAAAGATTCCATGACAAAGAGTTTGTATAGGAAGGAGATTCAGGGATTCTGAACAGGGAGTGACATAATCTACGTCCTTTACAAAGATCTTTAAGCAGCCCTGGGGCAAACAGATCCAAGAGGGCAAATATTATTATATCAATACAGATTTTCCTTTTAAAACAATGTTTGGTAAGAGCCACCATGCAATTCCAACTTCCTGCTAAAATATCCATGAAGACACAGGAAAAGTAAATACACCAAAAATCATCAGCAGACTGAATCTATCAGCAGTCTGAATCTAGGAAAACGGACATAACTCCACATGGGTGGAGCCGGGCTACCTAACATCTTTCTGAGATTCTATCTGCAGCCCAAGAGAGAAAGCCAGAAAGCCACTGGGTAGTAGATAAGAGGGAAGATCCTAGAAATACAGCGTGGTGCATTTTGGAACATTGGTATAGATGGTGTTGGTACACAGCCCTGTGATCACGAATGTCAAAGTTTTTAATATTATTCAATCAGTTCATCAAACCAGAGAAAGAAAAAGTCAGGGAAGGAGTGAATTGTTCCTTAAATAGAGTAGGGGTACAGTATGATTTAAGTCTGTTGTAAAACGGGAGACAAATATGTACACCAGCCTTCACATGTACAACCAATAATTCAGTCTCAAGGTGTATAAAGACCAACCTAACTTTGTTTATTGAGAAATAGTGAGTCTGGACCCTTGTTTGAAGGTGAGTAAAAAGAAAACCGACATGGAGAAAATAATCTGCAGAAAAAAGAAAAAATAGCATTAAATCCATAGGGATGAATAAAATGCTTTGTAATATTTCAGGACTGAGAAGAATTTCTAGAAAATGCTTGTTTTCCTCAATGAAGGACAAGAAGACAAGGTAACTATGAATAGGAACACATAATCTTAAGAAAATAAGGGATGAACTGAAAAATTAAAGGAGGAATTAAAAGGGTGAGGATAAAATGAAGAACCAATGGCAAGAACACAAAAACCACTCTTTTAGAATTAACATCTTTAAAATCTGCACTGAAGGAACGCTTGAGTGGCTCAGTGGTTGAGCGTCTGCCTTTGGCTCAGGTCCTGATCCCAGGGTCCCAGGATTGAGGTCCACATCGGGCTCCCTGCATGGAGCCTGCTTCTCCCTCTGCCTGTGTCTCTGCCTCTCTTCTGTGTGTCTCTCATGAATAAATAAATAAAATCTTAAAAAAAAATTCTGCATTGAAGTTGGGGCAGAACCAATGATACAAAAACTTGAATCCATCACAGTGAGCATTGAAGTTTTCTTAGAACAAAGGAAAACCCTAAGCAGGAAGGAGGAAATGAAAGCTGCTGATGATCAAAATCATAAAGCCAACTTGAGGCTGAAAGTTGTTTCTGAAGAAAAGAATGAAAGAAAAGAAAACCAGCAATAATCAAAGGAATAAGAGGAAAAAGTTTCCTTGAGATGAAGCAAGGCCTGTGTAAGCAGACTGCAGTGGTTGACAGTTATAATTCACAGAAATACCAGTGAAAAAGTGCAGGCCTACACATATCCCAAAGTACAAAATTAAGTGAAAGAAATTCCCAAGTTCGAGAATACAAAGCAACAAATTTTGATCCCTCTTAACAATGTCCTTTGCCACATTAAATACAAAATGACAATGAAGGACCATCTAATTCATTGCTGAAATTAGGTTAAAGCAGGTCCATATGCTCACTGCTAATCATTTCTGCCTGAAACAGATTATAAGAGGTGGCAAAACATTTCCTCAGAAGCACGTACCCAGCAGCCATGCAAACTCTCAGTATCCGCTTCCTCTGAAAGATGTCAGGTGATTCAAACCTTCAAGTCATAAGTATGATTTAGGATGTTATCGTATGAGCAGAGAGCTAAAACCAATGGAGGCAGGCAGCCTCTAGGATGGCCTCCAGTGATCCCTATCTCCTAGAGTTCCTGCTCTGGTGTAATCCTCCTTCTTTGAGATGGATTGAATTTAGTTATCTTCTTATAGCAGACAGAATGTGGCAGAGGTAACAATGTTACCTCCAGGGTCAGGTTACAAAAAGAATGTGGCTCCTGCCTTGGGCACTCTCATTCTCCCCCTCACCCTGGGAATTTCTGCTGCCATGTTGTAACCTGCCCAGTTGAGAGGCCTACGTGGTAAGGCACTGAAAGAGCTCCCCCATCAACTGCCCTGATCAAGGAGCTATGAGGAGCTGGGGTCCTCTGTCCAACAACTTGTGGAGAAATGAACCCTACCAACAAATTCACTGCCCTCGTCGCACCTTCAGATGGGAACGCACTCCTGGCAAGCACGTGGATTGCAGTCTAGCAAAAGACTTTAATCCAGGGGCATCCATTCAAACAAGGCCCAGACTCCTGACACAAAATCTCTGAGATAATAATGTTTATTATTTTCAGCCACTAGGGTATTGGGTAATCTGTTATGCAGCAATAGAGAGCCAATATATAACATTTTAAACTGAGTCAAAAATAAGGGGATAGAGCATAATTCTTTGAGGTTTCTGAGTCACTTGGTGTTCTGAGATCTCTCCCATATGGCTTATTTTTTATACAGCTGAAGAGCGGCCTTGGTCTTGAGATGAGAGTCACCTCTGATCTGAGCAAGCACTTGACACATGTGCTAAGTCCCATGAAGCCTCTGATCATGGGCTACGCAGATGCAGAAATCAGCTAATCAATCAATTAATCCATCAATCCACCTTTTAAAATTTAAACTTCAACCGATCTATCTTTAATACTAAAATAAGATCTCCAAAGATATCTTAAAATAGAAGATATAATTAATGTAGATCACCATAATCTATTACGATTTAGGCCTAAAGCCCCAGAATTTATTTGGGAAGGCCTGATAGTACAGTGGTAGGAAACACAGCCCCAGGAGTAGAAAACCCTATTTCAGCATTGGGCCGACCAACTCTGCCTAGAACCTCAGGCAAGTTCTATAATCTTTCAATACTTTGGTCTCCTACTCCGAAAATGTGAGGTGCAGTCACCATATTTTAAGAGCTAAAAGTGAAAACGAAGGAAAAACTAAATTTGCTCAATTCCTAATCTCTAGTATAGGCAACTCAGATCCTGCTGTTTCAATCTTAATTCTGGCAATTAGGAAAAGATATAAGATAGATAACAGTTTTGAAAAGCATAGAGGCCATAAAATATATATGTTTTAAAACAATGGAGAAATATAAACAAATAAAGAGACCCCCCTCCCAAAAGCAACATAAAGAAGCACATTAAAAAAAATCAAATAAGTCAAAGATGTTCAACTAAATTCTATTAATGACAGTAACAAAGGAAAAAAGATTAAGCCCTTCTGCTCTTTAAAGAAAAATGTTTCTCAAATTTAGTCAAAAAACATCATAATACTTTTGTCTTAGTTTCCAAGGGCTTCTGAAACTAATTGCCACAACTTGGGGTGGGAGAGGGGGAGGCTAAAAAGAACAAAAACTTATTCTCTCCCAGTTCTGGGACCAGCAAGGTGTCAGCTGGACTGTGCTCCATGCGGAGGCCCTAGGGACGAATTTTCTCCTGCCTTGTTCTAGCTTCTGATTTCTGATGCTTCCCTACAGTTCATGGTCTTCCTTCGTAGGCAGCTGCCTCCATCTTCCAGAGGCCACCGTCTCTGCTTCTAAATCTCTCCCCCCTGACCAGCACACAAATCATTAGATTTAGGACCAATTTCAACCAGGACAACTTCATCCTAACTCAGTTATATCTGCAAAGACCCTATTCCCACATTCACAGGTCGCAGGGGTCAGGACTTGCACACATCTCTTGCGGCGCACCATTCAACCCGTAACAGAGAGGTACTATTTACAAAAGGACACCTAAAATATATCCCGAAACAATTTAAATATGTGACAATAAGGAAATTAATTAGCATGCTTCTGCACAATCAAATATTTGAAACCAACTAAAAATCAGGTATGGAGAATAATTCATATGTGAGGAAATGTGAGTGATAGGATATCAAGTAAAAGTATTAAAATACAAACAGACAAATAGGAAAAAAACAAGATGCAATGACCTCAAATAATCTATGCACAAATAAGCATAGAAAAATATCTCAGAGAAAACACTAAAATATTAATAATGGTTAACACTGGTTGCTAGGATTAGAGGCAATTTTGATTATCCTTAGAATTTGCTGTACTGTTAACAATTTCTTACAGTTAGCATTTTGTTTAGACTTTCACAGCCTTTGTCTGCTTCACAACAGTAAATGTAAAGTGTATGTTTCAAACCCACCTTCTGATGGTTGTGGATATGCTGGGGTTCTTCGAAGGAATTCAATAAGGCACAAGGAATGTATGGGATTGAGGTGGTTGTAAGTTTACACATAACATATTAGTTAAGATCACGTACCAATAACCTGGGCTTACAGTCGAGATCTGTTACTTCCTGGCTGTGTGAACTTGGGCAAGACCTAACCTCTGTACGTCCTAATCTGTAAACTGGAAATGGAACAAGGCTCGCCTCAGAATATTGTTTTGGCAAGGTTTTTGCTCACATATTTAACAAAAATGATGGGTCAGCTGTTTTTACGTACAGTTGGATCAACAATTTCATATAGCGTCTGAAACGTAAGTTTCAGGTACCAGCAATGCCATATGGTGCATGAAATCCCTCTCGCTAATATTAGGAGTATTCGTAGGAATAAAAGTGGTGGTGGTAATAACGTACCTTCCTTTTAAAAAAAAAATAATGTACCTTCCAAATTTCCACATGCATATTCTGATGCAGTGCATTCCCCTGAAACGCAGTATGAGGACTTCAACTGTCCACAAGGCACAGAGGTCCTAAAGTGACCCAAATGAGGACCCTTCCCTACCAAGTACACAGGCAAGAATGATATATTTCCACATGTTTTTTTATAGCCTTCAAATGCCTTGACCTTCTAATGGTTTGATGCTATAGACTTAGAGCTACCTGTCCAGCCCCCAGGGAAATAGGCCACGGAGGACACTGAGGGCCCTGATATTAGTGGCTCCCATCTGTTCCTGCCTTGCTGTGTCAAGCTGCAGGTGTTTGAGGTCTGCGACCTTCGTGTGTGCCCAATGCAGCCCATTGAACCCTGGCTGTTGTGTTCAGAGCACTCTCCCCAAGAACACAGCAGTCCGGGATCCGCCCACGGCACTAACTGCTGGCAGGTGTGCCCAGTTCCCGAGTGGGCATCACCATCCTGTTCACCCGGACCCAATGTGGAGCTAGATGATTCAGTCATGTAAGAAACATTCACTGGCTACAAGGCCTTGTGCTGGATGCTGGATAAAATAGCACCTGACCCCCTGGAGCTTAGTGAATTAAAGCACTAGACAAATACAGAACTACACGTGGTAATCAGTGGCATGAAGGAAATAAGAAGATACAAGGATGGAAAAAAATCAAACAGGAAGAGGTGACCGAGTCAGACTGGGTAGTCAGGGAGGGCCTCTTTGAGGAGGTGACAGTTCATTCAAAACTCAAGAATGAGGGGAATGAGCTCAGCAAAGAGGAGGGCTGGACAGCGACCCGAGTGAGGGAATACTGCATGAAGGTCCTGACAGGGAGAGCACCAGACAAACGCAAATGACGGGAGCGAAGCAGGTGCACTGGCCCAGGGGACAGAGGGAAGATACTGCTGAGCTGAAGAGAGGCCAGTCCCTGCAGAGCTTGGTCTCATTGGAGGCAGTGAGAAATGCATCCTGAGTCTGTTCTGACTGCACCGAGAAGGCACTGATCTGCTTTAAAGCGAAGGAGCAACAGTATTCAAATTACCTTTCCTAACATTGGCTGCTTTCTGGAAAAGAGAAGGGCCTGGGACCAGTGTGGAGGCAGGGGGTTGGGGGCATTTGAGTTTTCTGTTGGGAAAGAAATGGTAGAGCTGGCTTGCTGCCACACTGTGTGTGAGGAAGAGGAAATCCTATCAGGACTCTTGCTCGATCAAATGGCTGGATATAGGGCCACGGATGCAGAGGCCAAGCATGGAGAAAATCCCATCGGTGGGCTGGTGATGCTGGAGTTGGAAATGAGGATAAGAGGGGCGCCTGGGTGGCTCAGTCGGTTAAGTGTCTGCCTCCGGCTCAGGTCATGATCTCAGGGTCCTGGGTTCAAGTCCCCATGGGCTCCCTGCTTAATGGGGAGTCTGCTTCTCTGTCTGCCCATCCTCCTCCCCATGCTCGCACATGCTTTTTGAAATATCCTGTATTTCAAAGACCTGGGAGACATCTAGTACCCCAAAGGAGATGAAAGGAGGCAGTTGGAGACACACATCTGGAACAGATATGTAGGTCTGAGCTCAGGATAAAAATGTGGAAGTCGGTCAGGGTCAGAATTGCCCAGACTTTGCGAAGCAGTTCCCACTCAGACTAGAGCCATGGCCTGAACCCCAGCTTGGTTGATTGAGGGACAAACCTCCCACCTACCCCCTCTCCCTGAGGTGGGGGCCCTTCAGGAGACTGGGGTCTACTCTGGGATCTTGTCTGACATCTAAAGTTAAATGACCTAGATATTTCCCACCAGGCTTCTAGAACCAAAACCTGTATCCTCTGATCTGAATCTGGCCTGCATCGGTTACCTGTGCTCCACCAGGTGCTTTTATTTTAAATGAGTCTTAGTGGGAAGGCAATGTCTCCCCAAGGAAGACAAACCACAGTGTTTCAGCAAAGTGACGATGAGAAAAATGACAGGGCAGAGAGCCTTTGCCTTTCACGGCATCCTCAAGCACATGAATTGAGGGGCATACAAGAAAGGCAGCCCTGAGAGCATTTCTTTCCTGTCCACATAGCCTCTGGACTCTTTCGCATAGCCAGTCATCCCGCAAACACCACCAATCCAGGAGTGAGCCATGGCCAACGGCATCAGGCCCTGGGGTTCTCCTAGGACTGGCCTCTCGCTTGCCCTCTAGATCAGAGGCTCCCTGTGCTCGCTGTCCAAACCCCAGGGAGGGGGGGGGAGATGGTGGATGGGGAGGGCATTTTAGGCAGACAGCCAACAGAAGGGAGGGCACAGAGTGGAACCACAGCAGGTGCGAGGAGGGAAGGGGCTGCAGTTGGGGCACGTGTTCTACACAAAGGCAGGTGCAGATGGATAGATGGGCAAGAGCAGGGCACAGCGCATGACCTCGCAGTGCAACTGAGGGAGGCCAGAGGACCTGCCTTTCCCCTGAACCCAGACGCAGGGACGATGACGATGGACCCACAGTGGGATCCGGATGGACCCCATGAAGCAATCTGAGGGCAAGTGCCACACCGGTCTGCCCAAGAGAGAAATGAAGAGACGAAGGAGCGGCGGGGGGTGTCTCCTGGAGCTGCAAACTGCATGTGAGGCTGCAAGGCTTCCTGCCAGCTTGCAACTGATGGGCACCTGGGTTTGCACGGATCAGAGGAAGGGATCCTGAGATTAAACCGTTGGGCATGTCTGAGTGCAAAATGCTGTGGTTGAGCTGACGGCTCTTGTCAGCCGGGGCGCAACTCCCCGCTTTCTTGTGAAAACCAGACCCACCTCTTGCCGTTCACAGGGCCGTGCATTCAGCTGAACTGCAGAGGCAGCATGAGGGAGAGCAAGGGACCGGGACAGAACAGGCTGTGTGACCAGTGCCTGGGGCTCAGGAGCCCAGTGAGCGATCGTTGCACACCAGCAGTGGGCAGAGCCCAGGATACGACAGGTGGAGGGGCGAGAAGGCCTAAACGAGGACAGATGATTAGTCTAGACGTGGGAGGCACCATGACACGGGTCAAGGGATCCAGAGGGGGGTGCTCTGAATATGGGGGAAATCCAGAATTAACGGCCAGGGAACAAGGATTTAGCTGTTGGAGCTTCTCCAAGGAAACTTCCTCCGTCTCCCACCCCTACAGTTTCAGAACTTACTGAGAAATGGATGCAAGAGTCACACAGGGATCAATCTATCAGCTTTATTGCTAGTAAAGCTGGCTCAGACAATGAGGCTAGTTGCTGAGGTCCCGGGGGGCCCCCTGCTTCCCCACACCCCACCCAACCTGCAGGCTTTCGGGGGGCAGAGGGACAGCCTGCCCTGTCAGGCTCCCACAAGGAGGAAAGAGCCTGCCCTGCTGGCCTGCCAACTGGGGGGCTGAGGCCCACCAAGTCAGTTCCTTTCCCCATATGAGGCAATCAAAGAAGTCCCCTGGTCCTTCGGGAGGGGGCTGGAGAAAGGCTGCAAGTCTCCTCTCTTCTCAGTATCTCCAAAAGGACAGATGTTCCCATTTTATGGGCCTCGATAGGGATCCTGGAGAAGGAAGGAAATCATTCTCCTTGCATTGTCCCGGCATTTACCATCAGATTGTATGTTTTGATATTTACCGGAAAAAAATTCTAATTTCTCAATGAGCTGGAAGGCCCGAAGATCCTTTGTTCCAGTGGCCTTCAATTTGTGTTTCCTTTGGTTTGGTTTTTAGTTGCCCAAGTCATCCTTCAGACATAAAACACGGAAGGCAGGGCTGTTTTGCCTGAAAGGAGCAGAAGGTAGGAGGTGCGGGAAGCCCGGGCAGGACCCATGAGGGCACCCTCCCTTCCCCAGCAAGCACCCAAAGGCAACTCAAAGCAAGCCAAGGACTTCTAGCTCTGGTTCCTAAACCTCCAAAACAGTCCTATGGTGCTGGGAAAACGCTAACCAGAGAAGTTCTGATTCTTAATCATTAAGGAAAATGCCTAAGCCAGACTGTGCAGCTGAGTCACTGGTGGCGATGGGGCTTCTGGAACCATCGAGTAATCCTCACCTTGACAGGGGATTGAAAGCAACACAGAAAGTTTCAACTCACTTGGAAGGGACCGAAACTAATACCGGTCTCCTTTCTTTTTGTACTACCATCCACCCCATCTCGTCGTGCCCATCGGTCTTAGGGGGGCTGCAAGTGGCTGTGGAGTTCACACTGAAAGGTGTCACCAAGCAGGGCGGTGAATACCCTTTATTGCCATTGCTGCTGATACAGGTCTTTGCAAAAGGGTAAATAATGACCAGGATGGTTCACCCAGGGGGTAAAGGGTTATATAAGCTCCTGGCGCTGCCCAGGGGACCCCTAGCATCATAAGGTGTCTTGCTGTGTCTCCTGTCCAAAAGGGACCTGAAAACAAAGGTAACCACGTTTGTCACAACAGGCAGGTGCTAGCCAGAACCAACTGCCCTCACTGGAGCCCTGGTCTTCCATGAGAAAGGGGTGGTGAGGGAGGTGTTCTTAAACCAGAAGGGTAAAATTGATTTGGCTGCTGAAGACAGCAATGGGTTAAATTACTGAAATCAAATGAAATAAAAACATTGAATCGTGTGTCTTTTTACATCGGAAGTGACCACGTACTGGCTTGCTTACACGTCTCATCTCAATCCCACTGGCCTGGTCCCCAACCGACTTGGACCTTCCAATGTTCTAGGTAACAGGCTTTGGTCCGTGTCCCTCCCTGATTCTGTTTCTTGACTTAGGGTGGGGACCAGAAGCGGTGGTGTGGCCTTTGACTTTAGGTCACGTATGTTCCACCAAGGGTGACCGAGGATGTCATAGGCATCGTCTCCTGCCTTCTCGGTCCCTAACCCTGGTTCCTGTCTATTCCCCTCACCTACCCTCAGTTCATGTCCACACGCCCACACCATATGGTGGCCCCAGTGAGGCAACCAGCTGATTTCACATCGATCACTGAACGCTTACAACACAGAACGACTTTCACCGCTGTCAGGGGTCACAGGAGAGCCAGCCACCAGAGCTCGGTATCTCGACATCCAATCACTTACCCTTCCCGAGAACATTACCAAATGTATGTAAGAACATACTTATTTCTCTTCTCCCTCTCGTAATTATCTCCAGGGTATAATCCCTGCAAAGCATCTGCGTGGCTTTAAAAAGCCACTCTGTGTCAGGGGAGATCACATCATCACATGTTGGCAAGCCAGGATATCACTATTACTAAACTTACTTTCCAAAACAAAGTGGGGGTAAAACGGTGGGGGGGGGGGGGTGGGGGGAGGGAACTTTGAACATCAAACAGGATTGATGGGCTTATCATCATCGCGCTACATTACAGGGTGACCTCTGCAGACTGGAAATTGGGTTACATCAACAAACCTTCCGCTTTAAAGTGTGAGATGAAAGAGTGCCTCCCCTAACATTTTGCAGTATTACTGGCTCAGGTTTAAAGAAAAGTATGCAGCCAGGTACCCGTGTCACATTTCAATCTGTGATAGTGACATGGATGTGCAAACCCAAGCCTTTGAAACTGAGCCTCTCGCATGCTGAAGAAAAACCTGACGCGCACTCCACCGCCAAGGCCTGGAGAGAGAAGGTAAGATGATGAAGGCGGAAACCTTTGCACGTGGCACCTTGCTGAATTCTCCTGCCACGGGCCGTAACTCCAGGCTGCTAAAGTGGAGCTTAGCTCAGATAACTGACGTCGGTGTGTTTGGGTTTCTTCTGTATCAAGGCTTACCTGCCTTGTAGAGATTCCGAAAAGT
This sequence comes from Vulpes lagopus, assembly GCF_018345385.1. Classification (NCBI taxonomy): domain Eukaryota; kingdom Metazoa; phylum Chordata; class Mammalia; order Carnivora; family Canidae; genus Vulpes; species Vulpes lagopus. Next base: position 9,172,887 of record NC_054834.1, read on the forward strand.
CAGTGATGTGTCGCCGGAGGAAGGAAAATGACTTACTTCACAGAACCAGCCTTTCTTAAGATCAATTCGATGATAGTTCCCCAATGCCGTTCACCTAATAGCGCTCTCCCTTTCATTTCTTTATTTAGCCCAGCAGGTTTCTCTGTTGCCTCCGCAAACCCTCAAGCAGGCGACGAACAGCTCAGATGTTAGATGCAAGGCTTTGTTGACCCTCTGCAAACGATCTTCATGTGTTTTTTTTTTTCCTACAATATTTCAAAAGGACAATGTTTCTGGACATACTTTAGGCTTTTAGTCTCGTATCTTTGACCTAGAAGTTAACGGATACCAAGCCACACAGCTCATCCTCCGGTTTAAGCAATAGGTATGCATATAGGAAACAGAATGCAGACAGGATTTCTCAGCAGGGTCCTCACATTCTGCACACCCATGAGCTTAAGGGTAGGTACAGGAAGGGTAACAGTGACCTCATAAAGAGCATTCAAAGTCCCTGTAAATGGGAATAAAAGACTATCTGCTCATATCTGATGATGCAAAAAACAAGTCTCTGATAGAGGGACACAAAGACATCCTGGTATTTTTAAGGCCTTGAAAACATCTCCAGCCTAAGTCCTTCCTTGGCATCTAGCCAGGTCCTGGTCCCCTTTACCATGAACAGAAACTCAGGATGCATTACCCTTCCTAATTCTTCATAGTCTGCTTCATTTGGCAAAGGACCTAAACCTAACCACAACAGTTAAAAAGAAAGGCTTACATTCTACTATAAAATATACAAATCATGAAATGTATACAACTAACAAAAACAGTTTCAGTACTATTTGATGAGAGGAATTTTGTATGGCTTTTTCTTTCTTTCTTTCTTTTTCTTTTCTTTTCTTTTCTTTTCTTTTCTTTTCTTTTCTTTTTTTTTTTTTTTTTTTTTTTTTTTTTTTTTTTTTGGTAATTCGGCATTCCAGTAATGTGAAACCACTGTTTAAGGTAGAAAATCATTTTTCAATCTCAGGAAACATCGTTACTAGCTGCCAAAAGTCGATCCATATAATAAGAACTATTTGCTAATGCTGAACACCTGCACTTTTATAGATAGCCTCTAAGGACAGCTGTAGCTGAGTCTCCGAGTCTACTGATACAGCAGCCAAGCACAAACACAGCATTTTAGATAAGAATGCTTGCTGGGAGAAAGAAAAGAAAGAAAAGAAAAGAAATAAAAGAAGAGAAGAGAAGAAAGAGAAGAGAAGAGAAGAGAAGAGAGAAGAAAGAAGAAAGAAAGAAGAAAAGAAAGAAGAAAGAAGAAAGGAAAGAAAGAAAGAAAGAAAGAAAGAAAGAAAGAAAGAAAGAAAGAAAGAAAAGAGGAAGGGGGGAGGAGGGAAGGAAGGAAGGAAGGAAGGAAGGAAGGAAGGAAGGAAGGAAGGAAGGAAGGAAGGAAGGAAAATGCTCGTCTGTGGAATTAGCAGTGCATGTATCCACGCTAAGTCTAGTGTATTTCTCGGTAGACTCTGAAGTCATTAGATAGAAAAAAAGAGCAAACAAAATACATCCAGAATAAGGATCCCAGCTGCTAGAAGCTTACATCTTGAGGTGGTAGGGTACACAAATCAAGACATACTAAAGGTATAAACATATATCATGCTTATGGAAGCCATGTGTAAATATTTATTTCGCTTCCCATGGTTAGTTTTCGCTTTTTGGGTTTCATTGTTTGATTTTCTGACTTACTGGCTGTAATGGAGAAAGACAGCCCCCAGAAGTCTGAAGGGAGGGTCCATGAAGAAGGTGGAAGCATTGTCTTATATTCTTCTGAAATGAATAATTTCTAGCAGGCATCTTAAGGATGGTTTGCACCTTCTCACATACGTTTTCAAACTCACTGCTTCTTCAATAAAACAAGTACCATAGAAAGGTGACTTAATGTTATTATTACAAATCATAGAAAGCATTTATTGAGCACTTACAAAGAGTAGAAACTGACTGAAGTCCTTTACAAACACTGTCTTTCTTAATATCTTTATAAAGCACATGCTATTGCCCTCACTTTATAGGCAAAAAAAAAAAAAAAAAAAAAAAAAAACCACAAAAAAAACCTAAAAAATAAAAAGAGCTGAAAGTCAGAATAATTAATGTGACTGGCTCAAGCTACAAATCTAAGCAAATGATAGACCTAGAATTCAAATTCAAATTCATCTGGTTTGAGTCACTGCAGTCTTTTCCCCATATTACGTTTCCTCCTTGCCAACATCTAGTTAGCAACGACTTTTTGCCGGGCACGGTACAGGAAACCCACAAGTTAGTGGTGTAGATGCCGTCCTGCCCTCATGGTTCACAATTTAGCCAAGAGGACAGACATACCAGCAGAACTAATGAGTGACATGTGGGTGTCCAGCATGCAAGAGAATACACACTAGATCTGGTCAGATGGCACAAATTCTGCAGGCTACATAAGAAGCTACAGAAAAACACCTGGGGAGTCATCACATTCATCCCCCAAAACTGTAAGCAAACCCACTGCTCACTCAATTCAATCTCAGTATCTTGATGTTTCTATTTAAATGGATATCATCCAATCAGTGTTCCTTGGTTGACTGAGATTTCCAAAGGGCCAAATAGAATAAGAGCCAAGGTACTAAAAGGACCCTTAAATGCAAACAGAAAAATCACCTTTTCTTTCCTTGGATTTCAAGCCTTTCTAATGGCCTCCTCTCTATCACCTCCTCTGTGTGTCCTAACGATATCTCTGAAGCCATTCATTACTCCCTCTCTCCCTGCCAACCGTGCCCCCTTACTTCTCTGCATCACAGGGCCTCAAGGTCCTACATCACAGGCACTGCGTCCCTCCGCCATCCTTCTCCTAACGCACGCTCCTTCTCCCTCTCTCGCCGCTGACCTCTGCAGCACCTCCCCACACTAGGTATGAACACGTCCCACAGGCGGACACAACAAAGTGATATCATTTTCAGGACCTTTGTCCTTTCCTCCCCCACGCTAAGCAGAAAAGTGAGAAGTTTCCTGGAAGCACTCTAACGCAGCTTTCACCACTTTGGGACATGTGCTCAGTCATTATGGGCTTGAGATTTTTCAAACACAGACACAAGCCGAGTGCCAAAATGAACACAGAGTGCCAAATGAGCCAGAACTCCTTAATATGCACATGACGGATGATGACTTGGAGTGATCTGGTCATAGCTCCACCTATTCTCTTCCATCCGGAAAGAATTTCTAAATGCAAGTCAGAGTGACAGTATTAAAGGGAAAACCTTGAATTTGCTCTAGTTTGTTTTTAATAAATTACCCGAAAATTTCATTTAACTTGTAGTAAGCAATTATCTGTGCTTTGCGACACACCTCACGATCAAGGCATTGTGGTCACTAAACCTGCCACCAAAAACTAACAAGATGTTTGAAGACAATGGCTAGGAGCCTTGCCTTCTAAAGGCAATTGACCCTTACTTTTAAGGCAAATCACTCTTTACTAAATTAGGGACCCACATGAGCCTTTTTTATGGCCCATTATTTTAAGTCATGAGTAGGTCTGATAAAATTCATCACATATGTACAAGCATTTACCCTGTCGTGCTTTCTGAAAAATTCAAGCAGTATCACCACAACTAAAAGTAATGTTATCAAGTATTTCCAGATACCCACCCCCCCACCCTCCCACCCCCACCCCCCGCGCAAAAGGTGAGGAGAAACACTATGATACCAAGCCCAGAGCTTTCCAACTACATTGGCTGATTGTTTTACATCTACTAAACCTTTCCTTTTAAAGACCGTTTCAACCATCATATTGCATTCTCAAAGGAGATCATTTGTGCTGTTACCATAATAATCAGTTAGTTAGTGTGGGGATGTTATCACTATTAGAAAAGTAAGATACCGGGGATCCCTGGATGGCTCAGCAGTTTAGCGCCTGCCTTTGGCCCAGGGCGTGGTCCTGGAGTCTCAGGATCCAGTCCCACATCAGGCTCCCTGCATGGAGCCTGCTTCTCTCTCTGCCTCTTTCTGTCTCTCTCTCTCTCTTTCTCTTTCTGTGTCTCTCATGAACAAATAAATAAAATCAGAAAAGAAAACTAAGACACCACAGAGGTAAATATGTTAGAGCTCTTGTGGGGGTTGTCGATCAGCAGCAAAACATGAAGAGACCACGCTTTGGCATTCCAAGAAAGAAAGGCTGTCACGCTCAAGTGCAGGCAGCCAATTTTCTAAGGCTGGTGAGCTATATGCTTTGGCGGTTTTCTGACTTAGGTCTGATATTAAAGAATTAACAACAAATATACAAGAAAGACGTTTCTGTGCTTGGGAGTGGCCTAGGGTCTGATGCCATACAAAATGATCCCAGGGATGAGTGCCAGCTGTTCACAATTAAACACTTCTACCTTTCAGAGACGCTGGTTCCTATGACTCAGCCACACTCCTCCCTGATACCAGACACTGAGTTCAAATGTTTTCGTGGAGGTGTGGAGCATGACAAGAATGCAAAGGTCCTGTGGCTGATGCTCACTAGGTGGTCGGCGTTAACACGCTTCTCACCAAGTCCCAGTGTAACTCCGTGAGGCATTGAGGATTATGTGGCTTTTCCTTTTCTTGATGAAGAGAAAGAGGAAGCTGGGTTTCGAAGTTGAAAATCTCCGTTACAACTTCCCTTTTAGTGAGTTTTCCCTGGAGTGAAACGAAATTCCGAGTGCATCAAACATAAATGGAAAACGTGCGCTTCATCAGTCATCTCATTTATTAACAGGAGCTCCCAGTTGGGTGGCTCACTGAATAAAATAGCTTATTCCAAATTTGTCTGGATCTTGAGGCCCCAGGAGCATGTAGCTAGCAAAAGTCACCACTCCTTTCATTAGTAATATTCGCCTCTGCCTTCCTGAAATCCCTGCCAGCACAGGGAGGAGTAAGAAATCCACACCTTTATGAATGCTTTTGGGACATAAATGTACTCAGAGGATTTTATTTAAAATACTTTAAGACCAAAATAGTCAGGCACTGATTCATTAGAATGGGTGTAGACTCTGTGTTGTAGTTGTGGTTTTAATGGTGGCAAAATATACATAATGTAAAACTCACCGTTTAACCATTTAAGTGTGCAAACCAGTGGCATTAAATACATTCACAATATTATGCAACCATCACCATCATCTGTTTCCACAACTTTTTCATCATCCCAAACAGAAATTCTACATGCTAAACAATAACTCACCCTTCCCCACCTTCTCCCCTCCTGGTAACCTTTGTTATATTTTGTGTCTCTGTGAATTTGCCTTCTCTCTGTACCCCGTGTAAGGACTGATAGTGGTTTTAACTGTCATTCTTTGATATTCCTACTCATCAAAAGGTGAGTCTAATTTCTCTTCCTTCGTGATTCTCTTCAAGTGAATAAAACGAGGTAAAAATGACCCTGAATGACTTGAAGCCTAGACCAAAAAAAAAGATACACCTTTCACCTGGCTTCCTATCTTCCCTCACCTTGGGAACCCAGACCCTATAGTGTGAGGAAGCCAAGCAGACACGGAATGGCCAAATGCAGGTATTCCAGCCACAGCCCCAACCGAAGTCCCAGCCAATGGCCAGCATCAATGACCAGACATGGGAGCGAGCCTTTGGTAACTGCAGCCCACAACTGTGGAGCTGCCCCAGTTGATGCCACATGAAACAGAGACAAGCCGGCCTCATTGAACCCCCCTCAAATGTCATACTCATGAGCAAGAGAAATATTGTGATTATCTCATGTCACTAAATTTTGATGTAGCCTGTTATGCAGCAATTGATAATTGAAGTGACAATCACTCAGAGTCAATGCCATCACATAACTGTATATCAGCCGAGTATCAGACCTTTATATATCTCATAGACTAGATCAAGAAAAAAAAAAAAATCAGAAACCCATGCCAGGGAATCTGGAAGACGTAGTAACCTAGACTAAAGTTAAGGCAAGAAGAAATCAACAGTCTTGAATCAACCAGTGTTACCTGAGTATCTGCATAATAGCTAGTCATAGTCATACCTTGGGAGAGGATATTCTTACCTGTGGAATGAATAAGTCACAGGAATCAAGGGCATATAGTCAACGGCACTATAATAGTGCTGTATAGTGACAGATGGTAGCCACGCTTGTGGTAAGAATAGCATAATGTATAGGTTGCATCACTACACTGTACACCTGAAACAAATCTAACATTGTGTGTCAACTGTACTCAAAAAATAAGACAAAAAAATATAATTGATGGCTACATGTAACTGGCCAAACCCAAGTGTGTTTCTCCTTAGTAAGGAAAGAAAATTCATATTTTGGCTATTTTAATTGCTTACCCCTTAATAAATATAGGTGATAAAAACTTAATAGGTGATCTTGGTGGCAGAAAAAGAGATAATAATGCAAACAGACTGCATTCTGGCAACAATAAAACTAAAAGAAAAAAAAAAACAAATGTTTCAAAAAGATTACCTTAATTTAATTAAAGCTTCAGTAAAATGTGTCTGTAGGCAGATTTTTGTTGTCCTGTGTTAATTTACTATGATTGCCACTTCCTGTCTTTTCTGGTTGAGAACTCCAGTCCTAGAAAACGCTCAGCTGTTATCATCTGTTAACATCTTCTCTTCATTCTATCCTTCTGGAACTCCTTGAAGAAATATATTTCAATGTCTCAATTCATCCTCTGACTCTTCTCTTTTATATTTTTCATATCTTTTTCTTTTTCAATATTGTGTGTCATTTACTCAGTTCTAATTCCATGTCATTAACCATCGTTTCAACTGTGTCCAATCTATTATTTATCTTCTTTATTAGAGACTTTTTTCAATTTTTAATCTATATGAAGAATTCATTTGCAAGATTTCTAATAGGCTCTTAGCGGCATTCATCCATACTACTTTCAAAATTTTTTTTATTCATGATCTCTTATTACAGTTCAATTTGGATACGAGGTCCTTTTCTATCCTTTCAAAGATTTATAAAATAATGTTACTGAAATCATTTGACAAATGTTTGGTTATTTCTAAATACTTAAGTATAATTCCTTCCACTTGTTGGGGAAACTGGCCATCATTCATAATCTTGAATGTCCACATACGTTATTTTTTTTTTTAAATTAAATTTTTAATTGAATTAGTTTTAGGTATACAACACAGAGATTTGACAATTATATACATTATGAAATGTCTACCACGGTAAGTATAGTTGCCATCTGTCACCACACAGTCATTACAATATTATTGACTAAACTCCCTGTGCTGTCCTTTTCATCCAGGTAACTTCTGTATTTTATAACTGAAAGTCTGTTCCTTTTAATCTCCTTCACCTCTTTTGCCACCTTCCCACTCCCCTCTCCTCTGGCAACTATCAATTTGTTCTCCATATTTATCCACATATGTCCTTAAGTCAGAATTGTGAGCTCTTATTGCCAAGGAAATTTTGTTGGTTTGGCTTCTTTGTTTTCATCTCTTCCTAAACTCACCTCCAGAGAGTGGACAGTTGCACACCTGCCTCAGCCTGACCCAGAGTCCACATTTCAGAACTAGGTCTTATACTAGCAGTTGGGACCTTTCCCAATGGGAAGCCCACAGTCTCAGTCAGTGTGGTAACAGATGGAGGCATTATTGGAAGATCCACTGGAATAAACAAGTAGCCCTCTCCTTCCTTCCTTCGCCAGGTCATTCTAATATAGCCGATGCCATCATAGAGGGCATGCATGTGACTTACACAGTGGGTATGTTTAGTACCTCATGGGGGGGTCCACCTCATGAGTGGATGACTAAGGCTGTTCCCATTTTCCGGATTCAGTGCCCTGGGTACTTCAGCTCACTCCTCCTTGCCATGTGGACTTTCATTCTGTTTTTGTTCATCAGAGACTTTTATTTCAAATTCTGCTTTGTTAGTGAAACTCTCCATTTTTGTAAAGTTCTTTTTTTTTTTTTCATTTTCTGTGTTCCAAATGGAGGGGGAGGTACACCATGTGTACCCACTCTGCCATCGTCAACACAGAAAAAGATGGGAAGAAAAGTAATTTGTTTCTTTTCCTTGATTTTGCACAAGAATCTCTATAATTTTCATAAGTAAAAATTTCATCTTTATCATGATGAAGAGAAGGTAAATTAAGTCTGCCACTGCGCAGGACCATAGATTTGCTGAAACAAATAACTGAAAATAATACTATGAAGCAAGTGTTGTAGGTAATGCAGGGGCTGGAGAAATACTTGATTCGGGGCTAGTACTACCAAACGAATACAACTTTCAAATATGTGTGCATACTTACGCAAAGCAGAAGATATGCAGAAAATCACATGTTACATTCCTCATAGGGGAAATGAACCTTTTGTAGATCTCTATAACTCTATTTAGGACCTTTTATATCTTTTAAATTACTGAGTTTTGTTCTAGATTCATAGCTTAAACAAGCTCCTAGGTAAGTGAGAGCTGGTTCTTTAGCTCTTCTAATTTCCAAAGACAAGTTCTGATTGTCTGATTTTGTACCATACACCTGCTAAAAGGTATCATTTTTCTGATTGAAGGTACAGATGCTTTGGCATACACATGAACAATAGACTTCATTTAAAAAAAAAGATTTTATTTGTGCAGTTGACAGAAAGAGAGAGAGAGAGAGAGAGAGAGAGAGCACGCACAAGCCAGAGGAGTGGCAGGCAAAGGAGAGGGAGAGGCAGGCTCCCTGTTGAGCAGGGAGCCTGATGCGGGGCTCGATCCCAGGACCCTGGGATCATGATCCAAGCTGAGGCAGACACTTCACTGACTAAACCACCCAGGCGCCCAGAGAATAGACTTCATATAGACACTTGTCTACTTGTCAGTTCATTGCAGGCAAACTTTCATATGTTCAAAAACTCAATTCAAAATACAGAGAAAAATAAATCATATTTTCAAAAATTTGTCTGACATAGAGTCAATAATCACAATCTGTACGGAAACAGCTATCTTGCTTATTCTTTTTCCTCTTACTGGGGCATAGAAGCGCAGGAAGGTCAGAGGAAGGAAATGGGTGGGGTGACTCTATATTCCTTTTTCACATCTGCCCAAGTTACTCTCATGCTGAGTGAGGTTGATTAGGAAATGAAAAGCGTGGAAGGACAGATGCCCAAACAGCAATCACAGACTGCTTAAGAGGAGACTCCAAGGCAGATGATTCAGATAAGAGAATCTAGCACTTACTAGCCATAAGCTTCATGCCTGGCATAAAAGAGCATACATTCTCATCTTCCAGAAAAAGGCAAGCTAATGAGTATCTCAAGTCATTTTGCAAACAAGGCATCTGAATGGCCAACAGCTACATGAAAAGGTGCTCAGTATCGCCATCAGCAGGGAAATACAAATCAAAACCACAATAAGATATCACCTCCCACCTGCCAGAATGATCATCGTCAAAAAGACAAGAAATAATAAATGCCAGTGAGGATGTAAAGAGAAGAGAACCTTGGTGCACCATTGGTGGGAATATAAACTGGTATATAAACTGGTGCAGGGATCCCTGGGTGGCGCAGCAGTTTGGCGCCTGCCTTTGGCCCAGGGCGCAATCCTGGAGATCCGGGATCGAATCCCACGTCGGGCTCCCCGTGCATGGAGCCTGCTTCTCCCTCTGCCTGTGTCTCTGCCTCTCTCTCTCTCTCACTGTGTGCCTATCATAAATAAATAAAAATTTTTTTAAAAAATACTGGAATATTATTAAAAAAAATAAAGTGGTGCAGCCACTAGGAAAGATAGTATGGAGAATCCTCAAATATTAAAAATAGAACTACCATAAGATTCAGCAACCCCACGCCTGGGTATTTATCCAAAGGTAACAAAAATCACTATCTTGAAGAGATCTGTACTCTCATGTTCATTGCAGAATTCTTTACAATAGCCAAGACATGGAAACAACATAACATTCCATCGACAGATGAATGTATAAAGAAAATGTAAGAATAATATACATATACATAATGGAAAACTATTTAGCCATAAAAAGAAGGAAATCCTGCTATTTATGACAATAGGGATGGGGATTATGCTAAGTGAGATAAGTCAGACAGAGAAAAACAAAGACTGTATGTTCTCACTTATTTGTGGAATCCAAAAACCCAAACTCATAGAAACAGATTAGATTTGTGGCTGTCAGAGGCAGGGGGGTAGGACGTGGGGGAATTAGATGAAGGTGGTCAAAAGGTACAAACTTCCAGCTATAACATAAGTAAGTTGTAGAGATGTAATGTAAAACATGATGACTATAATTAATAATATTGTGTTGTATACTTGAAAGTATGAAGAGTAGATCTTAAAAGTTCTCATTGTAACTGTGTGAGGTGAGAAGAGTTAACTGGCGGCTATGGTAATAATTTCACAATTTATACACATGTCAAATCGTTAAGCTGTACACTTAAAATGTATACAATGTTATATGGCAACTGTGTCTCATTAACACTGGAAAAAATCTTTTAAAGGCTTTTGCTATGATGCTAGATGACCAGGACTGCAACAGAACTTCCATCCTAGGAGGAAAATAAACTTAGACAAGAATGGGTCATTCTGGGTGTCCAGTAGAGCCAAATTCACACCACACATATTATGCAGGATACTACTCCAGGCCATGGAGAGATTGTGGGAAAGGAAGCCCCTGCTTCCATGGAGTTGGCATTCCAGTAAAACAGAAAGGACTCTGGGCCTGGGAGCATCTCCAGGGGGTAAGGTCTAGGTCCAAAGAAAGAATCCAGTAACTTCAAAAACCAAGCTGGGTTAAAGTCGAAGGTGAGTGTAGATAGGGGAATGACACCAAAGAAGAATGTTCAAATCTGGGCAGCAACAAAGTAGACCTTTGTCTTCCCAGAGAAGGTGGGGGGGCCTCTCAGTGATCACAAAAATCTCAACTCCGTGGTCTTCCCGCTGTGTCTGTCATACTTTGCATAGGCTTTGGAGATGGAATTGGTTTTCTATCTTAGAAGAGATGAGCATCTACAGGAAGGATCTGACCTGAGAAATCTGTGGTCTTACCTTCCTGATCACAATCCCAACCCTGTTATCCTGATCCAATTCAGACACAGAGTTTCAGATCATGAAAGGGCTCTTTTGACACTTTGTGAGGCATCTGCCCATTTAGGTCTCCGATGATGAAAAACAAACTCTCGAATGCTGAATTTGCAAAACTAAACCTAAACAAACATTGGGTGACAGGGACAACCAACATCCCATGGTAATCTTAACTCTCACCTGGGTGCCTATTATGTCCAAAATCCATAACCATAGATACACAGCCACAGTTAGGAAGAAAGGTGTTATTAAACAGAAATGGGGAGCACGTGTTGAAGGCTAACTGGTGTCTTGTTACATAGAAATAACGCCGAGAGAAACCCAGAACCACCCAGCGAAGGCTGTGCAACACATCTGCTACCATACGGCACTCATGGTAACTTATGCTGTTTTCTTGCAGTTGTCCTTTTCTATCATCCCAGGACACAGGCTTACGGAAACAGGAGCCAGTGGAGTGAAATAAAAGAACTTGGGACTTTGGAGTCAGACAGATTTTGGTGTGAATGTCCAGTGAAGCACCTACTACATGACCTGGGTCAAATTACACAGCCACTCCGAGCCTCAACCTTCTAATCTATAAAACAGAGATGTTACTATCTCGTGGGATTTTCATATGGAACAAATGAGATTCTCTCTCTCTCTGTCTCTCTCTCCACACACACACACACACACACACACACACACACAGGGTAACCAGTTAACCAATTCCCTTTCTGTTAGCTCAGAATCCTGGGCGTCCTCTATTCTAAAATGTTTTAAGTATTTGTTGCAAATTTACCTTCTCTCTTTAAACTGAGAGCTCTTTGGGGACGGACCGTGTATCTTATTATCTTTCAGTCATGAGGGTTCAGAAAGTTCTTGGCATAGAGTAGGTACTCAAAAGAATGTTCCATTCTGTCTCTGCTTTTCTAACTTGCACCGCGATCGGGTCACGAGGGCCCTCGTCTCCGTTTAAGAGAGGAAGCGAGAACAAGAGAAAGACAGCCCTGAAGTCCCAGGGTAGGTCCCCGTGTTACCAGTGTGCACGTGCAAAACCTTTTTAACCACAAATGATGTTGCAATCCGAGGTCTGCTCTTTCTAGTGGCTGTTTGTCCTTGTTTTGTGCTTATTCTTTCCTAGGAAATAGCATCGGGGTTCTCAGATATTGGGCCAAGCAGCGATGAACAGGAGAGAAGGCTTTTTTTAATCCGATCTGAGATTTTTTTTTTAATGGATGCACTCAGAGCACAAAGTTACAGTGTTCATGAAGCTAGATTAATATTACAAATGGCCAATATAAATCTAGAAGGCATTTTTAGTGTGAATTGAAGAAGCAGGAGAGAAATGAGGACAGGATCTACTTCCTTGCTTCCTGGGAGCCGACCTGGAGCAGGACAGGGCCTTCCTCCTTCCATGTGACCTGACAGGTAGGTGGCTGGTGTCAGACAACTCTGGGTTTGGGCCGAGTGGAATGGCAGGTGGAGTGAGGTGGCCGTTACAGAGAAGCGGTGTCCTGATGGCACACAGGAAAGGGGAGAAGTGATGGCAAGTAGAGTGAAGGACACTAACTGATGCGGGAAGTAAGGGACGTTCGATGGCTAAGTGCAGGCTTCTACCAAGAATAAGGAGGTCAGGGGACCCTGAGTGGCTCAGGGGTTGAACGTCTGCCTTCACCTCAGGGCATGATCCCAGGGTCCTGGGATAGAGTCCTGCATTGGGCTCCCTGCAGGAGGCCTGCTTCTCCCTGTGCTTCTGTCTCTGCCTCTCTCTCTGTCTCTCAAGAATAAATAAATAAATAAATAAATAAATAAATAAATAAATAAATAAATAAAGTCTTAAAAAAAAAAGAAAAAAGAAGCATGAGGGCAGAAGTCAGGAGAAATAGAAGCAGGCCGCCCCTGGAACCTTCCTTCGTCTGAAGTGCTGGGTTTGTCTTTCCCCCCACTGAAACCAGCCTCAAAAATGGAGATGTTCCTTTGTAAACCATAGCTTTCCATTCTAACTCTGCAGGTTACAAATGGAGCTCTGGTTGGGGGTTGACAGATCTTTGAAAAGGGTCATGGATATTTTCGTCCCTTGATATTTACTATGTAATGCAAATTTTACATTTGGATAAAATATATAATGCAGATTCACAAGATTGATAGTTCATGATATGTAATCTGATGGATGAGGCCACCTTTAACTCTGATCACTAATTTTTTTAAAGATTCTATTTATTTCTTTATTTGAGAGACAGAGAGCGTGCACGTGCGCGCACAAGCATGGGAGGGACAGAGGGAGAGGGAGACTCCCCGCTGATCAAGGAGTCCCATATGGGGCTTGATCCCAGGACCCTGAGATGATGACCTGAGCTGAAGGCAGACACTCAACCGACTGAACCACCCAGGCACCCCCTGATACTAATTTTGAACAATACTTTTCCTGGCTCATTCTCAAATAACTCAGTTCTCAAATTAGTTACTAAAAGACTCTGTGCCCTCAGATGACATACTCTCCCTCCCAAGGTCCTTCAAAATTGACCCCCTCCTCCTGTGACACTCCTACTCCCTATTCTAGCCACACAGGATTAGATATAGGTCCACAAACATCACTTTTTTTTTTCTAGGTAGGCTCCATGTCCCACATGGGACTTGAACTCAAGACCCTAAGATCAAGAGTCACATTCCCTACTGACTGAACCAGTCAGGCACCAGCCAACAAACATCATCTTGATAGACATAACTTGAAAGTCCCTCTGCTTCTTGTGTCTCTGGCATATTGAGTCTACCTTTAAGGCTATCCTCAAAGGTTTTCCTCTGTGATGCTCTCTCCAACCACTCTAATGAGGCTTAGGGAGAGAGAATTTTCTCTCTGCTCTTGGTTCATTACTTATTCTATATATAAGAGACTTCTTGATTTCAAATGATGAGCTAAAATGTTTAGATAATACATATCTCTGAGGGATGGCACACAAGTCCTTTTTCTGGAAAAATATATCATTCATTGATTTAAATGACACAAAGTATGTTTAGTGTCAGGCTGTATGGTTAACTAGGCTTAGGTAAACCTGAAAAAGGTCTAGCTCCACATCTTAAGGATATCACAGATTCATAGAAGATGAGTAAACAGGTGAGTACATGGAAAATTATAATATGATGAGGCAGGACTATGACAGAGAAAAGCAAAAGGTGCTAAGTGATGATATGGAAGGAACGAGTCCCAAGGAGAGAGGCCAGGAAGAAAAAAGGTTCCTGAGCAGCAGCACCCTCAGGGTGAGGACAGTAGGGGCAGAGGGAGTAGCAGCCTGGCTGCAGTGGCTGAGTTCCCTTTTTCCTGTGAAAGAGGTGGAAAGCACATACTTTGGGACTGGATGCTGTGCAGGTGAGCACAGCACAGGCAGTGAGAGGACAGAGATGATTACAGGGGAGAAAGATGGGGGCTTCAGGTCTTGTTCTGAAAGATTGAAAGCAGATGCCTCTATCCCATGTATACCCGGAGGCTGTAAGGTGATGGGGAGAGGGAGACCTCTTAGGACTGTGATAAAACATGTGAGAAATGATGGCCTAAAGAAGGCAGTGGAAGCAGGAGTGAAGAAGAGAGGGCAGATCCAATGGAGCTACCGTCCACGTTCTCTCTGTCTAACTTAATGACAGGTTGGATGTGGGGGCTAAGAGATACCTAGGCTTGTTTCTGACTAAAGTGCCTGCTCCTTCTGAGCCAGAAGAGGAAGGGCAAATTTAGGGGGTGAGAGAAGGAAAGATCTGAGTTTTGTTGGGACATGTTTAAGATCCTGTGGGGTGTCCAAGGAAGAATTTCCAGATGATGGAGGACTACATGTGTCTGGCATATAATAGAGACAATTCAACTAAAGATAAGAATGTTGGAAAAGCCAGTATGTACAAAGGTAGCTGAGTTCTATTTAGAAGCAAAAGAAGGATATATAGGGTGAGAAGTAATTCTTATTAGCCATGACTATGATGGACATCTATTAATAGATATTCAAAAACCAGAACCCCAAACTTTGTCTTGCCATAGAATTCCCAAGTTCTACCCTTCACCCTCAAACTCCCATAACAGATTCCCCCCAAGGAAATACAAACTCAGAGTCAAGAACTATGACCAGGTCAAAGCATATGCTTTACCACTGTAACACTTCACCACAGCACCTTCACCACTATGGAAAGTGGCCTGGTGTGTGAGGCTGGACCACCCATGCTCTAATGCCAGAGGTGGATAGGATACAAAGGATCTAGAACATTTCAAGTAGGCTGAGAAGGCTGTTCAGTGCATTTGCCCTAAGATGAAACACAAGTCTCAGTCTTCTGTATGTGACCACTCCAATGTCAAGGGAAACTGTGTCAAAGGCAAAGTAGACTGAAGTAAACAAGAAGACAAAGTAGGGACCTTTCCCATGGTCTATGGTAGAAACCATCTTATCCAGGCATTGAGGAATTCTTGGGATAAGGTATTTCCCTGGTAGTAATGGCCCCCCAAATCCACATCACTCCCAGTTTCATGGGAGGAAGAGAAGGACTATATAAGGTAATAATCAAGAGACATATATATAGAGAGAACCCCCTGCACCTGGATCTAATAAATGTCACTGCCCTTAATCCCACTTAATCATCCCTCTTCCTTGGGGATGAAGTTGGGAGTTAGAAACTACTAAGACTTGCTGAGAGCTCCCCATTGAACCCAAAAGGCCAAGAACGGGACCGTGATAAATAACTCAATTTTAAGGACCAACAAAACAAGAAGAACTTTTAAGGAGGTACCTGAGAAGGGAGACTAAAAGGGTAGAAGGAAAACCAGAAGGGGGTGTGCACTTCCAGATGTCATGGGGGGATAGAATTCAGAAAGGGCAAGTGGTCGAGAGTGTGAAATATGATTTGATATGACTGAAGGGTCATGACGGCCGCAGTGGGAATGGTTTGCAGTGGAGAAGTGCAGGATCAGGAACCATGGAGTGCAGGAATGCACACGACTGGCATACCCGCTAAGATCTGCATGGATTAGAGCATGAACTGAGAATTCTACTTGCACATGACAGCAAGCCAGCCGTCCTCAGAACTGGCTAATGGCCAAGTTATAACAGAATTCTCAGCTAAGGAAGAAGGTACCTCAATAACATGGTCTTTGCTTAGTTAGTGCCCAGATGGCTCCCTTGAGTTTCTGACCACCAGATGGTGAAGTATCACAAGTGTTCTACTTTCTGATGAGCTGTGAACCTATACATTCTCCTTTCCTGCTTACCAGTTGGACAAATGTGGGTTAGTATTTCTTTTGGAACTGTAGATGAATAAACTTTTTATCTTAAATTTCATTCTAAGCAAAGATGAGAAGATGAAAGAATGCCCCCACCTCCCCGGGTAAGACCTCAAATTTAACATGTCCAAAACTGAACTCACACACATACACGCAACAGCAGCGAAGAGGCAGAAAGATGGAGAAAGAACAAATTATGCCATCTGGTATTAGATTAAAATAAAACACCTATACTAAAATTATACTAATATGAATTTTGTTGGATGATTTGAATACTAGATTTGAGTCCTGGCTGTGCCACTTACCAGCTATGGATCTTTGGCAAATTACTTAAATTCTCGGTCTCTGTTTCTTTTTTGG
Organism: Vulpes lagopus; assembly: GCF_018345385.1. Taxonomy (NCBI): domain Eukaryota; kingdom Metazoa; phylum Chordata; class Mammalia; order Carnivora; family Canidae; genus Vulpes; species Vulpes lagopus. The sequence goes on from NC_054834.1 coordinate 9,189,479, forward strand.
TAAAATGGGATGATAATAATGACACCTAACTCAGAATTTTAAGAATTTAAATATAAGGATACATATAGCATGGTTCGTGGTACAAAGTTAGTGCTCAGTAAATGCTATCCACTATGATTATTATGGCACTTCAGAATTTGGCAGGGCTTCCAGTTGATCATTATGATTGTCAATAATAATGACAGCATATGTACTAGGTCAAGGTCATTTGCATTAATAGAACACACATACACATAGACACCTACACATATGCGTTTACATATATGTAACAAGAAAGCTTCTCCAAAAAGGCAGTCTCCATATTATAAAGAGCTTCAATCTAAAAATATATTGATAAGAATGTTTTTTTGATCTTGGAAATGTTTTTCCCCCCTCACAGAAACAATGACTATAATAAAGTATTCGCAGAATTTTAGGACCCAAATTAACTTTTAAATGATGACACTTCTGAAAATATAATAAAATGAAGTGAAAACATTCAAGCTGCAAGGGAATTAGCAGATGCTGGGAATATATTGGTCCAAGAGCTATTCTAGCTCCCTTCTAGTTAGCAAGAGATTGGAGAGTTAAAATTTGGGGAAAAAAAAAAAAACACAACAACTCCAAGACACTCTTGTAACTAGGGTTTCAGGCAAGACTTAGTTTCCACCAATCAGAGGAACTACATGAAATTCTGATTTCAAATAGTGAGTCACATGGAGAGCGAAGCAGAGTGTAGAGCATCCCACTTTCTGCCAGAGACTGTGTTGTTCCCGAATTAGGCCCTTCCTGGCTTAGTAGCCACTGTTGCTTTCCTGGGGCAGCCAAGGAAGCAGAACTCTGGCAGCAATAGCTTCTTTATCATTAGTTTCCCTGCAGAGGTGGTGACAGGCTTCTAGGAGGACAGTTAAGGCTCTGCCATCAATTCTGTTACCTGCACTGGACTCCTCCCCGACCAAGAGAGACAAGCAGAGTAAGGGGAGCTTTGGACAAGAATCCAGTCATTGCTTAGGCAAATCAGACTTACTGAGATCCCTGCCTAAGAGTGATCTATGTGGATCCTTCTTCCACTTCAGAGTCCATGGAAACACAACAATATTCATACAACAACTTTTTATAAAGAAGCAACATGGGATTGGACAGGCAGGAGGAAAAGGCAGAAGGATAGAGGTACTTCAGAGGTAGAAAAGGAGCAGAAGCAGCTATGTGCATGTACTGATTGTCTGTAATGTAGTTAACTGAAAGAGAGGCACTCTCTCTACAGAAATACTCAAGAAGAATAGGTGATGGGGATTAAGAATACCCTTCATCGTGATGAGCACTGAGTAATGTGTACACTTGGTGAATCATTGGGTCGTACACTTGAAACTGACATAACACTGTATGTTAACTATATTGGAATTGAAATAAAAAACCAAAAAAAAAAAAAAAGACGCTTTTGAAAAGTCAAGATTTTTGGATTCCATCCTGAGGTAACCAAATCAAAACCTCTAAGGGGTGGCATCTAGGAATCTGGCAGTCATGATGCGGAGCGAGGTTTGAGAGCCAACATAGCAAGTGTGCATACACGGAGATCAGATTTCAAATTTTTTGCTCCTATTGTTAATTTTCAGACGTCACTTAGAACCTGAAGGGAGAATGCACACTCTCTCGGGCACAGGTTCCCTTTTAGCTTATAGTTATGGATGTTAAGCTGGAGCAGGATTTGCTTCCAGACAAAATTTCTGCATTCAAGATGCCAACACCCATTGGGTGTGCCGGCCCCAGCCAGCGGGCCTGAAGCAGCTGGTCTCACCTGACGGGAACCACAGATAGGAGAAGAATAATTAAATGGTAGAGTCTGATGACTGAATCATATCTGCCTCATCAGTGGTTCTAGACAAGTGCAGAGTAGATATTTTGTGCTCAAGGTTATTGAGAGAAGATCGTTGTCAAGTCCTTGGATTGATTCTAGTCACTCAACTCAGCTGTGGTGAGCACCTTGCATTTGAATGAGCCCATTAAATAACATATTTAATATAAGTAAATCCGGAAATAAAATCACTCAACATAGTGAATGTTGATCACATAAAAATCCCAAATAGTCGGTAAACCGCTATATTCGAATGAGCACAGGCCTCACGTGTGAGGATGTGAAAACCATCCTCAACTCCTTCACACAGTCCTAGGACTGTCCTGCAAGCCAGCCCCGCAAAGGTGGTCTCACTTCGTGGTCTCACTTTTACCTCGATCTTCTTGTCTGCATGCCTTTCAGTCTTCACCAAGAGTAGGAGCTGGATAACAGGCCTCCTCTTGTCAGCATTTAGAAATACCTCTATTTTTACCTTTTTTTTTTTTTATAAGAACAAGGTGCCTACAAAGGAAAACTGAAAAAATAGAATAGGTTCCCCTATCATCTTCCTTCAACTTCCAATGTTGAAATCACTTGGTATTTTGAGCAAATATTGAGTGCATATGCCGATAGGAGAATTTCCACTAGAACTATAAAAGGAAAGAGAAGAATTAAGCATTTTTAACCATTTATTAAGCATTTCCTGAGGATCAAGCACTACAGCAGGGAAGTAGGTATTACTGTGCATGTGACACAGAAATGGAAGCTACGGGAAGATTAGCAACTTGCCATGGGACGCACGAGAAGATGCAAAACCAGGATTTAGGCCCAAGACTGTCTGGGCCCTTTCCCCACGAGCTCTGTCATTATTGTTAAAAAAAAAAAAAAAAAGTTTACTTAGCACATTTCATTTAGAGATACAGATATCTAAATATACAGTTAACATGACTTGCAGATAAGCTCAGTTCTTTGCCGTATACTGGAAAAAGCACATATTCCCAGAAGGGAGCCGAAAATAGTTGCATCCCTCAGAGTCTCTCAGGAGGCAGGAAAAAGACATGGAGTCTGAGGAACTTCCCGTGGGGAGCAAGGGATGCCAGAAGGTGGACTGAGACATTTAGGAAAAGAAGTTTTCTTTTGACCGCTAGGTGGTTGAACAGTGTAGGGCTATAGTTAAGAGCATGGGACATGGGTGCAGGGCCCGCTGCAGGTGGCTCTAGCTTCCAGCCGGGAGACTTGGGGCATGCTGCTTCCCCTGTCATTGGTTAAGAGGAAACAGAAATGGGGAGCGAGGTTTGAGAGCCAACGTAGCAAGGAGCATGAGGTTTCAATTAGATAAAAATTGTGACGCGCCTCGCACAGTGCCTGATGCTGAGCGTCTGCTTACTAATTGAGGACTCCATACTAAGTGCTCAGGAAACAGGTTGCTCACCCACCCTTTATGCAAGGCCCCTTGACTCTGCTTCAGTAAGTAAGGGCTGAAGTAGCCTCTGGTATGGGCTTACGAATCCTCTGGATCCCTACCTCCAGGAGGGCTACCCTGCGTTCATGGAACTGGGGGAGACTCTTCACTGCCTGTGCCACAGTTTCTCTAGAGAGAAAACTGTCTTTGTCTACAAAAATACCCTGATGCTCGTTGCTTGGGGTGGAAAAGGGGAGATTCTGGGAGACATGGTGAACAAGGGGCAGGAAAGAAAACCTAGCTGAGGAAATGCAGAGGAATTTTGAATTTAGTGATGGCAAAGAGGAGGAGGAGGGGGAAGGGAAGGGAAGAGGGATGGAGAAGGGAAAGTGGAAGGGAGGAGGGAGTAGAGGAGGGAGAGGGGATGGGAGGAGGGTGGGGAGGAGGAAGAGGGGAGGAGAGGGGAAGAGGGAGAAGAGGAGGAAGAGGGGAAGGGAAGGAGGGAGATAGGAGAGACTGGGAAGAGGGGGGAGGGGGGGCAGAGGGAGGGGGGAAGGAACCCGGAGTGAGAAGCCCTGGACCCGCTGTGCACATGAATGCAGTTAATTAGAAATTCCTGGTGGCAAAGTGACTTAACTTGGTTTAAGAACAAGGATGCTTAATATTCCATTTAAATGTTTTGCTGGGACATGCACCCTCCCCTGTGGCCTGCAGGTCTTCACAACAGAACAGAACAGTTCCTTGTGGGAGTGAACCGAGGATGAAGTGGGAGGGCAAGTCCAGGAAAAAGGACTGAGCTCCCCTCCAGGTCAGCAAGGAGCACGAGGAGAAGGCAGCTGAGGGAGGTAGGATGCAGGGAGGTCAAGAGTTCCTGGGGAAACACTGCCCATGCAAATAGGTTCAAGAGCCTGCTCCAATCTGGGGGATGGCATTGGAACCTTGCCCGAGATAGGAAATGGGTGCTAGAGACAATTTTATTTAGATCTCCAAGGACAGGGCGACCTCAGAGAAGAGGGTGACCTCAGCTACCATCTGAGTTATGTTAGCATTTCCAGATCAGGGGGGAAAAGATAAGACTGCCCTGTGATAAGTGGGATGGTAGGAAGCAGTCATTTTCAAAGCTTGTTTGTATTTCACAGAGAGACTCTTCAAAGGAAATATTACTTGGAAGTCCATTGTGAAAACAGATAAAAGAATATCTGCTCAGCTTCGTGTGTGTGCACATGTGGTGTGTGTGTGTGTGAGAGAGAGAGAGAGAGAGAGAGAGAGAGAGAGAGGAGCAGGAGGAGGGACAGAGCCCTGTCCACCTGCTTCCTCCCCTGGCCAAATTCTTGTCTCCCTCAGCGCAGCTCTTCTTGTGCCTGGGGGCTCCCCATCACAGTTTTAAAGCCCCAGGTAAGAGTGCATCTGGCTTTTTTTCAGAGCTGGAGCACATCAAGGGGCGCCTAGCTGGCTCAGTCCATTGAGCATGCGCCTCTTGATCTCAGGGTCATGAGTTTGAGCCTCACGGTGGGCAAAGAGATGACTTAAAAACCAGAGAAATAAGAGATAAGGAAATACACAAGATGGAGCATACCATTTAAAGGCACCACGTCTCCAATCAGATTGTCTTTACTCACTGGGTGAGTCTAGGCCAATCACCTGAATGCTTTTTTGCTCTGCATATAGGTCATGGGTGGAAAAAAAGACCTCACAGGATTATTGTGATGACCGCATCAAAGTTCCATGGAAAGCATTGTGAAAAGTCCTAGCACAGAGTAAATAATGCAACTAGTATCGTTACTTTCATATGCTTCCTTGGCAGTGAAAGTATATGTAGATATTAGATTATCAAATAGTTTCCAGGTGGGCAGCTACCCCAAGAGGTCTTGGCGGAGAGTGAAAGGAGGAGGGGCCACAGAAGAAGGAATCCACTGGAGAGACACGTCAAGGTGAGGGGCTCTGGGGGCAGCCTCAGACCGAGTGGAGAGTGAGGGGCATCCAGGGGAAGGAAGGTTCTCCATCCCAGAGGAGCAACCACCATCACCACTCCAAGTCAGACAGTGTCTGACTTAATACACACAAGAAGGTTCCTCCACTCCTTGGGGAACTCAAATCCATTTGATTGATTTCCCTCAAACCACATGCTGACTCTTTTTAGGATTTCGGTCCCGGGACCTTTAATTATCATCAGCAGACATAGAGTGACTGTAACATCAAAACCCAATGTCAAGAAGGGCACGGCATCCTGAGCAGGAGGCAGAGCAAGATACTAGTAAGAGAGAAATCCTCACAATTCTACTGCCCCAGCTGTATTCTAAAAGGAGAAGCATTATCAGGAATCTAAAAGTTCCTTACAGAACATTGTTTTCTCCTCTGCCACCCTGCAAAACTCTTGATTACACACTGGAATATGTGTGTGTGTGTTCCCAAAACTTAAAAGACACATATTATCTGAGTAAATGATCTCCGAACAAAGTCCAAAAGCTGAAATAGTGCATATTTTCTCCAAAAAAAAAAAAAAAATTCTTGGAATTGTATCGCTTTTAATAAAATTTATTAACTTAATCATTTTCTATAAAAGGAGATGTTAAAAAGTAGAGGGAGTATAAAAATGATTTGTAGAGGCTCATAAAGCAATAAATTGTACTTTGTAGAGTGGAGGAGATGAGAGAGAAACTCAGCTCTCTCGTATGTACAGTAGCCACGTGAAATCCATGGAGGAGTCCTGTTCTGCACAATCCACACTCTTCTGTGGCAGCCTGGGCAATTTCGTTTTGTGGGGTATGCATCGAGGGACAAAGTTTGGAATCCTGGGGTGGACTGAAATAGAGTAGCATGGCTGACGCATTTTTGGAAAGAAGAATAAGAAAGTAGTTTCTAAGACTTGGGAAAAGATCCACAGTAAGACTCAGGAGTCCCTGGCATGGGAAAGCGGGCAAATGGAGAAAGAGAGTTAAAAGCCTGAAGGATAATGAAGTGTAGCCTTCCCTTGTGGAACCAAGGAGTGGTTCCATATGTCTTTATTGGCAGGGAGACTTCTAGAAAATCCTGTTATCAAGCATCAGAGAGTTTGGACAGAGATCAAATGAATTGCCCAAGGTCACACGCTGTGTCAGGGCAGACCCAGAGTTAGAACTCATACCCCTGAATTTCTAGTCTATTGCTTGGCTCCTTAAACCACAAATGCTTGTCAAGGAAGAAGTCTCCCCAGAGCTGAGGCAACACAGCTGGAGAGCATTAACCCCAAAGTTTAAAACAGACAGGATTTCACTGGATCACAAATCTATAACCTGTTTCAATGGATACACAGGGAAAGCAGTAAGCAAAGGAGGGCTGGGCAGGGATAGCCCAGGAAACTAGGAGGTTAAATTAGGTGATCAGATCACCCCACCCACCAAACCATCACCCTCAACACACACACACACACACACACACAAATGTTATTGGCTGGTAAATTAATACTGGTCTGCAAGAAGAATCATTGTTTTAGAATAAGTCGTTGGGGGGGGTGTGTGTGTGTGTGTGTGTGTGTGTGTGTCTTTTCCTTAAACCTAGGAAAGAGACTCCTATTAGATCAGTAATTAGATATGGTTAATTACGAACAAAACAAAGCGAAACAAAACATGAGGGCAGTTAAGTCTGAGATCATTAGGAAAAAATGCCTTCTATCTTCCGAGTGATCTCCTACTCCTGAGTCTGCAACCTTTCTTGGCCATTAACTCCATTGAGAACTTGATTAAAGCTGTGGTCCTCTCCTGGGAAATTGCTTATGGGCCCATACAACGAAATTTAGTATTAAAATTTCAGGATTTCAAAGATTCCAGAAGTCAAAGGACCCTCTGTGAGAGAAATCCTGTTGTAAGAGGCTCTGCAATGCTCAGAGGAAGGAAGTTGTGAATAGTCTTGATTGGTCCACAGGTTCTAAAAGCCTATCCAAAGGCCAGCGGCCCCATGACCACATAAGATATTTGTTAAAAATATAGATAGACATCTGAATATCTTCCAGATCCTAATGTATCTAAATGTGCAGGTCTAGAAAGGTGGAGCAGGTACCAAGAAACCAGTATTTTAACAAATGTCCCAGATGATTCAGATACACAGTCGGATCTGGGAACCACTGCTTTGGACAGCTGCTTAGAGATGGCTGTTAACTACCTGGATGCTGAATGTGATAAAGGTAAACAGAAGTTGGGAGAGGAAGAGGTAAGAATAGTGATCATATTTTCCAATCCTGATTAGGGACCAATGATCTAACAATGGTGAAAATATTTGACATCTGGCCCAATCTAGGAAATCTGGGACATATGGTCATTGTGATATAAGATGAAAAATGTCTGAGAAATCACTGCTTTAAAGATAAGATGACCAGATGGTCTACATTAAGATGGAAAGTTCCATCATTTCATTTCACATCCTGCATCTCTGATTTTTCCTTGCTTGTTACCTTCTCCTCAAGCTATTGAAACACCCTTCCTCCTTTTATCTCCAAATTTCTCCAACTGCTCCATATGTTAGGAAACCTCCCTCACAACCCCTTCTAAACAGCCTCAAGGCTGGCTCACAGGCCAAGACCAGCCTCCTCTGTTCTTTGCTGGGTAGGCAAAGGCCCCTAGTCCCTTCTCTTTAGGTATCTATTTTCACCCACTCCACCCTTGAGCCTCTGTCCTCTCAAACTACAAGCAAGAAAGCAAACTGCAGCCTAGCATCTCCAGCTGACACTAAGAGCATCCACACTCACCAATTTTTATCACTGATCCTTACAAGGAGAAAGATAGGGAAAAAACAACAACAACAAAGTAACAAACATGGAAAAGCTCCCTGTTCACAGCATTCTTTCTATTGCAATCCCTGGGCTATAACTGCCGACTTCCTTGTGTATCTTCAATTTCTTGCTTCCCATTTATTTCCCAACCTACTATGATAATAAACAGAATAACAAAAATGTATAGAATATGTATGATATATATAAATAAGTAAATATAATAAAAATGTCTTAGAAGATAGGATGAACAAGAACACATGATAAATTGTTGGTGCTTACTTCTAGAACTGTTTTACTGTTTCAGAATAGCAAAAGGAAACAGACTGCAAAATACAAAACATACTCCTCACTCTACTTACCATAGTGGTTTGCCATATGATGTATACTGAAAATAGATGCTGAATTAAATCAAAAAAGTTTAAAGACCGATAAGAGAAAGAGCTCACCGAGACTATGTCCACCTAAAAATACAAATTTCTCCCAGTATTTTGCAATCTTGCTTCTCTTGCTACTTAGCTAACACTAAGGCAGCCCTGTAAATTAATACCAATTATCTATTTGTCTTTGAAATTATTATTTCTATCATTAACGTCATTAGTACAGCCATTAATTAAGTTTCATGCCATCTCAGTTATCTCGTGTAAATTTTTCCAAAATTTCATGAAGTAGATACTAGCTTCCCACACTCTACAGAGATGGAAAATGAGGCTCAGAGAGGTCAAATATCTTGAACAAAGTCACATAAGTTGAGCTCGTCAAACCAGGGTTGCGCTGGTAAATGTTTACCAACCAGCTCTTTGGGGTCAGGGAAGAGTTCTGATTTGTAATATTTGCCGGTTCCCATGGTATAAATACTCCCAGCAAGGAATTTCAAGCTGCCAAGGAGATGTCACGGAGCACAGAGTTGGGAAGGGATGGGCACAGTGACATCTTAGCTATGGCCACTGGCTCCCGCACACCATGGCTTGAATCCTGGCCAGCCTTATTCAGAGAGTGGAATATTCACTCACTGCACCATTCCTGTGATCATATGAGTATGGAAATTGGACACTGGCCACATCTCTATCCTGAGAGTACCAAACAATTTGTAGAAGTCAGATTCTTTTTTCATTCAGTGAAAGGTAAAATATAGAGGAAGGGCACCAAATTATTCCATTGTTAGTGTGTAAACTTACAATCAAAAGTGCAAACTCTTTGTGAACAACTCTGAGAGCTGAATTGGAAGGAACATAGCAAGAAAAAAATCATATAAAGTGTGACAAGTCTACTAATAAGAAATACCATCATTCTTTTGACATGGAACCTCCCGTCTTCATTTAAGACTTCCTATTTTTTTTTCCAAAACCAAATGTTTTAATCCAATAAAGAAAAGTCATTCTACCTAGACCTCAACTTCAGCATCAAGGTTTTCCTCTTGTTTTCTTTCATCTGTACCCCACATTAGCTAAAATCATTCAGATGTCTTTAACTTGTTACTCTCCAAAATACTCTAATATTCAGCTTTAAGGACAAAATTACACATCAAGCCAGTGTCTGCAATACCTGCAACTCATGACTATGAATGAAAGGGAAGGGAGAAAAGCATCTCTCCATTCTGAAAGATGAGCCTATGGTGTCCATATGTACTGATGCCCAAGGAGAAGAGAGCTGGTTGGAGATAAAGGCAGGTCTCCAACATTGACCTTAAACCAATCATTAGCCTGGTGATACATCACAAATAAACCTGAGGGAAAGGAATTTTTTTAAAGATTTTATTTATTTATTCATGAGAGACAGAGAGAGAGAGAGAGAGAGAGAGAGGCAGAGACATAGGCAGAGGGAGAAGCAGGCTCCATGCAGGAAGCCTGATGTGAGATCCCTGGACTCCAGGACCATGCCCTGGGCCAAAGGCAGGTGCTAAACTGCTGAGCCACTCAGAGATCCCCCCTGGGAAAGGAATTTTAAAAATGCTTTGTCTGGCTGACAAAATCTGAAATAAGAGGTAAGAATTACTTCATCTTGATCGTAGAAATAAAATAAATCTTTCTTATCGGACTCTAAAACCTATGTCATAAAAATATGTTCTCATATCCATCAAACATTGCAAAACAGGGGATGCCTGTGTGGCTCAGCTGTTGAGCGTCTGCCTTCGGCTCAGAGTGTGATCCCAGGATCCAGGATCGAGTCCCACATCAGGCTCCTATAAGTAGCCTGCTTCTCCCTCTGCCTATGTCTCTGCTTCTCTCTCTGTGTCTCTCATGAATAAATAAATAAATCTTAAAAAAAAATTCAAAACGGAAGTCATATACCCGATGGAAAGGTCATTTATCTCTAATGTGTAAGGACCAGTTGACACAAAAAAAAATAAATAACAGAAATGTCAAAATGATTTGCTTCATCTAGGTTTTGATACAAAATGTTTAAGTACTATGAATGAAGAAAAATGAATAGATGAATATCATTTCATATCACATGAAATACAGAATATATTTTTCAACTACTTGTCAGGGAACTTGGTTAGCTTTCATTATGGATATACTGGCCTACTCTAGGATGGACAAAAATAAGATATTAAATATTAAAGAGTTAATAGAGAAGACAGAAGCAATCATGACTAATAATTTAGGAGGTTCAATAATTTAATAAAAAACAGTTCTATTAAAATGAGAATACAAGAGGCCTGGCACTATCTCCGATGTATGGGTTCCTATAGAAGCAGGCATGCTCATAGGCCTTTATAAATAAGAGAATTTCATCTCTAAAAAGATATGTGGGAGGCATCCCAAAAAGCTACCTAACCAATGTGGGGTTCCCATGGTATTCCTGGCCAAAGTGGGAGAGGTGGTGGAGGTAGCAGGGCTTCCGGGGGGGGGGGAGGGCGGGGGTCCACCTCCACCGAAACACCACCACAGAGAGAAAACCAGCCAGCCCTGGGACACAGCCTAGTGTTGGACAGCTCCACTTATGAGGGTGTCCATCTTTTGCTCAGTGAAAATGTCTGAGTTCAGACCACCGATCGTAATTATGCCTTCCAGAAGACAGAAGCACAACAACAAGAAAGCATGAGAGAGTTAGAAACACAAAAATTGGACTTCAATTCTGATGTCATCACCGTTAGTGGGTTGAGATCAAATCATTGAGACTCCAAAACCTCAGTGTCTCCATCTGCAAAACAGTGATAAAAACAGCTACCTAGAAAGATTATGAAGATCCAATGATATAATAACATGAAGTGCTTTATAAACCCTAAGTCACTACACAATTAATTGATGACGTGAACTCAACAATTACTTCTGTTTCCGACTATTTGATAGTCCCTAAATTATTCTAAAATAGCTACCAAATGCCACCAAATGTTTTGTTTTGTTTTGTTTTTGTTTTTGTTTTGATTTTTTGTAGAGGAGGGGAGGAAAGGGGAGGATTTCAAAACAGAATGAATCAAGACATGTTACTAAGCTAGCTGTCTCTGCCTAAGTGTTCCAGTTTATTAATGGTAACAAAGTCATTTGGTCACGTGCAATTCTGAGAGAGCAGCATGGCTACCACTTCAACGATGCACATGGTCACAGCAGAGGTCTGGCTAGATTCTGACATATTTTGGCAGGAAAGCTAAAGAATTTCCTGTTGGATTGGATGCGGAGTGCAAGAGAAAGAGTCAAGTGTGGTTTCAGGATTTTTTGGCCTGAGCAACTTGAAGCATGGAGCCACCACAGCAGAGAGGAAGAAAACTGTGGGCAGAGCAGGTCTAGAGGGAAGATCAATTAAATTTGAGATGTTTATTAGACATCTAAGAGGAGATGTCAAGTAGTACTCTGAGTAGGAATAAAAAGACTAAAAGGAAAGACATCATTGGTATATAATGTTGAAAGCAATTCAAGAGTTCTTTGAAAATACTTCTTGGGACGTTAGCTTTGCAACAGGCCTAGAAAACAACTGGTCAAAATTAGAACATGGAAATCAGTGGAAATCTCCAAGAATGGCTTCTAGAAAAATAATGAAATGGATTACAAGAAATATACAATGTAATTACAGAGCAAAGGTATAATGAAGTAGAAATATATTTTTTGTCTTGAGTATATACAAGGCAACTAAAAACAGGAAGAAAAATATTTGAGATAGTCTGATGGAATACATATGAAAAATCGGAAGTAAGACATGATTTTCAAAACTTGGTAAATTAAGAAATAAGAATTTACTTGTTTTGTTTTTGTTTTTGTTTTTGTTTTGTAGCACAGGGGGCATGTCACTGAAACCATCAAGAAAGCATAGACATTGTTTTCTATTGGAAATATGTATGTGGTTATTGGTTTTTCAATATTTAGAATCAACTTATAGACAATGGTCTGAAGAAAAAATCTCTGAGATGTTCTGATCTAAATCTTCTCAGATTTGGAAACTTAACTCTAATACCACTAGGGGTTATTTTTATACATGGTATCCTTAGTAAGGATCTACAGTGACTTGTTTTAAGTAATTAAGTTTCTTTTTTTCCTTGAAAAGGTCAGTATTAGTTGACATTATTGTTGACTATTATTTCTTCCCTAGTATTATTATTAAATAATAATTTTTTAAAAAGAAATTCAACCAGTTAAATTTATATCAGAATTTTACTGGACATCTGAGCTCTTCTACTGTGAGAATCAAAACTTCTTCTTTTAAAAATATGTCAAAAGCACACATTTCATGGGCAAACTTCAGATAGCATGAAAGCATAAAGCTTCAAGCCCAACAGAAACCTTGGAGGAGATCTTATTCAAAGCCTCGGACTAGATGGCCTCCCAATGCTTTCATCTACCCTTGATCATCCAAGAGCATTCATTAAGCCCCTGTATGACAAAGGTGTTCTGCTAGACATTAAAATGGTGCTCATCCATCTTTTAAAGACATAACCCCAGTCTTTAGGAATGAGCTCTTCAAAACAGTGGGATGTTTTTTTTTTTTCTCAAACATTAAGCAAGAAGTAAAACAAAGGTGAAAAATAAAGTAGTAGTTAACAAAAAAGACATAATATTCATTTGCTTTGTAGCATGGCATGAAGAACAATCTTAACTATTGCTGACCTTGAATCCACTAAAGATATCCCTTTCATATTTGAACTGCAAACTTTATTGGATATCTCATGCATTTATCTGAAAATGGAAAAACCTAGACTTTGCCATGACAACCAACATTAAACAAATAAAGATATCCTGATAAATATGCTGTCCCCAAGCTCACAACCATTTGGAATGGAATACCTCTTAAGGTTTAAGCTGTCCTCGGGGTGCAAGATAGAAAAGGAGATCACTCCCCACTTCGATGGAAGACCCTTGCTTGGGGACCCTAAAGACCCTTAGCCCACTGCCACGTTCACAATCTTCCCCTTTCCCACTAATCCCACAATTACAGAGTCCACCACACGCTTGAAATGGACTACTTATTCCCCAAATACTTTTCACTTTCTCTGAAGACAACTGCGTTTGTCCTATTCCATCATTTACTAGCTCTTGGATCTTGCACAAATCATCTGATCTTGAGCCCTAATTTTCTCAAAACGAATTTCTCATAACTAGTTCTCAGGTTTCTTTGAAGAATAAGGAAGATCGTACATATAAATCTGCAAACGTATTGTGTAGTGTCTGGTACATAGTAGGCATTCAGTAAATAGTAGGCATTCACTTTGCAGTTATGTATTTATTATATTTTTGACATTTTAATAGTCATCCTGAAATAAAAAATATACAAAAGAGGCCTTGGAGGGAAAGGAAACTGTTCCTGTTTCCAAACGTTAATTAAGTGCTAATGATATATCAAACATTTTTTAATAATAATAAATTTATTTTTTATTGGTGTTCAATTTGCCAACATACAGAATAACACCCAGTGCTCATCCTGTCAAGTGCCCCCCTCAGTGCCCATCACCCATTCACCCCCACCCCCTGCCCTCCTCCCCCCTCCACCACCCCTAGTTCATTTCCCAGAGTTAGGAGTCTTTATGTTCTGTCTCCCTTTCTGATATTTTCCACACATTTCTTCTCCCTTCCCTTATATTCCCTTTCACTATTATTTATATTCCCCAAATGAATGAGAACATACAATGTTTGTCCTTCTCTGATTGACTTACTTCACTCAGCATAATACCCTCCAGTTCCATCCACATTGAAGCAAATGGTGGGTATTTGTCGTTTCTAATGGCTGAGGAATATTCCATTGTATACATAAACCACATCTTCTTTATCCATTCATCTTTCAATGGACACTGAGGCTCCTTCCACAGTTTGGCTATTGTGGACATTGCTGCTAGAAACATCGGGGTGCAGGTGTCCCGGCGTTTCATTGCATCTGCATCTTTGGGGTAAATCCCCAACAGTGCAATTGCTGGGTCGTAGGGCAGGTCTATTTTTCACTCTTTGAGGAACCTCCACACAGTTTTCCAGAGTCGCTGCACCAGTTCACATTCCCACCAGCAGTGTAAGAAGGTTCCCTTTTCTCCGCATCCTCTCCAACATTTGTGGTTTCCTGCCTTGTTAATTTTCCCCATTCTCCCTGGTGTGAGGTGGGATCTCATTGTGGTTTTGATTTATATTTCCCTGATGGCAAGTGATGCAGAGCATTTTCTCATGTGCTTGTTGGCCATGTCCATGTCTTCCTCTGTGAGATTTCTCTTCATGTCTTTTGCCCATTTCATGATTGGATTGTTTGTTTCTTTGCTGTTGAGTTTAATAAGTTCTTTATAGATCTTGGAAACTAGCCCTTTATCTGATATGTCATTTGCAAATATCTTCTCCCATTCTGTAGGTTGTCTTTTAGTTTTGTTGACTGTATCCTTTGCTGTGCAAAAGCTTCTTATCTTGATGAAGTCCCAATAGTTCATTTTTGCTTTTGTTTCTTTTGCATTCGTGGATGAATCTTGCAAGAAGTTACTGTGGCTGAGTTCAAAAAGGGTGTTGCCTGTGTTCTCCTCTAGCAAACATTTTAAATGGTGGATAACTTTCAAGACTTAGAGCAGACTGACTCTTCTTAGAGCAATAACAATCTGCTTTAATTTCTGAACAGAAAAGAGGGCTCATGGCCTCATGTTTGAAAGGGTGTCGTATACAATGAATAGGAGAAAGCCAATGCAAGGAGACTTAATTTTGAAAATAAGGCTTGTACTTGGTCTTTTTTTTTTAAAGATCTTATTTATTTATTCATGAGAGACACACAGAGAGGCAGAGACACAGGCAGAGGGAGAAGCAGGCTCCATGCAGGGAGTGGGACTCGACGTGGGACTCGATCCCAGGACCCCGGGATCATGCTCTGAGCCAAAAGCAGATGCTCAACTGCTGAGCCACCCAGGTGTCCCATACTTGGTCTTCTTATTATATACAGCAAATTGAATATTGCTTGCCTTTGCTCCCAAAGGACATTTGTATGTTCCCTGACAGTCTAGGAACCACAGAGTACCACAGAGCCCACATGTCCACGTTCTGAACCGAAGACGTTCTGTGTTCTGCGCACCTCTCCCATGAACAGAAGAGAAGCCAAAGCATAAGATGAAGTTCATGCCACAAACATGTGTCAGGTGGCTACTCTGTATCAGATCCAGTGCCTGTTGGGATCTGAACTTAACGAAATCACCAAGACCTTTGAATTTTCTGACATATTATCTTCTTATTTTCGTGACAGCAAAAAATTTAATTTCTTTCCACCTAAGAACTAAAGGTTGTGAATTAAAATATCGCAATAGATCATCCCATTTACTGTCCTGGGATTGGGGGATTCAGGAAAAAAATGGTTTTCTGGGTCCCTGGGGGTGTTCCAGAAATATTTTTGTTTCAATCTCTATTATAAAAAATTATCAGTGGTTTGTTAATCTGTATTGTACGGTCTTGCATACGTAGAAGAAGAACAAAGAGGAAGAGAAGGAAGAGGAAGAAGAAATGCAAGAACATCTTTGATGATTGAGGGGCTTGCAGTACCCCAGGTGTCTCTCAATGCTCTGTCTGCAGATAGAATATGAATCCTGTTAGATTCAATTTCTGGTGGCTTCAGGATTTGGTAGAGAATTAGAGTGTGTTTTTAAATTAATTCTGTTTTTCTTTTCTGTCATTTTCCTCTTTTTATTAAGTTCAATATTGGGGAAAATACTCTAGTAAGTTCTGAATTCAAGATTTTCATATTTTTAATAAGCTGTGGTATAGCATTTATTTGATCCCTAAAAAATAATAGCACAAGTACCATTAAGCTCTGGAATCTTTCTCTAACTATGTCCACCTATAAAAAATGACCACCCTATAAATTAGCATTTCTCAGAGCATGGTCCTCAAACACCAGCTCTAAGATGCTGCAAGAAATAAAGATGCCACAGCAAAATAAACACATGTTAGTCTCCTCCTAGCAATGGAGGAGTACACTGGGCTAGCAAGAAGCCCAGCAGAGAAGAAGCCTAGTTGTGCTACACAAGCCAGTGCATCCCAAACTAATGTGAAGCAGTACACGCTTTTAGCAGAGCATCTATTAATATTCTCTGAACTGCCATTGTAAACAGACTGGGGAAGTAGGCTGTAGCCACACGGGAATGTGTTGTTGTCTCGAATGCAGAACTCAACAAAATTAAAAGAAAGCAAGAAAAATGAAGCAACATCCCTCAAAGTCAACTGGATAAAGGAGTGGGTTTTGAAACAAACACTGCTTTGGGTTTGTTTATGCTTTTTTATTTATCAGTTTTCCCCCTTCCCAGAACTATTCCCTGTAGGAAACAGTAGGCTTTCAGAGAGCAAGGACTGAAAAAAAAAAATCTTAGGCATATGAATTAGCACAGATAAGACATCCAAAATCCAATAGAAACAACTTAAAAATTAATAAAAATCAAAAGTATAAGCCACAGCACCCATGACTGTACTATTTACAAATGCTGGGTGTATGGTAAGACTGGGAGGTAACAACAAATGTGCATGCTGACTGCTGCAGGAAGGTTGTACCACTTAGCTTCTTGTCCAAGACTAAAGGAATCAAAGACGGGGAAGAAAGTCATTGTATATGCTCTTTGTCTCGTCATAACCGAGGCCAAGTGAATTTTGACTCCCCATATAACCAGAGAATAAATTGTCTAAACACAGTTTCTAAGTGCCCATAATCAATGTAGCAATTTGGATCATTCTGGCATTTTCCAGCCAGTGCCCCACTAGCCCCTCCAGCTGTGTAAGCAGCTCATCGTGTTCCCCCTCAAGCCCTCTTCTAACAGCCCACTCTCTGGCTTGCAGTCTAAGACAGTATTCATTGAATCAGGCTCCTGGGATTTAATCTGTGACTTGAAAATTCAAAGTCTACTTGTGAAATGCAAATGTAAGTTTATTTCGAATACCCATAATACTCTTATTCGAATACTACCATATTCTACGACCTACCATAAGAGCTTTAGACAGGTTTTTCTCATTTAATCTTCACAGCAAGCCCTTGAGAGAATAATTATCCCCACTGTAGAGATAAGAAACCCAAGGCAATGAGAGTTTAGGTAAATTTCCCAAGGTGGCACAGCTATCAAGGGATGGAGATGATCTTTCCATCTAGACAGGCGGACTCTAGATCCCGTCCTCTCACTCCTCATACCTTACTGCTTCTCATTAGTAAAATAAAAGCTTCAGTTCTGATTGGCTATCAGTGGAAGTAAAAACAAAAGTAGAATTCATAGAAGTATGATTTTTCTTGCTTGTGTGGTGGTTGAGCTTGGGCTCTGGAGCCTGACGGCCTCAGTTCAGAGCCCACTCTGCATCTAACCAGCTGTGTGCCTGTGAGCAAGTATCTCACCCCAGAGTTCCCATCTGTTACATACGGACGACAGCTAGCATTTATTGAGCATTTACTCTATGCCATGCATTCCAAACACATTGCATACATTAATATACTTAATTCTGAAAAGTAGGTAGTTATTATCTTTAATGATAATAGAAGTTCTAAGTAAGAGTCGGATTAAATGGTTTAATGCTGGTAAAGAACTTGGAACAATGCCTGACAAAGCGTATTGGTAAATGCTAGTTATCAGACGTATGATACACATATGCTTAGACATCGTAACACATCAGTATGATCTTAATCATCATCCAAATGGCATCAAAGAGATGCTGCTACAAATCTGGGGCATACTGTTTTTAAAAGGGGGGGGTAATCTAGGTTTCTAACAATGCTTTAATGCAATGTCAATGTATAAAATATTAACAATAATAAGTGACTAAGGAGGCAGCTCCGTGATAGTGGTTTAAAAGTAGCATCTCTGCACACAGGCTGCCCAGATCAGAAAATGAGCTTTACTATTTAATAGTTGTGTGACCTTGGGCAAGTGGCTTACCCTGTCTGTGCCTTAGTTTTCTCACCTGTAAAATAAAGATAATGATAATGCTTTCCTTCTAGGATTGTGATATTTAAGTGAGATAATCTATGTAATATACTCAGTATATCTTGTAATTTTGTTTCCTTCCCAGAAGTGCAGCCCCAAGAAAAACAAAACAACGGAGCACATGTGATGTAGGGATAGCATATGATTGAAAAGAAAACCAGCGCTCCACACAAAGACCCAAGAACTCTTATTTCCTAAAGTTTGTTATAAGGACACCTAGGGTGTTTGAGTCCTCTTGCGATCATCTCACCATGGGCAACCTTACATGGAAACTTTCCTGTCATTCCTGACCCTCATGGTGCAATATGGGCACCCAAACAGCACTCTAAGGAAGACTGAATGTACTGATGCTAACTTGTTTTCCTTGAACAGGAGAATGACTGTTTATAGCTTCACGACCTAACTGCCTTTTCATTTTTCTGTGCTGGAAAAGGAATTACACCTCAAAGCATATCTTCATTCTGGAGTTTTATTACTAAATCTGGTGTATCCTGACTATAAAAATGTATGAGCCAGGAATGTACAGCAAGGATACATGAAAGTGCCCGCTTGTACTATTAACACTGGGAAGTCAAGCCTCGCGCTCCTAGAACCAACTGTGCTCAGGAAAAACGTCTGAAATGATTGTCCTTTCCCAAAGTCAACTTCCTTCTCCAGCCTCTCCAGCCTCCCCAGCCTCCCCAGCCTCCCCAGCCTCCCTTGCCTCCCCAGCCTAGATTCTGGATTAGAGGAGGAGTGTCGATTCAGATGGAAACGCTTACGTGCACTCAGTGGCCTTGAGAATTACCATGATTAATCTTAAACTGACATGGGCAACATGGAGGTTGATGGTCAGAATTTGAAGTTATAAGCACAAATAAAGCCCATTGGTGCAAAGCGGAACCACATATAATAAGCTGCTAAAAATCAGGATTATTGTTCAAACCAGCACTCTGATCCCAAGGGAAATCCAGAATCACAAGGATTTTCTGGTCTCTTCTAAGAATGCCCCATTTCCAAACACTCAGTTTGGGATTTGCATTTTCCAAAAGGGAGCATTTGAGATGTAAGTTGATCCATTTTTCTTTTTAAGATGGGTAATGTCTGGCCCATTTGGGAACTAGATATGTTCTAACAAAAGGTTTAAGTAGATTTTTTTTTCTTATGCATGCATGTATCTATCTATTTATTATGTTAACACTCCTCCTTACTCAACAAAGCTTATGAGATAACTAATAAAAAAACAAATTCTAAAAACCAGGGCCAAGAAAAATAAGACCCAAACTGAAGTATCACAGGTGAATATAATCGGTCACAGATGCAATTTTTAGCCTCCTGATGGTCAAAGCAAATAAAGGAAAGGTCTCTAAGAATGAAGTTAAAGGGACTGAAGATATGCAGCCACATTTAAATGATTACGTCAAAATTTACAGGTTGAACTATTTCAATGAATGTATGTGTACTAAAGTCTCACACAGGTGCATGCTAGGAAAATGTTTCCTTCCACGTGTCTCTTTGAGATCAATATTCTGAAGCCTTTTCCCAAAGAAAGACCTCTAGACTCTAGAAGGAGAGTCTCTACAAACAGTTGAATTTCAGTTTTTAAAATATGATCAATGTTCCTATTTTAATCCAAGGAAATGGATTATCACCAAGTAATGGCCTTTATATTGCCAATAATGCATTCTTGTTTTGCTAAAAATAAAACAAAAGCTGAACAAAACAAAAATCTTCCCAGTTTTGAAATGTGGACTCACTAAGAATTGAGAAAGAGATTGGTTCTCCTCCACTGGTCCAATGTA
The DNA here is from genome assembly GCF_018345385.1 of Vulpes lagopus. NCBI lineage: Eukaryota > Metazoa > Chordata > Mammalia > Carnivora > Canidae > Vulpes > Vulpes lagopus. Next base: position 9,209,549 of record NC_054834.1, read on the forward strand.
CTATGCATGGCAAAAGATCAGTAAATGTGCTGGATCAAATTAGCCCTAATTTCCCAAGTATTGGGTATATAATCATAAGCCACGGTTATTATTCTTATATTTTTTACTAAGGATCTTAAGTGCCATTTTAGAAGGATTCATATATAAATAAAATAAAGTTTATAAAAGAGTAAAATCACAATAGTACGTATTATTATAAGAAAGAAGGGAAAGAATTTAACATGCAGTGAGAAACTACCCCATATATATCACCCTGGTCTCTGGTACTTACATATATTATCTAATTTGATCTCCACAATAATCCTATTAAGTAGACACTACCATTATCACTGTTTTACAAATGAAGATATCAAGGCTCAAAGAGATTCAAGAATTCACTCAAGATCACAGAGCCAGCAAGAATACTTTCCCCATATATGTGTGGTTGGGAAGCCCATATTATTCCTAACATACATCAGAACAACCCTCTCATAGGAGGACACATGATAGTAGGCCCATTTGCTAAGTGTGGAAACTGAAAAATCAAAAAGTCAAACTTTCTTTCTAGTGTATGTGAGAGCCAGAACTAGAACTTGGAAATCTACTACCTCACAGTTGGTATCATCTAAAGAGAAGAATTTGGAATAGCGAATCCATTGAGAGAAAGTCTGCAACATTCTGAAGACAGAGCTTAAGTTAATAAATAAAAATAATGGATTTTCTTTTCTTTTTCCTCTTTTTTTTTTTTTTTTACCCATTTTGGCTCCTTGGTAAGTAGACTTTGTAAGTTTATTTGTGAATTCGACTATTGTACTAGAAGTACAAAGGGATATAATTGAGATAAACTAAAAACATAATAAATGAACTAAAAATATACCATTTTCACAAGGGAAACCACAATTTTCTAGGCTATGTTCCCTAGAGCTAGAGAATATACTTCTAATGAGCTTTGAGTAATCACATAAATTGAAAACCTAACCTTGTAATGCCTGATAGTGATCTAAACTACTTAGCTATGTTTTGTATTATACCACAAAACAGTGGTTTGTTCACGAAATGTAACAAAATATCTTGTGTTACTCATACTTTGGCCTTAGGCTTACATGTGTTGAAACCATAATCCCCAACGTATTTCAGAGTATGTTTGGACAACCAAAGTTACTCTATGAAAATGACCCAAAAGGAAAACCCTATTCCATTAAAAACACAAATTGCTAAGAGTTAAATGTTTAAGTATTGCCTAGAGTGTATAAAGAAGATTTAAAATCTAGTGCTCATTTTTCCCACTTAAAAAAAAAATGAAAAAGGAACTTTCAGGAACCATACAGGAAAGTTGTAAATTAGCTATATCCTGATCTACTTCATATCTGTTGCATTATGTAATGCAGAAGAAATGAGATATTGCAGCCCAACAAAGGGCTGTTTGATACAAGAGCTTCAGACACAGAGAGACAGAGGCTACCCTGGTTGGTTAATATAGACTTGTCAGCAATGTCAAGGTGATGTCAGGGGTTTCCAATAGACATCACAGTTTGGAGATACTCAAGCCCAAATACCTGAAGCCCATCTTGGGAATGTTTAGCGACATTATCTAGGCTGAAAACCATGGTAGTTAAGAATGTCAGCAGTGGAATCAGATAGAAACTACGTTTAAATACCAATTCTGTAATTCACTGGGTCTATGATTCTAGGAAAGTCCCTTCACCTTCTTCCTTCACAGGGCTGAGAGGCTTAAATGAGATGGTATATGTAAAATACTTAGCAAATCTCTTGGTACCTGGTAAGCCTTCACAAGTATTAATTACTTTTATTATTGTTATTTACCATTGTTATTTTATGAATAATCACTAGTGCCATTAGTAACTAATATGGTACCCCTAAATATTAAGGGATCAATAAATGTTTAGTAACTAAATTGAGCTTTGGGGCTAATGGCTGGAAATATTACATTGGTCCACTTATTTATTTAAAAAACCCTCTAAGAACTGCTATTAAAACTCTGGGAAGGATTGGGTTGTTTATCAAATAAGACTGGGAAATCTAAGTTAAACAAAATCAGTATGTTCTTTCCTGCAGAACTTCTCAGAGCCTTTAATGAGACAAGGTGAATAATGAATCTCCTAAAAAGACACAGTCCGCAGTGCTTCTTAAATCTACTGTGCAGTTTCCTCATCTATAAAACATAAAATTTTACAACATGATCTCTAAATTCCTTCCCTCCTTGTTAAGAGATTAGAATTCTAGGCATTTTCCAGAACTAGTTATACATATGAATAGAGATTAAAATGAACGTTGATCTCCACCCCCTTGAGATCAAAACAAATTAGATCTTTTTCCATTTTCCCACTGCAAAGCCCACCTGAAAAGAACTGAATCTTTGATGCTTTATCACGTATATAACTTAATCCTGCCTTTAACTTGCACAGATCAAGTTCATCAAGATTTAAGTCATTTCTGATTGAATATGACTTTTTGAGAACATGCATTAGATGTGAAAGCTAACAGGTTCCATGAGGACTCGATCATACAGGAGCCCAATTTTTTTAAAAAAAACTTCACTTTTTCAATAGGTTTCTCATTAAGACAAAAATGTTACCCAAATCCATATGCTCGACAACATTTAATATTTAAAAAGCAGGTAATGAAATTGTTACCTAACTCAATTAAGCAAAAGAGGAAGGAGTGTGAGACCTTGCATTTTTGCCTCTCTCCTTCTGTCCACACGGACTTCCTGGGCTCTCTCACTGATCCCTCAGGCCCCAGCTGGCAGATCCCAGTCTCCTTGTAAACTGTCCATTTCCCCTCTCTGAGCTCATGACCTATATTTCCATCTACTTAGGGTACATCCTTACGTGCAGTCACCGTGAATTCAACATGCCCCAGGTTGAATGCCACACTCCTGCTACACCAAATCTTCTTCTGCTCAGCCTGGTATCACTATCATCCACCAGCCAAACTGCCTTCATTCCTCCATCTTCCTCATCCTCCACATCCAGGTCCACCTCCTAAGCAGTTGTCCAGTTAGTGCCTTTCCCAGGATCCCCATTCTTATTTGTTTTTCCTTTTCTATTTCAACAGTTTCTTAAATAGTGTAGATACTTTGACATTCCTCCACTCTCTATCCATCCTCTACCTTCCTGAGAGATTTCCACAGTGAAGAGCCGTCATTCCCCCTCCTGGCTATAATCTTTCCCTGAGTCCCTTCGCCGGCTGTACAATCCAATCTGCTCAAGAGGCTGGACCCCTTTCTCTCTTCATACCTTTTAATGTTGCAAGTCTAAAAGCCCCCTTGGAGACTGAGCATCTCGAGATTCTTAGATGTCTCTTCTCTCCTCACTCTCCTAGGGCTTGACACCACCCTGCACAGTGCCTGGTATATAATAAGTCCCCATTAATGTTTGTTAAATGACTAAAAAAAAACAATGCACGACACTCAAATAAAATGTTAAGCCCTGATACCGGAATAATAATGTTTAGAAAGAGCTAAGTTAAACATAAGGGAAAGTATTCACATATGCCAAAATCTTCCACTCTCCCCCAAATATGCCACGTTAAGTAGAAAACGTGAGTAAGCAACTGATTCTTCCTCTGACTCTATTCACTCTGAGCACAAAGATGTACTTTGATGTGCTGTGCCATTGAACTCTGTGCCATTGCAACATGATTAAAGACACATTCAGCACAGGGAGGAAATGGGGGAGTATGAGGTTGACCGGGGTAGAACATGAAATGAGTTTTTGTTTGTTTGCTCAGATTAGACTTAAAATCACCCTCAAAAACTCAAGTCTCTGTTTTCATGACCATCATTTTAGACCAGCAGAGCATCACCCCCAGAAGAAAATCTGCCCCTGTGTTGGCCTAAGCATGACATTCCCCAGGCCAGGTGTTGCGCGGCGGCCGCATGCGTTGCTCTGCCCAGCAGAGGGCGCGCAGCCCCCAATACCTTGCCAGGCCAGGCCACAAAACCGGTGGAGCCAGGGTGAAGTTGTTCAATAAACCAAAGCCTCCAAATCCGGGTCAGCACACCGACCTCCTGTCCTTGCCTGCTCCCTGGCGCTCTGCTCTGTTCCTCCCACCCTCAGTGAGGTGTCTGTGAACTTCCAGATCTCAGGCACACCAGTTCTGGAGCAAATGGGGAGAGCGCAGAGGGGAGGCTGTTCACTCAGGAGTGTGATGATTTCTTGGAAGAGAAAACCTTAACTCGCTCCGACTTAGCAGGACAGCTACAGAAAAGCATCCGTGCAGGGTATAACCCATATCCTACTTCCCGATGCCTTCATGCTAAAGAGTGAGAAAAGGGAATGTAGAGGGAGAGGTTTTCCACCTGCCCCTACCCTCTACCCCCTACCTGAAGAAGATTATTTTCTGCTCTTAATGATTTAGTTTCAGATAGGCATGTTGAGGTATCAGAAGTGTGACATTAAGGTCACCAGGCTACTAAAAGGCTGAGTGGGGGGAAAACTCCTTCCTCTGAGTAGATATTTACATTTGATGAGGGTTAACTATTAGAAGAGGAGAAAGAGTATCACATACTCCACATTCTAGAGACAGATGCTTCTGTTGTTACGAGTAAGGGCCAACGATCTAGAAAGGCAAAATAAAAAATAAGTTGAATAGATTCATGTGGTTCTCAAAGAAACCCACAGTGATTCATTTGAGAACAAAGGAACATCACAGTCCTTATGGGGAGACTGTTCTGTTAACCCCAAAACCTGCTCAGAGGGAGTAAATAGCAAGGGCCTCTTGTTAATATGCAGAAAGACTGTGTGGGAAAATTGTCTTTTCCCTTCAAAATACACCTCAGGCAAACAGGAGAGGTCCATAGAGAATTTTACCCCTGCACTGGGCTCGGGGAAACAGAATGGGGAATGGCTGTTGGAAGCCCACAGGTGCTCCTGCCTGGGGACAGAGTGGGGAGCAGGGAGTAGGGAGAGTCAAGCTTGATGTAGCCCGTGGCCAGTCCTACTGTGCAGTATGATCTTATCCCCACACCAGAAGAAACCACTGGGGAGTTTTAAACAGGGAGTGATGTGATCGGATTTGCATGTTGGGAAGATCACTGTAGAAATGGAAGACAGTGTGGCAGGTTTATGTACATCAAATACAAAATGTTAAATTTCATATTTATTAATTCTGATAAGGCCTTGAAAGATCATAGATTTATTTTTGAAAACCGAAATGTAGCAAGTAAGAATGGCAAGTTTCTTCCATTTCCAGTCTGCTTGCCTTAGCCTGGACCCCGGGCCCCTCTGCCTTGTACAACCCTAGGGGCCAAACTGCAGAGCACAAGGTCTAGAGCCAGCTGAACTCAGGATAAAATCTCAAGTGATCTAACTTTCAACACTACTTTCCAAATAGAAAAGTACTATTTATTATACAGGAACTTAATTTAATTTCACAAATACTTATGGAGCTGCTATTAGGCTAAACCACTGCACTAGACTCTGCTGAGAACTCTGAGATTAATCAAATGCAATCTCTGTCTTCTAGAAACTCACAGACTTCTTCAAATCAAATAGAGAGGAAAGCACTCTTTTATGGGTTATCTTTAAGGTAAATAAACATACCGACGAAAGCACTTTTTGTTGTCACTGTGCATTTGTGTTGTTTGTATGAACACATAGTTTGAATATCAAAAAAATCAAACTTAAATCAATATTTTTCCTATATTCTTAAATTATATTTCTCCTAAAAGCAGAAGCTGGATATCCTAAAAAAGCAAAACAAAACAAAAAAACAAACAAACAAACAAAAACCACGAGCATGAAACTAGAAAATAACTGTAAGTGAAAAACATACCTAATTCCTCTTAAAATTTACATTCTCAAGAAGCTCAGATGAGTGTCTTTTGTTCCCTCACACCTATTTATGCTTAAAATAGCAATGCCAGCCCAGTGATTTCAAAATCCTGTTGTTACTACAGGTCTGAGAAGCAGCCATGCAGGGCATTAGGGAGATTCCTGTCACTTTTAGGAAGCAAGTGGGCAAATCCTAAGGGCATCAGTTCTGTCAAAAAGATGATGGGGCCAATCTAAATAATGGCTAGGATGGCATTGCTAAACCCCGGAAGGGGGACAGAGTGTACCTGGAAATGACTGAAGTAGATGACAAAAAGAACTGAAGATGTCAGAAGGTAAGGAAATGGTTCTAGTATATTCTCATGAGGCCAAGAGGACTTCCTACTGCCTCAGTAACTCACATTTTTGAGTTTGTTTGTTTGTCCGCATGCCTAGAGTAAATATAGCCATAGCTTGAGAGTAGACCTACATCCTCACCCTATATTATATCAGACAGGATTAGGAAACAAAGGAAATCTATTTCAGTCAGCAAAGTGGAGTTGGGAATATTTAGTAGGAACCACGTCTGAAATCCTAAGTATTGTTACATGAAGAGGCCTTCAAAATAATGACATCAATTAACATTTTCGTTTCCGTGCAAAATTAAAATCGTATGTCTACAAAAGGCCAAAGGAACTATTTCTAATTAGATATGCTAGATGCTTTAAAATGAAAACTTCCAGGCAGAGGGCAATTCTGGATTTTCAAATGCACATTGAATTTGGCGACTGGAATGTGTAGATCTGATTTTGTGTGATATTTTCTAGGCTTGGACTTTGTGTAGCAGAGCTGCTATCCTCCAACACTGGAAGGGTGAAGAGTGAGATACTGCAATAGTCCACATCATGGAATTTTGTGTTAATGAACCACAACATGAAGCCAGGGTATTGTGTGGTTCACATAATTATTTCCGTAACACACTTGAGACCTTCTGAAAATGCTTCTAAGCAGAATTATTTTATCACTCAGAAATCCATTACACTAGCAGTGCATGGATTTGTGGCAAAGACACACATGCTGGGCTGGTCACGGTTCACAGGGGAGCCTGGTGTCTGCAGGCCCACGATCTCTCCCTTTGGTTCCTGGTCAGATGGGTTAGGAGCTTCAGGTCCACACAACAAGACATAAGATAAACTTGAATAACAAGGAATATTTAGAGTGTACATCCAGATGCCAAACACTACATGTTTCTGACTTGTGCCATTAGTACCCTGGAAGCTATTTGTTTCCTTTTGTATCATCCAGGCTGGTGTGTTTGTTTTCTTGCTACCATGAGCAGTTCTGTATTTTGTGTAAACATGTGACCTAAAAAACACAGTCCTGTTCTCCTCATTCTTTCTGGAATTGGCACCAGAGTCATAGAATCCCATGTATTTTGCTATTAGAATGACAGAGGTACATGTCATGTTTCCACCAGAAAAATATTGGAACAGAGTACAGAACACAGGTACCAAAAAGTGCACGGGAATACCATACATATCAAAGTAAAGATGGTTACAAAACAAAACAAAGCTGTCTTTAATTAGAAAGTCCTGGGCACCATGCTCACCCCATGGAATACCTACTTCCTTTACACACAATGAATGCCCATTCAACTGAATCTAATCCATAAATTAGGAAAAAAAAATCTCTGCCTTGACTCTAGAAATTCTGAATTCGTATGCCCTGTTGACCAAGAAAAGAAAGGTGGTTTACTTTGACTTTAACAAATTCCACTTTTCCCACAAAGTATTTGAGGTTTGATTTTTTTTTTTTTTAAGTAGGCTCCATGCCAGGCATAGAGCCCAACACAGGGCATGGAGCCCAATGCGGGCTCCAACTCACAACCTGGAGATCAAGACCTGAGCTGAAATGAAGAGTTGGCCGCTTAACGGACTGAGCCACCCGGGTGCCCCCCGGGTGTCCCAAGGCTTGATTTTTTGAATCACGTGGGAAGTCAAGTACGAAGTCTCCTGTGTCTCCTCCCAGAGCAAAGGGAATGGGGATTATGACTTCATTCCCTAAACTTCTGTGAAAGCCCTGGAGAGTCAGCTGATGCATGGAGGTTCCCTCATAAAGCTTGTGATATTTGCAAAATTAATATCTTGGATGATATCCTGCAAATGATAACCCATTCATCTAGCAACAAAGACATGTTGGATTCCGGGGGAGGGATTTTTTTCAGTATATCCTTTTCAGTTTGGTTAAAGATGACTTGCATGAAGTAGCGTTTAGATGTGCAGGGATCACATTTATACACACCTGATGAATGGGTAGATAAGAACTCTGGCTTTTATGCTTCTATTTTTGGATTTCCTTTTTTTTTTTTTTTTTTTTTTGCTTTTATTTGTTTGGAGGACAGGTTCCTGAAGATGAATAATAAAATGGTTTTGTATACACATCCAGGAAGAGATTGTGACAGTACCTGGTGTAGCTTCCCTACAACGATATATGCAGGGACCCCAACACCATATGGGCACCTTGAAGGAGTTTGAGGAGCCCAGGTGCCAGCTCTTTTTCTGCAGATGCCAGGATTCCTAGAGCAGGACCTGGTGGCCACGTAAGGTACTACCCCTAACTGTAACCCTGGGGTTTGGCCCCCAGCAAGGGCATGGGGGGCTGAAGTGGGAAAAATGAGAGTGTGACTAGAAACCAGGAATTATTCTAGTGAGTTGACATGGTATTTGAGCTGCTTATGTATTATCCACAATTGTAAGCCTAGAGAAACTTGATTTAGAAATAAAAAACCGTTGGGTTTCAAGTGTGTTTCTAGAAAGAGTAAGAGAGTCTTAAGAAAATTAGATGGGCAGTTTGGGGGAAGAGGAAAAAAAGGACTTGTAATCAATAAGGTTACTAGGATTACTCAGAATCACAGTCACACAGGAAATCTTGTAAAATGAACCCATCCTGAGGAGGGCTGAACAGCCTTCCGAGGGGCCAGCTTTGGTGCCGAAGTTAATGTAACCCCCAAAGCAAAAGCAAGTAAACCACTGCAATTTGGTGTAAAAAGCATAGCTATCATCTAACCTCCCACGCTTCATTTCCTAGACTTTAAATAAAGACATTCCGAACCCTCCAATTTATAGTCAACAACCTAATTTCCTAATTAATGAGAACGCACAAGCTACCCACAGACTTCTCAAAACACTCCCCACCCCCCGCCCCCAAGCTGTGGTCTCCTACAGCAAGGACAGTAAGGGGTGGCAAGCCCAGCTCCAGCACCAGCTTCTGAGGCTTCCCTGAAAGTATTGGTTTCAACCTCCCTTTCTTGCATCTGACCACAAAGCAGAGCTGCTTCCTGTGGCTTCTGAAATGAGCGGCAGGAACAAGAGACCACATTTTATTCAGAGGGAAGTGAAGAGGAAGGTGAGCCGCATTCAGGCTTCGCTCACAATTCCACCTCTGCAGCTGCCATCACGTTTAGAATTGTGGATGGAAAACAAATATGGTCTCAGAGATGATGGAGATGATCTCTTTGGGAATCACTATTCCTTTGTTGGTGTTTTGAAAATCCAATATGCTCCTTCTTTCCAATTCAGCTTAAAGAGAATACTCTCAATTCTAGAAGTCACGTATCACGTGCGAGAAGTTTGGAAATCGGCACGCTGTATACAAAGATACTGTGTTTGGGATGGCAGTTGTCATTCAGCAGTCAAAGTTATCATCTTCTATCACCTGCTTTTCCATCAGATTTCCCAAGTTATTTCTCACTGCCCGTGCATCCCAACAAACTCCTTTCCAGATGTATGTCTCATGAGGTCCTCGCCTGCTCCAAACACCCTGGATTCACCATTTCCTTAACAATTTCATGTCTACTCAAACAGACCTTCTCCTGTTTCCTACTAGGAAAAAAAAATTCATAAACTTTGAGACTCAGCTTAATTACCACTTCTATGAAGCCTCCTTTCAATCACCTTTCACAAGAGTTTCTGGCTCTACAATAATTACATAGTCTGATGTGTATTAGAATTTACTGTGTATGTTTCTGTCTCTGAGCAAGGATCAAGGCATTGATTTCTTCATCAATGGCCAAAATCACTGGAATCTCCCTGATGAATCATGCCTCTAACTATGATCTACTGACAGACTAGAATATCAAGTGCTCAGAGAGGGACCTGCTATGGACCCATACTTGGGAGAGAGGTATGGTTTCAGTATAGTGGGTGCTGTGGTCCACTTATCCTTTCACACTGCTACAAGTGGGCGACAGCTAAGGATGTAAGCAGGCGTTGAAACAGCTGATGTCTTGACATGTGGCACTACTTGGACCTATGGGGGTATCTGGACCAGCAAGAGTATTATCATTCTAGAGGACAAAAAAGCTACTTTGTGAGAAACTACCAGCATACCATGTGGCAGACATGAAGAAAAGGCAGTAGTGAACTGATGAGACTTTTCAGTTTTTTAATGACCTTTTTGGATAAACTAAAACACTGCATTTTTGGGGACAAATTGATGGAGAAGGCAGATTAGATAGTGTTTTGAGTGTTCCAAAGGTTAGCTGGAAAAATAAGAGAAATATTAGCCGTATCCATCAGGATAGACTAGATGATACTACAGTAACAACCCCCAAATCCCAATGGCTTAAAACAACAAAGATTCATTTTTCTCATGTGCTATATGATGACTTTGGGTCAGTAGTAGACTCTGCTCCTTTTACTCACTCAGGGACCCAGGCTGACAGAGAAGCTACCATCTCAAGCATTTACCAACTCACCATGCTAAAGGGAATGAGAGCAGTGTAGGGTCTCAGGCCCGATATTAAATGCTTTGGCTTGGTAATGACATACGCCCTCTGTTCACAACACGTTGGCCAAATCTAGTCACATAGTCCCATCTCACTGTAGGAGAGCCAAGAAGTGCAGTCCTACCATGTCGCCAGAAGGCAGAAAGCTGGAAATATTTGGTAAACAGCACTGATGACTACCACATGACCTTATTTGTACCCCAAGCTTGTAAAGTAGAGCACAGTTGTTACAATAAATTGAATTGTATTTTACTGAAATAGGTTTTCCTGTTGCTTTAGTTTAAATGAATAGAATGCATATTGTTCATAGATGCTGTGAGAGTCTCTGCATCCAGTTTGAAAGAATCTAGAAAAAACCTACTTGAACCTGAAGTGGCTCAAGTGGACAGTTATTATCTTGAAGAACTTTTGCTAAGGAAGCCTACCCAGACCTGCTCCTGTTGTTTGATAAATACATTGAAAAAAAAATAATCCAGCTACTAATAATCAGATTTTTACGAGTTAAGAATTTACTTTTAAAGGAAGCAAAGTCTTATGGAAAACAAAGATCAATTAGAATGGAAAAAAATCTATGAAATCCAACTCCCTCATCTTCCACTTTCCTACTACTTAACTTCAGAGCCTCATAAGCTTATGTATTCCAGTTTTCCTATCCAGATACAGATAAAATTTTTTTCATCCAGTTATCAGACATCCATCTAACATCCACTGGATACAGGCACTGGCTGGACTTCATTCATCTCTTCATTGGTAATACAGATGAAGAGAAAAAAAATGCATGACCCCTTGATCTCATGAATCTTTTTAACCTATTTACCACTAGTGATCAAAATGACTCGGTTCTAAATAATAGGATGTAGTAACACATTATAAACATCATATGAAAATTACTAAGACTTTCTCTGGTGTGTTAAATGCACTAGTATATAAGCCCCGAAAGGGAGGTAATAGGAAAAATAAGTGATAGGGAAGATAAGGAATATGAGAGGCAAAGGAACACTTTGACACCTTAGTACAGCAGCTGCAAGATCTTCATCCATCCCTGACCCCAGGCCCCCCAGCGTGCAATGAAACACAGGTCCATGTAAAAGATACATAAAGTCAAACCTGTCAGTGTGTGGCCCATTCATGAAAATGAAGCCTCACGTTTGCTTGCTAGCTCATAGGATCTATAAGGGTACTCCTTTGACTTCCTGGATATTCGGCTCAGAACAATTTGCCCATGTTTTAAAGACTCCAATTTCCTAAACAATGTAAGAAGATTTACACTGCAGTAGCAGCAAGCAACATTACCAAAATGTTCTCTGTATCAACGCAAAAGCAGTTCTAGAATTTTCTCCGTGCCTCTGTGGTCCTTTTAATATTGGTGGTACCAACTTGTCTTCCAAGGACTTGGTGTACTCCCAATGCCTATTGTAGTTTTATTTTTTAGCTATTTTTATTGGAAGGAGTGAGTAAACTATTAAAATACAAAGGATCCTTTTAAAGCTACAAAGAAAATGTGCAAAAAGCAATGAAAAGGATAAGAAATGATTTCTAAATTAAACCGTTTGTTTTATTATTAACAATAACAATAAAGTAAGTCACACAGCCCATAAGTCCTCCCAGATGAAACATCTGCAGGATTCGCGGGTCTGAAAAGAAACTTAGCTTATAAACATGTCAGTCATGTTCTGAATATAATGAAGATTTCACACTACATGGAAATGTGACTATTTGCCCTTCAACATGTCCAAGATTTAGTGTTATTTTAAGATGATTTTCCTTCCAATTATATGTCCTATTTAGGACACTTTTTTCCATCAACTTTAGGCGGGGGAAAGGTACCAGTAATTGCTTTTGACGAATATAAATTGTTTTAAGCAACTAAGTTTAAGATCATAAGCTACCAACTATTGGTATAAATTCTAAATCCTGGGCAGCCCAGGTGGCTCAGTGGTTTGGTGCTACCTTCAGCCCAGGGCCTGATCCTGGAGAGCTGGGATCGAGTCCCACGTCGGGCTCCTTGCAGGGAGCCTGCTTCTCCCTCTGCCTATGTCTCTGCCTCTCTCTGTGTGTCTCTCATGAATAAATAAATAAAATCTTAAAAAAAAAATTTAATCCTAACCACCTCACAGATGTGAATAGGCTATGTAAATAGGCTATGATATATATATATATATATATATTTTTTTTTTTTTTTAATTTGAGAGAGAGAGACCACAAGCAGATGCAGAGATTGTGAACTGAGCGAACTGAGCCACCCAGGCGCCCATAGGCTATGTTATATTTTAACCTTTGTTAGCAAACACTATGTCCATATTTTGGTTACCACATTTCACTTTTAACAAGTTATGACTGCCAAGTGATCCTGAGGCAGAAACTGGTGATATAGCTATAGCTAGTTCCTCACATTACATTGAAATTTCATTGTATTCTTCTTTTACATGGCCAAGAAGAAAGGAAGAAGAGACAAGGAAAGGAAAGGAAAGGAAAGGAAAGGAAAGGAAAGGAAAGGAAAGGAAAGGAAAGGAAAGGAAAGGAAAAGGAGCATATCTAGTAGGCCATGGAGATACACAACATGATGTGAGCTGCCAAAATTTCCTAAAGTTTCTCCTTTTCCATGCCTCTGTCCAAGAAGTAATATGAGGCCTGGTCCTCTGCCTCTAACATGTCAGTCTTACCAACTTCAACTTGCCAATGAACCACTCCCAACTTTCTATGAAATGCTTTTCAAGGTTCACAGGCTCAACTCCATTTGCTTCTCCACCCAAGGCATTAATGCTCATAATAATATATTATAGCAGAAATTAAAGCAGCACAATACATTTCCTGAAGCATCCACAGATGGGACGTGGTAATGGAAAGAATGCGGCCTTTAGCGTCATACAGATCCATCACTTTGCAGCACTATGACCTAGGTCAAATAACTTCACCTTTTTTAGGCGCCCATTTTCATCAGCCATAATATGGAGGAGAATAGTTTCATCACAGAATTATGGCAGATGGCATCGAGGATAAGATATTTCAAGATATTTCTTCTTTACAATATTAAGTATGTGGAGAACATTCTTTTTTCCAGTGTCTGACCAAAAAATTCCTTCTTTTTTTCATTATCCAGGCAGCAGGCTCGTCCAAGGTAGGAATGATTCAGCAATGACACAGAAAGAGGAAACTGTCAATAAACTACTCCAAAGAGAAAGGATGCATTAAAGGTGTCATCTTCACTCTAAACCCAGCCGAGTGGCCTGACAGGCTGGGATGGGCTGGGGAAGCCCAAGCAGAGGAGACTTTGGGTTTCTTGCCCTATTTCCACCAAAGCAACTGTACTTTGCCCTGTTTTATCCCAACTGTGTGTAAGGGTAGAATTAGGAAATGCACCAGTGATAGCCTAGTTACGAATTCTAGTTGGTGCCACATACCAAGCTGAACTCCTATGAAGGAGGAAGGCATCTCCTCAGAAAAGGACAGCTGTTCTCACCATGAATAAGCCTGGGAAAGTTTCAGAGTAGGCCAGGCACATCTGGGGCCAAGGTTTGGCCCTGATTCCCAGGCTGGAAGCTGAGTGGCTGTGGTGGAGGAGGATGAGCTGCCCCTGCCATGTGGGGAAGGCTGAGTGAGGTTGGCATTGGCCTAACAGTCTGGGCTGGGTCTGGACTTGGGCTGCTTTCCAGAGTCATTCCCTGGGCTATCTTCTCCCACTAGCACTCCTAGATCTCAGGTGTGTCTCATACAAAGTGATGCAGTAGGCTTTGATGGACCCACATCCACCTTTGGAGAAAAGTAATACAATGTCCTTCTTTGGAACCCAAAATGTGGAGTGGTGGTCACTGTCACTGGGAGAAGGCATCTAGCCTAGTATGCTCTCCCAAGGCAACCATCTGGTGACTTGAAGAGCCTAAGCTAGATAAACAGGAAACAAGGGGAAGGAGGTGCTGATTCTTGGGCATGCATGAGGCAGAAACAGGAAACAAAAACAAAAGCAAAAACAGATTAACACTTCTACAGCATTATATGCGCCAAGTGCTAAGTGCTTTACAATTATTTACTCCTTTAATCCTCACCAGAACTCTACTAGGTAGATATTATCCCGACTTTCCCAAGAAGGAAAGTGAGGTATAAGGAGGTTAAGTAACTCATCCCAAGTAGGGGAATTGAATTGTTAAAGAACATTTTGAGACAGGCTGATTTGCAGCCATTTGACAGGTAGAGGCTCCTGCCATAATAACTGGGTATGAAAGGCAAGCATGATTGTATTTTACAATTTTGCTAAAGGGGATGATATAGTGGGATTTTACAGACATTTTATTTGAAAAAAAATGGTTCTGAGATTTTTTTTAACTCAAGAATTTATTTAAGATTTTTTTTACTACTCTTTTAGAACATTGTTGTCAAACTTCCTTACCCATGAACCACTCGGACAGGCTAGACTCGTGGGGTGACAACTCTGCATATTTCCCTTTGCCAATGCCCATTTTCCAGTCACTATCAAAATCTACTTATGGGCCCTGCAATCATCACCTGGGGAGTACTGTTCCTACCTCTCTGATGCTGGTTGCTGGGCATGAAGGAGGGTCTGGGTTTGGAGAGGCAAACAGTTAAACCAAGAGAGACACCTGCTTGGATCTCTTGAACTCTAGGACCATGGCAGAGTTGGGGCATTCAGCTACTTCCCTGGTCTGTATTCCAAGGCCAATTCAGCCTCTACTGCCCTGACCTACTAACTATTCCAGGAGCCTCCTGCCTTCTCACCTGGCATGTCCCTCATAATCTTTGTCCTTTTCTCTTTCTGGCACTCAGTCACTTAGAGCCTGGCCCACAGCTATGCTTTTCTCACAGGCTCTGATCTAGATTGATCACCTGGCTCTTAATTGTGACCTTAATTCCAAGCAGGATATTTCATGTAGCTCCTGGGAGAGCTTTTTGATGTAAATACAAATGGAAAAATCACTGTTCATAACTGAGAAATGTGTGGAACAGACATCTCTGAACTTCAGTCACCATTTCCAAGACCTAAAGATCAGGAATAGTAATAGTAATAGTACCTCCTTGGTAATGGAAAAACAATAGTGAATGACTGCTACCTTACACAGATTCTTACTCTCTGTTTCTCTCTCTCTCCCTCTCTCTCTGTCTTTGGGACACATCAAAATATCTCCTTAAAACCACATTGAAAATGTTGCCTAACTCAAGGTAAATGCCTCACCAGGAGAACCTTGGCAGAACCCAAATACAGAATCTAAAATCAAATTGGAAAGCCCAAGCAGAATTTTCCTTCAAGTTTACTACACTTTTTCCAAATATGACACAGGGCCCCACTCCATATACATCTCTCTAGGCTAGTAACCTCACTTTTTGAGTGTACACAGGCCCTCACCTCCTTATTTCCACTAGCTCTCTGCTGCAAGCTCTGTGGTCACAAGTCCTCTGAGCTTGCAGACTTGATCAACATGAGATAATACACTCTCTCTTCCAGATCACCAGTGATTGTAGGACTTTACATATTCAAAAATGCAAATCCATCATTATTTTATCTTAATCTCTGTCTCAAGGGAATGACAGAGACAATGGGACCAGATCCCTACTTTGGGGCTATAGTTATCTGTAGCTAAACTGGTCCAACTCATGACTATGGCAATTAGCAATTCACAAAAAAAGGAAAATGACCTTAATGAAAATCAAACCCAACTTCTCAACAAGGATTTACATCGTCCTTCAACATTACCAAAGGTTTGCCTTCCAATGTAAGCTTGATACCTCCTACCACACACCTAAATAATTCTGTCCTTTCACAATTCTTCTCTATTTTGTGAAAAGAAATAACTAGAGATGGGTAGAAAAGGCCAAAGAATATATCCAAAATGCTTTAAATCTAGTAGAAGATCTAAAAAAGAAATCATGAAATCAACAAAGTTACCATTTTGTTTTCTGATTTTAAGTTTTCATTAACTGTTCTAAGAAATGTAGGTATGGAGATATCAACATTGCCCTAACACAATTAAGAGTCAACAGGTTCTCCAACCCTACTTATATCTAATAATCTCTTTTCCCCCTTTATATCTTTAAAGTGAAAGTACAGGGAGAAAAATAAAGGAAGTAAATATGAAAAGGTTGCCTAGGATCATAGTCATCAGGATACACACACATGGATATATTATGTATTTAAATAATCTACAAGATTACTAAGCAGAGTGATGAATCACTAGGACACCAATTACTTGGTTTATATCAGTTCCAAGCAATTTTATTTACATTATATCAATTATATCACTCTTTGAAATTTTACTCTAAGTAGAGGTAGATATTTAATTATATATTTATTTGTACCACAACAGAAATATCTCCTAGCTATTAAAAATATCAGATGTCAGTTTTTTCTGCAAAGGTATGCATTATACCACTCAGGATTCGAGGAAAAACAAGTACAAGGCTGAAAGATAAAATCAGAGGAAAAAAAAATAACATTCATTCGGGGCTTTGTAGCTAGCAAAGTGTTTTCATATTCACCACCTCAAATTCCACATGAGTAAATGGAATTAAAAAAACAACAACAACCATATCCTGTAATTTACACTTTCCCTAAGAAGACTATTTTAAGATTAACCAGGATTATTGAAGGATTATTATATATTATGTTAGTAAAGCCTAAACCTGAAGAAATGCTTAAAGCAGAAAACCAAGAAAAATGCTTAAACCACAGTCATTAATTAATCTTGTTTACAGTTCTTTATTAAGATTAATTACTTTTTAAGCATAAAACCCTAAGCATTAGAAATGTGATCATGGGAAAGTTATTTAACTACTCTTTATGTCTGTTATAAAACAATTTCTTCAATTATAAAACAGAGATAACCCCTTATCTGCTCATAGACAACAGACTGTACCGTATAATATTTTGACATCCCCTCTGCTTAAATATTTAATATATCTGTGGTTTTATGAACACACAACATGAATGAAGACAAAGTCATGTAAGCCTTTTAGCTAATCAATTCTGCATGACAGCTTTCTTGGAAATATAAAAAGAGGAAACCCGTATCTGCAAAAAAGACATCCATTATACTATATTGTCTCTTATAAGTGGCTTGTTGTAAAAACAAGAATTTCATTATGTACTGAGAAATTTTAAAGCAAGCTTTCAAAGGGGCTGGTGACCTCATATGGTAGTTATTCTTCACTTAAACAAAATAAAAAGAAAATGGGATAAATCATATGACATCTTACCATTCAAGTTTAATTAAAATATCTTTTCCTCTTCCACCTCCAGTCTCTTTCCCATGCCAATGGCAAATAAACACCAAGTTGAATAAACATTTACTGTGTCAATTCACATTAAATATAAATTTAACTGCTTTAGACACACACACACACACACACACACACACACATCTCTTTCAAGAGTCTTAAATTCCTACATCACTTTTCTGTTGTGTGTGTGTGTGTGTGTGTGTGTCTACACATAAATATGTATAATAAATATGAAGATATATTTAGACACAAAAAATTAGAATTATTTATTTTTCAAAATAACCAACCATATTCCCTCCTGCCTTTGTGAAAATAAACTTGGATCTAACTGTAAGTCTTTCTTTCTTTTTCAGTCAAGTTTATTTAAGTACAGTTCACATACAGTGAAATTCACCCTTTCTGGTTTGGGTGTCTATGAGTTTGACAAATAAGGGTCAGGTAACCATCACCACAATCAAAAGATACTCTATTTCATCATGCCTCCAAATTTTCTTATTTTTTCTAAAGTCAATATCGGCCCTTCACTCCTAACTCATGGCAGCCATTGGTCTGTTTCCTGTCCCTAGGATTTTGCCTTTTCTAGAATGTCATATGAAGTAATCAAACAGTATGCAGCCTTTTATATCTGGCTTCTTCCATTTAGCATAAGGTATTTGAGACTCCCCCTAGTGTTTACATTTATCTGTAATTCTGTAACTGTTTATATTGTTAAAGAGTATTCTATTGGTTGGGTATGTTGCATTATTTGTTTACTCATTTAACAGATCAAGGACATTTGGGGATTTTTCTACTTGTGAGTCTTTCTTCGCATGTCAAAGCATTAGACAGTATAGTATAGTGGGTAAGAGCATAAATTTTTAAGCTAGACAGACCTTAGTTCAAATCCAAGTTCTGTCATATATTAATATGTTCCCTTAGGCAAATTATTTGCATTTTCTGAGTCATAATACTGCTGTGAAGATTAAATTGGTGTGTGACTTGTTAATATCTTCTATTATTATTATTATTACTATTATTATCTCTAGTCAAATTCTGTTTTACTTCTAGTCTTCAAATTTATCGCAAACAACATGTTCAACCACTTCAAAGCTTCTACTATATCCCTTCACTTAAAATACATCACTCCTTCTTTCAAGATCCAAGTTCATCTTCCCTCACGAGGAAGGCCACATGTTCCAATTCATAGTCCACATAGATCTTTCCATTTTCCACACTTCTGTAGCACCCATTATCCAGTCTGGCAGCAACCACCCACATGAGGCTTTTCAATGTTAAATTAAATTACAGTTTCAAATTTCAACCCCATTCCTCAGTCACAGTAGCCACATTTCAAGTGCATAACTTGAAAATGTGGCTAGTGGCTGCCATATTGGACAATGAAGATACCACATGCCTCATTCATTTTATTTCACTTTACTTCATTGTGCTTTGAAGATACTGTGATGTTTATAAATTGAAGGTTTGTGGCAACCCTGTACTGAGCAAGATTATCCCTGCCATCTTTCCAGCAACATTTGCTCACTTGGTGTCTCTGTCTCACTTCAGTAATTCTTGCAATATTTCAAACTTTTTCATTATTATTGCACTTGTGATGGTGATCTGTGATCAGTGATCTTTGATGTAACTATTGTAATAGTTTTGCGGCACCGTGAACTGTGCCCATGTGATACAATGAGCTTAATAACAAATGTGTGTGTTCTGACTGCCTCAGCGATCCACCAATCCCCCAGTAGCCCACCCCCTTAAACTTCTCTATTTACTGAGATGCAAAAATATTAAAATTAACCCAATTAGAACCCTACAATGGCCGCTAAGTGTTCAAGTGAAAGGAAGAGTTGCATGCCCCTCACTTTAAATTAAAGGTAAAAATGATTAAGCTTAGCGAGGAAGGCATGTCAAAAGCCAATATAAGCCAAATGCTAGGTCTTTTGGAGCCAAAAAGTTAGCCAAGCTATAGATACAAAGGAAAAGTTCTTGAAGGAAATTAAAAGTGCTACTCCAGTGAACACATGAATGATGAGAAAGCAAAACAGCCTTATTGCTGATATGAAGAAAGTTTCAGCGGTCTGGATAGAAGATCAAACCAACCACAACATTCCCTTAAACCAAAGCCTAATCCAGAGTAAAGCCCTAACTCTCTCTTCAGTTCTGTGAAGCCTGAGAGAGGTGAGGAAAGCTGCAAAAGAAAGGTTTGAAGCTGGCAGAGGTTGGTTCATGAGGTTTAAGGAAAGAAGCCATCTCCAACATCAAAAGTGCAAGGTGAAGCGGTAAGTGCTGATGGAGAAGCTGCAGCAAGTTATCCAGAAGATCTAGCTGAGATACTAAGTGATGGTGGCTACATTAACCTACAGATTTTCAATGTAGACAAAACAGCCATCTACTGGAAGAGGATGCTAGGACTTCTATAGCTGGAGAGAAGTCAAGGCCTGGTTTCAAAGTTTCAAAGGATAGGCTGGCTTCTAGGGGCTAATGCAGCTGCTGGCTTTAAGTTGAAGCCAATGTTCATTCATCATTCTGAAAATCTTAGGGGCCTTAAGAATTATACTAAATCTACTCTACCTGTGCTCTATACATGGAACAACAAAGCCTGGATAGCCCCACATCTGTTTCCAACATGGTTAACTAAATATTTTAAGCCCACTGTTGAGACCTATTGCTCCAAAGAAGAAATTCCTTTCAAAATATGACTTCTCATTGACAAAGCACCTGGTCACTTAAGAGCTCTGATAAAGATGGAGAATGAAATGTCCATCCTACCCTGTAAACATCCATTCTGCAGCCTAAAGACCAAGAAGTAATTTTGACGTTCAAGTCTTATTATTTAAAAATATGTTTCATAAGGCTAGAGCTGCCATAGTGATTTCTCTGATGAATCTGGACAAAGAAATAGAAACCTTTCTGGAAAGGATTCACTGTTTTAGCTGCCATGAAGAATATTTGTGATTTGTGGGAAGAGGTTAAAATATCAACATTAACAGGAGTTTGGAAGAAGTTGATTCCAACCCTCATGGATGACTTTGAGGAGTTCAAGACTTTGGTGGAGGAAGTAAGTGCAGATGAGGTGGAAACAGCAGAGCTAGGATTAAAAGTGGAGCCTAAAGATGTGACTGCAATGTGGCAATCTCGTGATAAAACTTCAATGAATGAGGAGTTGCTTCTGATGGAAGAGCCAAGAAAATGGTTTCTTGAGATGGAATCTACTCCTGGTGAAGATGCTGTGAAGGCTGTGGAAATGAAAACAAAGGATTTAGAATATCACATAAACCTAGTTGATAAACAGCATCGGGTTGGAGAGGATGGGCTCCAGTTTTGAAAGTAGGTCTCCTGTGGGTATAATGCTACCAAACAGCATCACATGCACCAGAGAAATTGTTCTTGAAAAGAAGAGTCAATTGATGCAGCAAAAGTTCATTGTTGTCTTATTTTAAGAAATTGTCCCAGGCAGCCCAGCCTTCAGCAACCGCCACCCTGGTCAGTCAGTGGCCATCAGTATCAGGCAAGATGCTCCACCAGCAACAAGACTATGACTCCCTGAGAGCTCAGATGATCATTAGCATCTTTTAGACATAATGCTATTGCACACTTAGTAGACTACAGTGCAGTGTATGCATGACTTCTATAGGCACCAAGAAACCAAAAAATTCTTCTAACCCACTTCCCTGAGATATTTGTTTTATTGTGATGGTAAGGAATCAAACCCACAGTATTTTCAAGGTATGCCTGCAGAGAATATTTTAATCTTTACAGAAACTTCTACTGGACAATGCCAATTAATCATTTAAATTATGCAGTTGCACTTAGAACTGGGTTAAATGATCTAGTCATATTCTCAGTTTTCCTGTGCACGTCATATTCCACACAAAACTAATAATTAGCAGATATTGACTGAGCATCTATTCTGCACGAGACACTGCCATGGACACGGGCTCTGAAGGTCTGCCTTTCAGGAGTTTATTATAACAAAAACAATGAGTGATGTAGCATCTTTTAGGTGATGCCGAGCCACCTGAATGATAAGTGTTAAAGGAATTTAAAAGAAGAAATGATTACTGAGGTCTGGCTGGTAAAGAAGTGGGCCATTAAGAACTTAGGATGAAAATGAAAAAGAATATTCCAGGTATGTAAAAAGTAGGCAGAGCCCTATCTTTTACTTTTCTACATTCCTTCCAGAGCATCAAGCACAGTGCTATGTATAATAATTGGGTCATAACTAATGCACAGAGACATGGAGAAGCCAAGCAATCAGGAGCAGGAATGAATATAGTCACGTGACAGAGGGTGGCATGTGATGGCCAGTCATGTTAAAGAGCATCCAAAAAACAGATGCTCAGAGCAGAGCAAACTAAAGGCAAATTGGCCAAGGTGTGTGTAGAGCAAATCCAGAGGTAAGGGCTAAGAAGCAAAGTCAAATCAAGTTGAAAAAAAAAATGAGTAGGTTAAGAGAAAACAGGCAATCAAAGTGATACTGAGATAAACACAGGAGGAAGGTGGTGTCCAAAGATTAACATGGTGCAGCCAGAAATAATTCATCACCTATGAGACTGAAGGATGAGAGAATGGGTGCCCATACAGGAGGCCAGACTGGGGAATGCAGCCAATTTGGAAATGCTGTTCCAGCTATCTTTTCTCCCTGAGAGTTCCAGATGGGATGGTTTGTCTTCCTGTCTCAGATGCTCAAATGACATATGGAAGTCATACAAATCTTCTGGATAGGCTATGTTTACTGGCTAACGGCAAGACAGCTGAAGCCTTTATAATAATATTTTTTGAATTAACCATAAAGGTAAAAATCTGCAAAATCTATATTGAAATGTAAGGTAAAAAGTAACACCCTTAGGTTTACTTGGTTTCTACAAGGCCCTAGCTGCCCAAATGGTGTCCTTCCATTTTTTCACTGCCGTCTTGGGCTTATATTTGGCTCAAGTGACTCGCTTGAGAAACCGGTTACAGAGACATGGCTTCAGTTGCTTGTTGGGTTCCACCACATGTGTTTCACCAAAAGATCTAGAGTCACATAACAGTGTTCTTCCCAGCTTGTCTGATGCGAACTGAGTATCAACGAAAATGTAAACTTTCTAAAGTCCAAACCTTGGATGAGAATCAAATGTGTTTTTAGAGCCACACAACAATAAGGAAGCTTGCCAGCAGTAGCACAGTCCCTTCTGAGTGATCTGCCTTAAAGAGACACTGTAAGCCTTGAGACCCAATCCAGATACGACATCACCCACTCCTCCGGCACAAGGCCAAGGCTCGCTGGCTGAAACCACAATGCTCATATAATCTTCAGAGTTTCTAGAATAACCACACTTGGCCAGAGTCAGCAATGGACAGGAAGCTCATCAAGAATTCTCCACTTTCCCCATGACAACCTCTCACCACAAGATGCTACCTCCAACAGTGGGAACTGGTGCCCCTATTATTCCAATCATATCTACTTGGAGGAGCAATCTGCGACCCACTGGAGGGTGACTTTTAAAAGGCAAACCATTGAGTTTGAACGTTGTGCAAGGGTTAATCCATGACATTATCATCTGCTATGTACTTGCGGCAGGAGACCCTGGTTCTCTAATTTCCCACTTTCACAAGAATGTCAGCAGTTCCTCCCGAGAGTGAGCAGAATGCCAGGGTATCTTGGGAAGCCAGACTATTAGTTCAGGTGCAGAGAAATCCAATGGCGGGAGAAAAGTATCTAACCTAAATGACATGCTACAGACTCGGAGAACTATAAAGAGCACACCAGATTTGGATCAAGATCCACAACAGAATCCCAGCTCTCTCACCTTCTAGCTGAGTGACCTCAATGTAACACCTTAATTTCTCCTGTCATCAGTGTACTAGTCTGTAAAATGGGACAACACATTCCTTAACTGCTTTGGTGGGGTGTTGTGACAGTCTAATGAGATAATGGCTGGGAAAACACTTTGTAATCTGTACATCGCTATGCACATGGGAGCTATTATTTGGTCTTCTTCCCTAAAATACTGTGCCTTGGAACTCACTTAGCCTGGGGTTTTCCAACTGCACTTCTAAAAGAACATTTTTGGAGCTACTCAAATGAAGACTTACACAAATATGAGTATCTGTTTTCTGCTTCTTTTTCTCTGATCCAAGGAACTTGCTTCCTTTCACAGATTTAGCTCTTTATGTCATTAACTAAATTTAAATCATGCCTAAAGACTTACTTGTTTGGCAGCACAGTTTCATATCCTGTTTGGTTTAATTTTTAAAATTCTTTTGTAAAGCACTCCAAGATGTTTGCATGAAGATCACTCAACAAACGGAAGCCTCTCTTGAATACACACACAAGGACACACCCACATCAATGGGAAGAAACATAATACAGACTTTTGTTAACATGATAAAACAAGTATACAGAAAACAGTTCCTAAAATTACATTCGCTGCCACACTGTATGGCCACTTCTTGGCTGAGCAATCCTTAACCCCCTCAAGGCCACCTGGGAAGGCCAGTGTGGTCTTCTAGAACCCAAGTCCATCAACACACATAGAGAATAGATTTAAGGGCACAGTTCAACAAAGGCACGGTATTTTCCATGAAGCCAGCATCCTGGCAAGAGAGAACTCCCTAGTGTTTTACCATTTATCAAGAGACTAAACATCAGATCCTGAACTGTGTTACATAAGCACAATACTCTTATTGTTAGCAGCTGCTCATTGGTCACCATTGCACAACTGACCAGGTGCACAGCAGGATGGAATTCTTTCCTTACCCAGAGATTCAGGGTAGATGGGCTCAGGACTTGTTCAATGATGGTAAAACACTGATGCTAAGCCATCAGGATTATTATAGTCCATAAGGTACTTTGCCAATTTACGCATATGTGGTAGAAATTAAAGCATGCTGCAGATACAAAAAGAGCCACTGGTTTAATTTGGATTTTTTTTTTTTTTTTTTTTTTTTTGTACATTGAAGAGTTGATTTTAGGCTGAACTGCCTGGATGTGAAGGGTAAAAACATTGACTCAATGTCACCAAAGATCATCAGACAATTCCAAGGAAGATCTGTTTTGGAGGGTTTACTTTGAATTAACAATGGCATAGACATTTGATCTTTAATGATCTTAAGAGAAATACGTAATGCTAAAATGTGCTTATTAGAAGAAACTAGGGAATATCTATCCATGTGGGACAAAAGAGTTTTTCATGGAGCACACACACACAAATCTATCTCCTTCTATATTCAAGAAAAAAAAAATCTCACTTTAAATTAACCATTAAGGTTCAGATTTTTATATTGTCTTATTACAAGGACTCAAGGGCTATTTTTTCACCTTTGGGCTTTATTGGTTTTAAGTTATCTTATCTTATCTACCTTCATTGATGTAGTTGGCCATTTAATGAATTTATTGTTTTCAAAAGCTTCCAGCTAATTGTTATTTAAGGGTATTATGTCATAAAGCAGGTTTCTGAGTTGCCAATTTTTGAGTTCAAGAAATTGATATTTGCATAGTGAGTCCGTTTTTGTTCTTGTGTTGGTTTAGTTGTTAAGGAAGGTATACCTATACGTAAAATAGAGCTAACCTAATGTTCTTTGTGGAAGAAATGACAACATCTAGGAAATATTAATAATATCAGCATTATTATTATTATCATTACAGAAAATGCCATATATTGACATTATTAAGCCATTGTTTTCCTAACTTTTTAGGATATAGAGCTAATATACACTGAGCTTGGGCTCTGTGATAGGCATGGAGCTAAAGGGTTCACCCAACACAAGAGCTACTATCAGTTTCCCTGATGTATAGGGAAATTTCCTCAAGGAAATTCAGGCAAAGTGGCTAGAGAAACCTGGAGTCATCTCACTCCAGAGCACTTGCTCCTACCTAGCAACCTAATTTTGTGTTTTTAGCATTAACTAGCAGTAACAGCAGGCCTTCAATAAAAGTCTTTTGTTATAGCACTGTAAACAAATTCTACCTCAAAGTTTGGGTCACAGTGTGTTCAGGGCAGATAAAAAAAAAATAGTGTCTACCAAAATAGCACTATTAAATACCAAATGATGAATAGAGTTCATAGCACTTTCAGTAACGAAAAACAATCTTTAGACCCTATACCTTGTTCAGTGGGAAATAGTGACAAAACTTTAGTTCTGGTTGTGAAACACAATAATGGAATTCAAATACCCCATTGTTGGAATATTACTCAGTCATTATAAAGAATGTGATCTTGCCATTTGCAATGATATGGATGGAGCCAGACAGTATTATGCCAAGTGAATTAAGTCAGTCAGAGGAAGACAAATATCATATGATTTCACTAATGTGTGGAATTTAAGAGACAAAACAAATGAGCATAGGGACAAAAACAGAGAGGAAAACCAAGAAACAGACTCTTAACAATAGAGAACAAACTGATGGTACCAGAGGGGGGGGTGGGTGCAGGGATGGGTTAAATAGGTGAAAGGCATTAAGGAGAGCACTTGTTGTGATGACCACTGGGTGTCGTATGGAAGTGCTGAATCACTAAATTATATACCTGAGGCTAACGGTACATTGTACATTAATGAACTGGAATTCAAATAAAAACTTTAAAAAATACATCATTGCTGAAAGACACCAAGACCATTACACAATTTGTTAATACATCTTCAATTAGGAAACAACATATTGATCATATCAGTGAAGTGTGCACTTCATAATCCTTCCAGCGAGGACATTTTGAAGGAGATGACTCCACTTTCAGACCCAAATATAAGTGTAGGTTTATAGTCTGCGATGACTTTATTTTCCATGTGAGGAAAGTGAGGATTTTTTTTAACATCTGCTTGTTGTTTCTGGAAACAACCTGTCCTAGTGGCTTTTCCCTCCATCCTTGTGAGAGTTGGTGTGTGTTTGCCCAGGATTGGACTTTATAATGGAATCTGCGAGAGATAGTGTGTGTCTTTGTTCCAGGCTTCCAGGACCAAAGTATAAAAGAAGATTATGTTTCCTGAAGTTCTGTTTCCCCAGATTAGTCATGGAGGAGGAGGAACATTTGCTTCTGTGCCCATTGGTTTCCTGTCTTTAGTTTCATAGACAAGTCTTTACAAACATGGGGTGATTTGCGACTCTTTGAGATTCTCTCCATTTACTTTGAGGTGGACTTTTCCTTCCGAGGCTATAAATGGTAGGCTGAGCAGAATCTCCCTAAATTAGATCCTATTTGTACTACATCTTGCAGAAATTATTCAAATATTCTAGCCTGTGGGTGTTCCAATTTCTTATTTCCTGTGCAAGTACAGTCTTTTACCTGATACCTATCAGGAAAAAGATTATACACACATACACATACACACACATCATTTGGGAGGTAGGATATTAAGTGTGTGGGATAAAATCCCAATTATGAAACAAAAATAATCCTTTTTATAGGCTTCCTCCACAATTACCATATTTAAGGGGGAAAATTAATTTCCATATCTTTCTCCAAAAATACAACAAAAACTAAAATAAGTTACTGTCTTTCTTCTTCTTTTAGTTTTGAAAGTAAAACAAAATACATTACGCTGAAGATTTTGTGGAAACCCTGAAATGTGAAGTATTCTTTGGCTGGATGATTCCTAAATTTAAATGTCACTTAGCTGCCCTAGTCCCATTTAAATTGTATTCCCCCTGGGATGCCTGCATGGCTCAGTGGCTGCGTGCCTACCTTTGGCTCAGGACCTGATCCCAGGGTCCTGGGATCGAGTCCTGTATCAGGCTCTCACAGGGAGCCTACTGCCTATGTCTCTGCCTCTCATGAATAAGTAAATTAAACATTAAAAATATAAGACCACACCTGCCATAATAGAGTTTTTAATGCCTTGCATCCCCCACTTAATTATAAACTTCTAAAAATTTTAACCATTATATACCCAGTGCCACCACACTACCTAGGCACATAATGCATACTCAATAAATAAATTAATAATTGAATAAGCAGTAAAACAGACAACAGGCTTTTTTAAAGTAAGCTATTTAAGAATATATACTACAGTATCATAAATAATTACACTATTCTTTGCTAGTACAAATACATTTTCATACAAATGTACAATCAAAAATTAATCAAGAAATATCATGTACCTTCCTCTTGACCCATCACATTTGAATGTCTTTGCTTTGTGGAGTCATGAGGGGCTGATTCCTTATTTAACTCTAAATAAAGTAGAGGGGAGGGCTTCACACACTCTTTAGGATGCTCTGGGATTCTGGTTTGGCTTTTGACAGGTTGGCTTAGGTATTTGTCCCACATAACAATTTAAAAGACAATGCAACTGGGCAGAGGTTAAGCCTGGACAAGCTACAAGTCTAGCACTTTTTAAAAACTTTCTTGGGGCTCCTGGGTGGCTCAGTCAGTTAAGGGTCTGCCTTCAGCTCAGGTCATGATCCTGGGATCCTGGGATCGAGTCCACATCCGGTTCCCTGCTCTGCAGGGACCCTGCTTCTCTCTCTCCCTTTGTCTGCTGCTCCCCCTGCTTGTGTTCTCTCTCTCTGTTAAATAGATAGATAGATAGATAGATAGATAGATAGATAGATAGATAGATAGATACTTTCTTCACTGGAAACACAAATATTTTAAATGCTTTATAGGACATTTTTCCCTTTTTTGACATATTTTCTTAAGTATTCACTACTTTTTGGAAAACCATTTCATTTAGACAGACAGACATATGCATAAATACTATATACATAATATAGTATGTATATAATATATATAATATGTGTAGAGGGTATATATACTGTAGATGGAAAAATATTTCTTGTTCACCCTCATGCTTCAATCAACTAATGGATTTCTGTCTAAAGACTGCATTGCAAACACAAAGCTCTAGATTAAGCTTTCCTAATGGCCTATAATTAAAGACATAATCGGGACACCTGGGTGAGTCAGTGGTTGAGCGTTTGCCTTCGGCTCAGGTCATGATCCCGGGGTCCTGGAATCGAGTCCTGCATCAGACTCCCTGCAGGGAGCCTGCTCCTTCTTCTGCCTGTATCTCTGCCCCTCTCTGTGTCCCTCATGAATAAATAAGTAAAAAGCTAAAAAAAATTAAGGACATAATAAATCTAGATAAGCTAATCAAGGTTGATGTTTGTTTCCTTATAGTGTCTAAAATGGCTATGAGGATTGTTTCAAGTGGATGAATAAATTGCTTTACAGTTACCCCTTTTATCTATGGTAAACCTGACCAGATAGATGAATTCTCTCAGAAAGAAGGAAAGCATGAAGAAATTCCAAGTCAACCTCATCCCTAAACCATCCTGCTCCAGTGAGGCAGGACTCCCTAAGATCAGTGAAGGGACTACTCGTTTTGGCCTCACACGAGGTGTATTAGCTACAGTCTCCTCTACTTGGCACATGTGTTAACTTGGCCTGCAGTGCTCCAGTTTGGACCTCCCCAAATGAGCTCCCCTTTCCCTGAAATTTCTTCTGTCAAGATTTAGTCACTATCTCCTGATTAAACTCTCTAGAATCTAGACGCATCATGTGCTAAAGCACACCCGCCCTATTTATGTCTGTTTCCATAAAAATGGATGAGTATGTGCACTTGTTTATGTGTTTTCTCTGTGTGTGTTCTTGGGCCCTTTCATGTGTCTGTCCAGCTGAATTGAAGGACTACAGAGTACTTCCTGAAGCCCAACCACAGCAGGAAAGCTCGGCTCTGGTCTTGGACCACCAGGAGGATCCCACCAAAGACCTGCTGTGTGGAAGAAGTTGTACTGTCTCATAGCTTCTCAACAGCACTGAGTTGCAAGGGAAAGTAGAAGAAATCAGAGTCCTGAAATCATGGCTCAGGTTGTTAGAAGGCAGGGTTGAAGTGTCATTCCAGTTTCTATAAATCACTGAGTCCATTCAATGGTATAAATGTGTTGCTGATAGTTAACAATGAAAAGATAGGGTGCTAGTAATAGTCTTCAAGTGGTGAGATGTTTCCCTTTATTTTACCATTTACTTTTCTAAGGTCTAATAGAATAATATAAAATGTCAAAATAAAAACCCACCAATAATCCACTAGATTGTGAATTCTATGAAGGCAGAGAGGACTATTTTTTTCATCTGTTGTTAATACTATACTGCCCCTAGGGCCTAACATAGTGCTTGGGACATTGCTGGAATGAATTAATGTTTGTTAAGTGCTTATATGTTCTAGATACTCTTCTGAGATCTGAAGATACAGCAGTCAACAAGACAAAACTCTTACTTTCATGGAACTTGCATTCCATGTGGGGGGAGGAAGCAGGAAACAAGTAAATAGAGAATTAAATAAGAAGAAAATATGAGACAGTGGTAAGTGCTATTAGGAATTAGGAGGTGTTAAGATGAGGGCTTGAGGAGCTATGAGGCACTAGGAGGGGTCTTTTTCACTGAGCAACTGGAGCCAGCCATGAGATCACAATACCTGTCCACTGTGGTTGCCGATGAGAACCACTGGGGGAGTTAAGGAATCAGAGACTGATTGCACTGGGCTTAGGTGGTGGGGCCTGGGTACTTGTATATTTAAATGTTCCTAAGCCAATTCTAATGGACAACCAGGAATGAGAACCACTCAAGA
Source organism: Vulpes lagopus (assembly GCF_018345385.1). NCBI lineage: Eukaryota > Metazoa > Chordata > Mammalia > Carnivora > Canidae > Vulpes > Vulpes lagopus. The sequence goes on from NC_054834.1 coordinate 9,239,852, forward strand.
GAAAGAACATTCCAGGCAAAGAAACTGCTAGTACAAAAGTCTTCATATGGGAATAAGGCTTGTAATTAGAGCAATGATTAATAAACCTCTGATTAAAATCATCTAGAGGGCCTTCAACATCCAGATGTCATCAGCACACCCCAAACTCATTAAATGCAGACTGGATCAGTGAGGGCCAAATATCAGTGTTCTAAAAGACTCTGTAGAAGATCCCAATAGACAATTGTTTTCCATATAAGGTGACCAGTCATTCTGGCTTGCAGGACTGGGGATTTCCAGGGACATTGGCCTTTAGTGATAAAACTGGAGCAGTCCTTGGCAAACTCATTTGACAAGTGGTTCTCAAAGACTGGTCCTACAAAATAAGAAATGCTGGCAGGGCAGCAATTTGTGTTTTAAGAGACCTTCCTGATGATTCTGATGTAGGCTAAAATTTGAAAGCTGTTAGAACAAGAGAAAACTGTGTCTACAACAGAGATAAGGTTAAAGAGCAGACACTGGTTGGAAGAAGAAGGAAGGAAGGAAGGAAGGAAGGAAGGAAGGAAGGAAGGAAGGAAGGGGGGAAGGAAGGAAGGGGGGAAGGAAGGAAGGAAGGAAAAAGGAAGGGACAAATGAACTCACCTGGGTATCTTCTCATAATGTCTCTACTTGGGGATAAATATCAGTCTCTTTGAGTTTTATGAACATGTAAGCTGGTGGAAAGTCATATTGTGCTCAAGCAATAAAACACATGTTTATAGTTTTTAAATAATCAGAAGCAAAAAAGAAAATTGGCATAAGGTCCAAACTATTGAGAAACTCCTCAGAATAGAGCACCTTGTTAATATAATGCCAAAAGAAAACTACTCACAGCCAAAAAATATGTACTTGTTACATTCTTCTGAAAGAATTAAAAACTGACAAATGTTCTGTTGTGTCATCAAGGCCACCTCTGTACTAGAAATGGGGTGGCTTAATTTCACTTCTCTTCCCTCCATTCCCAAAATCTACTCCAACCCAAGCATGTGTCTTGGGCCAAGCAGGTGGTGAGGCCAGCAGGCAGTTAAGCAGGATCTAGGGGATGTCACACTATAGATACATGAAAGGGACTGCTCTTCTTTGGACCTTCTTGCTTCCTTAGTGATCAAGCAAGGAGAGTCTCTGGACTTGGTTCTAAAAAGCTGGGCTTACTTGTATCCTTAGAGTCCAAGATACTGAGGAATACTGATCAGATAGGCTGCATGCTCTTCCACTGAGGCTTGTCAGATGGTATGGAAACCAAAGATCAGAGAAGATTTCCAGTGTTTGGAGATAAAGCTCACCACCTGCTTGTTGCCTCACTGAGGTCAGAGACAGCTTGTGTCTACCATTCCCCATGACCACAACTGCTTGTGGTATCCTAACCAGAGGATTTAAAAAACAAAACAAAAAATCACCATAATTTTTAAACTAAAAATTTTGTTGTATAAACTGAAAGAGAAGTTAGTCTCCATTGAGAATCAAATTAATACCCTAGAAAATCAAAGAGAAAACATGCAAAAAAACAGAAATCATGTGAAAAAGAAAAATCAACTATGGATAAGTCCAGGAGCCCTTAAAATCCAAACAGTGGAAACTCTAAGAGGTAGGAAGGAGGAACTAACAAAGGAAAAATAAGTATTAAACAAATTAAAAAAAAAAAAAAAACTTCCAAGAGGAAGAAAGACTTTAAAGAGTCCACTGAGTTTTAAATAGAATTGATGAAAAACTACATTTAGACACATATGATTTAAAAAAATCCTTAAATCCAAGGATTTAAAAACAAAATCTTACAATCTTCTAGATTGAAAGAATGATTTCCTTACAAAAAGAAGATCAGACATGGATCAGACTTCTCACTTGCAAACTTAGAAGTTGGAAGAGAGTAAAATAATATCTAGAGATTATCTAAAGTAAAGAATTGCAACTCAAAGAAAGCTATATTCGGGGCAGCCCGGTGGCTCAGCAGTTTAGTACCACCTTCAGCCTAGGGTGTGATCCTGGAGGCCTGGGATCAAGTCCCACGTCAGGCTCCCTGCATGGAGCCTGCTTCTCCTTCTGCCTGTGTCTCTTCCTCTCTCTCTCTCTCTCTCTCTCTCTCTCTCTCTCTCTCTGTCTCTCATGAATAAATAAATAAAACCAGACAGAAAGAAAGAAAGAAAGAAAGAAAGAAAGAAAGAAAGAAAGAAACCTGCATTCATTATTAGGCTTGGAAAAAAAAAAAACGCATATCTTTATATATGCAAATATTCAGGTAACAAACAATCCAAATATTCAACTAAAGAAAATACTCAAAAAACAAATCTATTGAAACAACAAATATGAACAGAAGCCTCAAGAGAAGATTAAGAAAGGAGGAAACATTAATGAGAAATACACTCACATATACACATATGCTTGTATGCTATCTGCATATAATTAAACCTGTGGATAATGATATGGGGACACACTGTCTAGAAATGTACACTGCACACTAAATAAGGACTTCTGAGATATACCATGAGAGAAAATTTTAAGCTCTCAAACCCTAGAGCTTAAAATATTACATTATCTCTGTATAACCTAGAAGTTTGGCAAAAATATGGGAAGAGAGGAATAGACAGTAAAGGTTTTCTGTAGGTTTCATTCATCTCCTTGAAAGAATAGAGTGTGTTGTTAAGGGAAACTCTAGTAACTTGATTCCATGTGATAATTTAAAAATATGTATAATGTGAGTACTAGAAAGTGAAGACACCACTAATGGGATAGAAAAGTAATTTAGAAAAGGGAATAAAGTAAATAAATTACAGCATCAGAAAATTGGCATAAATTTTTCAAAAAAGGAAAAGAAAGAAATATTGAATGTAAAGCAAAAATGGAAAGAAAAACACTAATATCAATAGTAAATTAAATGTGAAAGGGCATATTCTCCCATTTAAGACAAGATTGACAGTTTAGATTTCTAAAAATTAAAACAAAATAATAAAGATTTAATATAAATACATGAATGAAAAAATAAGCAAATGCAAATAAAAAGAAGATAGAAGAACTAATATTAATATAAAAATTGAGAAATTTGAGGACAAAACACTAAAATGTTCAAGGGATATGTAATGAGAAAGGTGTAATTTATTTTTTAAAATATATAAATGCCAATCATGTATCTGGATATAGGAAACCACAACAAAACTAAATATTTAAAGCAAAAAACAAAAACAAATAAACACAAAATGATCGGATCTGTGAAAGGAGCACAAAGCTCCTCTAGAAAACTTACAGTCCTACTGACCTGAAGAACCAGAATTCAAGGAAAGTCCTGTCACTGGAAAGGGAAGGGGAATCCCAGTAAGGAGAGAAGCCAAGAGGGATGTCTATAAACTCTGCCCAAACTGTGATGACTGAACTGGTCATGAAGTACTGACTTAGCTAAGACTAAGAAGAACCAGACCAATATTTAAGGTGCAAAGGAGGAAGATTTTGCAAAGGAGGACAAAATTTTAGAGTCTATTTAGAAAACCAGCACTCTTCAGAAGAGTATACCAAAATACAGAATCTCTACAACAGATCATTCATAATGACCAGAAAACAAGCCAGGCTTACTCAACATACACCCCCTCCCTTCTAAAAAACACTTAGGAAAATAAAATGTTTTCAAGAGAAAAAAGAAACAATGTAAATGAGCCAGATACTAGAATTTACATTCAGAGATGCTTCCATCCTACCATCCTTCCTTTTCTCTTTCACTCAGGATAGACATGCATTGAGTGTGGACAGCTCTCCCAGCCTTTCCCTGCTCCTTCTCCATTTTCTCTCATAGGTGTTTTCTCTACTAAAATCCTTGCAAGTTCAACTTCATCTTGGTGTCTGTTTCCCTGGGAACCCAGTTATACAACTGGTCTGAGAAATTTAAAAGTCCAATAGTCTAGTGATGGCTCTCAAACTTGGGTGGTCTTGAGACTTGCAGGTCATGTTAGAACACAGATTGCTGGGTCCCATCCAACAGATTTTGGCACTGACTTTGCATATCTAACAAGTTCCCAGGTGATCCTGATGCTGCTGGTCTGGGGCCACACTTTGAGAATCACTGGTCTGAGGTTCTGAATGTGATCGTACGGTTTCCAAACTGTGTCCTGGGGAAATGTGGTGCTTGAAGGTCAGCTATAAGAGGAAAGGTGATGCTTAGGACGCAGGGGTCAAGAGCCTCTCCCCCACTTCAAACAAAGCAACTGTGCTATTATCAGTTTTATATACTGATATTCAATTTGATAAAAGAAGTTCAAGTGATGAGAAATATATTTGAAAACAATGGCTTTGACAAAACTCAACCAAGCCTTTTCTTATAAAATGGGGACAATGCTGGCAAATGCCCTCCTTCTGGTCTGGCTGACCACCTGGACCACACTGCCCAATGTCACTCGGAACAGCCTTCCCCTATGACCTCATTCTAACTTTCACATACTAGGTCTGCAATAATCAGGTCTCCAAGAGTCTTCTGATTCCCCAGATTCACATATTCTCTGCTCTCGATGGACTGAAGAGACTTCTTTTGTTACACTTTTGGTGGGCTGCAACAGCTTTTTTGGAAGTTTATAAACTGCATTGAAAAAGCATTTTCCTCTGGTGACAGTAGACCCCTTTATCTATGTTCTCTCTTGCCTTTTCAAAAACTGCCACCCTCACTTGACAGCTGCAAGACAGAAGATGAAACAGATTGAAAAGCCAAAAGCTGAGAAGCTGCAGCTAATACTCAACCTTAAACCTGCTGCTTTACCCATAGAGAAACACTTTCCCTTACTTTTAATCCTTTGAAACACATTCCCATTCTGCCAGTAGAGCAGATTGTTCAAAATGCTCAGTAAGCTTTATGAGACATATTTTTTTTATCCTATGTGAATAAAAGCCCCGTCTTTTGTGCTTCAATACAATTGACAAATGCCAAATACGAGCAACAGTGAATAATGAAAGGTTGATTACTGGTAGTCAGAAATTACACCAGATAATATATAAATAGAAATAAAGGCAATCATAGCAAAGAAAAGATTGAAGGAGCCTTAGTCCTCCTCTTTCAAAATTGTGACAGTTTCAACCTTTTTCACACTGGTGACTGGTGGTGGTGACTTTTGAATAAATATATAGGAGGCAGATAATCCAATGAATTTATCCCCAAATTTCCAAAACTTCTCTCAACTTCTCTCCTGAAAACCACTCTTAGATATTCTTGAAGTGTAGGCATAGTGAAGAAAGTGCTTCAAAAGATAAGAATAGAAAAATACTCAAGCACTGATTCCAATCGTTGAGTTTGAATTATGGATTCAGCCACTAAATGGACCTTGGGCAAGACGTGTACTCGCTGCAATTCAGTTCCCATAACTATACACTGAGTATGACAACTTACCTCCCTGTGATTGCTGTCAGGATTGATTTGGGATGTCCATAGGAGTAACTCCTATGGTTATTTGTAAGAGTAAGTGCTCAATAAATGTCAGTTAATTGAAAGTAAAATCTCATGCACCAACAATCTGTCAGACTGAACTAATAGGATCCCCTTCAAGATGACATATGTCTTCAGAAACAAAATTAGAAATAAAGTTTTAAAGGGTTTTAAATTATTTAGAGGTTTGTTCTACAAAGAATTCCACTTTCTGTATTGTGGAACTGGGAATAAAAGGAGTTAAGTGAGTGAATAGATCAGGACAACACAATGTGGAGAGCACATGATCACATACACAAACGGTTGCTAGATACAGAGAGGACAGTTGGTGGGAGGTGGAGGTGGGTTGTCTAGGGAAGGTTTCACTTTGCTCAGACTCACAGAGGACCTGAGCCTTGGTTATCAGTGGGAGTTCATCAGACAGATAAGGTGACCAGAGTGGGGAGGAACAGTGGGCCTACCAGACAAACAGAAAGTCTTTGTGTTCACATAACACATGACTTCAGGAGCACATAATTTTGCAAATTCATCATGAAAAACAAGAAAAGGGAAGCATCACAGGTGAATAAAACCGGCCCATTTATGGGAGGCAGTTTTAAATGGAGAAAATGGGAGAAGGGAGATATATGAATAAAGCTCTCAAATCATGTGTTCAAGAGGAAAGAGCACAGGAGCTCGACGGCCTGGCTTCAGTCCAGCTCTATCAGCCACTACCTGAGTGATCCTGGGCAAATCTCTTCAAACCCTGAGCCTTGGTTTTCTCATCTCTAAAAACCGAGTTGGCTTACCAGATGGTGAAGGCATCTGTCATCTCTAAAGACCCTACGAGACAATTGAAGCTCCGCTTCAGCATACGTGTTCAGGATACACATCAATAAAGTATCTAGTGCTTATTTTAAAAAAGAAACCCATTGTTTTGAAAACTCCCATCACTCTAAAAAAACTGTATATACATAAATCATACGTGTGTACCTATGCATATGTATGTAGGGGCGTGTGTGTGCATGTGTGGGTTGTTACAGTTTATTTCTTAGGGGAAAAGTAGACTGGATTAAGTCACACCTGGTTAAGGTGGAAGGGGAGGGAGAGAAGGGGAGGAAAAGGAATTTGAAATGTCTGCAGAGCTCATTAGTGCCCTGATACCAAATGATTCAAAGACATCTTTGGCTTTGAGTCAAACAGTTGTTCTGTTCTGAGTAACATGACGACAATCTAAGGACCCGCAGCTGGTCTCTGGAAAGTCTTGTCTGCTTCTTCTGTTATAAAAGTAACAAATTTGCTGTAGAGGTTATAGAACGCAGGACCACTTCAGAATGAATCCTGTCAAAGTCAGAGACCCAGAGGAGATGCTTTGTGCGGTTTTTGGTTAAAAAAAAAAAAAAAAAGTGAGTCGTTTCTAAGTTGCCCTGGTATTAGGCGAGGCTGAGCAAGCAGCTCGGAGAGGTCACAGTCCAAGATGAAATGAAAAGTGAACGTCTGTGCTCACACGTTGTGATGAGATGCAGTTTTTGTTACCCTCATCTTTCTGAGTCCTGGATTTCACAGGCAACTCGCCAAACAATTCAGAGAACAGATCTCTTCATCAACATGAAGCACTTATTCACATGGCTTATATCATGTCTCTTCTGATTCCACAGAATTTGACGCCACAATGAGAGCTACCCATGACACTCTTCTACGTAGAAATAAGGAGACACATCAGGTCTTTCTCAGACACACCCTTCATTCTTCATTAATCACAGCATCTAAAGTTGGTGGGGGACCTCGCACATCATCAATTTAGCTGAATATTCTTAAAGAAGAGTTAATACTTTAAACATACAGTAATATGATAAGAATAAAATCATAAACTTCTTCCAGAAGTTGCTAAGGTTTTTCCCCAGATGCCTTTTCCCACCACTGCTCTTCAAACTAAAGGTAATCCCCATTAAATTTAGGCACAGATTAATTCGATAAATAATTCCCAGTACTTCCTCGTGATCTTAAAGGGTTGTTCTAACACCAGAGGGCCATCCCTGCAAGGCCCTCCAGCCCACCTCTTCATATTTCCTTTCTTGGCTCCCACAAAGTTCTCCAGAATTATCTGACCACTGATGAATGGATCCTGAACTACGTCAGAGCTAGTGATCCCAAAATATTTCTAGGGATGAATTTATTTCTCTCCAAATATAGACGATTAGCCCTCTGGATTTTCTTTGGGGAGGTCAAAGAAATATTTTCCTTGCTGCCCAACCAATTTTCTCCCTCACCTCCACCATCCCGCATCCTGAATTTTTACAGGCAATTTTCTACACTAAAATTTGCATGCACAGTGTAAATTTTCAGGAGCTTTCCTCCTGGAAAGTCAATTTCATATTATACACCTTCCAACAAACTGACCACATCCTGACCAAAACTAAGCACTGTGTAATGCTAAGCAGGTCTGAGCCTGCAGGAAATAAGATGCCACGTTCGGGACAGATGTCAACACTTGTCCAGCACCCTGCCTTCCACTCATCCCTCCCTGCAATTAGCCAGGCGTGAGATCTGGAGGTAAGTGGACAGCTTCTCACTCCAAAAGCAAAGGGAAAAAGTCACTTGAAGGCTGTTTGGCAAATATTTTGCTGAGGTTGACCACTGTCTGAAACTATTGTATTTCTCCGTAAGTGTTTCTTACTAACCCTTTTCTCCTGAGACGGTTGAAGACCATCTTACACATTCTTATATAATCCCAGAAAATTCTAGAGGACCACACATTCACACTTTATTTTTAAGAAACTGGTGCCTGACAAAAGCTTTTCTGAAGACAGAAAAGCAGTTGAGTGAGAACTCCTGATACATTTAGCAAAGGCTAAGTCGGATTCAAGCCAACGGATTTTACCCATTTATGCATTCATTCAATAAGCATTTTCTTGAGCATCTAATCTGTTCAAAATGCTGAAGCCAGTGCTGCAGTGATATGAAAAGAGAAGAGACAGCTTCTCCTCTCAAAGAGTTCATAGTATGTGTCCGCATGCAATGCCATTCCTGGGCACAAATGGTTAGAGTCTCGAATTTTGAAATAGGAAAATAATAACATACGTTTCCCAAATGTGATATCATTACACTGTAATGGGCACATGAGTGCACATTGTCTCATAATGCGTTTTGTAGTCAGATGAAGAAAAAAGAAAGAGGGCAGATGATTTATAATTAAATATGGGTCCTCATTTAGACACTTACATGCTTAAATTTTAGTCTCTCTTAGTCAATATGAATGCACCATGGGTGATGTTATTTAAAGAAGGAGCTAACACTTCCAGATAATTAAGATGTGGCAAGCTCAACTACGGCAAGTGCAACAAAATGCAATTAACGTTTAAAGATCTTTCATAAAACCATTGTAGGTCAAATTACAGACTGCAAGGACACGTATGGGCTGTCTTGATCATTCACCAGCTTTTACAGAAGAGGACCCTGAGATCTGGAAGAAAGTGGTCCATTTATAAAGGCCTGTAGATTTTGCCCAGAGGAGACCGTCACTGCCTCAGATTCATGGCTTTTTCCCTCTTACCTTAAGCATCGTTCTCATTAGTTTGGTTACTTGATCCTTCGACCCAAGAGAAAGCAAATTAGGAAGAAAGAAGATAAAGTTCCTGGCATCAGATGCAGTCATTGGTGCAATGCCCAAACATTAACGATGATAAATGAAGAAGCTAAGAGGAAACCGCCTCAGAAAGCATTACAAAATTAAAACCATGGCACGCATCTCACGATGTACCGCAGCCCTGGGATGAGCAGGTTCAGAGTCATCAGCACCACACATCCCACTAACAGCCCTGCAAGGCTGAACTGTGTTCCAGTCTCTTTCTCAGGCGATTGCTCTGACCATTCTCCTCCTCCTCTCTGAGCTCTAACCATACTGCTCTTCATTTCTGCAAACCTGAGAAGTTCTTGCCCACCTTAGGGCTCTATCTGCTTGGAACCCCTTCCTTCCTGGGCTTCACATGGCCATGTCCTTCCTTCAAGACGAAGTTTATACAGCCATCATCGCTGGATGCATAGGAGGCAAATATTGGTCGAATAAATAAATGGAAGAATAAATATCTATATTATCAACTCTGTGTCTTGCTGAAGAGCTATCTCTAGTCTATTCCAGCTAAAAAAGCAAAGAGCGAAATACGCACAACTGTATGTCTACCCATGACATTTCAAATGAGTCAGTCTTAAGAATAAAAATGGTAGCAACCTCAGATAACTAGAAAAATGGTTATTTCATGAAATGCAATACAATCACCATGGAGCTGCCACCCCAATGCAGTAATTGCTCTTGAAACCCACACTTTCCTTACTACAAGCAAGCAAGGTTTGATAACGTGGCTACACAGCCTTCATTTTTGCTGAAGCAAGCTACGTATTATCAACTGTAGATGCCACACTTCACATTTTGGTGGGAGAACAGCCATAAAAATTTCTGCCTATGAATTTTTCAAATTAAATGAAAGCCAATATCATTTTTATCATTTAGGTTAGGACTCAAGGTTTAATAAGATCAAGAGCTCCTTAAGGCAATTATATGTTCAGAATAGACCACAGATCAAAGGATCAGACAGTCTGATTGTTGTTCATAATATCACTTTCAACGCTCCACGAATTAATACCAAGTTCATTTTTATGATCTTTTGACATTCAGATAATTGAGATTTAACGGTAAAAATTCAAGCCCACATTTTTATCTTCTCAATGACTCGCTAATCCCAGTTGCTCAGTTCACAAGTCTAAAGATGATTCCTCTCCGCCCCAGCTGTGTCAATTCAACCTGGGATGGGAAACGTTGAGTTCTGACACCCTGAAGAGCTACCAAGATTTCATGATGGAAATGAAGCTGACAGTTCTGTCAGGAGTGAGAAGCAGAATCAGATCCAGCTCATTCCTGCAGAGATGTGCTGGCTCTACAGAGCTGAAGATAATAAAAGCAAATTTGGTGGATAAAATGAGCCGATACAAGTCAAAGACACATGGGAAGAGATATTAAGCAAAAGGATGACATTCACACTTTACTGATCTGATGAATGCTGCCTTTGCAAATGGTTCCCCAACCACTGGAGGAAAAGGATCTCCTTAGGATTCAGCTGTTCCTTGTCATCTCCCCTTCCAACCCGCTAATCTCATCTCCCTCATTTCATATTTCAGGTCATGGAGTTACATGTCCTTGTAGGATATGTGTGCTGTGATGAAACTCTTCATGAGCCAAAGTCCCCTTCATCAGATACATCAAATATCTGATTTTTTCAAAATCATCTTGGGCCAATGCTCATATTCCCTACAATCTTTCAAACAACCCTTCAACGTAGATGTTATGGTTTACATTTTGCAGATGAGAAAGATGGAGGCTCAGAGAAAATTCACTTATGCAGGATTACACAGCTAGTCAGTAGCAGAGCCAGGATTTAAACCCACACCCTTCAGAATTACACTGTTCCCTTGTTTTCTGCTGATGCCAACGGAACCCCCATTCTCACTGAGGATGTTATTGAGCGTTTTCTGCTAAAGATATTTTTCTTTTATAAAATGAAATGAAAGACTATCTCCACAAACACATTAAACACTTCTACAATTTTAATGTCAACAAATAATAACTTGACCTGAGACTATGTCCTGGGTTTCCCAAGAGCTATGACATGTCTACAGTGTTGCTCTCCAGCCCATGTCTGGACAAGCCAGGCCTCGTTTATACTCTGCAAAGGTGATGAGGTCAGCAATGCTGCTCCCTACCCTAAGGGAACTTGGAAGCTCTGTCCCAGCTGCCAGCCTCTGGTAACTGAGACGCAAATTCTCTGTACAGTGGTTTTTATGGCAATCCCCGAAATAGATTTTTATGTTCGCTAAGTGTTGTCCAAGAAAGCTCCTTAAGGTATGGAGAGAATCCTTTACAAAAAAAAACAAAAAACAAAACAAAACAAAAAAAAAACTTTATAGGTTCCTAGTTTTGAGTTATGCATTTGTTTTTGTCCCTTGACCTTGGGGGGTAGGTGTGTATGTGTGTGTGGCTGATAAGCAGGTAAATGTTCTTACTACTGTTACACGTTATGCTCGTTGTGCATCCAAATGATGAATTTAAAAAGTCAGAAATGTGGTCCAACATAACAGAATAGCCTAACACTTGACTAACTTTCCACTGAATTAAATGTTTATTTATCCATTATACCCTCTGCCTTGTAAAATAAAAGAAATGCAGAATTTAGGTTCTTCGTCTCCCACTTTTCCTCTCTTGGAGACTATGTCATCATTTGCAAAGTAGAGATAGCTAAGGCACCTACTTCAGAAAGTTACGGGGAGGCTCAAACACAGTTGCTTGTGCAATGACTTTTTGTAAATGACAATGTCCAATAAGCTTTCATATTAATTAGCCAAAAACTTTCTTTTTCTACCCTTATAAGAGATTCCACTTAGACAGTCTCTGCAGCTTCAAAGGGACGTGGTGTTGCTGAATTTGACATTTCTTATGACATTTTAAATTTAGGGATATCTTTTTCCCCAGGAGTTACCACCGTCACAATTCTGGTCCTGTTGTGGTGGCTGCTGTGCCCCCTACAAGGGGAGGAGCTGACCTTGCGAGGTGTGTGAATGTGGGCAAAGGAGGAAGAGATGGTGAGAATGGCTTTGAAAGCAAGAAAAAATTAAACTAGATGGATGTCCTCTGAGTCACTTCCTGAAGAGCCCGCATGTTAAGGTTAGTCGGAGGCCTGAGGACCCGGAGGAGGAAGTATGATGTCCTTATTTAAATGCCCAGAGTGGGGGAGGCAAGCCCTATTCATGTTGCATTAATATTTTCAGTGACTTTTCAGATAATATGCAGGCCTTATAACGATTACAGTGTGGTTAGGAAATGAACAGTAATGAACAGTGTTGAATCATTTCATCTTCTAAGAAAAAAATCAAGAACAAAGTCTAATGATTATCCCGAGCAAGTAAAATATTGCAGACCACAAAATGGTTTGCCATTCTAATCCATTCCAAGCATAAACAAACACATACTTGCATGCACACCCACCCCTACACGGAAACCATAGGCAAAAGCTGAAAGAGTTAATTTAGGCCTTGGAGAAAACCCACTTTAAGCACTGGTTCAAAAGCTCTTAAATAGCAGAAAAATCAATACACTTTTATCAGACTTCAGTGTTTATAGAAGCAATACAAAACAGGATTTTGTTAAATGTATATATTATGCCAGTTCAAACTATAAGTTAAAACATCTGTGTCCAAGTTAATCTCAGATACAGCATGGAGATTATTTGAATTGTGTGTTTCCTTTTGTGACCTTTTTAGATGTGGCTTTGGGAGGGGACAGGAGGGGGAATAATTTTCTTAAGCTTTTGGTTGCCTGCAACGGTGCCAACAGTTGAACATAACGGCAATATTTTTTTTAAGTTACCCAGATGAATAACAAAAAAATAAAGAAAACCCCTTTAGTAATTTCAAAATAGTGTTGTATAGGGAATCTTAAAAAATAAATTATAGACACATAAATATAGGTATGTGGATCTACGACTACTATAGGCTATCCATGACATAAAATTTTCAATTAAAACCACTTTTACGAGCAATAATCACATTCTGAAAAGGCATACACAACTTGCTAGTGGATTATACTACTTCCCCGATGAAATGAACCTTAAAACATACGCAAATATAATGTACTTAGTTTAACATGCACTGATGATTTCAACACAATAAAGTCTTATAGAAAATGTCTTATAGAAAGTTCCTAGTTCTTGTTTCGAGGAGACAAGAAAACAAGAATTGAAGTTGATGGAAGCCTTCTTTTTTTAGATCTGTTTTTAAGGGATCAGACATCTGTAAATCAAATCCATTTTGATTGAAACAATAAATTTGAGTCAATTCTGAAATTTCATTTCAAAAGTGTAAGAGAGAAATTCATGGGACCCCTCAAAGTAAATGACAAGCCTGGTCTCTGAAATATGTCAGGAACACATTAACACCATGTAAAAATAACAGCAGAGCCAAACCAAAGTCACAACGGCCAAATGTCCTGAAAATGAGGCTCTAGGAAAGGAACTTGAGGATCTAATATTAGTTGTATCTTTGGTAACTAACTGGGCCTTATGACTGAATTCCCTTAATAAGTGTTTTTGCTGCAGTTAGGCTATTCCTTCTTTGTTTAGTTGATTATGTGTTGGGCAGGAGACAAGAACTCAAGATTAAGAAGACTGAATTGTTGATGCTCCAAGTGAAGCACAGTCATTCAACAATCTACAAATATTTGTTGTTTGAATATTATGCCCAAGCTCTCTTCTAGATGCTAGAACCATAATCATGAACACAATAAAATAACTGACTTCATGGCGTTTATATCCTGGTGGAAAGGAAGGCCACACACATCCACACAAACACTTGTGTACACACACATGCACACACACACAAACACAATATATGAAAACCAAGTATTGATGAATAATATGATGAAAATAAAGCCAGGAAAGGGAACAGGGAACAAAGGAAGAGCACCACATCGGGTAACACTTCTCTGTTGAGGTGAAGTTTGAGCAGAGCCCCGAATGAAGGATGAAGCCCAAGATTGTCTATAGAAAGATTATTCCATAAAGACAGAATAGCAAATACAACAGCCTCCCCACCGCCACCTTATCCATGGGGGATACACTCCAAGACCCCCATAGGATGCCTGAAACCATGGACAGAACCAAAACCTATAAAAACTATATTTCTTCCTATCCTATACCTATGATAAAGTTTAATTTATAAATTGGACCCATAAAAGATTAACAATAACTAATAATAAAATAGAGCAATCGTAACAATATACTGTAATAAAAGTTATGTGAATGTGGTCTCTCTCTCTCTCTCTCTCTCTCTCTCTCTCTCAAAACCCTTTATTGTAATGCTTCTTCTTGTGATAACGTGAGTTGATAAAATGCCTATGTGATGAGAGGAAGTGACGTAAAGGACGTAGGCCTTGTGACATAGTGTTAGGCTCCTACTGACCTTCTGACACTGCATCAGGAGGACCATCTGCTTCTAGACCCTGACTGACCGCGGGTAACTGAAACCGTGGAGAGCAAAACCACGTAATAAGGGAGGACCACTGCACAAGAATCCTGAAGCATGAGCTTGCTTAGCTTGTTTGAGGAACTTTAAGGGGCTGGAGCAAAGTGACAAAGTTGGAACAGAGGTTGGAAATAAGGTGAGAGAGTTGACTTGGGTCACATTATATACAATCCCAGAAATCTGCTGATTGTGATGGAAAGCCATTGAAGGGTCCAAGCAGAGAAGAGACATGATGATCATGATGTCCAATGGCTATGATAGGTCACAGCAGCTTCTACCTAAAGCAGAGCCATGAAATCCTTCACCCAATACTTAAAGCAGTGCCTGGCATGTAACAGATGTTTAATAAAGATTTGCTCAATGAAAGAAACGCTGGGTGAACATAAGATATGGTGGTGACAGATGAGATCCCAACAAAGCTGCATCCTTTGTTCCTTTCATCAAAACCATGTTCCTTTTTACATTGCAGAATACACCTGAGAGTATCACAATTTGGTCACTGATCATCAACATGTTTCATGAATTAGTTGACTGACAGACTCTGCCCAATGTGACTAAAGCACAAAGCAGGCTCCCTCAGCCTCTGGATAAAAAAAGAGATCTAGGGGACAAAAGCTGTGTCCTAGATTCTTAATAGTGGTTGCGTAGTAATACCAAATTGGGAGAATACAAGGAAAAGGTAGGAAGACAATAACAAGGAATCCTGCCTATTTTCCAACTGTCCAAAGGCCAGTCCTGATAATGATACCTGCCCATGTCCACAACGTGTTTCCAGTGCCCACTCTCCTTCTGCAGGATCCACTGCTTCCAGTCAAAGGGCACTGTTATCCAGCCTCGATTATCATTCTTCCCACAGCACAGGAAGTTGGATACAGTTCTACTTCTAAGAGAATACAATTAGCAAGTGTCTTTTATCTAGACCAGACTAATATTTGGAGGCTGGAAAATTATCTTCATTCCCAATACACGAAATGGCTGTTCTTAGTTAATAAACGTCTCTCAGAGTGTCCAATTCAGTAGCAGAAAGGAAAACTCATTATTAGGGAGATCTGAGTCCTTTTATCCTTGGGCACAGGAAGTTAGGCCCAGCCTCTCCAGTGACAGGCCATGCTCACAAGAACCACTGGCCCAGGACTTAGTAATGATAAACCTTTTTTATATTAAAAAATGATTTTCATTCTCAAAATGTTAAGTCATCGTCTAAAGGAATGGATAAATCTCTAGCAAGAAAGGAAACTGAGATTCTGATTAGTGACTTGAGGAAAGCAAGCAGAATATATTAACATGAATTCTTACATATAGAACAACTTAGAGTGCATTCCTTTCCCCCATCATTCATATGTTAGTGTCATTTTACTTTTTATTTATTCATTTATTTTTAAAGATTTTATTTATTTACTCATGAGAGACACAGAAAGAGAGGCAGAGACACAGGCAGAGGGAGAAGCAGGCTCCCTGCAGGGAGTCCGATGTGGGACTTGATCCCAGGACCCCGGGGTCATGACCCGAGCTGAAGGCAGACACTCAACCACTGAACCACCAGGTGTCCCGGTGTCATTTTATTTTAAAATAATTTGGGGGTGATGATAAAAGTCATACAAGCTTATTGTTTGAAAGTTTGCATATTTTTAACAAGTAAATTGCCTACAATTCAACAGCTCAGATCTAAGAAAGATTAATATTTTGGTATGTTTCTTTCTTTTCAGTTACATACAATCGTTTGTATAATCATTGGTTCTCTGTCTTGTTCCACAAAGGACTTATGATGACATCCCAATGGACAATTATTGCTTTTAAATGCCATTTATAAAAAAAAAAAAAAAAAAATGCCATTTATAGCCTAGAGGATTCCTGTCTCACAGGCAAATATTCCAATTCATTGCATTAGGCTAGGCCTGGGTTCAATGAGTTTCTTTGCAAAAGCAGGTGATATAGATAGATTTTCATGCCAAAATGGTGGCATAGTGTGCCAAATTTTCTGAATTAACCCCACCACTCAGGGGCTAGCAAATTGTAGCCCCATAGTCAAATCCAGCTGCCACCTGATTTTATAAACAAAGTTTTACTAGAACACAGCCACACCCGTTTGCTTGTGTATTAACTGCAGCTCCTTTGGTTCTATAGTGGCAGGAGAATGACTGCACCACAGACTATCAGGCCTGCCAGGCCTCAAATCTCTACAGTCCAGCCAGCCCTTTACAGAGAAAGTGTGCTGACCACCCTCACCCTCACCCCCAACCCCCATCTAACTCACAGAAAAGTACAATGTATGTGTCCAACTATCCCCTCCTCCATATTTATTGTGCCTTAGTTATTAGGTTTTTAACTGCCATGGTCTGAGTTTCCAAACCAGTATGTCCATATTGAATTATTAGAGGCTTAGGGACACACTATAGTTTGTTTTGCTTTTTGCTTTATGTTCTCCAGTTGCAAGGTGGTGTCCTCATAGTCCTGAGGGCTAAGAGAGACTGTAGGCAAAGGCAGCCTAATGGAAACAGTTCTGATTTGAGCAACAATCTAGAAAAGTCTCTCACATGTACCTATGGTCCTAACTGTGACCACCTGCCAGAAGCTGTCTTTTCAGATCATGCTGTAAAGTAATCACCTGTTCTTTAATTATCAAAATGGATTCTATAGAGGGAGCACTGCTTCCACTGAGATTTCAGAAAGCCACAGAGGTTCTTATCCTAACCACTGAGAAAAACCAAAGAATTTACAAACCATGACTTTTCTTGAGCACATCCTAGAGTTCAAAGAAGCAGGGCATCAGGTGAATGAAATTCCAAAGGGATCAGCCTTCTGGGAAGAGGTGGGGCACAGGCAATATGTCGCCTTTGGCAGAGTGTGGAAAGAAGAGATGACTGCCATAAATGCCGCCAAGAAGAAAGGAGCCAAACTTTTAACAAATTCTTCGAGTCTGACCATGGGCCAGCATGACAGGGTAATTGGAAGGCACAGGCAAAGGAGGAGTCCCCACATTAGCAAGCTCTGTGCCATGGGTACCCACAGGACACGAGGCCGGAGAGAGCCCATTCAGTGGCACATGCATGCTAGGGGTGCTCAGCTGCTACTAGGGGATAAGCATTAGCCCTCCACTCACTTCCCTGGACCCTCCTCTCGTTGGAAGAAAAGCCCTAACCGCCACAGGGAGGCAGGAAACACTCAGCTATCCTAACCAAGGCAAGGAACCAAACTTCCTACACGTTCCACAATAACCTTGAGCTCAGCATGTCCAAAATAGAATACGTTTTATTCCCCCCTAAAACCTCTACTATTCCCCAACAATGATCTCCCCAGTAAGTACAACCACAAACTTTGGAGTTCATCATGAGTCCTTCGCTCTGACCTTCATTCCTTCAAGTGAAATTAATTTTTCCTAAATCTCTCTCGGAACTCAAAAGGGGAGAACCCCCTTTATTTTTTTTATAATTTTTAATCCATTTATTAGAGGGATGGAAAGAAAGAGAGAGAAATAAAGAGAGAGAGAGAGAGAGAGAGAGAGAGAACAAGTAGGGGGGAGGGGCAGAGGCAGAGGGAGAAGCAGGCTCTTCACTGAGCAGGGAGCCTGATTTGGGCTTGTTCCTAGGACCCCAAGATTACAACCAGGACCGCAAGATTATGACTTGAGTAGAAGATAGAGGATCACCCAGGTGCCCCTAGAGGACAGCGTTACAATTCCTACTGTTAGGATTCACTTCCAGTGTGCTCAGCCTCTTCACATTTGTCTCATACAACTGATCAATATCTGTCCCTTCTTCAAATTTTTCAGAATCTCATCATATCCTACAAGACGAAGTCTAAATTCCTCAGCATGGCAGAAAAACACAGCCACCTACTTTTCAAGTGCTTTCCCCCACCCCCAGGCCCACCCTGAACCCCACGCTCTAGCCACACTGAACGAATGGCCATCACACCATCACCAATATCCTGCAACCTTTTATGCTTCATTGCCTCCCTCGAATCAGGCACTTCTCTTGGAAGATCCATTCCTGCCTCTTCTATCTGGTGAACGTGCATTTGCTTTAAGGCTTAAGCACCTACTCCTCTGTGAAGTCTCTGAGCTCTTCCCCTGAACCCCGGGGTGCTACCCATTATTTCCCTGCTAAACTGTGACGCCCTCCAAGTAGAGCTACCGATCCACTGTGTTATTCCTATCAGAAACCTCAGTCCCAAGCACACCGCCTGGCACATAGTAGATGTTCAATTTGTTTACTGACTACATTTTAAGCCTGAAATGAAGAAAGACATGGACATAACAATTCTTGCCACACGTCAGATGCAATAAATGACTAAATGTTAATGATTAGTGCTACCAATGGGAGGGCAACCCAGTTCTCAAATTTCAGTTGAAATACATTCTTCTGTTTCTATTTAAGAGTTCTGAAGGAGATTTTATGAAAGGGGAGCTGAATTTCCTCATTCCACTTAGAGAAAACCTAAATGAAGTCCTTTTTAAGATTGTTATTTGGCACACCAGCCGTTGGTAGTATAGATGTGCTCATCGCGGCATCATGGCATTGCTACAATTCCGTAGCACACTGCTTTTACATACCTAGGCTGAAAGGCTGGTGTCTAAGCCTTCCCCATTCATGAGTAATTTCTGAAGGGTATGTGTTCAGTGATAGCACTCCTAGACGAATCCAAGCACAAGGCGATGCTTTAAAGAAAGAACAATGTGGTGATAATCACCATTTAATTTCAAGTGTTGCATATTTGTTTCAACAAATTTCAAAACATTTCCCAAGGGATTTTAAAGAAAGTCACCAAGTATGTTTAACAAAACAACATATGGAATGCTAATTTTGTTGTGATGCTATACTCTAATACAGCAAGAAACAGATTTTTCATAAAATCAGCAGATTTGCAAACACTAATTAAGAAACATTGAAAACTATCAAGGTCAATTTAAAAATCCATTTGAAAACAAATATTCCTAGTCTTGTTAGTTCTAGTAATTTCCCACTAGGGATTTACTGCACATCAACAAACTTCCACCATGCAAGTCTTGCAGTAAAGGTAAATAAATAAAGGTTTACTTTCGATTTTCAATACAGCCAAACAGTGGGGGTTTGGAGAGTGGGGTGGAAATAACCAATTTGTCTCTATCAGTATAATCTCTACTCCGGAATCTAAGACCTTTGGGGCATAGGATTTCCACTTAACTTACGATATATCACTCCTGAGAGACTGCCCAGGAGTTCTGTGGTTGCCATAGGGAATATGCTGCGATGCTGTTAACTCTGTGAGAATAATTCTCTGCCTTGTGTGGAGAGAGCAATTAACCCCACAAAATTGGTTTGACCAGTAAAACCTTAATGAATGCTTCCCGCTTGCCCTGTGCCCATTTCTTGTTCTGTCTCTGTGTCCATTGGCCATGTCACTGTTTGGCAGGTCCCTCTACCCAAACAGCAGGGGGAATATACATAATTCCCCTTGTATGTATGATGTGTACATGGATATATATGTGGGCATATGCGTGTGCTCAAGTTTTTAACCAGTGGGTATTAACCAAGAATCTACTCGGTCAACCTAGCTACATACTCAGGGCTGCTCATCTCTTGTCAGAGTTAACTCCATGCACATTGAATGAAGAGATATATAATATATACCCTCTCTGGGAACAGATCCACCAGTAACAAACATCACGATGTTTCAAACAGGCTAATTTATAACAAACTCCCCTTTCACCTAAGAACCCTAGACCAATGAATGACAAAAGAGGAGCTGATTGGAATCCAAGTAGCAAAGATAAAAAAAAAAAATACTACTGCATATTTGATTTTTTTTCGTATTAAATAGTTTAACATATAACTGATTTGTCTCTTTATGCCTTTGTCTTGTTCCAGAAAGGACTTAGAGTAGTTTTGCTTGAAATAAGTGTGAGACTGGCTGAATTTGGGAAAGTTATTGCTAAAGGGAATTTGGCCTTTAGTTCCTATTGTATCTCTTTATGATGAAATTGGATGTAAGATGATATACATGTGAGTGGGTCAGTCCTCTGTCCCACAGACCCACAACACTGGACTGGTCAGCAGAAGGCCAAAGAGACTTAAAATAAAGATGTAAAATATAAGAAGTGAAGACAAAGACCTCTCAGTAAATGTCATGAGTATTCAAACTTGTCAACCAATTCCTAAGGAACACTATCTCATGAGCACATGAACTTTCTTTCCTCCTTACTTCTTTCGTTTCACTTCACTATTTATAATAAAAATGAGAAGGATCCAAGACTATGGGGTGGGAAGAACAATCTTAGCCAATGAGAGACTCTATTAGATTTAATTTACTCTTATGTTTAGGGTTTTTGCTTATAGATACAAACAACACAGCAACTAAGACACCAGACATTGGAAATTTTAAAACATTATTTATTGCTAAGTCTAAAACACTCAAACATCACAGCACAGTGATTGCCAAATCTAAATTAGAGTCTGTGGGATTTTTAAAAGTTTCTCTTCAGGGGAACGTTTCAGCTCTATGGAGAGGTGTGATACATAAGAAGATGGAGCATCTGGCTGGAGACCAATTTGCCTATGAGCTCAAACCAAGTGAACCCATATGGACAGCTTTTATAAAATCATAAACGGTAAAGCTGAAGAAAACTCTAGGCTCAGACTGCTTTATGGCATCAATAATTACACTTGACTCACTGCACTCATGGGGTTATAACAAATTCTGACTAACCCTAAAGAATTTTCAAATAATCTATTTATTTATTTATGTTTATCCACAGTTTTTCCATTTCTCTGCTTTTATTTGGAGGTTTAAAAAGTCATGGCTGCTCAAGCACTTTCTTTAGATGCCCATAGACAAGTCACGTGTCCTTCTTTCATGAGAAAAGAAACATTAATGAGACACATATCAAAGTCCCAAAGACAGAATAGGAAGAGCAAAAAGAAAGACCAGAATTAATGCATTTTCTTTTTACTCTGGTAAAATGTGCATAACGTAAAATTAACCATCTTAACCATTTCCGAGTCTACAATTGCATTATGCACATACATAACGTTATATAATCCTCACCACTCTCTATTTCCCAAATGTTTTCTATCATCCTAAACAGAAACTTTGTATCATTAGACAGTGAGGCTCCACTCTCATTCCCCCCAGTAACCTGTAGTCTACTTTCTATCTCGATGAATTTGCACATTCTAGGTACCCCATCTAAGTGGAATCACAATATTTGCCCTTTTGTGTCTCGCTTATTCCACCCAGCATAATGTTTTTGAAGTTCACCCATGTTGTGCATGTATCAGAATTTCATTCCTTTTTACAGCTGAAGGATAGTCCATTGCATAGACACTCTGTTCATACATTCATCTGTGATGGACACTTGAGTGCTTCTACTTCATGGCTCTTGTAAATAATGCTGCTATGATCGTTGGTATACAACTATCTTTTTAAATGTTTGCTTTCATTTCTGTGGAATATATACCTACTAGTGGAATTACTGGCCATATGGTAATTCCATGTTTAACTGTTTTTTCTTTTTTTTCCCCCATCACCTATGTCAGCTGTCCGCCTACTCATCTCCCCTCTGGCAACCATCAGTTTGTTCTCGATAGTTAAGAGTCTGTTTCTTAGTTTGTGTCTTTTTTTTCTCCCTTGTTTGCTTGTTTCGTTTCTTAAATTTCACAAATGAGTGAGATCATATGGTATTTGTCTTTCTCTGACTGACTTATTTCACTTAGCATTATACTCCCTAGCTCCATCCATGCCGTTGCAAATGGCAAGATTTCATTTTTCTTTTGGCTGAATAATATTCCAATAGACATATGCCACCTCTTCTTTATCCATTCATTAATCAATGGACATTTGAGCTGCTTCCAGAGCTTGGCTATTATAAATAATGCTGCAATAAACATAGGGGTATCCCTTTGAATTAGTGTTTTTGCATTTTCTGGGTAAATACTCAGTAGTGTGATTACTGGGTGGTAGAGTAGCCCTATTTTTAATTTTTTGAGGAACTTCCACATGGTTTTCCACAGTGGTCACACCAGTTTGCATTCCCATCAACAATGGACGAAGGTTTCTTTTTCTCCACATTTTCACCAGCACTTGCTCTTTGTGTTGATTTTAGCCATTCTGACAGGTGTGAGTTGATGTCTCCTAGTAGTTTTGACTTGCATTTCCCTGATGATACGTGATGTTGAGCATCTTTTCAGGTGCCTGTTGGCCATCTGTTATGTCTTCTTTGAGAAGTGTCTGTTCATGTCTTCTGCCCATTTTTTAATTGGATTATTTGCTTTTGGGGTGTTTTTTTTTTAATTTTTTTTTTAATTTTTTTATTATTATTTTTTTTTATTTATTTATGATAGGCACACAGTGAGAGAGAGAGAGAGAGAGGCAGAGACACAGGCAGAGGGAGAAGCAGGCTCCATGCACCGGGAGCCTGATGTGGGATTCGATCCCAGGTCTCCAGGATCGCGCCCTGGGCCAAAGGCAGGCGCTAAACCGCTGCGCCACCCAGGGATCCCGTGCTTTTTGGGTGTTAGGTTGTAATCAGTTCTTTATAGATTTTAGATACTAACCCCCTATCAGATATGTCATTGGCAAATATCTTCTTCCATTTCACAGGTTGATTTTTACTTTTGTTGATTATTTCCTTTGCTGCACAGAACCTTTTTATTTTGATGAAGTCCCAATAGTTTATTTTTGCTTTTGTTTCCCTTGCCTCAGGAGACATATCTAAAAAAATGTTGCCATGTCAATATCAGAGAAATTACTGCCTGTGCTCTCTTCTAGGATTTTTATGGTTTCTGGTCTCACATTTAAATCTTTAATCCATTTTGGGTTTATTTTTGTGTACGGTGAATGAAAGTGATCCAGTTCCATTCTTTTACATGGAGCTTACCAGTTTTCTCAACACCATTTGTTGTGGAGATTGTCTTTTTCCAATTGGATATTCATCTCTCTTTTGTAGAATATTAATCATATCATTATGGGTTTATTATTGGGTTTTCTATTCTATTTCATTAATCTATGCATCTGTTTTTATGCCAGAACCATACCATTTTAATTACTACCAGTTTGTAATATAACTTGAAATCTGGAATTGTGATACCTCCAGTTTTGTTTTTCTTTTTTAAAGACTGTTTGGGCTATTTGAGGTTTTTTGTGGTTCCATTCAAATTTTAGGATTGTTTGCTCTAGTTCTGTGAAAATGCTCTTGATATTTTGATAGGGATTGAATTAAATCTGCAGATAGCTTTGGGTAGTGTAGGCATTTTAATAATAATCATTCTTCCAACCCATGATTAGCATGGAAGGTCTTTCCATTTCTTTGCATTGTCTTGAATTTCTTCCATCAGTATTTTATAGTTTTCAGATACAAGCCTGACACCTCTTTGGTTAGGTTTATTCTTGGATATTTTATTGTTTTGGGTGCAATTGTAAATGGGATTGTCCATGTTTAACTTTTTGAAAAACTGTTAAACAGTTTTCCATAGCAGCTGTACTATTTTACATTCCCACATTGCATAAGGGTTTCAATTTCTCCATATGTTTACCAACACTTGTTATTTTCCTTTTTGTTTGTTTATACTAGCCATCCTAATGGGTGTGAAATGGTATTTCAGTATGGTTTTGATTTGCATTTCTCTAATGACTAATGATGATGAGCACTTTTCCATGTGCTTATAGACCATTTGTCTAGCTTTAGAGAAATGTCTATTCAAATCTCTTGCTCATTTTTTGAATTGGATTTTTTTGTTGTTGAGTTGTAGGAGTATTTTTTATATATTCTGGATATTAATCCTTTATCAGATATATGATTTTTAAATATGTTCTCCCCCTCTATGCATTGTCTTTTCACTCTTTTGAGAGTGGTTTTTGATGTATAAAAGCTTTTAATTTTGATGAAGTCTATTTTATCTATTTTTTTTTCTTTTACTGTCTGTATTTTTAGAATCATGTCCAAAAAATTAATCACTGCCAAAACTAAAGTCACGGAGATTTTCTCCTATTTTTTTCAAACAGTATTATAGTAGTAGGTCTCACATTTAAGGGGTTGATCCACTCTGAGTTAATTTTTGTATATAGTGTAAGCTTTTGTAAGTGGATATTCAATACTTTGGTTGAAAAGACTTTCTTCCCAAAGGTCCTGGGACCTTTGCTGAAAATCAATTGACTACACATATAAGGGTTTATTTCATATATGAGGGACAGCCACGAAATGTCTGATCTTATACCAGTACCACACTGTTTTGATTACTATAGCTTTGTAATAAATTTTGAGACTGGGAAGTGTGAGTCCTCCAATTTCATCCTTCTTTTTCAAAATTATTTTGGCTATTCAGAGTTCCTTTAGGACTTTATTTTTTAAAATGCCATTGGGATTTTGAAAGGGATTACACTGAATCCATAGATTACTTTGGTTAGTAGGCTATCTTTGGTTTGGCTATCTTAATATTTCCTATCATTGAACATAGTATGTCTTTGATTTACTTATGTTTTAATTTCTGAAAGAAATGAAAATGCATTTATTTTTAATTTGTTTTTACAAGCGCTTAATCGGCATTTATTCTATCCCAGGAACTATTCTAAGTGCTTTACAAGTATTAAAGTATTTAATCCTCTTAACACCCGCAAAAAGAACTATTTTAACTCTACTTTATGGATAAAGGAACTGAAACAGAAAGAGGTTAAATAATTTGCCCAAAGTCACAGAACTGGTAAGTAGCAGAACTGGGATTTAAACTCAGGTAGTCTGGCTCCAGAGTCTAAGCTCCAACTATGATGTTATATTCCTTTTCAAGCACTCATTAATTCATTAAGCATTTATACAATACCTGCCAGCCCTGAGACAAGAGTTCATGTATAAGTGATTTATTCAGGAAGCACTCGCAGGAGAAATCATTGAGGGAGTAAGAAAAACAGGATAGGGAAGGAGAAGATGCCAAACAAAAATTTGATTTTGAGGGGCACCTGGGTGGCTCAGTGGTTGGACATCTACCTTTGGCTCCGGTTGTGATCCCAGGGTCCTGGGATTGAGTCTCACATCAGGGTCCCCGTGGGGAGCCTGCTTCTCCCTCTGCCTATGTCTCTGCCTCTCTGTGTGTGTCTCTCATGAATAAATAAAAATAAAGTCTTTTAAAAAAAGAGTTTGATTTTGAGTGAAGTCCTTGTTTCAGCCTGATCCTATGTAAACCTCCACCTCAAAGTGAAAATCTATTCTTTAGAATAGATTTAGTACTACTGTACTAGCTGTAGGTCACTCTGCTGGGGGGGTATAAGCTTCCAGACAATTCTAGCTCTTTGGTCTGAGATAAGTGGCTCTAGTAATTCAAGTTTAGTCCTTTAGGGAAAGCTAGAAATTTCTAGCATACAGAAGCTAGAAGATAGATACACAGAAGTGGTGAATTTCCAAAGAGAGGTGGGTAAAGCACCAACAGAACCTAGTGTGAATAAAGCACTAGAGTGAACATTTGAAGAAGTGAAGAAAATGAGACTAATACATTTGTCTTCAAGTAGCAAAGCCAAGATATTCACACTTCCTATAGTGTAGGTGGTGTAACTACTATGAGGGGAAATAAATTGCTAAGAAATCAGAGAGAAGAGATCATATAACAACTAATTTTGCCCAGGCTGTGGGAGTCATAAAAGATCACTAAAGAAGTGGCATTTAACCTGGGTATTATGAATGGCAAGATTTGGGGAAAGCCTTCAAGATCCATCAAACTATACAAGCAGCCACACAGACGTATGAAGGTACAGAGCATTTTCACAACCAGCTAGTGTTCAGCAATGCCTAACTTCCAAATATAATGAGTTCTCTGCAAAAAAGTGTCTAGAAGTGCAAAATCTTAGCCCTAAACCCTGGACCTAAATCAGACACTCAGGGATGGAGTCTGGCAGTCTATTTCAATAACACCCTGCAGGTGACCCTGGGGCATGCTCAAGCTGGCATGTGCACAACATGTTCTATCACCACCTCGACTACCGCCCAGAGGAAGCTCATCTGAACTGCATGTGCACAGACTACCAGTGACCCTGCTGCTTGCTCAGCACCACACTCCCTTACTCCCTCTCTTGAGCGAATAACAGCAAGGGATAAAAGAGGATCTTGGCCTAGAAGAATGGACAGCCATGGCAGAGAGCAGTCTCTTGTGACCTACAAACTTGATGTTCAGATGATGCAGAAATCCACAAGGCCACTTCAGTGAAAAAAAAAAATGACAGAGGAACAATTTCGGTGATCAGAGGAGAGAGTGTGGATCGCCATGGGGGTCTACCTCCCTCTCCACCTCCTGGAAATTTTAGAAGTTCTTACTCCTTCTCCCTCCTTGAGAACTGGGGCAGCTCCAGGGGCTCACAATACTCAGAAAATGACAGGCTAATAGTTTATGCCAACAGGAGATGAGGAAAACCAGCACCACCATAGTCTGAAAATTTTATATCAAACACTGTATGAAAGACCAGATAATTCCTATAAACAATGGTTTAGAAGTGACCATAAATAGATACCTTATAAAAGTAGGGGGTGCCTTGGTGGCTCAGTCAGTCAAGCATCTATCTGACTCTTGATTTTGGCTCAGATCATCATCTCAGGTCATAAGATCAGTCCCACGTGGGGCTCCATGCTGGGCATGGAGCCTGCTTAAGATTCTCTCTCTCCCGGGCGCCCCGGTGGCTCAGCAGTTTAGCATTGCCTTCAGCCCAGGGCATGATCCTGGAGACCTGGGATCGAGTCCCATGTCAGGCTCCCTGCATGGAGCCTGCTTCTCCCTCTGCCTGTGTCTCTGCCTCCCTCCCTCCCTCTCTCTTTCTCTCTCTCTCTCTCATAAATAAATAAAATCTTTAAAAAAAAAAAATTCTTTCTCTCCCTCTCCCTCTGCCTATTCCCCATCCTCTCTTCCTCAGCCCCTCTCCCCCCAAAATAATAATAGTGATAATAATATATAAACATATACTTTAGGAAAGAATAGCATAGTTTAGTGGAACAGGATATGCAGAAAAGAATCATGGAAATATGATTTAGGGGATAGGCATCCTAGGTCAGGAGGAGGAAGCATTAGGCCTGGCCATGAAATGAACCTTTAGGTAAGTGTCTCTGGCAAGGTATGCAAAAAGAATTAGACAGAAGAGATCCTGGAAGAAGAGAAATCCCTTGGGAGCCTCAGAAGTGGAACTGTAGAAAGGTAGAAAAATATACAAGAAATTCTAGAGATAAAAATTGGCAAATATTTAACTTGGGAAAGACAAGGGAACATTTTTCCGCAGACTGCAGATATCAATTAATGTGATACAACTTCTCTACAAACGTCTGATTTCTTGCTGAAACAGAAAATTCATTCTTACCTGCGGAACAACGGTCATTAAAACTATCCCCACAGCAAAGCATAGTACAGAGAAGCTGGAACCATACGAACGGTACTTAAGTCTCATATTTACCATGGACGGGTTCTTGAAACATGGACAAGCTAAATGACTCCAGGTGTCCTTAAGACACATGCATGCAGTCACACTTTTATCTTAAACCTACAGATACATTCACTGTCTCGAGAAGTTGGCAGGTCATATCAACAAATATATTGGTTGGCATGCCACTAAACTCTCCAGATCAGTTGTTAGAATAGATTTAGAAAAACCACTCCCTCTCAGACTTAGACAATGTTTTATGATCAGCCCATCATAAGAAAGTTAACATCTGGGCACCTGGGTGGCTCAGCAGTTGAGCATCTGCCTTCGGCTCAGGGTGTGATCCCAGGGTCCTGGGACGGAGTCTCGCATCGGGCTCCACGAAGGGAGCCTGCTTCTCTGCCTCTCTCTGTGTGTCTCTCAGGAATAAATAAATAAAATCTTTAAAAAAAAAAGAGAAAGTTAGGCTAAGCTCTGCTTAGCTTTTGTAATTTACTTCTAATAACAAACATTTAACGAGTGCTTACTATGTGCCAGCCACTCGGCTCTTTACATTATATATATATATATATATATATATATATATATATACACATATATATATATAAATTATTTAATTATTATTATTATTATTTTTTTTTTTTGCTTAGACACATTGAATTAAATGAACTTCCAGAGGTTACACAGCTTTTAAGAAGCAAAGCCAGGATGCAAATCCA
Source organism: Vulpes lagopus (assembly GCF_018345385.1). Taxonomy (NCBI): domain Eukaryota; kingdom Metazoa; phylum Chordata; class Mammalia; order Carnivora; family Canidae; genus Vulpes; species Vulpes lagopus. Next base: position 9,268,382 of record NC_054834.1, read on the forward strand.
CATACGCCAACTCCAGGACCAGAGTTCATAGCACTAAGCCACATCTCTTCATCCTTTATGTCTTTTAATTTAATCCTTTTAAAAACCCTTTGTGGTATTCATTAGTATCCTCATTTTATTTTTTTTAACTAAAAATTTATTTATTTGTTTATTTATTTATTTATTTATTTGAGAGTGAGAGAGAATGAGAGAGAGCATGAGCTGGGGTGAGGGGGTCAAAGGAGAAATAACTCCCTGCTGAGCAAGAAACCAGATATGGGACTCGATCCCCGAACTCCAGGGTCATGACCTGAGCTGAAGGCAGATGCTTAACCAGCAGAGCCACCCAGGTGCCCCAGGATCCCCATTTTACAGGTGAGGAATATGAGACCCAGAGAAGTTAAGTGTCTAGTTCAGCAAGACTCCACCAGGAAGATCTAACCTGAGCTGTCGGAGTCCCAGGGCAGTGCTGTCCCACGACCTAGTATGGTGCTCACTGACTGGGATCATCCTCAGTATTTCCAAAACATACCAGCATTCTCTGAGAAAGAAAACAGAGCATTTGAAATGCAGCACAGCCAACAACACTGACGTTCTGTTCAAGGGCAAGCGTGCATGTGTATACACACAAACGTGGCAGCTTAGCAAAGGTGACAGGAGCGTGGCAAGAGTCTCCACTTCAGCTGTCCACTACCAGTTAGTGCTACACCAGTCTGTGTGGGTGGGTGTGGGTGGACATACGTAGCTGCAGATCTATACAGATATAGATGAATACAGAGATCCCTATCTTCAGAAAGGGATCAGCATAATCACATGGACCAGCTGTGATGTCTGGAAGTCCAGGGAGGAATTGTCATCTGTTATAAAACATAATCAATCATATTGATAAAGAAAACACTGGGCATTTCCAATGGCTTTCAGCAAGAGCTGCATTGTTCAACCTCGGCCTTCCAGGCTTGTTAGTTCCATACGAGGTGCTATCGCAGAGGCAATGCGAATCTAGGTAAGAAGCATCGAAATTCTGCCAACCGCAATTTGTGTTATTTCTCTCAAAGAATTACTCGTCTTGGTCAATTCCCGGTTATTCCCTAACTCTTAAACTACATCCCCAGTCTGTGTGTCCCCTTCGTTGGGCCCCAATATTCACTTTGCAGAGAGGGAGTGTAAGTGCAGCACGACAGAAGTAAACTCAGAACGCAGCGAGGTAGCTTTGGAAAGCCTGCCACCGAGCCCAAAGGTAATCCTTACCTGTCCCATCACCTCCGCAAGTTACGGGGGCGTTATGAACGTTGGTTGTCAGTACTGTTGGAAGCTACATGCATTCTGGAAGCCCCCTATCCTCCACCCACAGCATAGGCGGGGATCACTGGGCCCCCTCTCCTCTCCGGGGAAGGGCCAGCATCACCCCAGGCCCGGCCCACGGAAGGGGCAGATGTGAGGTCTTCCCGGTGCAGAGGCTGCAATCACGGCCACAGCTTCGGATAAACAGACCTCAGTATGTCCCAAATCCCGTGATTAGGTCAGGAAATTGCAAATCCCTGAACCAATTGATTAATACGACTATGGTGGGTTCAGGAAACCCAGCGGGGGTGGGGGGTTGGAAGCGGCTGTGGGTGCAACTCTCCTTAAACATAATCTGTCCTTTCCCTTCCCTGCCTCCGGGAGAGTGCGATGGAGGCTGTTGCCCTGGTAGCAGCTGCGTTTGGGCCAAGTTCGAGGTCACCCTTCACGGAGCCTCTTGCACTTTGATCTTGGCCCTGCTGTCAACGGGAAGGAGAGGCGCGAGCCCAGCAGGCCCCCGGCGCGTGGCAGTGGGACAGCTGGACCCGGCCCTGCGGGCCACCCGCCCCTGGGGACCCAGGCGGTGCAAGCCCCCCCCCCCCCCCCCCAAGGGCAGCCCCGGCCAGGCCCACAGGGAATGGATTCAAGAATCGGGGACTTCCAAGGAAGGGCAGCCAGGAAATGGTTACAAATTAGAAAAAGAAAGAGGAATCCAGGGCAGAGGGGCCTCTCCTGCCACAGTAATAAAAGCAACTTCCTCTTTACCCTAATTGCAGAACCACAGGGCGGAATTCTCTCCATATGAGATTCCTTACGAGTCACCGGCTGCACTAAACCGCCGCCTGTCCCCGTCGATGTATTCACAGCCTCGCCGCCCAGAAACAGATGTGACCGCTTTGCTATCACGCTGTCAAGGGAAAGTGTCGATGTGACATGGGAAACAGTGACCTCTGACCTCTTGGGAACAGCTCGCAAGCGTCTCATGGATGGTTTTGTTCTTGGGCCCTCTGGATCCTTCGATCGCGCAGCTCAAGGTTAAGGATCGTGCTAGACTCTGTCATCGAGCTGAGAGTGGCCTCTCGCGGCTTGCAGACAGGTGCGAGGCTGGCCCGAGGCCGCTTCCGTGGTCCAGACCTTCTGTCTGTGCTCAGGCCGCCTAACGGGGCCTGCAACCTGCCCCCGCTGCAGAGCGCTGCCCGGCCTGGGTCAGAGTGACTGACACTCTCATCTGGGTTTTCTAGATGACGTGTCCATGTCTGGGTCACGGCACCCGTCCTAGCACCCCGTAATCATGCATACTGACGTTTGTCCCTCCGACTAGACTGGCTCCCTGTGGTCAGCGAGGGGGCCTTCTAACTGCCTCACATCCACAGAACCGAGCACGTGTGTTCTGTGAACAAATAAATACACTTCAGTCCGGATTGTCGATATGTATTACGGCCTAGCACGATGTCCTGGCTGACATTGTACACTTCCTCATGATTTCACTAAGCCACTTCAATAAGCCATTTCATTTCATTTGAAATCAGATAAAATAAGTTTTAAAGTTATATACAAGTATAAGTTGAACATATTTATAGAGGTGATGGTATTCCTAGTAGCATTTGTCCTGGAAGTCGGTTCTCTCCCTGCAAAGAGGTAGGATAGGGTGGCCCGGGTGGCTCAGCAGTTTAGCGCCTGCCTTTGGCCCAGGGCATGATCCTGGGGTCCCAGGATCGAGTCTCATGTCAGGCTCCCAGCATGGAGCCTGCTTCTCCCTCTGCCTGTGTCTCTGCCTCTCTCTCTCTCTCTCTGTGTCTCTCATTAATAAATAAATAAATAAATAAATAAATAAATAAATAAATAAATAAAATCTTTAAAAACAAAAAAAAAAGAGGTAGTATATTCTGAGCGAATATAAATAAAATTTTATATTCAGCAGAAACTGAGTTGTCTTTGGTAGCAGAAAGCAGCTTTCAACACAAAGGCCAGAACCATGGTTCAAAGTTTTGTTGTTTTTTTTAAATTTTTATTTATTTATGATAGTCACACAGAGAGAGAGAGGCAGAGACATAGGCAGAGGGAGAAGCAGGCTCCATGCACCGGGAGCCCGACTTGGGATTCAATCCCGGGTCTCCAGGATCGCACCCTGGGCCAAAGGCAGGCGCTAAACCGCTGCGCCACCCAGGGATCCTGAGGGTTTAACCAAAGCGGGAGGAGGAGTGGGTGGATGCAGAGGGGAGTTGCAGAGTGAGGAAAAGGAGAACAAGAAAGTTGTAATCCATAAAAACAAAAGTGGCCCGAGAGAACAATCCAGAGGGGGTCCTGAGGGTGCCCACCAGCCCAACAGCATGCCCACTTGAATGCAGAGGACTTGCGAAGGGCTTGGTAAGGGCCTCTGAGCATCAGGTCTGTGCAAAGACATGGACACTGGCCGAAGAGAGGCATGGAGCTGGCTGCCAAGGGAATAGAAAAACCACAAAAGAGAAAAAGGAAGCAGGCAAAATGAGTCAAAGAGAAAGCAGGAAGAAAGGGAAGGGCCCCTGTAAGACTTTCTAGCCAGGAGAGCTCTAGTAATGTAGTAAATGGGTCCTGAGGACAGAGGTGAAATGTGTGCGAACCTGGCAAGACAGAAATGAGGGCGAGAGAGGGATGGAAAGGGAAGAGAGAGCCATGCTATCTCAGCAAGGGAGAGCTTCCCCAGGAAGTTGAAACTGAGGGCCAAGAAGAAGTATATCTGTATAGTTGTATTTGTACCGGTCATGCAGTCATCTCTTAACTGTTTTCTCCACAGTGTATGATTACACAGTGCTCAGACAAATCTGTGTTGGTTTTAAGTCTCAGAACAAGACCCTGTGAGGACATCATTACAGCAAATGTGAGCAGGAGCTGTTCTCCACCAAAGCAGGAATGGACAGCTCTTGATTGGATCTGCATCTCTTCCTGCCTTCCCGTCAAAAGAGACCATATGGAGAAGAAAGAAGATCCTGCTCACGAAAACAAATGCAAACTCATCAAGGACTAGGTATTGAAGAGAAGATGAATCTGGACTGCTAGAGATCAGGAATACTGAATGACACTAGCACCACTGATGACAATACAAACGTGGCCTCCTATAAAGAGATATGACCAATGGCAGAACGGAATAAGAGAGGCACTGACATCTCATAAAGTCACTGGAACATCCAAAGTCACACATAAAATACAAGACAGATGTTTTGTCTTCTTTGAGCGGGAGGCAGGAAAGGGCAGAGGGAGAGAGAGAATCTTAAGCAGGCTCCATACCCAGCATGGAGCCCGACTTGGGGCTCCATCGTAGGACCCCAAGATCATGACCTGAGCCAAAATCAAGAGTTGGTCGCTTAACCTTCTGAGCCACCTACGTGCCCCAAGGCAGTTTAAATTCCATTGGAATATCTCTTCATCAGGTGATAAAGCCACTACTATAAATAACAATTCACGGTTGTGGAGAGTCATCCTAAACTTTTGTTTGTAGACTCCCAATGCGTCTCTCACCTCCGGTGTCTAGCTCCTGCAAGTTATCCTTCGTGACAGGCAGAGTATTAACCTAAGGAATGAACCCAATCATGCCATTCTAGGCCTAACATCCTGGCCCAGAGTTGCTTTCCAATACCTGCAAATGAATTCTGAACTGCTTAGAATGGCACTGAATAATGCACAGAAGCAGACTCCAATCTATGTTTTCATTTTTCTTCTTCTCCCATCTTCTCTCTCTCATCTACTTTCTCCCCACTACACTAGACCCTTCAACGTTCTAGGAACAAACATGTTCAGATGTTTATACTGCTTCTTCATAGCTATATCCAACACTTAGAATTCACTTGCCACTACTCACACACCAAAATCCTACTTATCGCTCAAGGCCCTGCTCCCATGTCCTTTTCTCTCTCTCTTTTTTTAAAAGATTTTATTTATTTATTCATGAGAGAAACAGAGAGAGAGAGAGAGAGAGAGAGAGAGAGAGAGAGAGGCAGAGACACAGGCAGAGGGAGAAGCAGGCTCCATGCAGGGAGCCTGATGTGGGACTCGATCCCGGGTCTCCAGGATCACGCCCTGGGCTGAAGGCAGTGCTAAACCGCTGAGCCACCGGGGCTGCCCCGTGTCCTTTTCTCAATGAATCTTTCCTTGATCCTTTTAGTCACTGTAATTTTTCCTTCTTACATATTTGAATTATGTTAATGCCCAATTGCATCATCTTGGGAAACTGACATACCAAGCAGCTGTCTGTGTCCAAATCCCTAGCTGGATAGTAAACTCCTCAGGCAGAGTCTTACCTACCACCTATGTGTTTTCCTCCTAAACAAAGTTTCAGACTACCCTTGCATTTCTGTAATGCTCCCTCTAATCTCATACTCAATTTAAATTTCATGACTATTCCAGGGCCTATTAGTGTTTATTCATAATTATCAGAAAGAAGTTCTATTTTTAGAATGCAATAATATTTTCTATCCATAATTTTTAATCAAGTCTACAGAAAGTCTAGATCATCTGACCAAATATCAAATAAAAGTCCAAACCATAAAGTGGCAGTGACTGTGATATTCACAAAGGGCAACATCCATGGCATTCATTAAATGGAATAACTCTGTCATATAACCTCACACCAGGGCAAGCACAAGAGGGCCCTAAATAATTTTTTATCTATTATATATGACCTAGGTTGTTCGCTGTATGTTTAGATGTAGAAAGCATCTCTCGTGCTTCGCCACACCCTCAAACGTGACCATTGTAATAATCTACACAAAGTACTCAACAATATGTGTCAAATGATGGAAAGATCGAGAAAGTCAATGTTTACATTTAATTGGTGAGCTACCAAATTTTTAAGGCTGATAGGAACTATATAATTTCCTTTGATTTTAGCCTATTGAACTAAAAATAGTCTAACAACCCACATCACATTTTATTAACACCTCAAATCAATTACATGACTATATGTTTATATCTTTATATGAAAATATAAAATATGATTCTCCCCTTCAAGAAGCTGATAGCTTATCTGGAGGACTAAAATAATACATGTGAAAAAGTAAAAAATATAAGACAGTATAAAACCGAGGTCACTAAATTAAAAGATTGGTTTTAGAAAGTTGTAGAAAACATAAGATGAGAAGCTGAAAATGAGGCAAAATAATTTTAAAGTTAATGTGATCAGGAAAATAAAAAGTCACCTGTTTTTAATAAAAGAATAATTAGACATCTATGCAAGGCTGCATGTACAAAGTAGTGTCTCAGCATAAAAGGGAAATTATCTTGGTATCCAATCCTGAATTAGTTAACAAATTATGGACCATTCATAAAGCAAATATTGCAACATGATGAAAAATATTCCTTTCCTAGGTATATGGGTGTATGAATGAAAAATAAAAATACTGAGAATGAGTATTACATATATTTTATAAAACTATATACAGAGAAGTCTAAAAAGCTATAGAGGTTACCTCAGACTCTTGAATGAAGGAACACATTTAATTCCTTCTTTTGCTTATCTCTATCATCTGCATTTTTTATGATAAACATGTATTTATTTTATAACAGAAATAAATACTAAAAGACTTTCTTAGTGCCTCCGAGCAATTTGGCATTCAGAAGTCAGCCTTCCCTTCTCTTCTCTCCGTGTCCAAGAGATGATAAAATAAGATTAAATCCAAGGAGTTTTGAAATGAATAAAAAGCTCTAGTAAAAAGACAAAAAAGAAGACATAGCTATTATACCTTTGTAAGGAAAGCATGATGGTTAATTTTATGTGTCAACTTTACTGGGCCATGAGGTTCCCAGATACTTGGTCAAACCTTAACGTGTGTATGTCTGTGAGGATGTTTTTGGATGATATTAACATTTGGATTCATAGACTAAACAATATCTATGTGATGGCTGGGTCACCACCCTAATGTGGTGGCCCTCATCCAGTCAACAGAAGGTCTGAATAGAACAGAAACACTGAGCAAAGGGAGAGCTTCACCAGTCTGAGTGTTTGAGCTGGGACATTGGTCTTCTCGTACCCTCAGACTGGACCCCCCTGCACCATTGGCTCTCTTGGTTCTTGGACCTTCAGACTCAGACCATAACTATACCACTGCCCCTCCTGGGGGCGTGCAAGTGTATGTATATGTGTCTCCTTCTGGTTCTGTTTCTCCACAGAACCCTAATACAGAAGGAATTCTTGATAAGAAATAGGTTTGAAGAAGGTCCATCTGATACTGGTGTGTAGGACAGACTGCAGTGGGGGAAGCCTAAAGGGTCAGAATCCAGCCAAAAAGACACTTCAGAAATCATTCAGAAATTGGGCAAAAAGGATGAGGGGATGACCAGGAGTGGAGCCAGGGGGAGAGGACAGCTCTGGTGCTCTGAGGATCAACAGGGTTGAGTTCTAATCCCAGCTGAGCTATTATGCCCTGCAGTGAGTAAGTCACTTCCCTCTCCAAACCTCTGGTTCTTCAACTATAAAATGAGTTGTTACCAGAAATCCTCCAGGGTCCTTTTCCATTCTATAAATCTGAGGCTCTATTATCAATACAAAACAATACTTAGATGCTTTTACTCAAACTGCGAATACATTGGCTTCACTTTGTTCTTATACTACGCTGACTATTCCACCAGTGCTCAATAAATAATACATTAAGCAAGTTCTTTTGGACATGACGGTTTAATTGTAAGCCCTGAAAATGCCCTGCCTCTTGGCAAACTCTTTGCAATATCAATTACTTTATTCACTTAGCAAACATTTAAAGGAAAAATGGCCACGTTACTTTGAAACAGGCCCGTTTTAATCTAATTCTCTTTCTTAATCATGGAAAAAGTCAATTTACGACTTTTCATATCAGATAATTTATTTATAATGAAACATTAAGTAACTTCAGCACTTGGTGCAATTTGAGGATATTGCACGGGGGTTAAATGAGGTTCCAGTAAAGCAGACAGTGGTGTCAGTTTAATATGTGGGCATACCCTTCCCATAGGTCTGCTAGGTACAATGGTTACCTATATCTGAGTCTAAGACATCCTAGGAAGAGAGAACCTCGTTAACTTTATTTCAAACAGAAATCTCATGTCAAAGTTGGGAGACACCTTATTTGAGTACTGTACTTGAAGATTAACTTCCTGGATGTTGAAATTCCTGTGATCCATATGATACATGATGCTGGTTTTATAGGTATAGATGGCTAAGCCCAGCTGATCAAGTTAAGGCAACTTAGCCACGAATCACTAGGTCACAGAAGATGTACTAAGCCCACAGAGAGAATATTGCCTCAACCACACTCACCAACTCCATCTCTACCCTAGTCGTACAGTTCTCTGGGTACTGCTCCACTCAGAAGTTTGAAAGAACAAACCCATGTTTCTTCTGAGGCTAGCATACTTAGTTATTCTCTGTATGCCTGTAAAAATCAACAGAAAAAAAGAAAAGAAGAAAAAAAGGAGAGCACGCCAAATCTCCTTTCAGCCCGAGGTCTGATCTCTTAGAACCTGGACGCATGGACCAGCTCTTACTTTCACAAAATCCATTTCCTTCCTGTGTCTTGGGTTCTTTTTACAATTAAACCTGGATCTAACAGCATTTAATGTCCTGAAGCTTTCAGGTAAGGCCATATTTTACATCGTATTTTATTTCTGGTCTTGGCAGTAGACTTGGAATTAGCTATTAAGTCCAGATTTCTCCTCTGGTCAACTCCAGGAAAAAGTACAATAGAGAAAGAAAGAAAGAGCCAGAGACCTTGACCAACAGGAACTATATGAAACCAAAGGAAAAGAATTCCACTTGTGCTCCAATAGGAAAGAAAACCGGCAAAGTCAACCTTTCCATCATCAGACGAGAACTTCTTCCAGTAGAGGGGCTCCATGGTAAGCCTTCCATGGACTTTGGTCCAGGAATACCCAAAGGGTCATGATTCCTTTCAACTTTACCTTCTCAGTCCATGTTGTTAATTGAGGTTTATGAGATCTAACCTATTATTTCTAAAGAGGGAGGAAATTTAAAAAAAAAGAATTTGTTCCCCAAATATCTAGATCTCCATCCCCACCTGCCTTCATTTATAAAGCAACCCATCTAAATCTCCCAGGCTATTTTTCCACAGGCTTGTTTATAATGTGGTAATGATTATGCTAATACCAGCTGGGAATACATCGATGTGGACAAGTTGTGTGAGTGTGTCGGGGTGGGGGAGGGCCACATAAGCGCGCGAGGAGAACTCTTCAATAAAATTATAGTACATGTGTAGTCCTTTTTCCATATTTACTGGTTTGTTGTAAGCTCCTTCTCAAATGGGAAATAGACCATGTCTCCTTTGCAGAGGGATAGTTATTGAATAACGAAGACCATGTGTTCTGCTATGTCTTATTCATCTGAGTGCTCTGCAGCAATTTTCTAAACCAAATTAATAACAGTATCCTAAACTTATTTCCCCAGTGAGAACTTCTGGCTACTAACGGTGTCAGTATGCGCACCTCGCTGTCCCCAAGAGCACAGGTCATCGCCATGCAACCGAGTGCACGATGGCATCCGAGCGAGGAGAATGCAGCTTTCACGGTTTGCAGGAGCAAACAGACACCCTCTAATTAAATGAGGTTGTTTACCCAAGCAACAGAGTATTACATCACTTTCCCTACAAAAGGGACGAAGAATGTGAAACTTCAGAAAAGACAGATAGCTGTGTAATGTGGAGCTTGTCACCAGAGTCAGCTTCAGCGTAATCAAATGCACATGGAAAGCCCTTGCAGCAGGCCCACTGGAGCAGGGCCTGCCCTCGGCCTGGGCCTGGGCGGGAGGGCGTGCATGTCTCCGAAGGCAGTGATCCCTCTCCTTGGCTCACACACCCACTTGCAGCCCGGGGAGCTTCAAATAGCAGCGCCCAGATGTGTCTGCGGATGCTGGGGGCACAGAGGCAGAGGCTGGCAGAGGGCCTCCTGTGCGCTCAGGGACGAAGACAGCATCTCCTTCCCACCGGTCAAGAGAAGGCCCGTCCCGGCGACAGCCGAGCCCGGGGAACCTGGCGTGGCTGCAAAGGGCTCTCCTCCACGTTCATTGCCCAACCCCCACCGACGGGCTGATAAACTGCAAACAGAGACAACACAACTCTGGTAGCAAACGGATCACCCAAAGGATGTTTTCCTGATTTTTCGGCAACTTGATTATAAATTACAGTACCTCCCTCAGCAAGGATGATTTTTTTTTTTTGCCCCATCCACACGAGGGCATTTTTCTGTACCCAACTTGGAAACAGATTCCTTCACCCCAACAAAACTGGCAACGAATGTAACACACTCATATTTCAAATATGGTATTTCTGTTCCCAGTCCAATATATAGACCTATATGCTTATTATTAAAGCGCACTCTATAAAGTCCCTACTGGGGGTGGGGGACGGATTTTTCCTTCCATTTGGACATCACCACTAAAACATTCTATTCAGTCGCTGGCATGTTCACTCCCTCCAAGTAAAAATGCTTTCTGGTGTTTCTGATATAAACTTCGGAAGTTCATTAGAATTCACACATGAAAAATCTCTTTAACGGTTGGAATCAGAAGTGGTAAGAGTTAACGGTCCGGCCCGGCAGATAAACTTTTGCAGGTTTCCATCTGAAAGTCATAACATAACCTTTCATTCTGTGTGTCATTGGTACAGAAGGTTTTTCAAGGCAGAGCTCTTCGGCCTGCAAGATGTTAACCAGATGTACCGTAGAGTCTTCCAGGTCTAAACTATGAGGAGTCTGGGTGCAGTCTGCGTGTTGAATCCTTCATTTGTTTTATTCTTTTATCAAGATCTTCAGGTTTGGGCATTTCTTTTGTTAAAATCATTTTTTGTTGTTCTTTATTGCTTCCTTCGGCCACGTATTTGCTTAGAACCGGATCTTGAAACATGCTCCTTTTGAACTAAATGAGGACTATTCACTTAAATGTTGCCATTTAAAAGCATATTTTTTCAGCGGGAAAATCTCTGCTTCCTATAGCAGGTGCTGGAAGCCCAATCCCAGATGTTTTGATGTGTATACAGCAAAGAAGGAATTTGAAAAATGGGTGGGGATGCAAGAAAGAGGAAGGCATAAATAAAAAACAGACCTGTTGAAACTTCAGTTCACTTGGGCCTATCGCTAAGAGCCCTTTCTAACCACTTTGGCTTTTGTTTTCCATTGGTGGGCTTCTACGCTCAACTGTTTTCTCATGTTGCAAATGCCACTTCCGGTAACATGGGAACTGTCATAGTAATTGGCCTAAATGTTTACCTGGCTATTCATTTCCAACAAACCAAATTCTATTCTTATATTGACCAGAGTGTAGGCCCTGCGCTCCAGTTGGGCATGCCGAGCCTCAAAGCTCCATCTTGTAGATGAGATGGGGCCATTTCCCCCACCTTTGCTGCACAGGAGCTTGGAGTGGAATGAAGGCAGCATGATAAACAGGCTTCTCCAAAGCCTAAACCTCAGTCTTTGTAGTGAAAAAGGGCCAGTGCTGCCCCTCCCTTGCTCACCCATCTGTTACTCGCAGGGGTTTTGGAATGCATAACTCTAACAGGGTTAAAAGGTGCTTGTAAATGTGTTCTCCTGATTCAGCTTGATGTTGGCAGCGCCCCTCCAACATTTCAATGAGACACACATGAGCAGAAAGGCCTTTAGACTACAGGCAGAACTTTATAATATGGGCAGCTTCCTTCTCGAATATCCTTTTGCTATCAGACTAATCAGTAGTAAGGGATAATTAAAGCCATGCACAGCAGAGGACTGAGCTCTGACGACTTTAACCACTTCACTACCAGGCCCTGTGACAGAGGACGTCCAGGAACAGGAGTCCAGCCTGGGGGTGAAGGGCATAGGCTCTGGTCAGACAGACCTGGCTTTTCGTCATGACTCTAGCAATTATGGGGTGTGCGGCTGGAAAGCTACCTACCTTTTTAAGACCTAGTTCCCCATCGATAAGGTGAATAATGATGCTTGATGATGCTTAGGTGGAGACTCTCCATGTCATGAGGCCACAGTGAGGATTAATTGGGTGAGGGGCATAAAGGGATGTGTGGGTGGCTCAGTAGTTGAGCGTCTGCCTTTGGCTCAGGGCGTGACCCTGGGGTCCTGGGTTCGAGTCCTACATCGGGCTTCCTGTGAGGAATCTGCTTCTCCCTCTGCCTGGGTCTCTGCCCCTCTCTCTGTGTCTCTCATGAATAAATAAATAAGATCTTTAAAAAAAAAAAGATGAAGGGCATAAAGGACCCAGCACAGAGCCCGACAGTGCTATGTGCCAGCTGTCATTACAGTGCCTCACCTGTACCCTATGCACCAACCAGTGAGCCCTTCCCTCCTCACTGAATCCTTGCCCCTCATCACTGTACTTCCAAGCATTTGCTGGCCCTACTTTCATAAATCCCAATATCTGCCCCCCTGTACTAGCTTCCTATCTTCTCTAACCGCTGTCCCGATTTTACCCAGCCTTAGAGACATAGACTTACGTCTGTGCCACTTTTCTATTAAGTATTTCCTCAACTCTTCAGGTTATAATCTCTTACTACCTTGAATTTCCATGATTTTTGCTTTTTTTCCCCCGTTGCAGAGTGCTGAATTCCACATGCTCCTGTCCCTGTGTAGTATTTATTCTCTCCTTTATTCCCAGTTCCAATTTCCATTGTCCTCTTCCCACAAAAACCCTAATATATTAAATATCTATCCCTTTATTAAGTGTTCTTGGAAAATATGTACTGTTCTTATGCATGCATGTTAATTTACTGAAATGGATCCCATCATAAATTTCATTCTGCTTCTTTTACTGTTGCCAAGCTGTTTCGTGACCCTCCTCTGGTGCAACTGGTATTTTTTTTTTTTTTGCAACTGGTATTTCAAACTGCTGCATAATACTCCATGGTACGCACCGCCCACACTTTACCTATACTTTTGACCACCAGAAATGAGTACTCCTGGCCACCAGAAATGAGTATCTTCATACATGACCCCTTATGGACCTGTCTGGGGATCTTACTTGGTTATACACTGGACAGAAGAATTGCAGGGTCACAGGAATGAGTAAGCTCATTGACTAAGCAATACCAAACTGTGTCTAGAATGTCTGCACCGGTACACATTCTCCCCAAAGTGCACATTAGCCACTATATACCCGCATCCCTGCCAACACTTGGCTCTATCCAGTTTTCTCGTTTATGCTACTTTATTCAGTGTAAACAGACATCATTGCTTTCATTTGCATCTCTCTGCTTGCTAATGCATTTATTTCTCATGGTTCTATTTCTCTTGGACATTTAGCTTACACAGCCTGGAGATTTTTTTAACTAAAATACTTGCTTATTTCTCTTTACTCTCTGCAAGATCACAAAGTCCTTTTAAGGTGGGTTTGTTTTGTTTTGATTTAGGTTTGTTTTTTTCTCTCTCACTTTTCCCTCACTACAGTACCTACCATAGCACCTGAGGAGAGACAAAACATGCACAAAAGCAAATTGAAAGACATGCCTGGGTGGCTCAGTAGTGGAGCATCTGCCTTCGGCCCAGGTCATGATCCCGGGGTCCTGGGATCAAGTCCTGTTTCAGGCTCTCTGCAGGGAGCCTGCTTCTCCCTCTGTCTGTGTCTCTGCCTCTCTCTGTGTGTGTCTCTCATGAATAAGTAAATTAAAAATTCTTTTTTTAAAAAATCGAAAGCATGGAAACACAAGTGAGGAGAAGTTACAGAGAAAACTGAGTGCTTTGGATTCTAAACTCAGTTGGATAGGGTTCCCCCTCTTCTTGCCAAAACCATGATTTCCCTTGGCCAACTGAACAGAAAATGGTAGCATCCAGACAGAAGGGTAAGAAGAAGGTGCTAATGTGCTGAATTCGAAAGTGGGGATGCTGCTGGGACACATACCAGTGAGGGGTGCATGTCCATTCTCTCTCCGCTGCTCACTTTCAGGACCTAACGGAAGCTCGCAGCTTCCCACTGATGACTCCCAAGCTCTGCTCTTAAACACAGGTACAGACTAGTTAAGAAAAATGCTGACGTGAGTCTGTGCTCGAGAGCAAGTAGGCATTTACCAGCAGCCAGTGCAGAAGGCTCGACGTCCCATAACTGATAAGGACAGGGCAACAGTGGTCTCGCCCTTCCTTTGCCAACACTTGTTTGAGGCATATCATGAAAGCTGCCCAGACGCACGTTACGGTGACCAAACGAGGTCTTTGGAGTCTAACAGACCTGGTTAGAATTTTGATGGCCATACACCAGCTGTGTTACTTTTGGTTTTCCTCTGCCATCAGTTTTGTTATCTGCAAAGTGTGGACCAAAATGCCGGTGCTTTAGGGCTATTTTAATAACCAAATGAAATAATGGTGTAGCGCTTGACAAATTGTGGCTATGCTATGAGGCCTGTTATTTCCCCAGCCTATTCCACATTCGCAAAATTAAAGCAATAGATGAAAGTGTGCCGCTAATATGTGAAATACTTTTGAAAAGAAAGGTCTATACCCATGAAAATTGATTCGGTGGGAGGTTTTCCTTGCAAAATGGAATTTTCACGTGCTGTAGTGGGGAAAATATACTATTTTAAGAGATTTGATTATAGTTTGAGCCCCAATCCCACCACAGCTTTGCTGTGTAAGGTGAAGCAAGTTAGCCCCTTGACCTCACGCAGGTATGCAGACCACCGTCAACAGAGATAATATTATCTGCACCACAGAGACGCTGCAAAAATCCGATGTCATAATGAATGCGAAAGCACTTTGCAACTTGCAAAATAGCCTAAGATATGTTAATATAATTTCCAAAGTCTGACAGCACCTTGGTTTTTACTGGCATATAGTTAGTGCTAAAACAATAACCTATTCTGTGATTCCAAATGTCAGAAGCTTTTTCCTTGGGATGAAATAATGTTGGCAAATCTTTTTCCTTTTACCTTATCATTGAGAGGTGTTCAACTTTTACTTTGTACTTTGTAAATGAGAAGACTCTGCCCAACATTTGAGACAAAAGAAAAGGAACCACCGTTTCCCTAATGCTGTAGGGACTAACGAGAGAAATGTCTCTCTCATAGTGCCACTGAAGAAGTCTGCTTCCCTTGACCAATGGTTTATTTCTATTTTATGAAAATGGTAATGCTTGTAAGGGATCTGGTTTCCTTCTTCCTGCTGGCTGCTAGAAATCTCAGACCAAACTTTGAGGTCATTTCTGAATGTGCTGGGCTACACAGCATCTTGTGTCTTGTGTTCTCAACCCTTTCCAGGCATATTTTATTACTCGTACATGTATTTTTTCTTTGCCCGGATTTTCCTATTTGCTCTTTCATCTTCTTGAAGATGAAATTTAAAGGGGGAGGGGGCACCCGGGTGGTCCAGTCCATTAAGCATCTGTCTCCAGCTCAGGTCTTGATCCAGGGATCCTGGGATCAAGCCCCACGTTGGGCTCCCTGCTCAGTGGGGACCGTGCTTCTCCCTCTCCCTCTGCTGGCCCCCTGCTGCTTGTGGACTCTCTCTCTCTCTCTCTCTTTCTCTCAAGTAAATAAATAAAATCTTAAACTTTTTTTTTTTAAGGTTAAATAATGAAACAGAACAATCTCAACTAGGGAGGAGTGAGTTTTGGGGCTTCTCTTTAGACTCTTTAACAGAAGAGCCATCTTTTATGTGTGTGGCTTCCTCCTGTCCCTGAGTAGTCCCAGAGCATCTCATTCATTCTGTCTTTCTTTACCTGAGCACTCACTTTACAGGGCCAAGGGGGGCGTCTTCTATGTTCCATCTCTTTCAAGAAAACATGTTGTGGGAACTTTAATGCTGGTTTCCTTATCATTCCTTTGTATTGTCAGCACTGACTTAAACTTTGAGATTTTTTTTTGAGAAACATTTCTCCTAAAAACTTACCTAGCTTACTAGCTTTCATATTCTAGTATTTAATATTCTAAAGCACCTTCAAAGCTAAACAAGTCTGTGTATATGCAGGGCCCATATAACAATGGTGTTTATTTTGTTTTACGTAGCTTCAACCTCTGGCTGGAAACTCAGAGGACAGAATGTCCTGCTCTAATAAAAAAAGCTTGGTGAACAAAACTGTAATCTTATCTGGTTCAGTATATTTTGGGAAGGAGGGGAGAGGATTATTTTGACTACAAAGATCAAATTGTAGTCCTTCACTTTGCATTGTAGGCTGTGCACAAACCTTAAACTTTTTATGTAGTTTAATATCTCCTATACTAGGACATTTTATATGGTAATCGGTAGTAGTCCTAACATTTGCATCCTTCGAACAGCTTTCCAACAGAGCTTCAAAATCCAAGCGTTACACACTATTAATGCTAAGTGGACGAATAGGTGGTGATGGTTTCTTATGTCAAAAAATAGCAATGCTAAATAAATGATACAAAAATAATAATAGTTGTCATTGCCATTAAGCATAGTAATAAAACTGAACTCCCAAAACATAGTACGGTGTGCTTCACATGGATGCATTTTCTTACTTGATTTATTATAAGGGCAACACCAATAATCAAATTAAGTTGCTCGCCTGTAGATGAGTGCCACTGAGGTTGTAAAAAGGGTTGAAGGAAATCAGGCATAGGAAAGAGTGTTTTGTAGATATCCCTGGTTATTATTCTAACAGCAACAACAAAGGAGTAGAGAAATTCAAACAGATGTAATAAGGTGCATTAAATTGACTCAATAATGATTAATTATATAAAACATGTATATGTTATTTTCTAAACATTCCCAAATGGAAATTCCCTTGCTCACTGTCTAAAAACTAGCCTTATGCTACTGTGTTTAGATTGCTTCTTTTTAATCTCCAGGAATGCTAAATTTTCACCACCCGATAGTTTCCTATTTGTATTAAACACTATTAGGAAAAGTGTTTCATAGTCGCTTGGATTATATTAAGTTAGAAATCCTTAAGATCTCTGTCAAGAAGCCAGTACATCTGAATGTAAAGGGGACCCCACAGTAAAGGTTTTATGATGCTTTATTCAGAGCTGTACAGCCACAAAAATTATTTCTCAGACAAGCACATCTGATTCAGTCGACATCTACATCTAAGATCCTAATGTATATTTCTGTTTTCTACTGTTTAAATTACTGTCTCTGAACACCAGAGTTGCACATGGGATGTATTCAGAATTATACTGAAGTCATTAGTGGCTACTTTTTTTTTAATAAAGATGAAGCTTTCAGGATTAATGAACAAAAGACTAAAAAATACTCAATCCACAGGACAAAAAAATCATGATAAGCTTTAATCATGGATTTTATAGTTTTACCCTAGTTTTAATAAAAATATGAACAATAGCTTTAATTTTTTTTTTCTGTTACTGTTATGCTAAGGCAAAAATTTCCCATCAGATTCACTGGCCCAGATTGATTAGGAATGTGGCTTTCCTGAACCTGGGGCTCAAAGGTCTGCTATACTGTTTCGACAAAAGGGAAATTTTTACTTCCCAAAAAGAACGATGCAGGCTTAAAGGTGCTTATGGTGTGAAACTGCCTGAGTACAGAAGAGGCTTCTTTCTCAAAAACTGTAGGGAGCCCGAGACCTGATGATATTATCTGAACCCCTAAATGCGACCATTCCTGACACCCAGGGGCGCCTCCCAGACTTCGGCAATGATGCGAATCTCTAATTTCATTCTTTTCTCTTTAATCCACTTTGAATTAGATTTTGGTCACTGACCAATTAAAGAGTCTAAGATGCTTGTGCTCATTTTTTTTTTTTTTTTAGGTTTTGTGGTTTATTTCCCATTGTTCTGTCAGATGTCATTTAGAGCATAACTTAGACCTTAGAATTTTCTGCTGCTAATTTGCTTGAAAACTAGATAATCCCCTTTGAAATGCATAAAGTAAAGCTAACCACGCACATAAAAGAGTCTAAGAAGCTCTCCTTTAAAAGAAAAATTTTCCAGCTTCTCTCTTCTCCCCAGGCTGAGCAACACTTCCCTCTCTGAGCTCCCACAGCAGCACCCGCATGGTAACTAGTGATTTACGTGTCTGTAAACTCCTTAGGGACCAGGACCAGGTCTTTCATCTCTGTATCCCCAGAGCCCAACCAAGTACTTAATATGTGGCACGCCTTCAGGAAATGCTTATTAAGTTAATGGGTCTCAGCATCTCACAGCTAACTACTTGCCTGGCCCTGGCTGGCTAGCTCACCTCCAATTCTGAGAATACCCATCCGAAACTTTCCATTCTCACATTCCTCACAATTGCCTTGTCTTCTCCTCTTACCATGCACAAATCATTTTGCCTCCTACTTAAGTGAGGAAATGAACAAAGCATGAGCTCCCTCTACTTCTTATCCCTGCGTGCTCATACCACCCCCCTTCTTCCCGCCAGTCTCAGGGCATAAAGTGCCCTTTTCCTTGGTTCTCTTTCTTCCATATCCTGCACACTCTTAACGCCAGCTATGCTCCTTCTTTCTCTAGAATATGCAACCTCCTCCCCTCTGTCGGTAGCGCCTTCGGGGAAGCGTGCAAGTCTCTCCCATCCTTGATCCAACATCTCTCTTTAATCATCCCTTTGACTTTCCATCCATAGCCAAGCTCTTGAAAAGATCCTCCAACTAGTTCACTCCCTCCCATGAGCAACTAAACCCACGCTGCTAGTGCTCTGCTTCTCCCATTCCACAGAAATGTGTCTCTGCAGACACAACACCTGCCCAGCATTTGCACAACTTGACAAACTTATAAGTCAATATCTGGTCACTGATGGGGGGCTTCTATGAACTTAGTTACTTGGCAATAATGTTAAAATGGAAGTCTGGGGCAGCCCAGGTGGCTCAGCGGTTTAGCGCCGCCTTCGGCCCAGGGCCTGATCCTGGAGACCTGGGTTCGAGTCCCACATCAGGCTTCCTGCATGGAGCCTGCTTCTCCCTCTGCCTGTGTCTCTGCCTCTCTCTCTCTCTGTGTCTCTCATGAATAAATAAATAAAATATTAAACAAATAAAATGGAAGTCTGTGTTACAATGTTTCATTAAAATGGGGAAGTCAAGCCATAGTGCCAATGACAAAAAAAAAATGAAACAATTGAAATATTTTGTTAATGTAGAACTGCCACCAATGTATTCATAGGCAGGCGACAGTGTTGTAGTTAACCTGGATTCTGTGGACAGTGTAAGATGCATAAAAATAAGTGATACTGTAAGCACAGAAATGATCTCTAAATTATTAACAATCTTAAAACAAAATCTATTTTAAAACATCTTAATATTTCAATAAATGATAATTAGGACATTTTACTTGAATCGATACAACTTTGTCCGCTATCAAAGATTTAATCTATAGGGCACCTGGGTGGCTCACTGATTGAGCATCTGCCTTTGGCTTAGGGCGTGATCCTGGGGTCCTGGGATCCCGGGTCCCACAGGGAGCCTGCTTCTACCTTTGCCTATGTCTCTGCCTCTCTCTGTGTGTCTCTCATGAATAAATAAATAAAATATTTGAAAAAAAAAACAATTTAATCTATAAAAAGTCACTCACAAAATACTAAAAATATTCATAAGTCATAGAAATAATTATATTTAAAATCACTGCAGTTTTGGAATGAATCCCTTTGTGATCAACTGTCACCCATAAATTATAAAAACATGGTAAGAAAAAACAGAGAGTAGGCGAAACTTATGGTTGAAAACATCTTATTTCTTAAAAACATGTTTACCATTAAGATGGCATAAATAACTTTTCAACTGTGACTAAAAGGTTTTTGGAAATTACTGAAAATCAGAATGAAAGATAAAGAAAATTGTTTTAAGAATTAAGTTTTCGATTCTTACAAATCTGCCTAAAATTGAATATAAAATCATTGGTGTAACAAAGATCAAATTCGTACTGAATACTGTTAATGACATTTAATGTCCTTAAGTCTTTCCAGTAATATCAGAGGTGACAACAGGTCCACCATAAAACCAGAAACTGTCTGTATAAGATACGTGCAATTGATATCAGAAAGTATATTAAAGAGAGACTGTGGAGAACACTTGGGTCACCTTACATGAGTTTGTTTTTTTTTTTAATTGTGCCAATTCAAAATTATTTTCCTAAACATTTCAACCAGGTCTGATATCATGCCATTAACACAACTAGACATTTTGCTGTAAAATTTAAGTGTATTTAGAGGTGCGGATTAGATTTAGAGGATTGCGGATTTAGAGGTGATAAAGTTCTCAGAGGAGATGGAAATTAAGGAAATGCAAACTGTTCCCAATACCATCAATTCTTTGTACGCATCTGTGAAAGGACTGGCCATTTTTCAAAACATCAACAAGTAGAGATTAATAATGTGCAAGAAGCTACATAATTTTTAAAAACATGCTGGACTTGCACCATAGTGCATTATTAGGTGTGATCGAAACATTCCAAAAGCTATGAAAACATTGGATGTTGTAGAAAATGATTTTTCAATCAAACAAATAGGTGGCTGATAAATCAAGGGATGTGGTGATAGTCTTCTGCAGATCTGAATTTACAGGGGGCTTAAAGTTTATCATATGCTAGTTAGAAGACTTCTTTCAAAAAAGATTAAACAGAATAATAGACATTTTCTTACCTTCAAAAATAGAAGTGGTTCTTCAGTTAAATTTCAAAATAGATTTGCAAAAGAGTGGAAAGCATGTTAAAAAATCCTCCAAACATGTAAAAAATCACAAAACCTTCTCAGATAAGACAAGATTATAGCTTTTTGATTTATGTATTTCTCCATAGCTCTCATAAAAAAGATAAACACTGATATTTAATTACGATTCTGAAATATATATTGCTTATGTTGGATGCAATATTATTCAACTTAAATTAACCTTTTGAGGCCAATAATTGGAGCAAAATGAAAGAGCTACTCTTTGGAAGAAGTAAATACTTAAACAACCGAGGATGTGCAAAAACCCTGCAGACGATACAAGCGTGATTCCCACATTTAAATTTTATTGATAATATAAAATTAATTTTTTTACAGTTGAATTACTTTTATACATTCTGGCTCATTACTTAATGCAAACTTCATAATAATGCACCCCGCATTTCATGGCTGCTGCATGGTATATCACTTTGGCTTATACAGTGATTATAGCAACTCATATTCTATTCTGAATTATCTGTAAAAGTTGGAGGTTGAAGGGAGGGTTTATCAAGGGATTTAGTAGCCTGTCACAAATTTTAAAAAGCAACAATTTTAACCAATTTGACTGAACGTAAAGACCACTGTTCTATTCATTCATAAGAGCTGAGAGATGGATGATGTGGTATTGATTTAATTACATTATAATTAAAATACTGTTATAACTCACATACTAAACATGAATTTATAGGTCCAAAAGCTTTATCAACAGTGTTGATACTATTGTTCAGATGTGATAATGGGAGCGGTATGTTACTCTATGAAAATCGCTGAATATTTTTTAAAAATAAAACCTTATTTTGTCGAACGTTAACATGAAATGTCTTCTGAAACCTCTTGCATGTGTAGCATCAAATCTAGAGAATTCAATACTACAAATTAAAAGTAATCTGAGGCCACAACCACCACCCCAACACACACACTCAGTTGGTGTCCCACTTGAAATGTTTCTTAATCTTTCCTGATTTATTTTATCCCTTAGAACATAAGGAATCCTATAGGTTTCTTCCTCCCATTCCAGATGTATTATATACACACCTACCTCTAGCTAAACCCTAAATGGACCCAAGGTTAGTCCATTTTCCCTTCAAAAAATATGATTTTCCCTCTGTGGTCCCCAAAGGATGATACGACATGGCTTAGTTTTGTTTTGTCTTGTTTTGTTTCATTGAAAGAGTTCTAAAATAAATTCCTATAATGTTTCTGCTGTGGTAAAGACCAACCTGGGGCACCTGGGTGGCATCCGCCTTTGGCTCCCGTCATGATCTCAGGGTCCTAGGATCAAGTCCCACATCAGGCTCCCCGCAGGAAGCCTGCTTCTCCCTCTGCCTATGTTTCTGCCTCTCTCTCTGTATCTCTCATGAATAAATAAATATTAAAAAAATAAACCACTCTAAGACATCAAACCATTTGGTACTCTTGGATCCTTATTCCTGAAGAAACCATGCAATGATTTTAATCAACTTCATATAAAAATCCACGTGAGGCCACCCTTCCAGTCTGCTTCAATCTCGTAAGCCTGTTCCCTCCACTATGTGATCTCATCTCTTAGGCTCTGGTGGATATTCAGAAAGACAGAGCTAAAGACTGTCCAACACATGCGGCAGGAACATATTTTTAAAATTTTCATGCTCAGGACAAACTGTAAGCACATCACCATCGGGGTGATTGGGAACTTCTTCCTTATTACAATAAGAACAAGAATCATCATTATTATTGTTCTTATTATTATTTATACATTTTAAGTAGTTTTATCTTCTAAATAGAATGGTTCACAACCACAAAGCAATTTTAATTTAATATTTTCTCACATTTTATGGCTGAGTATATTATTAAAAACAAAAGAGGCCATTAAGGGACTAAAAATAAAAAATCCAATAAACTCTTTGGCCGTGTCACTGAACTTGTGCTTAGTAGCCCCCCATCTCTGTGGCTCATTATGTGACCATAAACATGTCCAAGCTCCTCAAGTCTGTTTCCTCATCTGTAAAATAGGCATCATACCACCTACTGGACAGAGTTCTTGCGAGGTTTAAAAGTTCTTAGATGGTTCATGACCTGGCTTCCACCCTAATTTTCAGTCCTAATACTGGAACATCCTTATACTTTCTCAACATGCATCTTATGTCCTGGTCACACCAAACTCCTCCAGGTTCTCTAAAGGTGTCACCTTCATTCTTTCCCCTTGCTGTGAAAGCCTTCTTCCTCAGTTTGCTTGGATAATATGGATTAACTCATGAACACTCAAAGTACCCCTTCCTGTCCATCCCCAGGTTGAATCAGCTGAATCAGCTCATTCTCTAGGCCTCAAGATCAACCTACACAAATGTGATATTTACCCGTTTATTGGTACAACTCCCTGACCACATTCAACATTCCCCAAGTTCCTAAACTACGCCTTCCATCTCTTCCATCTCATCACTGGTCCTCAGCACATGCCTAATCCACACTGTGCGCAGTGAGATGGGCAGGGGATGGAACTGAATGAACAATTAAATGAATGTATGGCAAGCAGAAAAACATCGGGCTTGGTTATTTGTGATAAAGTACAGATTCAGATTAGATTAGCACAATCTGAAATTTAAACCATTGGAGATGATGGAGCACACGCTTGCCATGATATCCTTTCAGTCTTGTGATTTAAACTTCTGAACAATAACTGCTAGTGTTCCTGAGATGTTTTATAAAGAAAATGAAAATCACCATCAAATGAGCCCCACATATGGTCAGCACACTCTGTTAAGAATGTTTTATCTTGTTTGTATTAAGTTAGCATCAAGGTCTTTCAGCTTACAAATCCCATGGAACAGGAAAACTGACATACAAGACTTCAATACATCACAGAGCCAAATGGTAAGCATGCTTTTCTCAAGTTTCAGTGTGGTCACTGAATTCCACTGCCTAGCAGCAGAATTTGAAGGGTTATATACATCTCCCGCTATTGGTCCGTACGATTCTTTATTAAAACAATTATACCTTCACAGCAAAATGTACAGATTATGTTTCAAATAACAAGTAATGGCAGAGAAAGCTGATTCCAAATAGTCATGTTCTGTAGCTAAAAATGACAGAACTACTCCCAACTTGATATGTTATAATTAGAACTGTTCAAAAGGGACAGAAAAAAATAGCAATAAAGCCAGAAACAAATAAACCTTAGGAATAAACCACAGTACTTTATACCTATGCAAACGCATGCATCACTGAGGTTTCTGAGCTAAGGAACTACCCAACAAAGGGGGCAGAGAACACGCAGGATAAAATTTAAAGCAGAGAAATTGGAGTCAGGTGAGCAATTAGGTTAAAATCTCCAGACAGTGAGACTCCGGGGGCCTGTGGTCCGTGTGGGGCTGAACGAGCTGTTTACATTGCCACATTTCCAGGCCTTGGAAAACTCCAGCTTTCACGTACTGTTGAACACAGAATGATCACCTCAACTAATACTCTCTGTTGTGGGGCGAACTTTCTGTTGTAAACTTGCCTACTTTATCTTCTACCCCGATCATGTTTTCCTTACAGGTCTCATTCTTATTGATGACAAAACAAAAAACAAGAACTCTTTTAACTTGACAATTAGGAAGGCTTTTTTCCCTCCTCATCCTTCTTCCCAAGATGGTGCTGTCTGTGTGAGCAGGAGCGTCTGGTTCCCAGAGCCTCTGGGTTCTCTCTGGCTTCACTGAGATGTCCTGCAATCTGCCATCTGCTGGGACGCCTCTACTGGGCAGACTGGTTTCTCTGGTTTGGTGTTTTTATGGTGTCTGGTTGGCACCCACTGCTGATGACCATGAAGCTCGCCTTTGTGGCCAGTGGTGAGGTCCCTGCATTCCACATGCTCCAGGACCCGGCGCTTGGGTCCACTGGTCTTCTCAGAATGGGGAGAGTGGAGAGGGAATGGGGAAGAAGCTGCCTTCTCTGCTGGACATTTTGCTATGATGAAGGGTCTGCAACCTTCTCAGGCTCTTTCCAAGTAAAAGGCAGTATTGACTTTCAATGTTCTCGAATTCAGACAGATTTATCAATATCTAATTCTCCCCTCCCAGTGTCAAGATCCCACGTTATGGTCACAGGATGCAGAAGTGAAGCTGTTCTGTCCCCTTTCTTGACCTACTTCTCTTTCAGTGATTCTCCCCAGCACTGGGACATCTGCTCCTTCTCATGTCGTGGGAACAGCCCCCATGTGCTGATCTGCGCTCTGCTCCACAATCTCTGCTCCACAATCGCTGCTCCAGGTTCTAGTTATAAGAAAATCATTATATACACCCCTCTTTATTTTTTCTTTCTCAAAAAAGAATGGCTTTTGTAAACAAAAGGTGCTTACTTCAAGACAATGGTCTTGCTATCAATGTGACAAATTCTGTTTGAAAGTTTAAATTATACTCTATTGTTCTCAGCTGGGGCTTTCTTTCCCAAGAAGTAATGGATGTTACTGATTTAATGAGGTAGAAGAATCAAGGCACCAGTAGGAACACGGGATAAGAAATCTGATACATCTGATAAAAGTGCATCTCATGTTCAAATATATATATATATATATTCTGCATATATAGAATACAGAATTTATATGGAATATGTAAAATATATAGAATTCATTTCTATGAAGTGGTATTTAACTTGAGCCATTCTTAATGATTTCAATGTAATGAAAAAATCATGTTTCTTTGTGTTAATTGGGTTTTTTAGATTTTGTTTACTTATTTGAGAGAGAGAGAGTAAACAAGGGGAAGGGCAGAGGGGGAGGGAGAAGCAAACTCCCTGCTGGGCAGGGAGACCAAGGTGGGGCTTGATCCCAGAGTCTCGGGGATCACGACCTGAGCTGAAGGCAGATGCTTAACTGACCGAGCCAAACAGGCGCCCACAAATCATGGGGTTTTTTTGTACACATTTTTCACTCGTCAGAGAAAACAGAACAGAAATAAAAAATCACACATCTAACTAATAAAAGAATCCGAAATCTACTGGCCTAAAAGCATTTCCCAGCGTTAGTGTATGGGGCGATTACTGTAATAGAACATGGTTTCCAATATGTAGAACTAGAACTCATGACCAAAATATCGCTTACTCAGTTTTCATAAACATGGTTCTGAATTTATAATACTTGAGCCATTCTAACTCTCTCCCATTCCAAGTGATATTCTAAATAACAATTTACAGGGAGGCTGGCATAATCTTCCTTCTCTGGGAGAAGTAGTTGATCGCACACCAGGAAGTCCAATCAAAATAAATAACAAAAGCTGATGTTGACTGGGTCTGCTATTATGTGCCAGGAACTGTTCTAAGGGCATCACGTGCATTATTTCATTTAACTTTGGCTGCAATGTTCTGAGGTAAGGATACTCACATCAAGCTGACAAATTAGGAAATGGAGGCACAGGAAGGCAAACAGCTTTCTCAACACCACTCAGTGGCTGAGCAGTGGAGTCAGATTTTGAACCCTGGCAAACTCACCACCAAGCATTCTCGTCTAATCACTACGCAGTGTGCCACAGAGGTGAGGGAACCGTGAGGGCACTGAATGGGAAGTGCAAGAAGAAAAGAACTAGGCACCAGCTACTCTGCTAACTTTATAAGGACAAAAGAAGGGACTGAGATCCCATAGTTAGTACTGGCATGCATAATAATTCCCAGAACCATATGTTTCAAATGACCCGATCACTGGGTCTTTCGTTTCTGATCACTTGACATTTTTAAGCATGAATCATCTAATGAAAAAATTACAGGGCTTTCTTTTGAACACATTGTTTATTTGTCACCAAGAGATCTCAGATATACTTTAAACAAATTCCTTCTCTAAAGGAAAGACTACATACCCTCATGAATGGCATAATCCAAAAATAGAAATTATTTAAAACAGCTCTAACACCTTTTCTAAATTTCCTACATTGTGAAATGACAGCAGTGTCTCCCTTTCAACACTGCCTTCTAGTCAATGTAAAAAGAAATAAACCATCCCCACATGCTCATATTTGGTGTTTACTTTTCCGTCAGTCATCTAAAATGGGACGCAGGAAAAAGGATGTGTCTGTCTCTGTTAGAAAGAGAAGAAAAGTGAAGGAAAGAAAATCTAATGCAACAAGAGAGTTGCCAGATTTGGAACTGATTGAAAGAGTTTCGTGTCACCAAACATTTTTCAAAGACCGATCAATCTGCAACTCTTTTTATAAACCAACCTGTAATGACTGGTGTTTCCACACATTTTCTTCACACAGTTGCTTCTGAGTT
Organism: Vulpes lagopus; assembly: GCF_018345385.1. Taxonomy (NCBI): domain Eukaryota; kingdom Metazoa; phylum Chordata; class Mammalia; order Carnivora; family Canidae; genus Vulpes; species Vulpes lagopus. The sequence continues at coordinate 9,295,403 of NC_054834.1, forward strand.
TGGCAGTGCCTTTGATTTGAAAACGAATTTCAAACTTTAGATGATCACACAGAACCTTTTTGGCATCATGGAAAAGAATATTTAGATCATAAAGACTTAAAGGAATGTAAGCTAGAGTTCCAAGTAGTTTAAACTTTCATTACAGAGATGCCGAAAGCCACATTGCTGTGCTTACACAAGTATGTTTATAAGTGATGCCATTTGTAACTCTGACTAATTAAATGAGAATTTAAAAGGATGTGAGAAGGAAAGGCATGGATTAAAAATTAATATCAGGTGAAAAATATAAATTCTACAGTATAGCAAATAGATAGACCCAAGCATCACCGTGTGATTGTTTCTATTCACATCTTCTGGCATCGAGAGAAAACCACCTTGGAAAAACCAACAAATCCTTAAAATAACAGAAAAGTGCCAGCACTAACAGTGGTATACTTAGTAATCCCTGGGAAAATTCAAGGAAAGTAGAGTAATGAAATTTGTCACCTGCTGACTGGTTTCTGCTGCTTCAGAAAACAGAGCCCATCAGATCAGGGTTCCCAATGTACAGCCAGAAAAGAAAGGAATTCCTAACTGCAAAGTAACTGACTCCATTACGAATACAAATCTCATTACCCTCCTCCCAACCCCCAAACGCCTGGTTCTCAAAAACTTAGTCCGCATCAACATCTGGGAACTCGCTAGAGATATGAATTCTCAGGCTCCACCTAAGACCAGCTGAATCAAAACTCTGGCGATAAGGCCTGGTAATCTGTGTTTTCATAAACCCTAAGGATTATCTTAATGCACACTAAAGTTTGAGATCCACTGCCTTCAACGTCATAACATGATCACTAAAAAGTAGAGTTGCCCTTCTTCTGTCTGGGAATCCTAACAGTTATCGATGCTGACTGTGAGCAAAGCGCTCTTCATGACATGTTACTTCTATTCACTCATTAGGCCTCATGGAAACCTTGCAGCTGCTGTGCCCGTGCCACTCACTAGCTCAACAGGGCAAGTGAAACTAAGTTCCTAAGAAAAGACAGTGCTGTTGTGAGAACAGTGAGTTTCTTGAATGTACATCTACCAATAGCAATAGAGGCATAAACAGGATTTTCTGTACTAAGAAATGACGGATTTTCTCTCTCTCCAAAAGAAGAAAGGATTTTCATGTACCTCTGAAGCAACTTTTACTGGTAAAAAAATCTCCATAAAATTTTGAAGTTTCTTTTGAAGGCAACCAGGTCAAAATCTAGTTTTTTCAGGGATCAACTTCTTGAATTGGTTCCATTCTGATATCCTTTTTTCCTGGTCCAGAATGGGATCTTGATTGAGTCCAGCTAGCCAGTTGGTGATAATGTAAGGGTGGCAGGTATGGCACTGTACTGTCCTCAGGGCTGACCAGCACATCCCATCCCTGCTGCCAGCCCCCCAGCCCTAGGAAATCAATGGGTATTCTTAGCATCAGTGGACAGAAAATATAAAATAATTCATATCTGATTATTTAACATTTTTAAAAGATTTTATTTATTTATTTATTCATGAGAGACACAGAGAGAGGGGCAGAGGCATAGGCAGGAGAAGCAGGCTCCCCACGAGGAGCCTGATGTGGGACTTGATCCCAGGACTCTGGGATCACGACCTAAGCCAAAGGCAGATGCTCAACCACTGAGCCACCCAGGTGCCCCTCATTTGACATTTTTAAGCATGAATCATCTGATGAAAAAATTAGATAAAAATAAAGATATAAAAAGCATGATAGCAGAGAAGAGTTTAAATGATAGCTAAAACCAGGAAAAATCAGAAGCCTTCTTTTATCCCTTTATTTAGTTCTATTACTTTGATTAGTGACCTGGGCTTGAAACCTTGAGGTCTTTTGAGCACTCCTCCCTCCTCATTCTCTCATCCAAAAAAATCACCAAACCCTAAAATTATTTTGTTCGGACTCTTGTATGTGTCACTTTCTTTCCATTCTAATTTCTCTTACTTTATCTCAGGTCCTTATGATCTTGTCCTAGATTAACACACTGGTGTCTGAATCTCCTTCTCATATTTATCATGGGGACCAGCCTCAAAGACACTTCCTTGCTCAAAACCCATCAGCAATATCCCATTAGTGACAAGGTAAAATCCTAACTCCTCAAACATAAATGTGAGCATCTTCACAGCCTGGCTCCAGCTTTATCTCCAAGGGTCTCCTTATGTTAATCCTAACCTTGAATCACGGTTCTATATTCAGCATCTCCAAAGCACATCATGGATGTTCCAGCAACTCTTCTTCATCCCTCTCCACAGCTTCAGACAAAAGGTAATGGTTGTAAAATGCAGAGTGAGAACAGGCATTAAAGCACCGAATAAATTAATGTCTGTTGACTTATTCAGGATTTAATTATAGATTAGTGCCTCCAATTACATTATTCTGCTATATTGAATTTATAACCATTAGGAGAAAATAGTAAGAGTCTAAAAGTTTAACACAGGTCTTGGTTAGCATATATGGCAGTATTTGATTAAATATTAAACTTATGCTTTCATGTGCCAGAGATTAAAACATTTATGAAGGAAGAAGGCTTCTGTTCCAGAGGCTCACAGGCATGAGGTGAAGCAAATATCTAACTCTCTCCTTCCTCTCTCCATAGAACCACCACTAGAACCAAGCTTCCCGGGTATCTGTCCAAATTCACTGCTGAAGGAATAGGAATTCCTATTTGTCCTTAGGAAATAACTATCCAACTACCAAAACCATTCAACTGAGTCCTTCAATTCTAACTATTAAAAAACTAACAAGAATCACCAACATTTAAGGGAACCAGTGGAGTGATAAAAAAAATGTTCAGGGGTGCCTGGGTGGTTCAGTTGGTTAAGTGTCCAACTGGTGATTTTGGCTCAAGTCATGATCTCAGAGTTGTGGAATTGAGTCCCACATCAGGCCCTGCACTCAGTGCGGAGTCTTCTTGAGATTCTCTGTCTCCCTCACCCCTCCCCACCCTCCCCCAAATAAATCAATAAATCTTGTATAAAAAAAAAAGTTTCCAAACAGAACTAATCCCTAAAAAATAAGAATTTCTGAAAGAAATAAAAAGAACTTTTAAAAGACTAAAAAAAAAAATAAAATAAAATAAAAAAAATAAAAGACTATAATTATTATAATCAATGAGACTGAAGAAAATATTGCATTCTTTCGAAAAAACATTGTTCCTATTTTTAAGGAAGAAAGAGTCAGAAGAGAAGGAAGGAAAGAAAGAATCAGCATTTTTGGAAATTAAAAACTATGTGGCTGAAATAAAACAAATCAACAGATGAGTAAGTAGTAAAATGGATATGCATATGAATAAAATTTCAATTAGTGATTTGGAAGATCATAAGAAGTCTCCCAGAGTAGAGTAAAAGGGACAAAAAATAGGTCTTATCAAAAACACTGAGGAAAAAAACAAAACAAAACATAAGGAATCAAGCATGTAGTGTTAAGAAACAAAATTAGCATTCTCTACCAACAGTCTGAGGTCCAGGAAAACATTCAGAAAATTATTAAAATAAATGAGTTTACTAAGCCAGATGGAAACAATATCAACATAAAATCAGTAGCTATCTCACATGCTAACAATCAAATTAGAAGATGAAACCCATAAAGATTTCATTCAGAATTCAAATAACACTCATATAATAACTAAGAATAAAGATAGAGTAAATGTGCAAAAGATATTTTTAGAATAACTGTGAATCTTACCAAGGACATGTAATAAGGCTTAAATCCTAGAGAAACACCATGTTCCTGGGTAGGATGATTCAATATTGTAAGAGTATGAATTTGTCCCAAATTAATTTATAAATTAAAGAAAATCCCTCATCATCCTAAAATCTATGTAAAATAGATTCATGAAATAAGCAAGATCGTTTTTAAAAAAGAAGATTCAGCCTGACATGCTATGCAAATGCAGTAATTAAAAATCAAAAAGAAACTAATCCAGAGATATAGACTGGGCAGTAAACAGGGTAGAGAATTCAGAAAAAGGTCCATGCATATATAAAATTTATCATGATAATGGTAGTATTCAAGCCGGTGGGAAAGAGAAGACTAACAACGATTTATCGCGTTGGCATTGGGATACCTGGCTTTTTACCTGGACTAAAAAGAAAAAAAGAAAGTTATATTATAATCTTATCTCACACCATAGACAAAAATATAGCTCTTTAGCTCTTGATATAATAAAGACCTAAAACAAAGCTATAAAAATGTCAAAGAAATAATGAATACAGCTACTTTAATAACTTTGAGAGAGCAAGTCTTCTTATGGAAGACCCAAAGCTCAGGTGTCATAAAGGGGAAAAAAAAAAAAAAACCTGACTTATCTGATTACATTAAAAACTGAAACGTCCTGTTTGGCAAAAAATAAGTTTTTTAAAAGGCATTAAAGTTAAAAGGCAAGCATCACGAAGGGAAAATAATTTACTGCTTATAAATTTTAAAAAGGGGCTAAAATCCATAATATACAAAAGCACAAACTTCTTAAAATCTAATAGATAAATAGGCAAAGAATTTTAACAGTTAAAACAAATAGACATTAAAAAAATCTCAATCTCATTTTTAATCTAGGAAACTAGTAGATTTTTAATCTACTAGTACTAGCATTTATGAAGTGCAAATGTCATCTCTTTTTGAATTAGATTAATGAAAGCAGCAGACACTGATAACATCTAGTACTGGCGATGGGGTGAGAAAACGAGCACTCTCCATTCGGTTTGGATTGGAGCATAAATGAGCACAGTCATTTGAAAATCATTTTGGTAGTTTTTACTGAAATTTAAATTGTGCTTACCTGACCAATCAGAAATCACATTTCAAAGAATTTATTCCAGAAAAACTGGCACACTGTCATACTCTGTGCATCTAAACATTCGAGTCACGTTATGTGCCATCTAAAAAAATCTGTTGTTCCCATATCCCAATGCGCATTCTTTAAAAATAGATATTTACATAATTAATCATTAATAAAATAACATATATAAATAATTAACAATTTTTAAACAATTAAAATAATTCTTTGAAAATACTGACCACATTGCCTACCACTGCATATCTCTATCAGCTGCATAGTAAATATTTACATGGAAATTCTCTCTCTATTGTTAGGAGCAATGTGCAACTTTATTGTGTCTATTGAGTCAATATTGTTCTCTGCTCCAGACCAGTGTAGGAGGCAAAAAAATAGCTCCTCAAAGATGTCCACACCCTATTCTCCAGAACCTGTGAATGTGTTATTTTACATGGCAGTAAAAGTCTTCTAAGTGTGATTAAATCAAGGCGTCTCAGATGTGGAGATTATTCTGGGTAATCTGAATGGGCCAACTGTAATCCCAAGGGCCCAAAAGGAGCAGAGTGGAGGCACAAGAATCTGTTTCAAAGTGATGGATAGTATGAAAAAGACTCAAGTGTCCATCGCTGGCTTTAAAGATGGAAGGAGGCCATGAGTGAAAGAGTATACACAGTTTCTAGAAGCTGGAAACGGCAAGGAAATTAACTCTCCCCCAGAGCCCCCACAGGAATTTAACCCTGTAGACATCTTGATTTTTAGCCCAGAGAGACTTAATTTCAGATTTCAGACCTCCAGAATTAGAAGATAATAAGTTTGTATTTTTTAAGCCACTATGTAAACAACTGTTTTAGCAAGAATAGAAAACTAATACCATCAGACGCTATATCAGGTTATACAAATACTAACACATGCTCATGCCTTTGAGATCACAGTCCTTCCAGGGGAGGAAGTAGATACAAACTATAATTCTTCAGATAGATATGAAATGTCAATTTATAAGACTTTCTGTTTCTTTTTAATTATGCGTAATTTCATTATTTCTGCTGATAACTGTCACTTTAGAACTTTGCAGACGTCTGCATGTTACATGAAATTGATCCCGGTGGTTTGATATTATTGGCTGAAAGTAAATAAACTTACAACTTTGTCCTAAATATCTGTGTGCTATTAGGGCATTCTTCCTATCCTGAATTCTGTAGCTAATGTTATAAAATGATTTATTATTAAAATAGAGAAAAAAGGGGCATTCACTTCCTATATTCTATAGTCACTGTCAGTTTCACTTAAGAGTTTGGCAGACATTAATTATAATATACTATTGGACATTTTTGCATAAAACATAGTTTATGTAATAATGGATTTCTGAATCCTGAAATTTTTGGAAAGTAAGCAAAATGTTTGTGTCTATTGGAATGTCATCAGTGGAATTTGATAAATAAACCACATGAAATTTATTATTGGAGAAGAGAATTGCTGGCACTGCCCACAGGTGCTAGGGCCTGGCTTACAACAGTAGTGCGAGCCCTTTTGTCAGTGGAGACAGGGAATGATTTGTAAAAATGTAATGGGAAGAACTTTGCTAGCTTGTGACTTGGGGGTTACGCCCACAGCAACTGCAAGGAGGTGTGCTCCTCAGCAAAAACTAAGAGAAAAAAAGGACAACTCAGTCTAGTTACTTCCTTGATGGAAAATTCAAATATTTATGAGATGTCTTCCCTTGTGGCATGTTTTACATTTCCTACACAAGATCTTCTCCAAATTAAGTGTTTTTTATGAGACGTGTGCTCATGTCTTGGGATCAGTCAGGGTCGAGTCAACAGAGAGAAATGACACCATTTCTCTTTTCAGAGAAAACCCAATAAAAGCATCCCCCACCCCCCAAAGTTGCTGGTGAGGTAAGTGGACAGAATAAAAGAAAACTTCAAGGTATCACAAAGGTAGCCACCACAGGAAAGGGTTAGTGCTCCTGGAACTAGGGAAACAAAAGAAAATGTTAGAATTATGAAACCTAGGTCCTTAGAGATAGGAGCTGTGGAGTTAAAACTCAGATCTCTGAGAAGGGGCTGGCCAGGGAGAGCTGGTTTCTCCGACACAGGACATTGGGAAGCGAATTCTTCAAGTATGGGAAAACCTCAAATTTGACTCAGCGGCAACCACCTGAAAGTTCTGCGGTCCTTGGGGGGACAGGGCAGGGGGGGTTGCCGACGTGATGAGCACAAGGACCACAAATGAACTGGAGTCCACGGGAAGAAAGCAGAAAAACAGGCAAGAGAAAGTCTTTTCTCCCTCTTGGCCCCTTGGGACTCCCTCCATGCAAGATCCAAACAGGAAGTCAGGTGGCAAGGCAGCAATGTGCTGGAGAGCAAAACACAAAAGCAGCCGAGAAACAACTTAGTAACTGGGTCAGCCCTAAAATGACGCCCTTTCCCATAAGCAGCCACCACGCAGCTCTGTTTCCACGGAAGCGCACACGGAGGCACCTTCCCTTCAAAATAATGGAGACGAGAATCTCGAGCATCAGGGTATCAATCCCTATGCAATGCTATTCTCCAAATTTGGTCACCGTCCCTTCTGCATTTTCTCTTCCCTGGTCCTAATTGGAAAATAATCTCTGTAGGCTGTAAGATACAAAGAGGAAAATTGCACAGCTGCCACGCTACTCATTCAACTGGTCGCTAGGCTGTCACTCCTGTTTATAACTTCCTGCTTTTACTGTCTTCCAAGTTTCCTTGCCCTCAGCCAGAACCTCAGGTAGGCAGTGTTCGTACCTGGTGAGGTAACCTGAAGCACCATTCCTGATGTGTCTGAATCCAGTATTGTTGCAACTTCTACTACTGGACATGGAAGTACTAAGTGGAGGCTCCCAAGAAAATGCACTGGGTTTCGGGCACGGTCCTCCTCGTCTGCATGGTACCAACCCTATTTCTCCCTGACAAGCAGGATCAGATACCCCAGGCAGCAGTAACCACCTGTGTAACGTGTTGCTCCAGTGGCATTTGAATCCCTAAAGAGTCAGGTGGCGGTCTCAGCTTCGATACAATGAATCAGGACTGAGTCACCTGGTAGAGGGTTTCTTTCCTTATGAAATGTGGCTAATAAACCCCCAGGGCTTAAAGTTGTAGAGAGAGAAGCCAAAATTCTTAGAATGGGCTTTCAGACATTATGATCTATGGAGCCATTCTTAACTCCTTGATTTCCTGACCCATGTATTTGGGCCACAGGGGAGACAGCACCAGACGTGGGACTCTGATTCAAAGCATACACTGCATCCTGTAAGACAGCGTCCATCCTTCCAGCTGTTGTCTCCATTCCCCTTGTCCATTGGGAAAGCTGCTTCCGAATAATGAGACAAGGGGTAAGATAAGTTAATTTCAGAGGCTGGAGCCTATGGCTGCACATTTTTGTTGTGAGATGCTACACAATGTTGTGCAAAATATCATGATAATTGATAATACATTCTGCAAATCCATGGGTGGTGGTGCTGGCAAAGGCATGATGGGCAGGGAAGGCAACTCCATGTCAGGATTACATGTCAGGGACCTGGGTGGCTCAGTGATTGAGCATCTGCCTTTGGCTCAGGTTGTGATCCCAGAATCCTGGGATCAAGTCTAGCATTGGGCTCCCCAATGTGGGAATGTGGGGCCTACTTCTCCTTCTGCCTGTGTCTCTGCCTCTCTGTGTCTCTCATGAATAAATAAATTAATTAATTAATTAATAAAGGATTCCATGTCAGCAGCAGGGGGGGGCAAATCGGGTCCCTTCCATGACAACATGTGTCCGAAATAATCAAGCCACCACGAAGTGCCCCTGCACTGGCAGGGTAGGCTCTAAACAAGGCACTAAGCCTTAGTGAGGAGAATTGTGTTGTTGAGCCCATCCACAGCCTTTATCCCTGCACATTGTGCTGTGTTGTGCATGGACTCGTTGAGCAGGTACTGGGGTGGCTAAGAAAAGAGCCTTACTGACATCCATTAAAAAAAAAAAGTGTCATTTTGTTTGCCTGAGAGCCATTAATGAGCATGAAGGTGGGATACAAGTATCTTCACACTCTGTACCTACTCAGGGGAGGGAGGTGATAGGTTACAATTCAGACAACTGGAGCCTAGAGAGGTTCAACAATTTCAAGGAAGCTCAGTAACTTCCTCAAGTCACAGAATAAAAACGAGAAGAGCAAGGACCCTCCCCCAAATCTGTTTGATCCTAGACTACAGTCTCTCACTGTTCTACAGTGTCTCTAAAAGAAGAAAGAACAGGACCCAAAAAAATGAAATTGAAACAGAGAAAAGACATGATCACACTACCAATAAGGCTAAAAACAAACAAACAAAAACTCTAGTTTTTAAAAGTCAGGCTCTTTACCAAGGCCAATGTTGCAAAGAGTTGAATAGACAAGGTATGAGGTGAAAAAAAACAGTCTAATAGGAAATCATTTTTCACCTTTCAATTGCGACATGGAGGAGTAAGCAAGTATCACTGGATTCTGCCAAGAGTTGCAAGGAGATCAGCAGGGTTGGCAAAGGACAAGGAGGGGACAGCTATGAGTGGCAACAACAACAAAAAAAGACCAGAGGCGACGACCAAACAGACAGGGGTGGAAGGAGGCAAGGTAATGTCACAGAAGGTCGAGTTAACATCATGCACGTATGGAAGAAGTATGCAGAGACTGGATGAGCAAAGCCAATGTTATGCCCAGTATGTTCTCCAAGTTCCTCACTAAAGGAGAATTTATGATGGTATCTACTTCTAGAAACACTTAAATTATTAAAAGAGATATGAGTTCATCCAGCCACAGTGAGCGGTATGTAGGAGACACTCAAAAATAGGAATTAACAGTGACAGTGGTAGTCATTATAACAGCCTGCGTGTCTTAGGCCTTATCACGTACCAATACAGTGCTGAGCAGTATGCGCGCTATCTCGTTTAGTCCTCACAACCCTACAATGGCTGCTATTGTAGGGCTGTAGCTATTTTACAATTGAGGAATTGAAGGTTAGAGATAAGTGACTTGTCCAAGGTTGTATAACTAGAGACAGAGACAGTTAACCACTCTGATTCCAAAATCCATGTGCTTCACTAACAAAGGTGAAAGGTAGGGAATGTGGGAGGGAGGAGGGAGAGAAGGGGGTAAGAAGGAAAGAAGGGGGAGGGGGATGGGGGTAAACAAGAGAAATAAATCCTTGAAATTCAGCAGTTCAATTAGTAATGGTAATACTTCTTGATCTTAAAGACTCTTCAACGATAAATTCCTATGCACCCCCTTTAAATGTAGAACAAGGGAAACGAAAAAAAATAAAAAAAAATAAAAAAAAATAAAAAAAAGAAAAAAAAAAAAAAGAACAAGGGAAACGAAGTTTGCTTCTAACTCCCCATCCTACTTTGATCATATTTTCCATAATCTTGGTTTTTGACCTGTTTTCCTCAGCATCTGCCAATTCCAGGCATTTCATATCCTTCAAGCCACTCTTGCAACAAAATTATTTACCATCTTTTGGATGGAAATCATGTTTTAGAAACGAAGTATTAGAATTTACACCTGCCAATCTTGAATGATACCTATAAGAGAATGTGTCCCTTTAAAATTTTTCCATCTTTTCTCCTGCCCTCTAAAATGCAGCAGTAAACACCTCCTCGGGAACTCTGCAGTGGCACGTGGGTGTGCGGCCACTTTATAAGGGAAAAATGACACCCTTGATTCAGGTTATTTTACCCGAGATACTTTTGTCCACAAGCTGTAAGTATCACAGAAGTGAGAGCATACATGGAGTGGCAAATCCCTCAACTCTAATTTTATTTGTTCAGGCCAAGAATTTGTTCTGTTCTCCTTCCTACCGAGCAAATGCCTTCAAAGTTTAAGTTTCAAGTCTTGAGACTGGAGTATCGTAGCATATTCTTAAAAAAATATACCGACAAACATTTAGCCAAAGTCTTTTATTTCCATAATTTTATTTGATCTCATGATAACCTTGAGAGATCAATATTACCACTCTTTCCAAAATCATGAAGCTGAGGTTTACCAGCATTCATGATTGTAGGACTGAAACCAAAATTGTTCTCACCCAAATGTCTTCTAAACCACGAAAGCCCCTAGAAAATTGAACTTTAATAGCCTCCAGAATTTCTTTAACCTGTCTCGTCTTCACCCTTTCTGATTATATTCAATGCTATATGTTGAAAATTATAGATATTCTAACATTGTAAGAATATCATGTATTTTTTACTATTTTGCTCATATGTCTAAGAAACTCGCAATTAGTCTCCTCTATATATGAATTGGGTGCCAACCCTTATTTGGACTTTTTTAATTTCCTCCAGCTCAATGTAAAAATTCCTTATTCTCTCCTTTGGATTATTCTTTCTGTCTATATTAAGTAAACCTGCTTCCTACTTTTTATTCCCATAGCCTTCCAAACTTTAAAATTATTATTTTTTTTCCAAACTTTAAAATTAGAAGTTGTTCAGCTTCCTCTTTTTAAAGATGGCCCAAATACCAAAGTAGCAGATAATATGAATCACATGTTTTGATAACTCTGTCATTTACTCAGTACCTAGAATGAACACGTAGTTGAATGAATTTTCCAACAAAGTTGAAATTTGTTGGACACCTTTATAAATTATCCTAATTCTGTCCTCAAGTTCCATCAAATTCTTGCTGATTCTAACATAGCAACATGAGATTCCCCTTCTGGAAGGAAAACCTACTTGTATTATTAAGCAAAACTAATCTCTGTTTGTTTGCTATTATATGCTAATAAAACTTATCAGTAAATTGATCTATCTTTATAAATTGGCGCCATCACAGTACTTTTTATAATAAATCCTACTCTTCTGGCAATTTGTTTCAGAGATTTAATTCAGATATATGCTGTCAGGATTTTTCTTACCCCTTTCATTTTCTCAACTCAAAGTTTTTTAATTGTCTGTTGTACATAAAATATCTTGTGAAATCTTTTTCAAAAAATATTTTATTTATTTTGAGAGAGAGAGCATGTGCACAAGTGGGGATAGGGCCAAAGGGAGAAGGAGAGAATCCCAAGCAGACTCCTTGCCGAGCTAGGAACCTGATTTGGGGATTGATCTCATGATTCTGAGATCACAACCTGAGCTGAAACCAAGAGTTGGATGCTTAACCAACCAAGCTACCCAGGCGCCCCATGACATCTTTCATACAGTGTTGTTTCACTGTAATTTTTATTTAATTATTACAATTATTTATTTTGAAATAATTTCAGACATAAGGAAGAGTTAAAAAAAATAGTCACAAAGAATTCCTATTACTCTTTCTTTACCTAGCTTTGCTTTATTTGGATTTTACTAGCTTTTCCTCAAATGTCCTTTCCCTATGCCAGGATCTAAATCAGGATTACATCATCATCATTATCACTGGTGATGTTACCAAGCTGCAGAGTTAAAGTGTGTCTGCCAGTTTTCTATGCTATACAGTCATTATTCTTCCTACTGTAGTTAATAAATATTTGGAGGAGGAATAATAACATACTGAAAATATTCTGCTTCTCATTAAACATTCACCTGTTAACATAAGCATTCACCTGTGGATTTTGCCTACAGCAATTACTATCGTGATGTTCTAAAAGTGATTTTCTACTTTCTTCATTCCTTCTGTTTTTTAACTGAAATATTTCTGTGAGAAAGACTTGCACCTTGCCCACACTTATTCATTTATTTAATCATTCATTATGTCAGTGTGAACAAATAAATATTTTATTATTTGAGCTGTAATTCAAATACTTTTGGTTCTTATGCTCTTGTTGGGATTATGTTATTTCATTTGTTCTAACTCTGGTCATTGCAAGTTCTTTCATGTTAGCACCTATATCCTTTCGGTGTGGCCCCACACTTTTTTTTAGTACTTTCATATTTTCTGGCATCACCTAATAGCCGGGCATATCTTGATTTTTTTCCCTGCACAAGCTGTGGAATCAACTATTACTCCAAGAAATTCTGATACTATTTAATAAGAGGATAATATGGGCAGGCCTGGTGGCTCAGCAGTTTAGCGCCGCCTGCAGCCCAGGGCGTGATCCTGGAGATCCTGGATCGAGTCCCTCGTCAGGCTCCCTGCATGGAATCTGCTTCTCCCTCTGCCTGTGTCTCTGCCTCTCTCTTTCTCTCTGTCTTTCATGACAAAAATAAATAAAATCTTAAAAAAAAAATAAGAGGATAATATTTAGAAAGCAAGACCTGGGAGTTAAGTATGAGGTCACTGCTTCTAGGACCTCACATGTATGAATACTTTCTAATGCATGCACATATATCTGTATTTCTGTATTTATTTATCTGTATATATATATTTTAAAAAACAGATGGGTTAGGGGCACCTGAGTGGCTCAGTTGGTTAAACACCCGAATCTTGATTTCAGCTCAGGTCATGACCTGAGATCAAGTCCCGAGTCCGGTTCCATGCTCAGTGTGAAGTCTGCTTAGGATTCTTTCTTCCTCTCCCTCTGCCCCTCCCCACCTGCTCATGTGCCTTGCCAGCACATGCTCTCTCTCCCTCTCTCTCCTTCTCTATCTCTTAAAAACAAACAAACAAACAAACAAACAAACAGTAACTCTCCAGAAGGTACAGGCCAACAGTATTTCTCATCACGAGCCCTTGCCTACCAGACTCCACCCCAGCTTAGCACTACAAAGTCTCTATTTCAGGCAAAAAATGTTAGAGATAAAGGGTTGCCCTCTTCCACCCAGCTCTCACTCCTAGAACAGAGGCTTCATGCCTAGTATGACAGGCCAAGAATACTGAGATCCCAGTTTCTCTTGTCCCATCTTGCTCATAGAACAGAGATTCCTTACTGAGAAAGGCAAACCAAAAAGACTAGAAGCCACCACTCCCACCAAGTGCCCTGCTAATAAAGCAACAGTGTCATTCTGAGAAGCCACTACCATCCCTGACTATGGCTCTAGAACAATGCCTCAGAGATTTTGCCCACAGAGCAAAGGAAACAATAAGAACAGAAAAATCAAGAATTCTCCCAAAGGAACTGACTGTACTTGGAAAGAGTGTGGGGAAGTTCAGGACTAAGGATACTCTCAAAAACAATGGAGAGTTGCTGATAGGCAACTAATAGGAGGCTAATAGCCATACGAAAGCAAAAAATAAAATAATGAAATAATAAAATAAAATAAAATAAAATAAAATAAAATAAAATAAAATAAAATAATAAAATAAAATAAAATAAATAAAAGTAAAATAAACCAGAGGCCAGCTTATTTATCATATAAAACCAGAGAAAGAGAAAACTAAGAAGATCCCCTCCCTGGGTCAGAATAAACCACAAAGACTAGCCTCAGAAAACTATCTCTGCAAAAGGGAACCAATTTAGTTGGATCAGACTATGGGGCTATTCATGCCTAAAGACACTGCTAAAACAATAGAGAAAAACCCAGCAATTAATGGAGCCTAACATCCACATGTGATGCCAACTGAGGCTGACAATTTAACAGAGAGATTAGGAAAAGTCAAAGAGAGCTCTGCTAAAACCACTCTAATCCTATGCTAAGACTACACATGCTCAAGGTGACACCTTTAGAATATAAATATTAGAGGGTTCAAACTGTAAGAGTGGAGGGGGAAGAGACACTTCACTGAATCACACCAGAAAGTCATTAAACAAATAAACAAGAAATAACAACAGGCACTGCAGAGGGGTCAGAGGAGTGTCAAAGGAAACTTTACCCTAAATTGCTTGCAACACATTACCTAAAATGTCCAGTTTTGGGGGCACCTGGGTGGCTCAGTTGGTTTAACAGCTTCCTTTGGCTCAGGTCATGATCCCAGAGTCCTGGGATGAGCCCTAAATCGACCTTTCTGCTCCGTGGGGAGCCTGCTTCTCCCTCTGCCTGCCATTCCCCCAGCTTGTGCATGCTTTCTCTCTCTCTGTCAAATAAATAAATAAAATCTTTTTTGAAAAATAAATAAAAAGTCCAATTTTCAACAAAAATGGTGACACATGCAAAGAAACATGAAAATGTGACTCATACACAAGAAAAAGAGTAGGCAATAAAAACTACTTCTGAGAGTATCCAGATGTCAGACCTAATGGATAAAGACTTCAAAATAGCCTTAAAAGTATGTTCAGAAAAAGGAAACCATGCCTAATGAATTACAGGAAAAAATGATGAAAATGTCTTGCCAAAGAGAGAATATCAATAAAGGGAAAGAAATCATTTGTAAAGGACCAAATGAAACTTCTAGAGCTGAAAAGTACAATAATTAAAATTAAATAGTCACTAGAGGGGCTAAAAAGTAAATGTGAAGGTAGGAAAAGAAAGAATGAGTGAACCTGAAGATAAATTGATAGAGATTATACAGTCCAAAAAGCAGAAAAAAGAAAGAAGAAACATAAAAGTCTCATAAAAAAATGTGATACCATTAGTTATAGCAACATAGGTATAATGAGTGTACCAGGGAAGAAGAGAGAAAGGAACACAAAAATATTAAATAAAAAATGACTAAAAACTTCCCAAATTTGATGAAAACATTAATCTACACATCCAAGAAGCTCAACGCGCTCCAACTAGGATCAATTTAAAGAGATCCACATCCAGACATCTTAATCAAAATGTTGAGAAAACAGACAAAAAGAGAACCCTGAAATCAGGAGAAAAAGAACTTGGAACACAAAGGGAACAACAATAAGATTGGCAAATGACTTCTCATCAGAAACAATGCAGGCCAGAAGGCAAGGGATGTTATACTGAAAAGCTCTCAAATTTTCAGAAAAAAAAAAAAAAAAAAAACCCACTGTCAATAAAGAATCTTACATTCATACATCTTACAAAAGTATTTATAATTATTTTTCAAACAGTTTTTCAAAAATGTAAATGAACTGGGGGATCTGGGTGGTACAGCCAGTTAAGCTTCTGACTCTTGGTTTTGGCTGAAGTTATAATCTCAGTCTCTGTGCTCAGTGGGGAGTCTGCTTGACATTCTCTCTCTCTCTATCTTTCCCTATGCCCCTCCCGCCTGCATGTGCATGCACACTCTCCCTCTCAAATAAGTAAATCTTTTTTTAAAAAAATTAAATGAACTAAAGAAACACCCAGGTAAACAAAGACTGAAAGAATGTGTTGCTAATACACCTTATAAGATGTATTAAAGCAAGTTCTTTGAGTCCATATGGAAAAACCAGTAAAGGCAAATGTCAAAATGTAAAAGACACAATAAATGTATATTTCTTCTATCTTCTCTTAAAATACAAAACCACCTATTATACATATACGTATATGAGACCAATTCATTATAAGAGTTTTCAACTAAAAAAAAAAAAGTTTTCAACTCATGAGATGAGGCCAATATTACCCTGAAACAAAAACCAAACAAGACATAAGAAAATCACATTCATACACACATACTTTTATGAAAATAGATAAAAAAAAAATCCTCAACAAAATATTGGCAAACCAAACATAGCAACACATAAAATGGATTATACAGCATGACTAACTGAAATTTATCCCAGGTACATAAATTTGGTTTGACATCTGAAAATCAATTAAAGCGACACACTATATCAATAAAAAAAAAGATAAAGAATACAGATCATTTCAATAGATACAGAAAAGCAACACTCTTTTCTGATAAAAGCATTCAACAAACAAAAAATTTTAAGGAATTTCCTCAATCCTGATAAAAGGCAACTATGAAAAGACCATAGCAAACATTATACTTAATGGTGAAAAACTGAATGCTTTGCTCCTTAGATCATCAGGAAGAAGGCAAAGATGTATGCTTTTGCTACTTCTACTCAACATAGTACTTGGGATTCTGGCAAAAATTGAAATGAAAGCTACCCAGATTAGACAGAAAGATAGCATGATCTTATATACAGAAAATTCCTAAAGGATCCACATCCCCTGCTAAAAAAGTTTCTTGGAACTAATAAATGAATTTAGCATTATTGAAGAAAAAAAAATCTATTTTATTTCCATTCAGTAATAATTAAAAATACAAAAGTAAAATTGAAAAATCAATTCCATTTACAATATTATCAAAAAGTAAAATACTCAGGTACAAAGTTGGCCGGACAAATACAAGATTTGCACACTGAAGCTACAAAATATGTTTCATAATAAATTAAAGAAGACAAAATAATAGAAAGACAGTATTTTCAGGGTTCAGAAAACAATATTACTAAAATGGCTATACTACCAAATTTATCTACAGATTCAACACAATTCCCATCAAAATCCCAACTAATTAGGAGAAACTGACAAGCTATTCCTAAAATTATGTGAAATGCAAGGGACCGGAAAAAAAATCTTGAAAATGAAAATCAAAGTTGGGGTACTCTTCATTTCAAAACTATGACAAAGCCACAGTTCAAGACAGTGTGGTACTGGCAAAAGAACAGACATACAGATTAATGGAACAGAAATAAACCCTCACATTTACTATGAATTGATTTTCAACAAGGATGCCATAAAATTCAATGCAGGAAAGAACAGTCTTTCAATAATTTGTGGTGTACTACTGGTTATTTATATGTAAAAGAAAAAAGGGTAGGCTCCTACCTCACACCATATGCAAAACCTAACTCATGGAATTAATTAAACTAGGTAGACTCTAGAAACCTACATGTAAAATATGAAACTGTAAAGCTGTTAGAAGAAAACATAATCATAAATCTTTATGTCTTTGGATCAGGCAACTATTTCTTGGATACAACATCAAAACCACAAGCAACAAAAGAAAAAAAAAACAGATAAATGAGACTTCATCAAAATTAAAAGCATTTGTGCTTCAGAGACCATGAAGAAAATATAAAGACACCACACAGGATGGAAAAAAAATATTTGCAAGCCATATATTTGATTAGGGACTTGTATCCAGAAGATCTAAAGAACCATTTTAACTCAATAATCATAGACAAATAACCCAACTGAAAAATGGGCAAAATATTTGAATAGACATTTAACCAAAGTAGGCATACAAATGGCCTATAATCACTTTGGAGTATTTTCAACATCATTATTAGTGAAATGCATATCAAAACCATAGTGAGATACCACTTAATACCCACTACTATGGATATGAAAGGAAGAAAGGAAAGAAAAAAATAAAGGAGGAAAGGAGGGAGGGAGAAGGAGAAAAAAAGGAGGAAAAGGGGAGGGAGGGAGGGCAGGAAGAAAGGAAGAAGGGAGGAAGGAAAGAAAGAAAAAAGGAAGATAAATAAATGGCTAATGCAAGGACATGAAGAAATTGCAACTTTCATGTATTGCTTGTGGGATTGTAAAAGGGGACAGCTACTTTGGAAAACAGTTTGGCAGTTCCTCATAAAGTTAAACACGGAGTTACCATGTGACCCTCCTGGCTATATATCAACAGATATTAAGACATAGGGCTACACAAAGCCTGTACATGAATTTACGTAAAAGCACTACTCATAATAGACAGCATGTGGATATAACCCAAATGTCCATCAGCTGAAGCATGCATAAGTAAATGTGGTGCATCTGTATGAAGGAACATTATGCAGCCATACAAAGGAATGGAGTAGAAGCCATCACATGAAAGAATCTTGAAAGCATTATGCTAAGTAAAGGAGCCACTCACAGAAAGACACCTGGTGAATGTTTCTGTTTATATGAAATGTACAGAACAGGCAAATCTATAAAAACAGAAAGTAGGGGTGCCTGGGTGGCTCAGGTGGTTGAGCGTCTGTCTTCGCTCAGGTGGGGTGCAGTCCCATGTCCAGCTCTCTGCTCAGCAGGGAACCTGCTTCTCCCTCTTTCCCCTGCTCATTCTCTCTCTCTCTCAAATAAATAACAAACAAACAAACAACGAGAAAGTACATTAGTGGTTACAGGAAGCTAGGAAGAGGGTAAACTGGAGAGTAAATGTTAATGGGGCTTCTTCTAGGGTATAGTTATAAAAATGTTCTGCAATTAGATGGTGGTGATAGAATTCACAATTCTGTGAATGTGTTGAAAACCTTGAATTATTCACTTTGAAAGGGCAATTTTCCAGTATATGAATAATATCTCGATAGAGCTACTGTTTTTTTTAAAGGTCACATGCTGTATGATCGCATTTATTTAACATTCTTGAAATGACAAAATTATAGAGATGGAAGGAAAATTCATGGTTGCTGTGAATTAGGAAGGGGGCGGTGGTTGATGTAACTCTAAAGGGGCAGCAGAAGGAAGATCGCTGTGGTTACAGAACAGTTCTGTGCTTGGATTGTGGTCATGGTTACACAAATCTACATATTCACGTAATAAAATGGCAAAGAACTTTATATACACACGTTCCACTGATGTCAGATTCCTGGTTTTGCTGGTACGCTATAATTATGGAAGTAAGATGTAATCATTGAGGGAAACAAGTAAGGAGTCCATAGGACCTCTCTGTACCATCTTTGGAACTCCCTGTGCATCTAATTATTTCTAAATAAAAAGTTAAAAAATATTTTAAAACCCTTCAATGGTCTTCAGATCTGATCTTTGTCAACAGTGTCCTAATTATTAACCTGGTTTTCAACAAGTTCCTAAATGCCTGAAAAAGATACCCTGGCAAATAGATATAACATATTGCAGGCTTTGAGGGGAATATGTTCCTCATTGCAAAGAAATTATTTGGTACTCCTGTTGATTGATTAGTCCCCCATTTGCTTAGTATTGTGATTCTTTCTCCCTGGCACTTAGCACACTGCTTTGTACACAGTTGACACTCATGAAATATTTGACTATGAATGAATTGTGATCTTTAAGTCTCAGCAAGTAGCTCCACCTCATTACTGTGAAGCCTGATCTAAAGGCAATAGGGATCTCTAGTTAGGGCACCTTCCTTTTTGCATATTTAAAGACCATTTTCTTTCTTTTTTTTTTTTTAATTAATTTTTATTGGTGTTCAATTTACCAACCTATAGAAAAACACCCAGTGCTCATCCCGTCAAGTGTCCACCTCAGTGCCCGTCACCCATTCCCCTCCAACACCCACCCTCCTCCCCTTCCACCACCCCTAGTTCATTTCCCAGAGTTAGGAGTCTTTATGTTCTGTCTCCCTTCCTGATATTTCCCAACATTTCTTTTCCCTTCCTTTATATTCCCTTTCACTATTATTCATATTCCCCAAATGAAAGAGAACATACACTGTTTGTCCTTCTCCGATTGACTTATTTCAATCAGCATAATACCCTCCAGTTCCATCCACGTTGAAGCAAATGGTGGGTATTTGTCGTTTCTAATTGCTGAGTAATATTCCATTGTATACATAAACCACATCTTCTTTATCCATCATCTTTCGATGGACACCGAGGCTCCTTCCACAGTTTGGCTATTGTGGCCATTGCTGATAGAAACATCGGGGTGCAGGTGTCCCGACGTTTCATTGCATCTGCATCTTTGGGGTAAATCCCCAACAGTGCAACTGCTGGGTCGTAGGGCAGGTCTATTTTTAACTCATTGAGGAACCTCCACACAGTTTTCCAGAGTGGCTGCACCAGTTCACATTCCCACCAACAGTGTAAGAGGGTTCCCTTTTCTCCGCATCCTCTCCAACATTTGTTGTTTCCTGCCTTGTTAATTTTCCCCATTCTCACTGGTGTGAGGTGGTATCTCATGGTGGTTTTGATTTGTATTTCCCTGATGGCAAGTGATGCAGAGCATTTTCTCATGTGCATGTTGGCCATGTCCATGTCTTCCTCTGTGAGATTTCTCTTCATGTCTTTTGCCCATTTCATGATTGGATTGTTTGTTTCTTTGGTGTTGAGTTTAATAAGTTCTTTATAGATTTTGGAAACTAGCCCTTTATCTGATATGTCATTTGCAAATATCTTCTCCCATTCTGTAGGTTGTCTTTTAGTTTTGTTGACTGTATCCTTTGCTGTGCAAAAGCTTCTTATCTTGATGAAGTCCCAATAGTTCATTTTTGCTTTTGTTTCTTTTGCCTTTGTGGATGTATCTTGCAAGAAGTTACTGTGGCCGAGCTCAAAAAGGGTGTTGCCTGTGTTCTCTTCTATGATTTTGATGGACTCTTGTCTCACATTTAGATCTCTCATCCATTTTGAGTTTATCTTTGTGTATGGTGAAAGAGAGTGGTCCAGTTTCATTCTTCTGCATGTGGATGTCCAATTTTCCCAGCACCATTTATTGAAGAGACTTTCTTCCAATGGATACTCTTTCCTCCTTTATCGAATATTAGATGACCGTACATTTCAGGGTCCACTTCTGGGTTCTCTATTCTGTTCCATTGATCTATGTGTCTGTTTTTGTGCCAGTACCACACTGTCTTGATGACCACAGCTTTGTAGTACAACCTGAAATCTGGCATTGTGATGCCCCCAGCTATGGTTTTCTTTTTTAAAATTCCCCTGGCTATTCGGGGTCTTTTCTGATTCCACACAAATCTTAAAATAATTTGTTCTAGCTCTCTGAAGAAAGTCCATGGTATTTTGATAGGGATTGCATTAAACGTATAAATTGCCCTGGGTAACATTGACATTTTTACAATATTAATTCTGCCAATCCATGAGCATGGAATATTTTTCCATCTCTTTGTGTCTTCCTCAATTTCTTTCAGAAGTGTTCTATAGTTTTTAGGGTATAGATCTTTTACCTCTTTGGTTAGGTTTATTCCTAGGTATCTTATGCTTTTGGGTGCAATTGTAAATGGGATTGACTCCTTAATTTCTCTTTCTTCAGTCTCATTGTTAGTGTATAGAAATACCATTGATTTCTAGGCATTGATTTTCTATCCTGCCACGCTACCAAATTGCTGTATGAGTTCTAGCAATCTTGGGGTGGAGGCTTTTGGGTTTTCTATGTAGAGTATCATGTCATCGGCGAAGAGGGAGAGTTTGACTTCTTCTTTGCCAATTTGAATGCCTTTAATGTCTTTTTGTTGTCTGATTCCTGAGGCGAGGACTTCCAGAACTATGTTGAACAGCAGTGGTGAGAGTGGACATCCCTGTCTTGTTCCTGATCTTAGGGGAAAGGCTCCCAGTGCTTCCCCATTGAGAATGATATTTGCTGTGGGCTTTTCGTAAATGGCTTTTAAGATGTCGAGGAAAGTTCCCTGTATCCCTACACTCTGAAGGGTTTTGATCAGGAATGGATGCTGTATTTTGTCAAATGCTTTCTCTGCATCTAATGAGAGTATCATATGGTTCTTGGTTTTTCTCTTGCTGATATGATGAATCACATTGATGGTTTTACGAGTGTTGAACCAGCCTTGTGTCCCAGGGATAAATCCTACTTGGTCATGGTGAATAATTTTCTTAATGTGTTGTTGGATCCTATTGGCTAGTATCTTGTTGAGAATTTTTGCATCCATAAAGACCATTTTCTACAGCGGTTTTGGTTCACAGCAAAACTAAAAGGAAGGTACAAAGAGTTCCCATATATCCCCATCCCCCACATATGCACAGCCCATTATCAACATCTGCCACCAATTACATCGTTATGAATAAAGAACCAACAATGACACATCATAAAAACCCAAAGCATCTTCTTTTCCACATAGAAATTTCTCAGTCTCTGAAAAAAATATAGTCTTTCTTTAATTGCACTTCTACTAGAGTTTGCAGAAATATACTTCTCTGAGCCTAAAGACCATGCAATTGCCACTATTTGTATGAGAATTTCCTAACTTAAATAAGCCCTAGTTGCATTCATAAACTTTTTTGGGGATAAGAGTCACTTTAAAAATCAAAAGAGCCACTTTTTCAATGATATAATGACATAATGTCATGTGTGCCTTGGGTCAGAGGACCCCAGAGTATAGAACAGCATCCTACTTAGCCTGTGTCTGCTCTTGCATTTAGGTGTCCCAGTATCCTCCTGCTGCAGCGATAATTTGAGGATAAGTAACATGGATCTCCATGGGACTAGGAACTGAATCGTATTCTGGAGAAAGCTCTTTAAAACTGATTTTATTAACCGAGATGGCTAGGAACAGGGCTTAAAATGAGATCTGTTAGTCCAGTTGCAACACAGTAATACTGCTCCCCAAGATGCCCACACATGTCTATCATTATTAAGGTAGCTGATTCCCTGTAACCCGGAGAGTTCTTCTTCATAATGCTCACACAGGGGTCATCTATAGCTGGATTATTACCAGAATTAGAGTTTATGAGAGGTTCAGGACCAGAGTTCTGGCTGACAGGATATAAAACAAAGAATGAAAAGCTTCCAATAACTCTTCCCATGCACGTTTCTCGGTAGGCTGTGTCAAATATGGCTCGAACTTGAGGAGTTCTATCTTCTATCATGAATTTCTACCACGAAACTGATAAATTCTGCATATGTCATAGAGGGTTATACACAGGCACACCTACAGCCTGCATCTTCCTGGGCCTCATTGCTACCCAGGGTCACCAGAATACACTGCTGCTCACAGGAGTCCATGCGTTCCACTTCTGGTAGCTGGCAGCCTCCTGCCCGGTCTGACCTTTTGGATACAGATCAAACCCTTCAGCATGGCCACACAAGTATCCCATGAAATGACTCTCGGGTTCCTGAGAGTCTCTTCCCATTTGCATCTCTTACCATATCTCCTCCACACTCCATGCTCCAACCATAAGCCACCACCTGAGCTTCCCATATCTCCCCAGGCAGTTCCACAACTGCCATTTCTTTACTTGGAGAATGCTTCTGCCTGAAGTACTTTCCTGTCCACCATTGCATTTTCCAGAAAACACCTAGTCATCTTAAAGAAAACAAATCAATGAAAATTGCTTTCATTTTAAGTACTTCACATGCACTATCTCATTGAAGCATTTTTTTAATTAATGAGGCAGAAATTATTAAAACCTCCATTTTACAAAGGAGGAAGCCAAGGCACAGGAAGTTGAGCAGTGCCTACAGTCACTCCATGAGGAAGTGTCAAAGCCCAAATAAAGGTCAGTTCTGTTCAACTACAAAGACCATGTTCATAAACAATGCTCTCCTCTCTCCAGAGCATTCTGTGGTTCTACAATAGAATCCTTAGGGAATCTTCTGAAAATCCAGATATCCTTAACTCTATACTAACCTGTGTTA
The DNA here is from genome assembly GCF_018345385.1 of Vulpes lagopus. Taxonomy (NCBI): domain Eukaryota; kingdom Metazoa; phylum Chordata; class Mammalia; order Carnivora; family Canidae; genus Vulpes; species Vulpes lagopus. The sequence goes on from NC_054834.1 coordinate 9,319,195, forward strand.
CCAGAATCCCTGTTGCTGGAGGTGCAGGATCTATATTTTGAAAAAGTTCCCCAGGTAACTAATGCCTATCCTGTTTGAGAATCACTGCCTGATGATATAAAGGGCTTACAACAACTATTGACACTTCAACGTACTACTAAAAAATTGGACAGCATCTTAAACCAATTTTGAAAATTTAACCATTTTTCATAAAAGTTAAATGAGACATATCTATTTTGCAAAAATGAGAATCTGTAGAGAAGTATTTCCAAGAGTAACTGCATTCTGGTAACATTTTAATTACATTTTATAAATTAGCAAAAATCTGTTTTGTAAAGAAAAATGAATTTAAATTATCTTTCATTTAAATTTTTGACAAGGAATCAACTACAATTGGGTGGAGAAGATCTGAACATTTGATTGAGTGTATGGCTGTCTTAGTGGTCCTCAGGCATCAGAAATAAAATCTCAACTATGATGCAGAAATATCAGGAATAGTTCAGGCTTCAACTACTCAGTGTTTCATATCCCTGAAACAGTAAAGGGAGAATTATTATAATCGGTCAATTTGAGATGTGAGAAGGCAAAAACAATGGCATATAACAGTCCTCTGATATTTTAATAAGCATTGTTTTTAAAAGACAGAGTTCTGAGAGAAAGGCAATGAAATTTGAAATTTTATTTTGCATGTTCCATTGAGGACTTCTCCTTGGCCACTTTACACTTAATTTTTTTTATGCAAACCTCTTTGTTTTTGCATTTATAGAATGTGAAGTATTTGAAATAAGTTTTTTGGTGGTTTTAGTTTGTTATTTTCTTTTTTTTTTTACTTTTTATTTGGAAATAATTTTAGACTTACAGAAAAGTTGCAAAGCACTGTTCTCAAATACCCCTCCACCCAGAGCGGTATTCACATCTTTCCTAACCATAGTAAAACTATCAAAACCAACAGTTTACATGGGTACCATATCACTAACAAACCCAGAATTCAAGCAAACTGTTTGAATTTTGACAAGTATGATACTGGCCCTTCTCTCTGGACCAGGAGACAATCCAGGATCCCACATATCACATGTAACTGCCATATCTTTTTACCATTCTTCAATCTGGGACCGTTTCTGAGGCTCTGTTTTACATCGCCTTGACACGTTTGAAGAGCACTGGTCAGGGATTTTATAGGATGTCTCTCCATTTGAGTTGGTCAGATATTTTCCCATAATTAGGTTAAAATTGTGCATTTGGGACAAGAAGGTGATGTTACGAATAATCTCAAAGGACTCATGATGCTGATACATCTCTTTACTGGTGATGCTGACTTGGACCACTTGGTTAAGCTGGCATCAGTAAGACTCCCTCAGTGTAAAGTTACTCATTTTTCCTTTGTGACTGAGAACACGGAGAGAGATTTTGAGATTATACAAATATCCTTTTTTCATTGTAATGTCAGCCTCCATCAGTGGTTCTTTCCTGCAAGTTTTTACTGTGACGTTTACCTGGAGGTAATTTTCAATTTCCCTCATTGCTTCTATGTTTATTAGCTGAGAGAGAGGTTCTACAATCTGACCAGCTCTTTCCATTCTTCTGTATTTATTGATTGATTCAATTATTTATTTATATTAGTATGGACTCATGGATATTCTATGGATTACGATTCATCACTATAATTATATTTATTTTGTTACTCAAATTGTCCCACTCTGGCCTGTGGAAACTCTTTGAAGCTAGTTTCTTTATATTTCTACCACGTTCCCATCACTTTGTGAGCACTTCCTCACTGGCACCACAGGATGAATTACATTATATTTGCTGTGAAAAACTGGATGAATGATTTAAGATTTAGTACTGCTCAGAAACAAGAAAATAGACTTTTTTCCCCCTCAGCCTCCCTGGCCATTCCTGGCAGTGATACCTTCTTCCTCTTTCTGAAAATTCTCTTTTCCCTCATACTCTAAAATATTTCATTTGCCAGAGAACCAGTGGAGAAGCACTAAATATATGTCAAATGCCTGACACAGAAAGTTGATATTTATGGAAAGTAGTTTAAGGATAAGATAAAGATTCATTCCTATAGGTCAGAAGATTTTCTTTCTCTTTAGCAGAAAACCCCTTATTTTAATAAAAAAAAAGTAAACAAAACCCCAATATATAAAGCATTAAAAAGTAATAGTGTATTAGTATAAATATATTAATAGTAATATGATGTTCAAAACTATGACATTTACTTACCCTACAATCAGCATAAAAAGTGACATTTTATATTATAGTTCCAGTTATTTAATGTCCTTTTCCATTCAATTTATTTCTACGTTTTGTTTTGATTATGCATTTCATGAAAATCCTATTTGAATGACTAAGCAGTTGCAAAGTACAGGAACTTTTTGAGCACTTCTACTTAACTATGTCAGGGTTCTCTTCAAGGAAAATTATTCAGGAACTCTTCTAAAAATAGTAAGAAATTTTGCTTTGAAGTTGAAACATTCAGGTTCTGGGTACTACAGAGAAATAAGTATACTCTACGCTGTCTCCCACTGAATGTGGCTAAAAAACCTCGACAGAATACATGGAGCAGCTATTTGAGGATTCAAAAGTAAACAGGAGCAGATGGATTGGGGAAGAACAGAATTCAAATACCACCATACAAGCAGTAAGTTTACCAATTTTTTTACTGCTGTATCCCCTGGTCTGAACTCGTCACATAGGAAACAAAGAAGTGAGCACCTGGACTTTACTATAGATTGAACGTTTGTGTCCATCCCCACGTTCCCCCTCCTGAGTCTTCTGTTGAAATCTAGTCCATGGATGAGATGGTACTTGGAGGTGGAGTCCTGAGGGTAGACTCACAAGGGTGGAGCCCTCAGAAATGGGATTGACACCCTTATAAAGCAGACCTCAGAGAACTCCCTCACCCCTTCCACCAGGAGAGGACAAAGCATTGAAAACAGCCAGCTCTGAACTAGAAAGTGGGTCCTCACTAGTCGCCAAATATGCCAGCATCTTGATCTTGGACTTTCCAGCCTCCAGAAATGTGACAAATAAGGTTCTGTTATTTATTAGTGTCACAGTCTATGGTATTTTTGTGATAGCAGCCCGAATGGATTAAGATAGATGCAGACAAGGAAAGCGCTGGAAGAAGCCTTTTAGTTCTGGTTCAAGGAATGGGAAAGGGAATGCATAACATTCAAAGAGTGTGGAAACCCCCCATTTCTTTTCTTTCTTTTCTCTAGTCTCCTACCCTCAGCTCTCAGACAATGTTGTGGTGACAGGGTAGCAGCACTTTGACAGGCAGAGGCAATGGGAGCCAGCAAAAGCCAAAATCCTAGAAAAAGAGAACTGTCCTTGAAGTTGGATGTAACTGTAGTTTCAAAAGGTGGACACAAATCTGATTGCACTTTTTCCCTCACAATCCTGTTGCCACTGGGCCCCAAAGACAGGTGCAGTCGTGAAAGTAAATAGGAGAATAGCATAACTAAAGCCATAGTATCTGGCCAGAGGACCAAAAAGAGGCACCCCAGGAAACTAGAAATTACCAAGGAAATCTTGAGGGAGGAACTTGGGAATATGACTGCATTATATTACTTCTGAACATCTGGACACATCTATACGTCAAGCTCAACAAACCACGCTTTGAGAACTGAATTAACAGATACACCACCACCCAGAGCCCAGACTGCCTATGAGGCGGTATATACACACCTCAGCTTTGGATAGCCTTGCAAAAGGCTAGAAAATTGAATTGACATTAGAATCATTTCCCTTCAAAAGCTAATCAGAACTTAGTCTGAACCCAATTATCTTGATATGACCAATGTTATGTGAAAAACGGAGGGAAAAACAACTGAATAAAAATGAACAAGGTCTCAGTGATCTGTGGGACAATAACAAGAATGTATGGATATTCTATTCATCTTGTTTACAATTACATTGTAGGTCTACACTGTGCTTGTAATTAGGGACACAAAGGCCAATAAACACAAAGGAACCAGCTTTAAGGGAGTATATGAGATATCCTACTCTTTCATAAAACTCAAGATCTAACTCAGGCTATTTTCCATATTCATCTTCATACAACAAATTAAACCTTCCTCACACTGATTTGTTCTTTGACAGTGAATTTCTAACCTTTTATGGTATCTTTTTGTTTTAATTTTGAGAAATAATTTATATATAATAAAATTGATCCTCTTGAAGTGTATATAACTCAATGACTTTAAAAATAATCTGAAGTTTGTGCGACCATCACCACTATCTAATTCTAGAACATTTTCATCACTCCAGAAGGAAACCCCACACTCCTTAGCAACCACTCCCCTTTCCCTCTCCTTCCCTTAGGACCTGGAAACCACTGATGTACTTTCTGTCTTTCTGCATAGGTTTATCTATTCTGGACATTTCATATAAATGGAGTCATACAATAGGTGGCCTTTTATGTGTATTTCCCTGCACTTAGCATAATGTTTTCAAGGGGGATTCATGCTCTAGCACATATCAGTACTTTGTACCCTTTTATGGATGAATAATATTCCACTACATAGATATACCACATTTTGTTTTATCCATTCATCTACTGATGAAAATTTAGGTTGTTTGTGTCTTATTAAATATTATGAATAAATCTTCCATGAACATATGTGGGCACATTTTGTACAAACACTATTTTTTCAATTCTTATACCTAGGACTGAAGTGGCTGGGTCAGATGGTAACTGCATGTTTAACATTTTGAAGAACTGCCAAACTATTTTCCAAAGCAGCTTCACTGTTTCATATTGTCACCAGCCCTGCGTGAGTGTTCCAATTCATGTACACCCTTAACAACATTAGTTACTGTCTTTTTCATTACAGTCATCCTAGTTATATCACACTATAATTTTGACTTATATTTCCCTAATAATGTATGATGCCGAGCATCTTTAACATGTGCTCAATGGCCATTTGTATATCTTCTTTGGACAAGTGTCTATTTAAATCCTTTATCCATTTTTAATCACTTTCAATCAATGCCTATAAAAGGCTGACAGTCTTTAAGAATTTTAGGGGCTAATAATTTTCAGAAATTAGGTATAAGGCTACTGTCCTTTTTTTTTTTTTTTTTCTTTTTTGGCATGAGTGGAAGGCAGTACAGAGAAGCAGGTAAAAGGGGCAATCACATTAAAAATAACTCCCTACACACAGGATCTGCTTTAGAAATTCGTTTGGATTGCTGAAATTGTCTTTTAAGTTTTTATCTGGAAGAAGGAGAAACAAAGTGATGCTTTAAGATCTTTGAGGGGTTAGGAGTCTTCCATGTTCTGTCTCCCTTTCTGATATTTCCTACCCATTTCTTCTCCGAACTAGGGGTGGTGGAAGGGGAGGACAGCGGGGGGGTGGCGGTGACTGCGTGGCAGGCACTGAGGGGGGCACTTGACAGGATGAGCACTGGGTTTTTATTCTGTATGTTGGCAAATTGAACACCGATAAAAAATAAATTTATTATTAAAAAAAAGATCTTTGAGGGGAAGGATAGATAAGGTAATATTGAATGGGTAGGGAATCAGAGGTAAAGAAAGGAGAGAAAACAGACTGATAAAGGATGAGGACCCTAAGTCCTTAGTGAGTGAGTGAGGGGCACACAAGTGGCTGTAACACAAGTGGAGGTACATCAAGGAAAGTAAGAGGACACAGAAGATACTTAGTACTATATATGCACATATAATACATAAGGCCAATATAAGGCCATTTTTGTTTCCAACACTTAGCCCACAGGGAAAATCCAAATCCTTTCAGAGTAATGTTTGAGGTACTTCATGATTAGGACCCAAGTTATACTTCCAACTTAATCTTCTACCATCCCCTAAATGGTTCACAAAATACAGTTTGTACCAGAATCATTCTGGGAAATCTACATAAGCCAATTCCTGAACCTCATCCAAAGACATTAAAAACCACTGGGCTTGGTTAGCTCCAGAAAAATGAATTTTAACAAGGCCCCTGGATGATTCTAACCCAGGTGTTCTTTCGGCAAACACTCTAAAAACACTACCGTAAAACGTTTACATGTGTCTTTCAAAAGGAGCAATAAATGGAAGACCAAACCTAGCAAGGTAAGACAAGGAGACTAAGAAGCCCAGTAGAGCACAGTCAGACCTTTTTAAAGGTGCAAGAATGAGTGGAAAGAGGGTGAGCACAAAGTACAAAGTAAATGAAATTTAGCACATGGATATTCTGATAGAGTAAAGAACTTCAGGATATCCTGGAAAGGCAGGGTGGAATGCAAATGGGTAGGACTTCTGAAATGATGCAATTAACTGTTCAACAGACCCTTTTCTCCATGACATAGATTAGCTCATGGAAATTATTTTTAAAACTAATTAAAAGTCTCTGGAAGTTATTGTAAGGGTATACAGCAGATGAAGAAATATGCTCTCAAGAAAATCTACTCAGTCTTGGAAAGAAGTGAGAGTCTGGCATTTGAGCCATGGCTTCCTCCACTGACATCCCCTCTTCACCACCACAACCAACCTCCATAATTCCATGTTATGAAAGCTTTAACCCAGCACTCTACTCCAAGCAGGTGAGGTCAAGATAATGGGAGCTTCCTCTGCCCAGGTATCACTCTGAGACTATGGTTTCATCCCATTAGAGATAGGTTAATTTATCTCTGACTTTCCTTAGGCCATCCTGCAGGAGCTATATTCCAGGCAGGCATAAACAGAAGGACATAGTAGATCATAAAAATAAAGAGCTCCCCAGCTCTCCCTGAAGGGAATTTTTGTAAGATAGAATGGGGAAAAAAAAGAAAGATAGAATGGAAATTCCATGCCTAATGACCTAAGGAGGTTGTTGGAAACAATAGATATTTTTGTGGAGAGCAATTAAAATAAAGCTGGTAGCTCCAGAACACAGGCAAAACAGCAGACAACCACCAAAAATTTAAGAGAGAACCAGGGGAAAAAACCTTTGAGAAAAGCCCTCTTGGGATCACAATCAACTCTTAGGTTAAAGAAGGGGTGTATGCATGCTAGGCTGTACCCATTAGGAGCAATCAGAGCAAGATGTGGAGACAGACCTGAAAGCATTCACCATGTTGCAACCTGACCAATTAACGTGTCAAAAGCCTCACTGGCATGGGCTTTAACAATCTCTGACCAAACACTGACTTAAGTAAGCTACTCTGATCCAGGAGTGATGCCTAGGAAGCTGTCCTTAAAAAATCAAATCAGGGATGCCTGGGTGGCTCAGTGGTTGAGCATCTGCCTTCAGCTCAGGGCATGATTCCAGAGTACTGGGATGGAGTCCCACACCAGGCTCCTTGCAGGAAGCCTGCTTCTCCCTCTGCCTGTGTCTCTGCCTTCCTCTGTTTCTCTGTGTCTCTCATCAATAAATAAATAAAATCTTTTAGAGAAAATCAAATCAAAAAAAAAAAAGAAAAAAAAAGAAAAAATCAAATCACACTTCTCTTTGGAAGTCTGGGCAAATGTATGAGTGCCCAAGGTTGTGCTCTCTCAAAAGCAATCACAGAGGGAATCCCCAAGCTATTAGTCCCTGGCTAAAAGGAGAGGAAAATGGAGGAAAAAAGTAAACTCCCTTGACTGTGGAAGCAGCTTCCACGTCATACAACCAGCTACAAAGGATAAAATCTAACTGGCTAAGAATCTAACTTTGCCCAATAAGTCGCCTATGTCAACTCAGGAGAGACCCATAGTAAAACATAAAAGCAAGTAGAAACCATGAGCTGGGACCTCAGTGGCTATGCATTGCATGGAAAACAGACTTCACAGAATTGGGGAGCCCAGACTCTATTGTCTGACCTGTTAAGCAACAAGCAAAACAACCCTTAGGGCTGGAGGGGATCTAATATATCCAGATATCAACAAAGAATTATAGACATGCAAAGAAACAGTAAAGTGTGACCAATTCACAGAAGGAAAACGCTGGCAATATAAACCACCTTTGAAGAGGCCCAGATGGTGGACTTAGCAGGAAAAAACTTCAAAGCAGCTATTATAAATATGTTCAAAGAACAAAAGGAAGCCATGCTTAAATAATTAAAGGAAGATATGAGGACAATGTCTCATCAAAGATATCATATCAATAGAGAGATAGAAATATCTCAAATATTAAGAGGAACCAAATGGAAATTCTGCAGTCAAGAAGTACAATAACTGAGATGAAAAATTCATTGGAGAGGCTCAACCATATATTTGAATTGGTAGAAGAAAAAATCAGCAAATTTAGAGGTAGATTAATATAGATTATGCAACTTGAAGATGAGAGGAAAAAATGAAGAAAAGAACAGAGCCTTAGAGAGTGTGAGACACCATAAAGAGTACCACCATACACATAAATAGCAGAACCAGAAGGAGATTTGAGAAAGGGATAAACAATATCAAAGAAATAATGGCTTAAAACTTTGCAGATTTCATGAAAAACATTGGCCTACACATCCAAGAAGCTCAATGAACTCTACGTATGATAAATGCAAAGAGATTCACACACCCAGACATACTCAAAATGTCCAAAGACAAAGAGGAAATCCTGAAAGAAGCAAAAGCAAAATGACTGGTAACATACCAGGGAGCCCAATAAGATTAACATATAACATCTCATCAGACATCACAGAAGTCAGAAGGCAGTGGAGCAACATATTAAAAGTGTTAGAAGTAAAAAACTGTCAAACAAGAATATTGTACCCAGCAAAACTATCTTTCACAAATGAGGCAAACTGAAGATAATTGATTACACCAAAACAGAAAGCTCATTGGTAGCAGTCTTATAATAAATATCAAAGAAAGTTCTTCAAATTGAAAGTAAATGATGCCATACAGCACTATGAGTCCTCAGACAGATACACAGATACACAAAGAATACTAGTAAGATAATCACATAGGCAATTATAAAAAATGATATAATTATGTATTTTTCCTTTCTTCACTGATTTAAAAAACGAATGCAATATACAATATGTATATAAGTGTACTATTGGGCCTATAATATGTAAATGTAATGTATTTAACAATAATAGCACAAGAGGAATGGAAAAGAGCAGAGAGTGTACTGGATTAAGGAAAGGACATCAGATCCAACTCAAATCTTTAACTCAAATCCATAGGTAAAAATTAGAAAAACAAGATAGTATAGAAAGATTAATATAAAAATTCTATAAATATATATTTGCTCTCATTTCTCTAGACCAGCTGTCTTGAAAGATTTAAAATAATTATACTATATAGAGCAATAATTATAACAGTGTATTTCTGAGTTTATAATATATAGAGATGTTAGATAGATGAGTAGTTTCCATATTTCACTAAATCAGCATAAAACGATGTTAGATAGATGAGTAGTTTCCATATTTCACTAAATCAGCACAAAACTGAAGTCAATTATTTTTTGACCATCTATCCACACCCCTTGCCTCTGGCAACCATCAGATTTACAGATCTGATTTTGCTTTGCATTTCTTTGTTTATTCATTTATTTTGTTTTTTAGATTTCACATAATGATGGAATCACATGGTATTTGTTTTTCTCTAGGACCCTCTAGATCAATTCATGTTATCACAAATGGCAAGATCTCATATTTTTATGGCTAGGTAACACTCTACTGTGTGTATACATGAATGTGTGTGTGTCACTTTCTTTATCCATTCATCTATTGATGGACACTTGGGTTGCTTCCCATATCTTGATTATTCTACATAATGCTGAAATAAACATAGGGGGTGCATATTTTTTTTTATATTAGTGTTTTCATTTTCTTTGGGTAAGTACCCAGTAGTGGAATTATGGGTGAAAGGTAGTGGAAGATCCAGGCTTCCAGTAATGGAATGAATAAGTCCTGGGAATAAACAGTGCAGTTTACTCTATGTGTTTCATGATTAAATAAATAAAATCTTTAAGAACAAAAAAAGTGCAGTATAGGGAATATAGTCAGTGGTATTGTAATTGTGCTGTATGTGACAGATGGTAGCTATACTTGTGAGCACAGCATAACCTATAAAGTTGCTGAATTACTATGTTGTACACTTGAAACTAATGTAACATTGTGAGTCAACTATACTCAAATAAAAAGAAGCTGAAGTCAATTCTTATAATTAAGGTATGTATTATTGGCCATAAAGAAACCAATTAAAAAGCTCAAAATGCCATTTGAAGTTATGAAAGGAATTAAAATATTATACTAGAAAATATCTACTTAATACAAAAGAATACAATGAAAGGAACAGAAGAATAAAAAAGATAAGAGGTACATATAAACAGAAAGGCAAAATTTCAGGTGTAAATCTAACCATATCAATAATAACTAAGTATAAATGGCTTAAACAATTCAATCAAAAAGCATACATTTTCAGATTGGATTAAAAAACAGGATCCAACTATATACTACCTACATAAGAGATTCGTTATATTCAAGTGCAAGTAAGTTGAAAATGAAAGGATGAAAAATATGTACATTGAAAACAACAATCATAAAAGAATGTAGTGGCTATCCTAATATCAGAAATAGATGTTAAAATGAAAAAATCTTACTAGAAATTTGTTATAATGATAAAGGGATAATTCTTAAAGATGATATAACAGTGGTAAGCATATATGCATGTAACAACTGAGCTCAAGATATATGGAGCAAACTGACTAAAAGGACTAAAAGGAGACAGATGATTCATGAACAATGGTTGAAGACTTCAACACCCAACTCTCAATAGTGTGTATTAATAATTAGGCAGAAGATTAAGAATACAAGAATTAAGTGATACAAAGTAATACAAAAATTAAACAGTGGTAAAAACAAACAAGATCTAACAGACATCTATAGCATACTCCAGTGAAACACACATTCTTAAGAACACAGCGAACATTCTGCAGAATGGATTCTATGCTGGGACATAACATAAACCTCAATAAATCTGAAGAAGCTGAAATCATTCAAAGTATGTTTTTCAAACACAATGAATGCAATTAGAAATCCACATTAGAAAGTTTGAGAAATACATGCATATGTGGAAATAAATAAAAACACTTTTAAATAATCAAAGTTCTGAAATTAACACTTATATTAATGGTTAATTGATTTTGAACAACAGTACCAAGAAAATTCAATGGGAAAATATTAGTCTTTTTAACAAAAGATACCAAAACAACTGGATATATCCATATGCAAAATAATGAATTTGGACTCTACACCTTACAGCATAAGCATGTACACACACATGCACACATGCATGCTCAAAATGGATGAGGGAACTGAGTAGAAGATGTAAAAATTATAAAACTCTTAGAAAATATAGGTGAAAATATTCATGTCCTTAAATAAGCAATGGTTTCTTAGGACGATACCTAAAGCACAGATAATAAAAATAAAATAGACCAGTTGCAAATTCAGGCTCCATTTTTAAGTGCTGAGTTCTTACAGAATAGAATGTAGAACTTCATTCTAAGGTCCCTGTAAGCTTGGAATACACTGTTTTGTATCTCTTCTTCCTTTATTATTAACCATTTTAGAAAAGTCTTCAAATGTCAGTGGTTCTCAGTCCCTGTCAATCATTGTTCATGCTCAGTACCACCAATAATACAACTAAAATGCTTTTGCATGTAATAACTGCAATAAAATGATAATGGAAAATGTGTTCATTTGAATAAATCTGTGAAATCATAACCTTTAATATTGGCTGTAAAAGAAAGAGAAACACATACAGAGAGAATAACTCTACAGAAAAAAAAAAGAAAAAGAAACTTTCAGATATCCTCAGGTTACAAATAATTTCAAAATCACTGAATACTAAAAGTAGAAACCCTCCATCAAATTCCTCTTAATCACTGAGAAAGAATTTATTAGTATTATGACAAACTGATTGCAAAAAGTATTTAAAAGGATAAAGAGTTCTTCGATAAGTTAAAAGATATGGGCTTCCAGTTATGAAATGATTAAGTCATGGGAATAAAAGGCACAGAATAGGGAATAGAGTCAATGATACTGTAATAGTGCTTAAGTGATTAAGACATTTTGCAACTCTTTGTTAGACTTTAAATTTTTGTTAATTTATTAAATAGGATGCCTTAGGCCTATTATTTCTCACTGCTAAAATACCCAGAACATTCATGTGTAACTCTTCTGTGACACTGGACACTCTTTACCTTGAACTGGACTGTAGGACCTCTTTGAATGCTTTATAGCTTTATCTTTGTTGATTCACTGCTTTTTTATCATACCCTCTCCCTTGCCAAATACCTAATACAAGACTATAGATATTATATAATATACATAATATAGTCTTGTATCATACATTTCATATATATATGGGGAGAAGCACGTGATGGCCATCAATTACTATTTGCTGAATGAATGAGTGAATGCCTAAGTGAATAAGCAATTACATTCTCCTTTGCCCTGAACCATGCCTCTCACATTTTCATTAAAAGATCAAAAGTAGGGGATCCCTGGGTGGCGCAGCGGTTTGGCGCCTGCCTTTGGCCCAGGGCGCGATCCTGGAGACCCGAGATCGAGTCCCACATCAGGCTCCCGGTGCATGGAGCCTGCTTCTCCCTCTGCCTGTGTCTCTGCCTCTCTCTCTCTCTCTGTATGACTATCATAAATAAATAAAATTTAAAAAAAAATTTAAAAAAAAAAAAAAAAAAAGATCAAAAGTAAAGAAGGCCTTTTTCTTTAACATAAATTCTACAATCTTATTTACATCAACATCAATCAAGTGATGTCCAAGGCATTCCAATTTGATATCTAAGTATATATGTGTTATAGTTCAAAGAAACTGGTGCCTCCAAATTTCTTAGCTATATTTTAAAAATGAACATAAAATGCCAGCATTGTTATACTATGTCCTTAATTTTTATTTGACATTTCAATGGGTTTCCTCTTACATAATAAGAGATAAGGTTTCTTGGATTAGGATTAGGATTCTTTTCAATTCAACAAAATAAAATTAGTTATTATTGCCTCATGCTGTATGTTTTAATATAAAATTGAAGGCTTAAACACTCCAATTTTAAATTTAATCATTTAAGTCTAAAGCACATTATTTCTTCAAAAATTTAAAATATTTTACCCAGGTATCACAAGACAAACACACACATTATATATCTGAATTTGTTCACCATCTAAAATGTGTCATGTATGTTCAGAGATACACACAAAATTTATTTTTTATTTCCTCTGTCTACCAGGAATTACTTCCAGACATATTTTTTTACCTAGATATTCATCAACTATTTTCCAGTTGCAGGGAGCACTGCATTTCCCAGCAGGATTAGACACAAGGACATAATTTTGCTTGAGGTATATAAGCCCACCAGGACTATACAACCACATTTCAATAAATATTAACCAATGTCATTGAGAAGGCCGTATCTAAAATCCATCAATAATGCATGTGTGTGTGAGTGTGCATGCACGCACGCGTGCAGAAGTGTGTGCATTCATGAGTGTAGAAAGGGCTTGAAAAACAGCTTTGTATTTTGGGGTGCTTCTGACTCTTACTATATGAACATTGAAAGCTTTTTTTCCAGATGCTCAGATATTTTGCCAAAATGTGCTAAAAAAAAAATCACTCAGAGAATATGAGCTAGCCTAGAGATTAATAAAACCTCCAACTTCACAAGCTTCCACAAATAATGATATGAAAACAACAGATAATTTTAAGCTATCAAATATTTCAATACTTCACTCTGTTTGCTTCAATGACATATTTATCCCATACGAAAGATTCACTAAAGGAGTTGTAATGGCCTCCTGGGACAGGAAGAACAAGGTTTCTGTAGAAAATGTTAAATTAATTTTGATGGTGATACAAAGTTGAGGAAGGGTTGTTAAGGGCTGGCTTGCTGCCACGGGGTGGGGTTTTGTTTTGGTATCCTTTTAGAGCCTGCAGGTGTTTGGCACTAGCTAAAATCAGGGCCAGCTGTGATATTTCAGTTCTGATTCTTCCCTCCCAATAGTTCTCAGAAGTGATGCTTCAGGGTGATGTCTTACACCTGATGTATTCAACTTGTGTGGTAGAAATGTGAAGACTCTTAAATAACACCAGTTTGGCGACTCCTTTTGCCCTCTCTTCCCCACCCACGGGTCATGGCATCAAGGAGGAAAAAAAAAGCATTAATCAAAGATTCAGTCATTCATTATCTCTCTATTTTTTAATTGCATAGGTCAATCAAAGAATATATTCAGAATCGCCAGATACACAGTCTTAAGCAAAACAGAAAAAACAGGATAACACAATCTCTTGATCTCATGGTAGATAACGATGCTGTTAAATGCTCTCAGTGGTGGGATCCATACCTATTTTTGCAGGAATCTGAATAGTTTCTATTAAAAGCTGCATTTTCTTTTAAGTTTGTTTGGGTTGGAAAACCTCAAACCACAATGTATTTCATGCACATGTTCCCCAGGGTATGTTAAATAGGACCATACTGAGGTCATCTAGCAAGTTTTTTAAACTTTTTAAGAATTCCTTTAATGTACTGCACAATCTTGGCCTGATTAAAAAAAGATATTTTGAGAAAGCCCTTAAAAAATGACTCTTAAAAACTATATGCAGATAATCTGTATTATACTTCTATAGAATATACAGGGTTTTCCACTGAGGGAGAAACAACAAAACGACCACTAAAAGGCTTTTAGGTCAAAATTTCTCAAAGCTATCAGTAAATACAAACCAAAACCCCCATAGTATTTTTGATTGACTTTGAACAGTGGATGCTTGTAGGATCCTTTCAACTGTGCAGAGTCTGCAGCATATAATCGGAGGATAAAAGGTAGACAACTTCGCATCTATCCAAGGGGGAAAAAATCATCTGTTTCCTTCAGCTGAGTCAAAAAAATAATAATAATCCAGTTTCCCCAGAACTTGAGGCCATGATGAAATTATTTAGGTTAGAAATAACTTCTACGATCAAGTGAATTTCTGTTGTCTACCCAGCTCAACCCACAGATGAAATGTGAATGGTTCACTTGATAATCCTCTCCTGTACTTTGATGCTTCTAACTTTTTTTTTTTTTTTTTGGTTAAACATACCCCTCTTCACTTCATCAAAGCCTCACTTCCTGTGCCATGTTCCAGGCCTTGTACCTCACCCAAATCAATTTTCAGTTGAACTAGCAGCTGTGCTGGCACGGCACACACAGAGAGCCAGCCACGGGCGCCAGCGGTGCAGTCCCACATCTGAACACAAGTGGCCGGTTCCATGTACCCAGGGCCAAGAAACTCTACAGCTCATCGGGGGAAAAACAAGGGAGGACACCTTAAACGGAAATGATACTTCTACGGAAAATTAAAAATAAGAGGAATTCCAGCAATCAGAAATGATGAAGGGTTGAGAACTTCTTGGCAGAGTGCGCAGATGCCTTTTCTTAAAAGAATATTACAGCTTGATTTGAAGCTAGTGATCCCCAGGTCCCAGAGCCACACTGAATTGGTTTGTATCCACCAAATAAAGGTAAGTAAAAGAAGGTGTTTTTTAACCAAAATTTAACCTCAAAGGGTACCATCATACCAGAGCTACTACGGTGTATTGAGCCTTTATCTCTGGCAATCCCCACTGCCCTTGATAAACATTATCTCGTGCAACACAACAATATAGAGAAAAGACTCTATTATACCACTTTCTGTCAAGAAAACTGAAGGCTAGTAAAGTTTATAAAACTGCCCAACAATTTTGACTCCATGGTCCTAACCATTAGGCTACACTTTCCAAAAGCTTTCCTTCCAGCCAGCACTATAGATAGAGCCCCACTCCAGGATGCACAATAGCCCCTTGATCATCTGGAAATCCCATACTTTTGCAGAGTTAGCCAACTCATTCATGCAGTGATTCATGCATCAACAATATTTACTGTGTACCTGCCATCTAAGTCGATTTTAAATTTATTTTTCAGGAGGGAAGAGAATTAGTCAATTCATGCTAAATCCCTAGCATTTGGTACATGTTGCATGAAATTTTTAAAGCAGTCCTAACAACTCCCTGGTTTTTTCACATTTTACTTTCCTTCCAAAATTCAAAATTACACAGGATTCTTTAAGAGCTGACCATAGGGAAATACAGTACCCTTACCTCTTGTGCCCAACAGTCCTACATACAATTGCCAGAGTCATCTGTGCTCATTTTTAAAATGTAAAGGTACTATGTTTCTCTCTAGTCTTTCTAAAACTCCGGATAAATTTTATGTGGATATTTGGTATTTATTTATCTATCTATTTATCTATTTATTTATTTAATAAATATTTGGTATTTAAACTGCAGAGAATGAAATTATATATAAAAGAGACCAACCCTCCTCTCTCTACTAGGGCACGATTGTCAGTAACTGTCACTGTATGGGCAAGAATTTTTGATGTTAGAATTGTAACAGTTAGGACCTACTTTTCGGTGGATAAGAAGACAATTTTCAGAGACTCTTGGGGTTGTAGCAAAAGTTGGTATCAATATCAATCTTCTCCATCTGAAAAATGACTGAAATACTAAAAATATGCTGAAGACCAATATCAGAAACTTCATGCTGGTCCAAAGGAGTTGAGATACAACAATTAGTAATTGAACTACAAGAGAAAACCAGGAATGAAAAACCTCATTGTCCTGTATTCAATCTGAAGCAGCCCATAAAGTGAGCAATGTGAAGGGTGGAACCAAGGTTCCTTGTTCATCAAAACCTAGGAAATGGTTGACGTTAGAATATACCCAGCGATTTTTAAAGTAACGTCCTTTACTCTGTCTTTCTGCCTGAAGAAACACGGGTAGAGCGACATAAACACTGATGATAAAAGTCTCAGGAATGATCTCTAGAGAAATGTGTCCTCAAATCGAGTTAAACACCAAGTCCTACACACTTCAGTGCCATGTTAAGCAGGAAAATAAAAGTAAAACCCACCCATTCCTCCACAACAACTTGAAGCCAAAGCTTGGCCTCGTTCGAGGTTACGAAGTGAGAACACTGGCCCTCCAGGTCTAGTATATTTCAGAGTGTGCGCACTGCTGCCTCATGGCAAAGATGCATTAATCACCAGGCATTGATCCACTGATGGGGTGAGGACCCTGTCACATCAACTCGGTATGCATCCAGTGGGCCCCTTGATCTCAAATACTTATCGGCCATCATATTTTTATGGACAGAGCCTTGCCCTATTCACGATCTTGGCAGGGAAATAACACCCAGCAGAATTCCTGGATTCATTCACTCTTTTTCTCCCAGAGATATTGTAAACATTGAATTAAACACATGTCATTTCTCCTTGAGGCAGATACTCATGTAAAATATAGGTACCTAAGTTAAAGAGTCAGGTCAGCTTCCAAGGTTCTCCTCCCTTAGAAACAATCATATTCCATTTTCAATCATACACTGCAAAGAAAAATCTGTTACAATATAAAGATTCTTTTTCAGACGTATATTAGTAAAATGTTGGAAACTGACACAATATGTGAATAATCATAGCGAAACTTGATGGAAAAATGGAGTTCCTCTACCTTTTGGGATGAATATGTGAATCTGAGAAACACTTAATTGCTTGCGGTGATACTGATTAAAGTAACAGAATCAAAAATTATTTTTATATCTAAAAATAATAATTTGAACAATGTTAGAGGAAAAAAAATACTATTTTTTTCAGGTGATCCTTATTCCTGGAGCCCAAGAAGAAGTCTAAAAGATTGTACAGTACAAATCTCTATTCAAGTACAATTGATTCTTCACAAATAATGTGCTTTATTAATCAAAACATATAAAAGTCGCTCATTTGCAAAATTAACTATGACTTGCTTTGTGTACATTTTAAGATAGTCACCTGGTGACATGTGGGCTGTAATTGTAAAAGTTGTCATACTTCCTTCCATAGAGAATGATCTCTGAGGGCCTGATCCCAACCTCTCAATTGTCTACATTTCCCATTTTTCTGGAAAAACAAAATGTCCTGACCTTGCAAACTTTATGTAGAGGCTACTGCAGAAATATATCAGATCTGATGGACATGAAAGTATGATTGTAGACAGCCAGTTCTAAATTGATTCTTTTTACTTCAGACCCACAGTCTAATGTAACCGTCAAAAATCACCTCATGTGACTTAAGCTCAAGACTAATAGCTTAATAGTTCACGTGTATGACTATGAATCAATCTGGATTAAAATAAAAAGAGAGAGAGACAGAGAGAGGCAATTTCTTGTGTTTTTAACTTCAATGTACTAAAAACTTCAAAAAGCCAAACCTGGGGTTCTGCAAATACTTCTTTCATGTTGTTGATTGGGCCGTACGCAACTCCACTGCCTTCAAAGAGGTATAACCACTTGCTGGTCATTTCTTTTTCAAACCTAGGAACAGACCAAAAAAAAAAATATATGTATTTTTACAAAGAATGTAACACAAAATTTTTTCTCATATGGCCCTCTTTTGAAGCAACCAGTAACGACAAAAATATGTTTCTTAGGCTTTCTTTGCTCCTAGATTTGAGAATGTTACCTACAATGAAACAACCCAACTTGCCCTGGAGTGGTAAGAATAGCCACTCAGAGCCCATTGTTTGAAAGTCCACCATCAGAGATATAATCACTCCTATTTCTGTCCCTGTGTGCTTTTTGACAGAGAGTCCACTGGAGAAGACAGATTATGTGGGAAATTTTTTTTTTTTAAGATTTTACTTATTTATTCATGAGAGATGCAGAGAGAGAGAAAGAGGCAGAGATACAGGCAGAGGGAGAAGCAGGCTCCATGCAGGGAACCCGACGTGGGACTCGAACCCAGGTCTCCAGGATCACACCCCGGGCTGAAGGCAGCGCTAAACCACTGAGCCACCCGGCTGCCCTGGGAAATGGTTTTAACTGAGCTTCAATTGTTGTCGTATTGAGCACTTTATAATATAATAATGGTATCACAATTTTGAACATAATGTCATCGTGCAAAGTGTTTTTTTCTTAGGTCTCAGGCCTGGCACATCAGTTTAAGGTAGTTTGATAAGCTAAATTATTTCTCAAAACAAAAAATAAACAAATGTAGTTGTTTTAAAAGAAAGCTATATGTTCTACTTCCATTGTATTTAAAGTACACCAAAATTAACAGCCACAACCATTGGCCTAAAAACAACCTCAGCTACTTTCTTGGAATATGATTTACTAATCAGAATACATCTAGGCATGTGAAGACCAATATATATCAGTTTAGCCAACAACACTCAAATCCAGTCAAGTCCTTTACCTCTGTTTTGTTTTTTCTAGAATTTAAAATCAGACTTCACAGACAACTTACTTGATTGCCTTTATTTTCTCTATGAGGTCTTGAGGAAAGGGGATCCAATTCATTAATGAGAGTCACTGTTTTATATTTCTTCTTGTTAAGACAGTGAAACAGAAAATCTTGAATCCTCAAAATAACTCAACAATCATAGTTTGCAATATATGACGAATTCAGAATTACTAATTATTATAATAGCAAACTATTTCTAGTTAAGTAATAATCTAGGTGAAAAGAGGTTTTCTAAAAGCATTAGGTAAAATAGGTTACTGGCAGCAAGGAGAAGGCTTCATTACTATGGAAGGACAAGTGGAAATATAGTAGAAATAGTTAGTATTCATGGACTTCCATTCAGCAATCTTAGACATAACTAGAATTAATATTAGATTGGCAGACTCCATGAAATTATATTGGAGAAAGGCACTACTTCTTCCACTGTTTAAAACAAGGGTAAAATATCAATACTTGGAGGACACTTTTCTGATCTCACTGTTCTGATGACTGAAGATTTTTCATTATACATTTTAATTACAGACAGTAGTGTTAACCATCCCTACTTAGGACACAAATACCTAACTTCTACATACTGAAAAACATTTTTTCATGGGAACGTCACTGTGCAAGATAAAATGTCTTACACTAATCGATTTTTTACATCCTTATTTTCTTTTCAATGACTGTTAAAATCATCTCCCGGCCAAGACTTCCCAAGACATATATGTCACCAGAATGATATATGCTGAAAGAATAAAAGAGATACTTTGAACCTGGAGCCTTGTCACTCATGGTGTCAATTATTTAAGGTTCCATAAGCAGAGTGTTATCGTGGTTAACCTGATAAATTTGCAAGACAAGTGAATTTATCACCACTGGACTCACCCAAGTGGCCTGAAAGATCTGCAAAGAAAATGCATGTCAGGATCCAAACAAACCCGTAGCTGCAGGCTTGCCAACAGAAAACTCAGGGGAATGGATGAAGTTTTAGTATTTATATAAGCTTTTCACCACTGGGCAAAAGAGAGGGATTTATTTCATGTTATGGAAAACAACGAATGCACTTTGGAAATGAGACTGAGGAGAGAGGTAGTGTCTGGAGCTGCAGTTGTGACCACTGTTTGTGTATTGGCGTGGGCGTGGGCGTGGACGTGTTCATGAATGCCTTCGACTCAAGCGGCCAGAGATGGAACATCGCGGCATTCTGCTGCTCCCAGCGGACGCATCCATCATTTTCTTCTGAAAATCTATCTCTTGATCTAAATCTGATGTGGGATCCTTTCCTTTATCTATGCAAAAAAAGCTGTAAGCACATGTTTTTGTTAACCACAAAAATGCTGCTAAAAAAAAATGGTAAGAGCTATTCTAAATCACTTAGGGCAATACAATACTGAAAATAAGACAGGAAAGGTGTTCTCAGATGCAGTGTAGTGAGCCTCAAAGCTAGAGCCTCCTCTGCAAAGTTTCTGGGAACTCTTAAAACAATTCAGACTTAATTGTGAACTTGCTAAATTAACCCATATATTAAATTTAAGATTTTTGCTGAATTCACTTGCTGTCAGAATGGGTATCACTATCCAGATTGAATCATTCAGGTAGATGATACACTGGTACCTGAAGATGGACCTGAGTTTAAATTTCTTAGCGTCAAAATCAGACTTAAAGAACAAACAAAAAAACTCTTCTCTTTAGAGAATGGATTAAAGTTGCAGCCAAATCCAAGACCAGAGAGAAACTAAGAGATACAGGGCCATGAAGGTGGAGTTGGAAATAATTCTAACATTAATGATCATTAAATGCTGGCTACTAAGTTGTTTGGTGTATTATCTTATAGCTTTTATCCTCACAAGCACACTGTAGAGGAAGTATTATTCTCATATGACCAATAGGAAACTCAGGTTTGGAGAAATTACGTTGCTCAAATTCATAAAGCTTTGTACCCCCCCCCCAAACTTTTTTGAGGTGTAACTGATCAATAAAAATTGTATATATTGAGTTTGTACAACATGGTTTTTAGAGTACAGTGTAGTTCAGTGATTGAATCTACTTATACATCATAAAATGATTACCACAATCAGATTAATTTATACATCCTTCACCTCATGGTTACCATTGATATGTGTGTACGTGTATGTGTGTGTGTGTGGCGAGAACATTTAAGACCTACCTAAGAGCACTGAAGTATAAAATATGGTGTTGTCTTCAATAACCATGCTATACATGGAATTCTCAGAACCTTTTCATCTTATAATTGAAAGCTGGTACCCTTTGACTGGTTTTGCCCCATTTCTCTCACACCGTAGTCCTGGGCAACCACCATTCAACACTCTGGTTCTGTGAGTTTAACTTTTGAGATTCCATGCATAAGTGAGATCATGCAGTACTTGTATTTCCGTGTCTGGCTTGTTTCACTTAGCACTAAGATGCTTCTTCACTTCCATCCTATATACCTCAAGATATATCTCCTTACATTAATACACACTCATTCATTCCTGATGCTTTTAGCAATAGTTTGTTTTGTCCCAGTCATGGGGATTACAACAATAAAAACATCCCTGTTTTCAAAGATTATACAGCCTGATAGAGAACACAGCTTAAGGAAACTGCTGATTTGCAATGCTAGATGCTGAGACAAAAATGAGTGTACAGCCTGAAGTACCACAAAAGAGACCTGAACTGGGCCTGGGGCAGTCAGGAAAGAGTTCAAAAGCCAGGTGACATTTGAGCCAGCTGTTGAATGATGAGTTTAGCATTTTCATTTGGAAGATGGAAAGAAGGGTCTTTCAGAGAGGGCCAGGTATGCAAAGACCCCACTTGGAAAGAATCTAAAAAGCTCCTGTGCCCTGAGTGGTGAAGGATGAAATAGGAAAAGAAGGTTAGAACCAGAGTGCAAGGTGTCTTGTCTACTGTGCTAAGGATATTGGATTTCTGCTGGGCCATGAGGAACTCAGAGAGGTCTTTCAGCAGGACTTGTTCACCAGCACCTTTTCTTACCCAATGGCCAAGAGTCTTCAGTGACTGCCACCCAAAATTCTTTTCAGAGTCCTCATCCTACCTGCTCTCTGTGCATTTGATGCTATCGACTATCCTATTTTTACATCCCATGCTCCTGTAGTTATTGGATTTTAAATATATCTTTAACCATTTGTTTCTTTTATTAATTCTTTTACCTTTTCCTTCCAGTCCCAATTTTCTTTGTTCTCTTTCACTCATCTAAACAATCGTGTTGTCTTCATGCAGATGATACCTAAATCTCTATTTCCAGCCCTAACCTTTTTCCAGGTCCCTCTTCCTGATTACCACGGGATATTTCCACTCAGATGCACATAAACACAACATGTGGGGTGCCTAGGGGGCTCAATGCCTGAGCATTTTCTTCTGCTCAGGGCATGATCCCGGGGTCCTGGGATCAAGTCCTACATTAGGCTCCCTGCAGGGAGCCTGCTTCTCCCTCTGCCTGTGTCTCTGTCTCTCTCTGTGTGTCACTCATGAATAAATAAAATAAAACACACACACACACACACAACATGCCTGTGGATGACTAAGATTTCATTTCCCTCATAAACCTTGTATTGCTCCCTTGCTTGAATTCACACTCTTGGCTAAACTGGGAACTCTTTCTTTACATCATCTCTTATAATTCATACATAATTGGGCCACAGGATCAACTTTTTAACAGTTAAGTTTTATTTGTCTAGTCCCACCATTACTACCACAATTCAGGCCCTTGATCCTTCTTTACACTTGGACTATGGCAACAGTTGATTAAAAATTCACTGCCTCCAATTTTCCTCCATTCAGTAAAATGAATTTTAGATACGTCTCAAATCTGTCCAGTTGTCTCTTTCCCAAGGATTACTATTTTCTCTCACACTAGAGAAACAGACTGTTTCCGCTACACCCCCATAACTTAGAACACAGTTGGCACTCAATATTTGCTGAATGAATGAATACATGACTAACTGGTCAGAATAAGAGGGTCTCAGTCACATTACCTTGACTAAATGGGGTGTATTAATTTCTCCCAAAACCTTGCTGAGACTTTAGATTTTGAGGCTGGGCGAAGGAAGAAAAGGAATTTGAAGGCTTAAATGTAATATCGCCGTATCTCTTCTTCTCCTTCTTCTTCCATAATGGTCTCAAAAGTCTTCATAGAAATATATCTTATCAAAATAAATTTCAAGTTCCCAACAACTAACTTATAAACAAAGTACTATGACTCATAGACAGACTATGTTACCAGAAAATCATAAGATCTCAGGAATTCTAAAGACCTTAAAAACTATCTATTGTTTGGGGTGCCTGGGTTGCTCAGTTGGTTATGCACCTGATTCTTGGTTTTTGTTTTTGTTTTTAAAGATTTTATTTATTTATTCATGAGAGGCTGAGACACAGGCAGAGGGAGAAGCAGGCTCCATGCAGGGAGCCCGATGTGGGACTCGATCCCTCGTCTCCAGAATCAGGCCCTGGGCTGAAGGCAGCGCTAAACTGATGAGCCACAGGGGCTGCCTTGATTCTTGGTTTTGTGCAGGTCCTTATCTTGTGGCTTGTGAGACTGAGCTCCATGTCGGCTCTGCACTTGGTGGGAGTCTCCTTGGATATTCTCTCCCTCTACCCTTTCCCCTACTCATGCTCTCTCTCTAATAAATAAATAAATCTTTAAAAAACATTATCTATTGTTTTCTGTGGTCCTACAAAATCATCCTATTATGTGCACTGAAAATATTTCTAGCAATCAGGAACACACTGGCAGTCCAGTTGCCAAAAGTCTTCAAACACAGTAAGTATGCTGCAATAGTAAAAGCCATGAGATGTGGATAGATCCAGGTTTGAGTCAGAGCCCCAGCAACTCCCATCTATATGACCTTAATAAAAATATAGGTTAATAACAGTCACAATTTTTCAAATCAAATCTTAATTCTCACAACAACCCTGCAAGGTAGGTATCAGCATTATGCTCATTTTAAAGATGAGCAATCCAAGGTTTAGTGAGTTTAAGTGACCTTTTTAGGTCATATTAATATTAAGTAGCCAAGCTAGATAGAAGTCTATTCTGGGTCCCAAGCCCGTGTGTTAACCATCACTTTCTACTGCCTGAATCTAGGTAGCAAAGTCCAGGAGAGCAGACCAGACAAAGCTCTGTCAATCATGTACTGCCAAAGGCCAGCCCCACTGAGGGATTACAAGGAGGATTTGAAGCCTAGCATCTTGCTGTTACAATGAATTAAGAGCCTTTAATGTACCAGACACCGTAAGAAATACTTTGTATATATTATTTCTAGTCCTCACAATCCTGTGAGGTGAGTTTCATGATTCTGATAACTAAAGTTAAGGCACAGAGAAGTCAAGGTGGGAGGTATACATAAGAGAAGGCTCAAATCAATCAGCTGTTTGTGTGCTGAACTGGTCTTTCTCTCTGCTTGTTCAGTAGGGTACACCTGCTAGGAGTAAGCATCAACCCAGTCAAGTCTAGCACATAGGCCACTGGCCAATCAGAGTTGGGGGACAGAGGGTAGGTAACTCCGTACTGGGTGAGTTGCCTAGGCTCCAATATTCCCAATTTCTTTCCCACTGACCATTGACCAAATTCTATGGTCCTATGATGTCTCATAATATTGACCACCATATTTCAATCTGATCTTTTCAAGAACCTTATGAGAAAGGACAAGCTATCCTTATTTTGAAGATGAAAAAACTGAAGCATAATTGAGACTCATACTCAAGTCTTTGTATTCCAGGCTCAGAGTTCACCTCACTATGCACTGCTGTCATTTATGAAAGGTATTCAACAAATAAATCAATAAAGAAATGTATTTCCTAATCTCACCAGGCTTTGTGATGGTGATAAGTTGCTGAACTTCTCTGAGCTCCAATTTTCTCGTCTACTATAAGAAAATTATAGTTGTAGATTGCTAACACGGCACTTAGCACTTAGTAAGTATCCAATAACTGCTATTTCACTTAGTAGTGGCATCACTTATACTAAACCTAAATACAGTAATATGTCTAAAATTATAAATCAAAGAATGAGTTTTAGTAATTTATATAGTGGATCCTATTTATTGTTGACCATCTCTCAGATATTTTATGGTTATGAAAGTATAAGAATACATATGTCAAATCAGTATGTTGTGCATTAAAACTAATACAATGTTATATGTCAATTAGAGTTGACCCTTTCATAACATCGGTTTGAACTGTGTGGGTCCACTTACGTGTAGTTTTTTTTTTTTATAAATACAATACTGCAAATGTATTTTCTCTTCTTTATGATTTTCTTAATAACATTTTTCTTTACTTTATTGTAAGAATTCGGTATAAAAAACATATAACATGCAAAATGAGTTAATCGATTATTTATGTCATCAGGGGATCCCTGGGTGGCGCAGCGGTTTGGCGCCTGTCTTTGGCCCGGGGCGCGATCCTGGAGACCCGGGATCGAGTCCCACGTCGGGCTCCCGGTGCATGGAGCCTGCTTCTCCCTCTGCCTATGTCTCTGCTTCTCTCTCTCTCACTGTGTGCCTATCATAAATAAATAAAATTTAAAAAAAAAAAAAAAAAAATTATTTATGTCATCAGTAAGGCTTCTAGTCAACAGTAGCCTATCACTAGTTAAACTTGGGGGTAGCCAAAGTTATACACAGATTTTCAACTGTATAGGGGTCTGGCACCCCTGACCCCTGTGTAGTGCAAGGGTCAACTGTATATCTCAAACAAAAATTACTTTTAAAGATAAAGAGTCAAAACCTTCAGGACTTCTAAAATGTATTTAAATGCTATCTTGCTATTATTTTTTCTTCTAGAAAATGCCACTGTTTGTACTGAAGCCTCTAGGGGATTGGTGATGACACCAGCATCAGGAATCTCAACTAGTGTTCATTACACCTGGAAATCCCATAGCAGGTAGTGACAATGCAGAGATTTCAATAAAATAATAAAGCAAACACGTCTTACCAGGCTAGCAACCAGGAGAGCTGAAACAATTTAAAGGGGTACCAACATCAATACAGCTTGTGGAGAAGGCACAGAGGTTAAATCTTATCTTTTTATCTCATCCAAGTGGTTCAGAGGAAGTCCAAAGTCTCAGTTCCTGCCTGTGATAAGAGAATGCCTACTGGGAGTCACCCTGTGTCCATAACTAGGTAAAGTCTCATTTCCCTAAGAGGTTCTTAGGTGCCCCGGGACCATATCTAGTGATTTAAAAGTCAGTGACAGCAACTTGAAGCCTTTGCCCTTGATCCTTACATCCCACTAGACTTTTTGAGATGCTTAAAGACACTTTCTTCTATGATTTTCAGAGTTTCTTGAGCAGAGAATATGGCAACATTTGTGGCAAAAGTAAAATCATATATGCCTCTTGGTTTCATGAATTTTTCCCCACTTTTGGGTCAGAACAGAAAAGTATTTCAAGGATAAACTATATACAGAGACTCTGACAAGACTTTAAATCTTTGAATCCCCTCAATCATTTTTCCACATAAAAATTCAGGACTCAAGAATGTAAGTTATTTTGGGGGTCTAGTTAGTTGTATTTTCAGAGAGGTTTTACATGAAAATCCAAATGTAACTTAACTAACATTGGAATACGACTTTATGTTGTAAAAGCAATCTTCAATGCACACGATGATTTGTTCATATAATTGGGAATATGAATTAATTTGCAAAAAAAATTTCATATTTTTTGCATAAGTAGAAAGGTATACCTGTTCTTGCTGCTATACTGTTTCTACGGTAGAGTTGTAGGTTTGGCAACCATGGTTTTCTGAAAATAAGATTCAATATTTATATGCCCAGAACCCGTCATCTTTTAAAATTTGTACACAGTAGTTCCATCCCCTTATACAAATAAATACAAATACATTTGTGGATTTTCCCTGGGGGTGGCTCTTCGAAGAGTGGAGAGAAACCTCTTCACACCTCACCTTCTTGATTTACAAAAGACTGTGCCTCTAATCTCCAAATAATTTTGCAAAAACCAGAAAGCTAGATATCTTCCAGAGACTTAACACACAAACAGTGGAGAATTGCAAAACACATTACACTGGAAGACAGTAAGAGCTGAACAGAACTTTGTAAAGATATGCTGTCCATACAACATACAAGTTTTCAGAAGAGTTTATTTCAATATCATAGCAACGCTTCCCTAAGATTTTTAAAAGAAAATTCAAGAATATGATCTACTAGAGTTCGTTCTTAAATTATTGTTTTGTTTTATTTTGTTCTTGTAAAATATTTCAAACATTCCAAAAAGTACAGAAAGAGAAAACTATAGAAAGGAAAATAATACAAATTCTTATGCCCCCCTCACCCACCCACCTATATCATTAGAATCTTAACATTTTATAGCATATGTGTTTCACATATTTAGGGAACAAAATGTTACCGACAGATGTGAAGTCCCTTTTGTATCTCTCCTCTACCTTATTGTCCTTCTTCTTCTCTTCAGAAGAAACACCATCCTATGACATACCCATGTATGTTTGCACTAATGCATGAGTGATATAAAGAATCATGTGGGTTTTTTAACTTTATACTGGCCTTGCTTTTCCATCGAAGACTTTAACATCTCTCTGTATTCATACATATGGATTTGCCTTATGTGTTTTATCCACTGGGCACATTCCTGTGTGAATATCCCATAGTTTATCTCTTCTCCTACTTATGGTGCATTGTTTCCAGTCTCTTACTATTACCCACAATGCTTTAATGGAAACTTATACTTTTCTCTGTCTATTCCAATAGGATTGATTCCCTAAGATATACTCAGAGAAGCAGAATTGTTGAGTCATAAAGTGGACACATCACCAACCGTATTAGATTTTGCCAGACTGTTCTCCAAAGAGCTTGGTCCCAATTTTTGCTTTTTCCATGCTCCATATTCTCATTAACTTTTGTTGTTGTCAGGCTCATGTTCTGTAATCTTATGGAGGTGAAATTATATCTCATGGTTACTTGAAGTCGCATTTCTCACAACTGGAGAAATTCAACATCTCTTCACAAGCTTAAAAGCTATTAGATGGGATTTTTCCCCCCTTTTCTTTCCTCTTTGTGTTTTTTGTACACTTCTCAGTTGAGCTATTTTTCTTTTCTTTTATTAACTAACTTATGCACTTTAAATTTCTTCTAGACTATAGCTCATCTTTTAGCCTTATTTACCTTTTCATACAGAAACTAGTCACTTTAATGCAGACAAATCATGATTCTTGTCCTTTAACGTTTTTGCTTTTTCTGTTGACTTAAGTAGTATCTGGCTTATAAGTTTGTCATGAGGAATTAAATTTAAAGGTGTATAAAACACTACATGGTACAAGTGCTACATAAGTTATGTTAAATAAGTAAAATACACTTTTACAATACTGGGAAGACAAACTGTTGGCAAGGAGAGGGAAGACACTAGAAGTTTTGGGAACAAAAATTTGGTACAGGGCTACATCTCATAAATGTATAGCCTACAGATAACGTCTCTTTGGACAAACATGAGCAAACCCAAACCAAACCAATAGGATTCCATAAGATCCTGGCTGAAATCTACAATGCAGTAACTATAAACAGGCCTGTGACACTTCTATAACCCACAGAGAAACAGCTGGAATTTGTTGGTTGGCGTTTCTACCGTAAACAGAACCACAGATTTAGTATTTCCTGTAATCTTCTCAGACCTTATTTCCTCTTAGGAATTTATCTCTACTATTACTGATAAATTACGGTTAAAGTTATCCTTTTTTTCCCCTCTAGCATTCACTAGCTCTCTCCTTTGTCTGAATGTCAAGCCACAGGCCACACAAAAGATGGAGTACAAGTCCATTCGGGGAATCGAGTCACTGCCTTCCAGCGCAGGGTCACTCACTACTTTTCGTACGTCTTGCTCTTCAACACATCAAGACAATTACTATGCTGAGTAGCCACTATTTTGTAAGGTTCACACTAATTATTGCCATATTCATAATCCTGGTCCATACTAATGATAATTCAGAGTTCAAAAACATACTCTATTTTGTACAGATTTTAAATGAAGTGCAGGTCATACGTTACAAAGGTGTGACCAGCATTGGCTGTGACTGTCCATGTACAGCCCAAGCAGTATCACTGCACACATGATATAAGAAAGTTGCCCACATTGCCAAGGTCCAGTGGTACCTTACTCCAGGACTTCTCAAACTAAAAAGTAAGCCTCTTGAGTTGAGATCTCTTTGTGAATAACTACTAGTAGAGCAATAAGCAAATATTGTGGAAAAAAATGTTTATGTATCAACAGACATAAAAGAAGAAATAAAATCATTGATAACCTTACCACACAAGTAATTTTAGTTTATACATATCCTTCAGCATTTTTTGAATGAATATAATTTTAAGAGATTTAAAAGGGACCAAAATGGGTTTTTCTTTTTTTATTGTATTAAAATACACATAAAATTTACCATCCTAACCATTTTTAAGTGTACAATTCAGTGGCATTAAATACATTCACTTTGTTGTGCAATAATTACCACCATTCATGCCCATAACTCTCTCGACCTTGTAAAACTGAAACTCGATACCTATTAAACACTAATTCCCCATCTCTCCTCCCCTCCAGGCCCTGGCAACCACCATTCTACTTTCTGTCTCTATGATTTTGACTACTCTAAGTACCTCATATGAGTGGAATCACACAGTATTTGTCTCTTTGTGACTAGTTTATTTCACTTAGCATAATGTCTTCAAGGTTCGTTCATGTTGAAGAATACTACAAAGTTTCCTTCCTTTTTAAGACTAACTAGAAATTACAAAACATCTCTGAAAGAAATTAAATACCTAAATAAATGGAAACATGTCCCATGTTCATGGATTAGAAGACTCAATATAGTTAAAATATCAATATTATTCAAAGCAATCTACAGATTCAGTGCACTTCCTATTGAAATAGGAAATTATAGAAATAGAAAAACCAATCCCCAAATTCAAATGGAATCTCAAGGAACTCCAGATAGCCAAAACAATCCTGAAAAAGAACAATACTAGAGGACCCTCACTTCCTGATTTCAAAACTTACTACAAAGCTACAGTAATCAAAGTAGTGTGGGTTTTGCATAAAGACAGACACAGAGACTAACAGAAAAGAATAGAGAGCCCAGAAATAAACCTTCACATTTACAGTCAGATGATTTCTGATATAGTGCCAAGACCATTCAAAGAGGGAAAGGATGGTTTTTTGACAAATGATGCAGGGAAAACTGTATATCCACATGCAGAAGAATGAAGTTGGAACCTTATCTAACACCATATCCAAAAATTAACTCAAAATGGATCATGGACCTAAATGTAAGATTTAAAGCAATAAAAGCCAGAGAAGAGGACATAGGACAAAAGTCTCACAAACTGTTGACTTGGCAACAATTTCTTGGATAGGACATCAAAGGCACAGCTAACAAAAGAAAAAAACAGACCAATTGGGCTTTGTGAAAGTTTTACAAACTTGTACACCAAAAGACACTATTCAGAAGTAAAAGGGCCATGCACAAAATGGGAAAAAATATTTGCAAGTCATATATCTGATAAGGGATTCACATATACAGAGAACTCCAAAAACTCAACAACAAAATCACATAATTCAAAAATGGCCCAAAGGACTCAAATAGCATTTCTCCAAAGCACAGGAAAAGATGGTTCATCATTAATCATTAGTGAAATGCAAATGAAAACTACAAAGGGATACCACCTCAATCTCATTAGTACAGCTACTATTAAAAACAACAACAACAACCAACAAACAGAACCACAAGTGTTAGTTAGCAAGAAGGTGGAGGGATTGGAACACAAAATTCAGTGTCTTCTTCCCAGGGGGCAACAGGAAGATGACATAGGTTAGTAACACACAGATGGACTCACACTCTGGTTTTTGAATGAGTATACATTCATGGGCATTCATTATATTATTTTTGCTTTAACATTTAAATATTACCTATTTTTAAAATGCCTTTTATGACATGATGTAGATTACCTTGTGTGTCCAGATTCTACAGACACTCTGTTGTTTCTATCTTTATTCTTTCCCCTACTTTGGTTTTATACCTTGGAGACTCCACTTAGATATTAGGATTTTTTTTCCCAACCATCTTCATCATCTGGTGCTTTCTACAAATTCTTGTTTAAAATATATTTTTCCATTGCTTTTTGATTTTTACAATTTTCTTTATTTTCACTATTTTCCTGAAGAATTGTCTGTGTCGATTCCCCTTTATGTTCCTTATAACTTAATCTTGTTTTCTTTTGTATCTAATATTTTCCTAAATATCTAATATTTTGCATCTAATATTTTTTGCTTAATTTCTGTGTGTTTCAAATTCTTAGTCAAATTACTCTTTCATATCTGCTATCATTTTTAGTGTCTTTTACTCCATTTTTATCTGTTGTATGGGTATGTCTTTATGGCATGTTTTCACTACCTATAGGGATATGATTCTGCAAATTCTCTTTTTTCAATTTTATAATAACTCTGTAGAGGATTTGAATCTCAGCACTATTCTGTTACTTTCTTTTTTTTTCTGTAAAATTAGTTCTCCTGAACTTTTAAAAGGAGATTTGCTTTAAATAGTCTTAACTCACTAACAGAATTCTGTCTTCAGTTTTTTTGTGTAGTATTTAAAAATATATAGGGTAGCTTGTTTTCCAAAATTTCTTGGCTCTGTCCTCCTCTCTTTTAACTGTATGTTCTGTCCTTATCTCTCATGTCCATAACCTCAATTTTTTACTTCACTCCCTGCAGTTTTTCAGCATAGAGCCATCTCCTGGAGTGTAATTTTCAAAGATTCGTAGCAACTATTCTGCCTCAGTGTCTTCAGAGCTTACCAGGAATCCCCTACACTCAGCCACCAGTTTCAGTTACTGTTCTCATAATTGCTCTTCCCTTTCTGAAGAATGTCTCTAGGTTATTCCAGACCTGTGCTCAAGTCTATGTGAGAGGTCCCCCTCTATTTTTTCTCTTTTAGACAGATGCTGCTGCTATTCAGGTCCTATGGCTTTTGATGGCATGTCCCCGCTCATTTATACTTTGGGGTTCGAGAGGATTCCTTGTCCTTTTGTCATAAAAGTTTTCCATGTTTTTTCTCATTTTTTTTCTTTAGTAGTGTTGTTTTTATGTGGAGATTTGGGAGATCCAAAAATGATGCCACCACTGCCACCACCATCTTCCCAGAAGTTCAAGGGTATTATTTTTAAGAACTCTGGAGAAGCTTCCTTATAGATTACAAGACAGATGCCATTTCAAGCTGCAAAGAAACTCATTTATGATTCAATTTTTATTATGTTTCCTGGCCAAGTTCAACCTCTTATCACCTGGCCAACAGGCATCTTTTTATTACTTGCTTCTAGTCCTGAGCATATAACCCAGGTGATTTATGATGTCCTTCTCTTCTACTCACTTGAAATACATATTTAGACCATCAGCATCATATCAAACATAATCTAAATCCAGGTAAATGGAAATAGAAAGCAACACACCATAAAATAAAAAGGAGCCTGCAACTGCTCCTTAATTTTCCTGTTTCAAAACTCTGTTTTTTAATACATCTCTACTGAATTTGACTTACACTCATTAAACAAAATATATTTTCAAATGAAGTATGAAAATCTACTACTCCACAGGTTTGCCCACCTTCTCTTCTGGTGTCTTCCATGAATGAACAGCCTTAGGAAAGGGTGCATTATTTTGTTACTGTATATAACACACTAACATGAAAATGATATGGAGGAAAAAAGTTATAGGATAGAGAATGCAATCCTTTTATTCCAAAGAATCCCAGAGGCAGAATGAATTCTATGGCAATGTCCTCCAATTCATAAAATCCAGAAGAGTGGTGATCCTACCTGTTTCGCATGTCCATAGTACAGAAGGTACCCTGCCAGGGAAGACAGTACTTTGAGAAGGAACTCACTTCACATTTAGAAATTTCTGAATAAGGATTTTATCTTCCCAAACTTTCTGCTCCTTTCCCAGCCTCCCTAGACCCACTCACCTTGGTCTCCTTTCCTAGGGGAGAGCCTAAAATTCTTTCCAGGGGAGAACCAATGCTATAAATGTTAGAACACAGCTGTTCACCTCCATCCTAGAATCTGCCTCTGAAAACGTCTTCCCATTGATCCTCGCCGAGTCCTCAGACCATGTTCTTTCCTTACACCCAGCCATTTAATATTTTAAAACAGCAGTCATGCCCTTCCATCAAGTCCTCTCTACTGTAAATTAGAACACCCTGACATCCTTTACCTACTCCTCAACATGGCGTATATAAAGAATTTATACAATTCATAGCCTACCCGTCAGTGGAGAAAAACATTTTATTCAAAGGGAAAAGATGAAAATAAATCATCACAGAAAAACATGCTCAGCCCCACTTGTAATTTAAGAAATGCAAGTTAAATGATTTGAGGTATCATTATACACTGTAAGAAGTGGGAACAAAAGTATGGTTACATATTACTGAGGTCCTACAAATTAGCTCAGATTTTCTTGAAAACAATCTGTTAAGAAGTAATAAGAACTATAAATCTGTTCATGCAGTTTGAATGATTCCATTTGTACAGTGATATTCAAATCAAAAGCTTCTAATGCAGTAAAAAAGTAAAAATATCCTAAATGCCTAGAAAACAGCAAAATGCCTTTGTATACTACAGAATATTTATACAACAGGTTAGTACATAAGCAATTTAAAGTAAATATATAGCCAATATACACTAAATACTTTATACAATATACACAAAAATACTTTAGGAAATGCAAAAACAGAACTCACAATTGTATGTGCATATAATTATATCTAATTATGTATATACATTAACAAAACTCCACAAAACAATTTGGCAAGATATAAATAGAAGTAAGTGTTCATCGTATTCTTTTTTCCTTCAAAATTTCTCAAATCCTTAAAAGAAACCAAGATGATTAAAGCAGTTTCATGGCTTCATGAAGAATATCGGGATCCCCACTAACTGTAAATACTATGAAGGAGGAAATGGGCCTGGCTGTTTTTCTGTTCTTATACCAGGACAGAGCCTGACATGTGAGAGCTGACATTTATATAGCATATTCTCTGTGCCAGCCATTGTTTTAATCTCTTTACATGGATTACACATTTAACACAAAAGGCCTGTAACATAAATACTATTATCGTCCCTAATTGATAGATAGATGCCCAATAACCTGAGGCATTGATTAAGAGGTTAAAGTGACTTGGCAAAGTCACATAGTCAGGACGTAGGATGAGAACCCAGACAGTATGAGCTCCAGAATCCATGCTCTTCTCACCCTTTCCCTATGCTGTACCACTTTAGTAAATGAAGAAGTGAGCAACAAAAACTGGCTGAATAGATGTATATATGAAGAATGGATCAATGGATTCATTAACCGACTGACTGATGAATTATTTGCATTTACTCTCTCTGGAATCTGAGAAAGGCAACTGATATATTAAACCCCTTTTCCACTCTGGGGCTGTGCTAGGTGCTTTCATACATTATCTCACTAAATCATAGCAGCAATGTTGCAAGGATGCATTATTACTGCCATAACTGCCCAATATGAAGAAACTGAGATTTGTTCATTTGCTGTTGAATCTTGGCAAGGTTATCCTGAGATACAAGAATGATGCTTAGCAGAATAGGAGCTCAACATATATTTGTTGAATGCAGGACTTTAAAGTAACTTTTCAAAACTTAGAAAAAGAAGTAGTAAGAATTAGCAGCCAATAAGATTTTCTTTTTTTTTTTTTTAAGATTTTTATTTATTTATTTGACACACACACACAGAGAGAAGGAGAGCACAAGCAAGGGGAAGAGCAGAGCAAGAGAGAGAAGCAGGCTCTCAGCTGAGCAGAGAGCCTGATGCAGGACTCATTCCCAGGACTCTGGGATCATGACCTGAGCAGAAGGTAGATGCTTAACCTACTGAGCTACCCAGGCACCTCCAATACGATTTTCTTAGAGGCAAACAATACCAAGCCAATCTCATTTTCTGTTTTCACTGGGTTCTAGACAGATATGCGAAGGACATAATATGGGCAGGGTTCCAGATCCACCAAAACTACTCACAGGGTCATTAAAAATATCATTGTGGATAAGATGGAGAAATGTAGTTTGCATAATGACATAATGTGTAAATTGGAAGCCAGGCAACCACACACCCAGAGAGTTCAGTTTCAATCCTAAGTAGTAAGGGTGGTTTCTGTTGTTGAACCAAAATGAGAATTAGGGTGATGTCATATTTGTTAGATTTGTGCATAACAAGAAGCTGGTAGAGACAGAAATCAAGTTAGTTTAAACAGAGTCAATTTTGTCTTAAAGGAAATTAATAAAAAATGTACTTAAGCCCAAAAATAATAAATGCACAGAGAAACAGAGCTTAATAGCAGACAGGGTTTTGTTGTTGTTGTTGTTGTTGTTTTGTTGTTGTTGTTTTTTGTTTTGTTTTGTTTTGTTTCTTGAGGCATTTTGTGGTCACTTAATGTGAGTCAACATGCCACAGGGCTGCCAAATGAGAGTGAAACCTTGGACAGCACCAGAACTCTTACCCAAAAAAATGAACTCCCGCTCCACTGTACTGCTGCCTTGCCTGCACCTACAATAAGTAACACTGGCCTTGGGTCTGCCATATGCCAGGCATTGTGCTGACAGATTTACCTTTGTGTATTCTACTCATTCAATGCTTTCAACAACAGTTCTAGAGGTAAGGATTATTACCGCCATCCCCAATTTACAGATGAAAAAATCTAGAATATCAAAGTCACACAGTTGCCTATTATCTTACAATTAATAGGACAGGACAAGCGTTGAAAGCTGAGTAGTCCAATTCCAGCTTCAACTTATGTTAACGGTGATTCTATTCGGCCTTTCTTGTCCTGAACACTAACGGCTGCAGAGGCTGTAGATGCCCCGTGCCCCAGGCCCTTGACCAGGGTGAGTTCTACTGTAGCTTTAGATGGTTTCAGCCTGCTGACGGCTTCCTGTCTCATGCACCTTTCCTTACATGTGGGCTTCCTCCAACACCAAAGGAATTTGCTGGGCTCACCTCCAGGCAATCCTCAAGCACTAGGGATGGGGGTAGTGGATAAACGACCAGTATCCCCATTCTCCAGTAAGATGATTCTAAAGCATGTTCCACACTGTTTTGAATGTTCCCAGCATGACTGAGCCCCGGTGCCCACAACAGCAACCCATTCATCAATGCACCCTTCTCTGTCTTATTTTCCCCTTGTTTATTTGTATTCCATGAGATCACTATCCTAATAAATTATGTGTACCTAAGTCCCTGGATCAGGGTCTGCTTTGGGGGAAACCCAACTAAAATACCACCCTGTGCTATTTCTGAATCACTCTTAAATCTTCCATTAACTTCAAGTAATTAAGTAATTACTAAATTGAATTTCTTGGGATGCCTGGGTGGCTCGGTGGTTGAGCGTCTGCATTTTTAGCTCAGGGCATGATCCCAGGGTCCTGGGATCAAGACCCGCATCGGGCTCCCCACCGGGAGACTGCTTCTCACTCTGTTTATGTTTCTGCCTCTCTCTGAGAATCTCTCGTGTATAAATAAATAAAATCTTTTTTAAAAAAATTTACTTTAAGAATTTAAGTAATTTGTCTTTTTAATCATACCATGGGTAGCCCTGCCATTAATTATACGTGCTTTGAATGTTTTATATTATAAACTAAACTAGAGCATGTCTTGGGGAAAAATAAAAGGGATTAGCATGATTTTCTTCAAGGTCATCAACAGAACCTAATAATAGCTTTCGGGAAGGAAAAAGGGCAAAATAATGGGAGAGGTAGATAAGACAGGAATTTTGAACTTAATCACTATAACTCAAGTAAAATGGAGATCTTTGCCTGCTCTGTCACCCACCAGTGGACTCCCAATACCAAAATACAGAACTGTCTCATTCTTAGGAATATTCCTGAAAGGGACGAGTTCCTTAAATCGTTTTCTTTTTTAATAAGCTCAAAGAGAGTTACTGGTACTTAGAAAAATAATTCAAACTGGGCTGGCAAGCCAGAAAACCAAATCATGCCACCATTTGTTACTGTGCTTGAGGGTCATCATCTCACTCTTCTAAATCCAGGAGTACTTCTTTTTTTTCGCCAGGAGTCCTCTTAGGAGGCAGTGAAGTGTGATAGATTGATCAGTAATGCTCAGGTGCTGCTATCTCACCCAGTGAACAATCCAGACTTAGAAACAGCTTGGGAATGGGAAAAACAAAGGCTACTTGGGAAGGCATCCTTAGCTTTACTTTGTAGCTATTTTTTAAATTTTCCTGAAAAATAATATTTTAATAACTCAATGTTGTCTTCTGCTATTGTTGCCTGGAAAAAAAATAAGGTCACCCACTCTCATAAAAGTACTGACATTTCTCAAATATACAGCTTTTGCATGTACATGTTGCTTTAAGATGCTTCATATGGTTACTGTTACAACAAATATGTAAGTTTTATTGAACAACACAGTAAACAACCACAAAAAGCATGCATAAATTGTTAGGAGATTCTGCTATTTATGCCAGAATTCATTGGTGGACTGTGTTTCATCAAAATATTCTTTCACACTGAAAAATGAAAAGTTTTATGGCATACAAACAAAAACACGGTCCTCTTTCTTCTTAAGCAACTATATACTTCCCTTTCTGTAAGTCAAAGCAAGGAATACAGACAGCTGTCTCAGGGAATCTATAAGGAAGATAACTAGCTACAAGTGAAAACAAAATGTATAGGACATTATCATAAAATTTTAGCTACTTATCCAGATTAACATAAAAGTTAGAAGAAAATCAAAGATACCTTGATTTCGATGTTCACACCAAGTGAAATTAAGAAGATGAACTAATGACAAGAGGCATTTCCTTAAATAGCATTAACTTCTTACCTTTATTTTGATTTCTCTGTTCTGTGCTATTCTTGGTCCTCAATGACTAAACACTCATAATAATAAAGTTGTTGGTATGTTTACCAACTAGGTCAGAGCATAGGATTTATTTTTTGGTTATTTTTGGTGTTGTTTGCTTTCTTCAAACAAAATTATAATCCTCTCCAGAGAAAATCATGGTTAATATTAACTAACACTTAACCTTTTGGCGCCTTTCCTTTTTGTTAATATAGTTTACAATTTTGCTTTTTTAAATTAATATTATATAGTAAGCATTTCCCTTCCTATAAAAGATTATCATTGAAAAAAAATTAAAAAAAAAAAAAAGATTATCATTGAATTTAGTTTTTGGTGAGTGCATAATATTCTAAACTACTTACCTATTACCCTAATGCTGGATGTTTATGTGTTTTGCATATTAAATTATTGTGAACATTCTGCAAGTGTCATTATCTTGATTCCTCTAAAGAGATTCACCAGAAGGTAAAAGATGATTATTTTATTTATTTTTTTTTTAAAAAGATGATTATTTTAAAATAGAATTAATTAAGTTACTAAGATTAGTCACTTCAATGCTCTATACATCTACTATCCAATTGCTTTTTCCTCACCATGGTGTGAACTTCTATGTCTTACTATGTGTTAGGACATATTAATCATTATTTATGTTTAATAAATATTTAAATGACTAAAAAAAGAAAAACATACTTGAGCCATCTTTATTTGTATATATTTATTTGCTAGTAAAACCAAATGCTTTTTCATATATTCATTTGATATTAGGTGAATTTCAGCTTTTATGAGTTATTTCTTCAAGTTAATCTGTTCAGGTCATGGGGTTTTTTTCTAATCTATTTGACTGTCATTTGTAAAATAACTGTACAAACTGTACATGTTTATCTGTAGTTACTGTTGGAAATATTTTCCTCATCTCATTTTTCTTTCATTTTATTTACGGAGTTAGTACTAGAGTTGTTCTAATATACAGTAGGGACTGTCATCTCTAATACTTTTAAAAAATTCATTTAGTCTATTTATTCCTAGTGATAAGTTTTTGTAGTTTCTTCCCCATGT
Organism: Vulpes lagopus; assembly: GCF_018345385.1. NCBI lineage: Eukaryota > Metazoa > Chordata > Mammalia > Carnivora > Canidae > Vulpes > Vulpes lagopus. Next base: position 9,358,326 of record NC_054834.1, read on the forward strand.
AACTGCCACATACACCTTGTTGCCCTTCTCCTTAGGTATTTTGTAGTTGGTCTTGCTGCTGTTAGCCATGTATGGAATCTCTCCTTCACCACATTTTCAATTGTATAGCAAAGTACTATCACATTGATTCTGTATTTGATGGCATGCTTAACTCCGTTGTTAAGTTTTAAAATTTTCTTAAAAGTATTATTCCAGGGCAGCCCAGGTGGCTCGGCAGTTTAGCACCGCCTTCACCCCAGGGCCTGATCCTGGACTCCCTGCATGGAGCCTGCTTCTCCCTCTGCCTATGTCTGTGCCTCTCTCTCTCTCTCTCTGTGTCTCTCATGAATAAATAAATAAAATCTTTAAAAAAAAGTATTATTCCTTTACTATGATATGTAGATCATTTTTAATACTTACTTTTTTCATCTGACAAATATAATCATTTTAGTGAACATGAATTTATGAGTGTACATTCAGATATCGATTTTACTGTCTCTCCCAACTTCCAACCCATTCTCTGGATTTGGTTTTTCTAAACACTGTGTAAAATCCTGAAAAAATCCTATAGCCTTTCCAATCTGTCCTGGGTAATGAATACATAGTCCTTTCATTCTGGTGTTAAAATAATCCAATTCAGTCCAAGAACTACATAACTCTACTCTGCTACAATAATAGTAAGTCAGAACCCTTGTGCAAGTTCAATCCTAGGTTTCCTATAACATTAATACTTGAGATAAGCTTTACTTAATTATAGAGGTTTATGCTTTTGATACATTTTTATATTCTATCTGATATTATTTCAGTATCTACTTTCCTAAATTATATTAGATTATATGTCCTGATTTCCAAACTATGTTCTAAGGCATGCTGACGACCCCAGGCATGCTAACACTCCTTGATATGTTAATAGCAGCTGAGGCTAATGGAGCAGAAAGAAGAAAAAGTTTCTCTGGCCACATTAGTTTGGAAATGACTGCTTGCTACATTTCTCCATAGAGATTCATCATATACATCAGCATATTAATGTTGTAAGGCATTCTCTAAAAAAGTAAACAAAATATTTGTCTTCATTTTAAATGTTAGCTGGCCTTGGGACTTATTTCGACTAAAAGAATGTGATAGAGGAGATGTGCAAGTTCTAGAGTCCAGACCTCAAGAAGCCTTGTTGCTTCTATCTTTGCTCTACAACAGGTTTCAAAGACCACCAGATAAGCAAGTCTTTCTAGCCTGAAGGATTAAAAAGATGAGGAAGAGAACCAAGTGACTCCATGTAGCCAACAGCCAGCACCAGCCAGACAAATGAGTAAGGCCATCCTAGACTTTCCAGCCCAGATAACCCCCTAGCTAAAAGGAGACATTTAAGTGGGCCCTCAAATCCAGGAGAACCTCCAAGCCAACCCTTAGAACCATGAGAAATAATAAATTCCTTTTGTTTTAAAATGGGCTTGAGGGGATCCCTGGGGGGCTCAGCAGTTTAGCTCCTGCTTTTGGTCCAGGGCATGATCCTGGAGACCGGGGATCGAGTCCCACATCGGGTTCCCTGCAGGGAACCGCTTCTCCCTCTGCCTCTGTCTCTGCCTCTCTCTGTGTGTGTCTCTCATGAATAAATAAATAAAATATTTTTTTAAAAAATAAAAATAAATAAAACAGGCTTGAAAATGCAAAAATATGACCCAAGGGCCGCATTTAGGCGACCTGTTTTTATACAACCCACAAGCTAAAAATGGATTTTACTTTTTTTAATTTTTATTTATTTATGATAGTCACACAGAGAGAGAGAGAGAGAGAGAGAGAGAGGCAGAGACATAGGCAGAGGGAGAAGCAGGCTCCATGTACCAGGAGCCCGACGTGGGATTCGATACCGGGTCTCCAGGATCGGGCCCTGGGCCAAAGGCAGGCGTCAAACAGCTGCGCCACCCAGGGATCCCCTAAAAATGGATTTTAGAAGTGACATCACCAAGATGCAATATACTTCATTCCTGACTTTGTGACCCCTTACAAAAAACTAGCAAGTGTTTAAGAACAAGACACCTCTGAGAGAATCCGAGAAGAAAGCGCTAAGGCTGAAGTACCCCCCTGCCCAACAGAGATCAAGGCAGACTGCATTAGAAGACTAAGAGAAGTGGCTGCACATTGACCATGTTGCTCCTTACCCAGAGCAGTATGGCACCACAGGAGAGGTCTCCCCTGAGGCTATGTAACCTCCAATGGGAAAAGAGAACTCAGGGGAACAACCAGACTCCTCTCCAGCATTGTGGGTCACTTTGCAGGAACATCTACTCTGATCTCAGGCCACAGGGATTAAAGGGAATCTGTGGGGTATGACTATTGGGGATCTGACCAGCAAGGAGAAAGGGGAGGGGCTTGCAACAATGGGTCGGTACTTACACTGCCTGAGTAGTAATCCCAACCTTGGGGTTTTGCTCATCTGCAGAACCTCATCAGGGGTACATTCTGAGCAGAGAACTTAGTAGAGTGCAAATCTGCCTGGTTTGGATCCTCAAACAAGTTTTGCTGGCTCTAGAGCCCAGTTTGCTCAGGCCCAGGCAAGTTGCTGAATCACAGCCCCATCCACTGTGGAGTGTCTTCCAGCCCCATCTGACCAGAATGCTGATAACTCCTGGTACCGGTGCTGTCCAGTGGTGCTTAAGGTGAGAAAGAAGCAGGAAGAGCTAACCATCCCCAGAAGAGAGCCAGTACTGGGCATGAAATGATCTCATGCTCCATACAAGCAAAAGATTAATTCATAGCTAAGACTGATGGTAGCTCCCAGCCTCACCAAATAAGACAGCCTGTTTGGGAACTTGAGAGTAGCCAGGAGCAGCCCCCCTCTAACACCCATGCAAGGGAGCTGAGACACAGCCTCACCCACTATGGAGAGTGAGTGTCCTTCTGGCCCCGCTGACCAGAAGAACCAGTAACAACTCCTAGAAGCTGCGGAGCCCAGTGGGACTCAAGTGGAGAGGTGCGTTGGCAGAACCAAGCCAGTAGCTTTGTTTGGTCAGGGATCTTAAGGGCAGGTTGGCTTGAGTTAAGGAAACAAAGAGCTTTACCAGCTTTAGAGCTGCTTCTCCTACTGTATCCGGGCAGGACTCTAATTCATAGTTCCCCCTTATTACTGAATACCATGTTCAGCCTGTCCAACCAAGGAACCTAACCAAAATACTTGGGAAGCTGCATAGCTCATTCAACAGGTCTCCATAGAGCGCCACTTGAACAGAGAGCACAGCCTGAGACTTCTCCATCTGCAGAGCAAAACCACTGGCCTCACCTGACCAGGGAATTCAGTGTATACCCTAGCCTGATTTGGGTCCCTACACAAAGAGCTATATAGGCTCATCAGGTCCTGTCTGTTATCTGGTCAGGGCAAGGAGGCTAAATTTTAGTTCCAACTACTACTGAATATAGTACCTAGTCCCTACCATCTAGTAAGCCTGCCAGAGAATCCAGGCAACCATGGACCCATCTCAAAGTCTCACTTGGGCAGGGAACCAAGCCCATAGTCCTACGCAACTATCCTCAGACATTGGCACACCATCCCTATCCTCATCCTTAAAGCTCAAACAGTTGCTTTGACCAAAAATAAATCATAATAACAGTCCCCACCTGCCCAAGGACATTCCCAGGAGACATACCCAAAAACCCAAACTGGTGAAGAACTGTCTCTGCCCAAACAAACCTGTTAAGTCTGGAAGAAGAGCCTGATTACTCAAATGCAGAGATACCGACATAAGGAATCAGGGATGAAAACCAGGTAAATATGATATCAGCAAAGGAAAACAATAAAGCTTTAAATAAATGATCTTAAAAATATGGATATTTATGAGCTGTGAGATGAGGAATTTAAAAGAATCCTCTTAAATCAATTCAGTGAACTATAAGAACACACAGACAACTAAATAAAATTAGGAAAACAATGCAGAAGCAAAAATAAGAAGCTTTACAAGAAAACAGTAGCCATCAAAAAATATAATAATTAATCTCAGAGTTCAAAATACAATAACTGAATTGAAGACTTCGATAGAGTTTCAATAGGAAACTCAACCAGAATAAGAAAGAATCAGTGACCTGGAGAATAGGACATTGGAAATTGACTACAGTGACTCTGTACACTACACGTGACTCAATTTACCCTTAAAGACACACAGACTGAGAGCAAAGGGATGGGAAAAGACATTTTAAGCAAATGATAACCAAAGAAAAGCAGGGTTAGCTACACTTGTATCAGACAAAATAGACCTTAAACTAAACATGGTAAAAGAAGATAAAACAGGGTCATTATATGATGCTAAAGGGGTCAATCCTTCAAGAAAACAGTTGTAAATATATGTGCGTCCAATATTGGAGCACTTAAACATATAAAGCGAAAACTACCATAGCTAAAATAAGAAATCAACAGTAATTCAATAAGAATTGGAGACTTTAATACCCTGCTCTCAACAACAGATAGATTATCCAAATAGAGAATTAATAAGGAAAGAGTAGATTTGAGTAACACTACAGACTAAATGTACTAAAAGACAAATACAAAACATTCTATACAACAACAGCAGAATACATATTCTTTCCAAGTGCAAATGGATCATATTCTAGATTAGGTTATATGTTAGGCCAAAAAACAAGTCTTAGCAAATTCAAGAAGATTGAAACTATAGCAATATCTTCTTTGACCACAGTGGTATTAAACGAGAAATCAATGACAAGAAAAAATGGAAATTCATGAATACATAGAAATTAAACACCACTCTCCTGAACAACCACTGAATCGATGAAAAAATTAAAGTGGAAATAGTCTCAGGAGACAAACACAACAAAAACACAATACATCAGAACTTGTGTGATACAGCAAGAGCAGTGTTCCAAAGAACTTCATAGCAATAAAGGCCTACATAATAAGCAAGAAAGATCCCAAGTAAACAACCTAATTTTATACCTTAAGAAACTAGAAAAAGAAGAATAAGCTGAGTCAAACATTACCAGAAGAAAAGAAATAATAAGAATTGAAGAAGAAATAAATGAAACCGAAAAAATGTAAAGCTTTAGAAAAGATTAACCAAACCCAGAGTTGGCTCTTTGAAAAGATAACCAAAATTGACAAACCTTTAGCTAAGGTGATCAAATTTAAAAAGAAAAAGAACCCAAATCAATAAAATTATAAATGAAAAAGGAGACTTTACAATACAACAGAAGTTCAAAGGACCATAGAGACTACTATAAAGAGATATACACCAATAAACTGGACAACATGGAAAAAGATGAAAAAATTCTGAGAAATATATAATTTATCAAGACTAAATCAGGAAGAAATACAAAATCTGAATAGGCAAATTATTAGTACAAAGATTGAAACAGTAATCAAAAATATCCCAACACAAAAAAGCCCAGGCCCAGATGCTTTAACAAATATTTGAAGAATTAACATCAATCCTTTTCAAAAACCAATCCTTTTCAAAATCTTTTTGAGAGGGAACACTCTCAAAAATCATTTTATGAGGCCAGCATTACCCGATACCAAAACCGGGGTGGGGGGAAGGACAAAAAAACTTCTGCAAAAGAAAACTACAGACGAGTATCCCTCATAAATATAGTTGCAGACATTCTCAACAAAATATTAGCAAACTGATGTCAGCAGCACACTAAAGGAATCATATGCCATAATCAAGTGGGATTTATTAAGTGGAACACAAGGGTGGTTCAACATGCAAATCAACCAATGTGACAAATCACATTGATAGAATGAAAGAAAATAATCATATGATCATCTCAATAGATGCAGAAAAAGCATTTGAAAAAATCAACATCCATTCATGATAAAAACTCTTAATAAATTAGCCATAGAGAAAACATATCAACATAGTAAAGACCAAATATGACAAGCTCATAGCTAACATCATACTCAATGGTGAAAGATTGAAAGCTTTCCTTCTAAGATCAGGAACAAAACAAGGGTCCTCACTCTCACCTCTCTTATTCCACACAGTACTAAAAATTCTAACTAGAATTAGAATTAAATTCTAAGGCAAGAAAAATAAAATTTCTTTAAAAGTAATAGAAGAGAATTAAAATTTCCCTATTTACAAATGATATGGCTATATATACAGAAAATCCTAAATGCTCAACAAAATCAATTAGATCTAATTAATGAATTCAGCAAAGTTGAAGGATATGAAATTAACATCCAAAAACCAGTGTTTCTATACACCAACAACAAATTTCTGAAAAATAAATAAATAATTAAACATAAATAAATAAATAAATCCCATGTATGATAGCATCAAAGACAATAAAAACACTTATGAATAAATTTAAGGCATTGAAGGATCTCTACTCTGAAAGCAACAAAACATTGATGAAAAGACAGTCTTCATTGTGTCTTCTTCAGGATACAAATAACAGAAAAGTACCCCATGTTCATGGATTGGAAGGATTAATATTGTTAAAATGTCAATACTATCACAAGCCACTTATAGATTTAGAGCAATCCCTATCAAGAGTCCAGTGGTATTTTTTACATCAATAGAAGAAACACTCTTAAAATTTATATGAAACCACAAAAGACTCCAAATAGCCCAAGAAATCTGAGAAAAAAGAACAAATCAGGGGATACCACACTTAATGATTTTACGCTATACTATAAAGCTATAGTCTTCAAAACAATATAATACTGGAATAAAAACAAATAGGCCAATACTACAGAATCAAGAGCCCAGAAACAATCTCTAGCATATACAGTCAGCTAACATTTGACCACGGAGCCAGGAATACTCAATGGAGAAAAGACAATCTTTTTAACAAAGAACACTAGGATAATTTAATAGTCACACATAAAAGAATGAAAATGGGCCAAGATCTTACACCACTCACAAAAATTAACTCAAAATGGATGAAAGACTTAAATGTGAGACCTGAAATCATGAAGCTCCTAGAAGAAAACATAGGAATAAACTTCCTTCATATGGGTTTGGTAATGGTTTTTTGGAAATGGACAAAATAAAGAATAGGGGCGCCTGGGTGGCTCAATGGTTGAGCATCTGCCTTCAGCTCAGGGTGTGATCCTGGGGTCCTGGGATCGAGTCCCACATCGGGCTCCCTGCATGAAGCCTGCTTCTCCCTCTGCCTGTGTCTCTGCCTCTCTCTCTCTCTCTCTCTCTCTCTGTGTCTCTCATAAATAAATAAATAAAATCTTTAAAAAAGGAATACAGTCAAGAGTACTCACTGTGTATTGTCTATGGTTGCTATCTTGCTACAGTGGCAGAGTTAAGCAGCTAAGGTAGAAATCAGTCCCAAAGCCAAAAGTATTTATACCTAATCCTTTAAAGAGAAAGTTTGCTGACTCATTTAAAAGCATTAAGTTTTAGGATGGTTTGCAATAACTCAACAGTTAACTGAGATTTTAAAATTTTAATCCCATTTAAAAGTTTTTTACTTATACACTGCTTTATCATTTTACCTATGCTTATATTTCTAAATTTATTATTGATTTTTAGAATATTTCATTGTAGTTGGCTTTGCTTTTTTGAAGCTCACTAAGATTTTTTTGTAACCTAATCTATAATCAGTGTTTGTAAATGTTCCAGAGACACTAGAAAAGACTTTGTGCTCTGTTAGCTGAGTATGCAGTGTGCCACAGATCAACTACTTCCACCTCATTCAATATACCAAATAAGTCCTCTTTTTCTTTCTTAATCTATTTTAGACAATAGCATGTTAAATAATTATAAAAACAATTATGTTTCTCACAATTTCTAACTTTCTAATAGTTCTGACTCTATATTTTAGGGTATATTTCTATATCCTGACATGTTTAAAAATAGCTTGGAACACTCAATTACTCTTATTTTACAGATAACCGTATATATCAAGGACCACCAGAAAGGGTCAACCGCAGGGCCATGAAGATCCAGGCCAGCACTCTGATTTTCCCTTTTTTGTTTCCCTTCATTAAATTGAACAGAGTACTGAGACTTAAATAAACTCAGACATTCCAATGTCTGGATTTTTCTTTCCAAAGTTAGCAAATGAGAAAAAGAAAAACAATTCACAATAGAGGGAAGAAAAATCATTAAGAAAGAAAAATGTAAATTTATAAATTCAAAGATTAAAAGTTGTGTCTGCATGTGTGTTTGTGAGCGTGGGGGGCGAGGTGCAGAATGTTCCACTTATTTTCTTTCTGTGGTCAGTACGATTCTAAACACAAAACTTATAGTTACAGAAAAGAGAAGCAAGCAGTTATTCTGTGAGTTCTATGGAAAAGGTGTTGATAATCGGGGAGATTTCCAATTTGAGCCTCACTGATGAGCTATGTGTTATTGGCCAAAACATGTTCAAGTAGAACTTAGGTTTGGTCTGGTGTTGGAAGCACTGCGTAGCTTGCCATGACTACTGTGGCTCATCCAGGTGAAGACGGTCAGGAGCAGCTGGTCACCATGGAATGATCTGGAAGGCTGGACAGCTGGTGGAAATCAAGACTCAGCAGGGATGTCAGCTGTCAGCACTGGAAGAAAGGTGGGGTCAGCTCCTACTAGAAGCATCAGTTAATGTAAGATCAAAGGCCAGACGAAGGCCTGTGCTAGAGCACGGAAGCTCAGATGGGATAAGGATAGAATGCAGGCCCGGGCAAAGTGGTTGCCGAGCAGAACTCAGTCTGGGCCAGAGGCAGGCAGGAAATTGGGCAGGGCAGGGGTGAGTCTGGGAGTCTGAGGAGCAAACCAAAGTGTCAAGAGACTGAGTCAAACTCCAGATTCTCTATTCAATTCAAAAGTCAAGAGCAAAACAAGGTCAGCCAGAAAAGTCTGGAGGACTGTGCCTACATCCTCCCAAAAGGAAGGCCTCCTGAGCTAGCTCTGTGGAGTCTCCCACCAGATTGCACGGAGCCTTGAGCCATGATGCCATTAAATTCTAAGTTCTTTCTCTCAGGAAGGGGTTAAGACCAATGGTATCTGAGGCTCTATCCAGCTCCCCAAGTGTTTAGGACTCTAACATTCTATAAATCTAAAAATATACATTAAGTTCCAATGGAGAAACGAGGGAATTAAATGTTTTATCCAGGGAAGCAGAGTTTACTGGACTCCCTCCCACCACCATCACCCCCTCCCCCGCCCCCGCACATACATATAACTATCCCCCCACTACCAGCGAATTCTTTCTACTAAAAGGCAGTATGGAATGGTTTATAGCCCTCCTGGAAAGAAAAAAAAAATTGGGGAGGGGGGACGAGGGGGATGACATTCCATTTCGTCCTGACTCACTTAAAAGACATCATTTGATTCTCAGTCACAAAGAATTCTCTTAACAGAGTGGAAAGAGCCCTGGTCACGAGGAGCTTGTTTGGAGTTGCAATAGTTCCCTTTGCATTCTGTAAGCCAAGAGGATACATTCCAGGGCTGTGTTTCTTTCATTCTTTTTCCCTCCAGGCTGATTTTATAGTTAACAACACATAGCCACTTAAACCTATGTCCAAAGAACCAACATTCAGAAAATGTACCACATAAAATATAGACATTTTACTAGGACCCAGCTATTAGCTGATAATGGCAGAGCTGCCATGGAATGCCTAAGAAAACAAATGTGACCCTCACCAAAACATCAGATCCATTTATCCAAACCGGCCCTCTGCCGTGGATGCCAGATAAACCTACAATGATGTGATTCAAAGCATTAGAAGAGGTTGGGGGGGGGGGGGGAGGCTGCAATAAACTAACCATGTAGGTTGAGGATATACATAAATCACATGAAATGCAGCCTCGTAAGATACTAATAAAGTCTGGGGGGGGGCGTGGAGGCTGGCAGGAAGATTTTAAAATGCGATCATATGGGAAAGAGAATATTAGACCAACCAAAGAGTTTCAGAGGGAGCAAACAATAAGTTTCTCTATATATATATTAAAAACATGTAGACATGGGAGAGTCAGTGGTTGCCAGGTTTAGGAGGGGAGGAATGAATCAGAGTTAAAAAGAGACTTCTCCAGCCTCCGGGCCCTGGCAGGAGTATCAGTGAGGGGAACTCGATCTCTGGGGCTCTTGACTGCTCCCAGCCTTTCACTCTGCTCTTCGCCTAGCCTAGGCAGCCTGAACGCTAATGACTTCTCCACTTTCTCCACGCTGAAATATAGTCAGAGGAAAAAGCCTGAGAAGACTTATTTACCCTAAGGAATAAGAGAGTCTGCTGGAGAGTCTCACCCTCTCCCTCTGTCCAGACCCCCTGAAAAGGAATAAATCTTAAAAAAAAAAAAAAATCTAACAATCGCCTAACCTCAGAAATCAGCCAAGTATGTGTAAGGGAAGGTTATATTCCATGGAACAGGGGTTTCTTCCAACCCTTCTATCATATAGGTGGGCACTGATAAAATCCTCTCTGTTCTTTAAGCAAACCACTTCTTCTCTGAAGCCTTTGTGAAAATAAGTGAAATCCCATTAGGAAGGTGATACATAGGGGATCCCTGGGTGGCTCAGCGGTTTAGCACCTGCCTTTGACCCAGGGTGTTATCCTGGAGTCCCAGGATCGAGTCCCACATCAGGCTTCCTGAATGGAGCCTGCTTCTCTCTCTCTCTCTCTCTATCTGTATCTCTCATGAATAAATAAAATCTTAAAAAAAAAGGAAGGTGATATATAATATCCTTTTTATAAAAGATTTTATTTATTTATTCATGAGAGACACAGAGAGAGGCAGAGACACAGGCAAAGGGAGAAGCAGGCTCCATGCAGGGAGCTTGATGGAGGACTTGATCCCAGGACCCCAGGATCACGACCTGGGCTGAAGGCAGATGCTCAACCACTGAGCCACCCAGGTATCCCCATAATATCCACTATAATTTCATTTTGAAACAGTTTAGATTGTAAAAGAACAGGTTAAGGATAGGAGGATGGAGCCAGGAAAGGAAGACAGGAGAAAGGACTAAAATGGGGATTTAAGAAAGTGAGGAGGATAAAGGAGTAATAGACAGTTGTCAGAAATTAAATATAGGGCAGCCCGGGGGGCTCAGCAGTATAGCGCCGTCTTCAGGCCAGGATGTGATTCCAGAGTCCCGGGATCGAGTCCCACGTCGTGCTCCCTGCATGGAGCTGCTTCTCCCTCTGTCTGTGTCTCTGCCTCTCTCTCTCTCTCTCTCTCTCTGTGTGTGTGTGTGTGTGTGTGTGTGTGTGTGTCTCATGAATAAATAAATAAAAATCTTAAAAAAAAAGAAATTAAATATAAAGTGGAGTTGACCCTTAAACAGTACAGAGGTTATGGGCGCCAACCCCCACCTTCACCCCCCAACACAGTTGAAACCTATGGATAACTTTTGGCTTCCATAAAATTTAACCACTAATAGCCTACTGTGACCAGAAGCCTTACCGATAACACGAGCAGTCGGTTAACACATATTTTGTACGCTACACGTGTTATAACTCTGCATTCTTACAAGAAAGTAAGCTAGAGAAAAGAAAATGTTAATACCAATGTCACAATAAAGAGAAAGTACATTTGTAGTACTATCGAAAAAAAACGTGAACCTGTGTGGTTCAAAGGTCAACCATTGCTTCATTTTCTACTAAGAATAAAAATTAAGGAAATTGTAGATATTATTTAGCAGAAAATAAATTCAACAGCTTTCAGGAAGGCCAAAAATATCCATTAAAACTTTGAAAAACTTAACCATAAAAATGACACAGGAGAACCCATGGACATAGTTTATTTCTGAGTTCAAAGGTCCTGGCTGAAGCCTTTCACAGGGGCTATTAACACAGCCTCGCAGCTAAGAAACACAAAATGCTTCGTTCTCTATGAGGGTACAACGACAAATGCAAGGAATAACGTAAGTGGACTGTTCACAAGTTCCAAATTCGTGGCCCACACTGAGAAACAAGTGTCTCTTGAGAGGGAATGGACTACGAGCCATTAAGGTCCACTTTTGGCTTGAAAAGACGAAGCACTATGAATAGCCTTTATTAAGAATGTAGTACTAAGTTAAATATATTCCAGGTCTTGGGAGTTCTTTTTACTATTTCAAAAGAGTTTAATAGAAATCATGTATTTAGCTGCGACGAGGCCACACAGGCCAAATACAAATAATTCCTGTCACTGGAATTAAATCTGCACAATACAGGGCTCCTGGGTGGCTCAGTGGCTGAGCATCTGCCTTCGGCTCAGCTCATGATCCCAGGGTCCTGGGATCGAGTCCCACATCGGGCTCCCCACGGGAAGCCTGCTTCCTTCTCCCTCTGCCTGTGTCTCTGCCCCTCTCTCTTTTGGTCTCTCATGAATACATAAATAAAATCTTTAAAATCAATCAATCAGTACAATAATATTTCTATTACCCTGATTAGGATTTGATTGGCAGTTACATAGGACTTTATTAAATAGAAATTGTGGAACTTATGAGATGTGTATTGCTTGGGAGAGAAAAATTTCTCAAAAATAGGGGGTTCACGAGTTAAAAAGATACAGGAGAAATTTGACAGTAAAAACTTGGGGAACAGTAATTTAAGATTCTAAGGGATTGAGATTCTCCTAAAATAGACTGAGCACTGCTGTGTGCTCTGTGCTGTACAAGCTGCTTTCATGTGTGTTCCGGATCTTAATTCTCACTAAGACGTAGGAATTGTTACGCGCCTTGTATCCACAGGAGGACCCGAAGCTCAGAGGAATCAGGATGAGCTCAAGGCTACAGAATTAGTCAGTAGAAGATTCTGGCCTCACATTCAGGTCTTTTGACATTCTGTGATCACAATACTATCCTCTATGGTTAGTTTAGAATAAGTTTGCATTTCTGGCCACCACTGTTCTCTTTTTATTTGGACCTGACGCTAGGAATTCTCTGTCTTTTCCTTTTGGCCAGTTATGCCAAACTTGGGTGGTTTTGCCCCTTCTTGTTCATACACTCACTCGCTAAAAGAACATTTTTTTTTGAGCACTGAAAACCCAAACAGATAGTAGAAATAAAAATCAAAAAAAGAAAGATCTAGTCTCTTATGGTGTGTCCGTGTAGATTAATGGATTGAACAGAGGTATTGCTCTGGTGGGGGGTTGATGGTGGCAAGTGGAACACAGGGTGGGGATGGGGGTCAGACGGAAACTCTGCACCTTCCTTTCAATATTGCCAGGTACCTAAGACGGCTCTCAAGAACGTCTTTTGCAAAGTAAGAAATTAATTTAAAGATTATTTAAGAAACAGAAATTTACTGTCTTGTCAAGGAAGATAGGTGATGTGGACAGTAGATGCCCTGACGCAGCAGCAGGAGAAGGGCTGTCCACAGCAGACAGGTGAGGCAGGGAAAGCCCAGAATTTTGCGCTCATCCTTAAGGACTGATAGCAGCCAGGGAGACAAAGAAGTTTCATCATTTTGGTGAAAAGCAATGAGCATGGGATGCCTGGGTGGCTCAGTGGTTGAGCCTACCTTTGGCTCAGGTCATGAACCTGGGGTCTTGGGACTGAGTCCCGCATCGGGCTCCCTTCTCATTGGGGAGCCTGCTTCTCCCTCTGCCTGTGTCTCTGCCTCTCTCTGTGTGTCTCTCATGAATAAATAAATATAATCTTAAAAAAAAGAAGGGAAGGAAGAAAGAAAAGCAATGAGCATATGGGGAGACACTCAGGATTAAAGCACCAGGCCACATTATAAGAAGTTGCAACAAGGTGGGAAATGACTGCACATGTTAAGGTAAATAGTTTAGGGGCACCTGGGTGGCACAGTCTGGTTAAGCATCCAACCCTTGGTTTGGGCTCAGGTCATGACCTCAGGGTCACGAGATCGAGCCCCACATCAGGCTCTGCGCTTAGCAAGGCGTCTGCTTGAGATTCTCTCTCCCCCTCGGCCCCTCCCCCCACCTCTTTCTCTTAAAAGCAAATAAACAAATCTTAAAACAACAACAGCAAAGGTAAATAGCTTAAACTTTCTCCTCAGAGCTGTGGGGATGCCATAAAAGACTGCCATAAAAGAAGCAGAAAGATGAAATTTGCCTGATTTGTACCAAGATGTCAGTTTAAAAAAAAAATTAACATTATATTCAGGCACCTCTGGTGTGACAACCCTTCTATCAACAGCCAAAAAATGCTCCAGGCCCAACTCTCCAATATTCTGAACAAGCCAACTAAAAATAATTTAACACCAAGCTTTGGAAGTGATCAGTTTAGATGAAACTCTTTAATAAACCTTTGATTCAGTTCAACAAATATTTGTCTAGCACTTCTGTTTGGAAGGCCCTGAATTACGGCATTTTATTTCACAGTGTTTTAATACAGGGTACTCTAAAAATAAGTAAATATTCAATTACATACAAGAAACTTAATAAAGAAAACTCTGATCATTCAAAACCAAAAATAATTACTTATCTCACTAAAGGAATTGCCATAGCATTTTAAAAATAAATTTATCTTACACTGTTAATTTTTATTTATATCATCGGAGTGTAACCAACTTTTTAGTAATGCCTTCACTGGGACTGTATTGACAGCCACTTGCTTAACGTGTGTAGCATTTTTCAAAAAGCAATTTAAAAGTTGTCATCAGTTTCTTTCCAAGCTACTTTATTTGTCTTCTCCTATGACTTATTTTGTTTTCTCCCTATGAAATCACGCTCAGTCTAATATTTTCCCCTTTGAGTTTTCTTGTTCCTTCACGTACTTCTGTTTGTCCTCTAAGACTCCTCTCAGGTGGCACCACCTCCAGGAAGCCCTCCCTGACTTGCCCACATTGACGTAGCTGCCCCTTCTCTGGGCTCTCGGCGCCCTGGATATTTACCATGGCACCTCACACACTACTGAAGCTGCTGCTTTACTTGTTTATTTTCATAATTAGATCATGAACTCCTCAAGAGCCCAGACGTCTTCTTCTGTCTCTATAGCTGCCGGACAAGCACCCACGGTGGCCAGTAATGGTGAAGAAAGGAAGGGAGAGAAATAAAACAAACTGTGTTTCTATTTTCTCCACCATTTCTCTCTTCCTTCCTCCTCATTTCATGTCTTCCTATTATTTCTCCCCAACCACCAATACAACATCTTTATCCTTCTCTTCTTGGTTCCAGCGCACATCATGATTTTCAATCTCTCCCTCGAGGTCCTTCTGATTGCAAAGATGCTGATCTGGGGCATGAGGGGCACAGGCTTAGTTGCTGTTGCTCCTTGGCATTGCAAAGAAGGGTTTTGTTTTAACAGGCCCTGGATTCGTCTCTATTATATCTCTTCTGTGTTTTAGCTGGGGACTTTGAACATGCATTAGCTTTGCATAGTTTTCAGTCTTCGCAGCTGGGTAAACAGACTTTCTGTAACAGCCTGGATAAAATGGCAAGCTCAAGGGGAAAATCTTCACCTTTAAATTAAAAAAAAAAAAAAGAAAAAAAAAACCCTTCTTCACGGCCACGGTTGGGGAATAGTAACACCTGAGAGCACCTGAGGGGAATGGTGTGTGTCCTGACTGTGGAAAACCCAGCTGATGACAAGAACATGCAGCTGCCTTCCTGAGTGAGCCTGGCTGCGCTCAGAAAGGAGCATCAAACTGTAGTTAGCAAGAATAACAGAAAAGTGAGGTAAGTGACTGACATTTCTGGTAGACCTTCAAAAAACACGTATAAATTCCATAGGAGAACACCAAGGTGACTGTAGTTAACAATACTGTGTATCTGAAGGAGAGGAGATGTTAAAACTTCACAAGAAAAAAAATTGTGACCTTGTGAGGTGATGCATGTTACCTAACGTAATTGCGATGATCATTTTGCAATACCCATAAATGCCGAATCATTATGTGTTGTACACCTTAAGTTGTACAATGTTATATGTCAGGTATATCTCAGTAAAACTGGGGAAAAATGGATCTTCAGGATACATAGAAAATAGTAGTTGCTGAGAAGCAAATTCACTTTCTGATGAAAATAATTCCTTTATTTCACAGGTTTAAGAAACGACTCTATTGTAACTTTTACAACACGATTTGCTGGCCATCTCCCCCCACTCTCTCCCTGGACCGACATCCCTCTACTCTCTCTTTCTTTCTCTGGACACACATCCTCTCTCTCTCTCTCTCTCTCTCTGGGCCCACCTTTTCCCACTCTTCCTTTTGATCCCTGAGCTCCAGGCTCATTTTCCTCCCTGCTACTCCTCCAACTCCCAGCCATGCACCTGCTGCCCAGAAAGCTTCTCCCAGTCATCTGCAGGTCCCTTCCCCGACATCCATCAGGATTTAGCTGAAAAGTCACTTTATCAGAGAGTCCCTCCCTGACTGGCTTAAATGGAACCGCCGGCCTCACAACCAACTTGACCAACTTTCAGCACTGCTCATTTTCCTTCCCTGCATTCTTTTTCACCAGCTTACTTTGTTTCATTTAATTCTCTATCCCTAGTGCTCAATAAATATGTATTGAGTAAGTAAAGACAGAGTAACATTTCATGGACCACTTCAGGGAGGCAATACAACATGTGGGAAGGATACACAGCCTTTTGAATCCTAACCAACTATTCGCTACGTACCTAACCCTCCCTGTGCTTCAGAATATTCATTTGTAAAGTGGGAATAAGCTTCTCTGGCTAGTAGTAAAGGCATCTAATAAATGCTAGCTCCTCTCCTTCCTTTCTCCCTGTGTCCTTTCTGTGGTTGGGAGTCAGCGTGTCCGTGATTCACAGGTCCTGGGACAGCTGTCAAATGAAAGGAACGGTGTGTTCAGCACACCTTGGACAGTATCAACCCCACAGTTAAAGCTGATTTTGTTTGTGTTTGATAACTGGTAGGCTAGATCTGAGGCCCGCAAGGACATCTTCTTTTCGGAAAGTGTTGTCATCTGACTGGGACCCCAAATGGAGACATCTGAGGATGGTTTCAGGAAGCTGTAGAATGGACCCTGAAACATGACTATGTTTCAGAATAACAGTAAGTCTGGGAAGTGTTCCAGAAAGAGAACAGAAGACACAGAATGGAAGTGTGGCCATGGCAGGGGCTTTATGCTGAGAAAAAGGTGGAAAGAAAAGATGGTGTCACACTAGGGAAGACCATGAGGTCAGACAAAAAAGGCCAGATTTATTCCTGTAACAGAGAGCCACTGAATATTTTGAATATCTCATTAAAAAACATAGAATCCTATCATGGAAATGACACATGTTTTGAACGTTCACAAGAGACTTTTGAAAGCTGAGCACTGAAGGGTGCTGGTGGATCCAGTGACATCTGTTCAGCAAAACCAAGGACAAGGTTGTAAATGGGAACAGAACGCATCCTGATCTTCCCTTCTCATCACTGTTTGATCCACCAGGCAGAAGAGACTTAAGGTGGAAGAGACGGGAGGGCCACTAACCACAAGAGAGCACCCAAAGCCATCAACACGCTAGCATGGGAGAGCATGGAGGCTGGCCTCCTCCGGGCCTGCGGGCTCCCTGCGGTCTGTGTTCGAAGGACCTATGACAGCGTCACCTCCCCTATCAACTTTCCTCTCCCAGGCTGCCCCTCATCTCTTCCATGTGATTTACTTCCTTATTCCTTGTGAAGTCTGAATAAAAGACCTAAGAATCTTAAAGGCTCCAAAATGATGCAATTTCCACTTCTGCATGTCTATAAGAGGAGAAAGAAAAAGTTGGCAGATTATTTCATTCACCCCAAAGAGAGAAAACAGAAATTAATCGGTGACAGATGTGCTGAAAGTCTTTCTACCGTGGAATTCTACAACAGGATTTAGCAAGGAATTGATGTTTTGGGACCCAGGAAACCGATAACTTTGTGATTCCCAGCTTCACTATAAAAGTGCCAGCAGCTAAAGAACAAGATGACACTTGTATCTGACGAGGTTTGCTATTTTCCTTGGGTCTACTCTTCTCACAGCATGGAGATGATCTATTTAGAGTATCAAAGAGCTTTTGATAAGGTTCTCACAAATGCCTATTATTGAAACTGGGTAACCACGGTGTGAAAGGAAAAAGTCCTATCAATGAATTAAATGGATTAAAACACTGCTTGAGAGGTGAAGGGGCAAAAAGCAGAAATAATGCTTTTATTAATGGCCAGTTCTCATGCGGGGAAAGGTTAATGATTGAGGGCTCTTAGGCTTCGTGGTAGAATCAGATTGATAGTTCACTAATGACCAGGACAGGGGAGCTCCAGCCTCGTTCCCGTGTTCTCCACAGATAGGCCCACACAGAGCCCCCATTGATCAAAGGGCATGAGGCACATGGAGGAGACGCAAGCAGGGCAGAGAAGTGCCTGTCGTCCAGAGATGCCCAAATACCAAGGGGTCCAAAATAAAAATCACGATAGCAGAATTTTATTGTCTAGGAATTTTGATACATACTACAGAGAAATACAAGGGCCCTTTCAAAAGACAAGATATGATATTGGAACAAAAGGACTTAATTTATGGGCACGATAAGAAAAAAAAAAATGTTCCGCACTGAAGAATTTCAGCATTTGGGCATTTAGAGCCACAAAAACCACGATGCCTACTCTGTAGATGGAGAAGTTTAGATGTAAACAAAAGTGAAACTGGTAGGAAAGATTAAGAATTAGTACCCTTTTTGGAGGGAGAACTCAAAAGATTTGAGACAGGTTTTAACAAAAGCATAACCCGACATGAATGGAATAATCTGGAAATCAAATACTCTAATTGCTTAAATTAATCCTTTATGACCTGTAACTTCATCTGGCATTTTCAAAACATCATCAGGACAAACTTCATAGCAGAGCTTTGGGCTTAACCTTTTTTTTGTCTCTGTTTCCTCATCTGTAAAATGGGAATAGAATTTACCTCACAGGATGACTGTAAGGGCTAAATGGGATGACATGTAGAGCATTTGAGCAGCAAAGGTAAAACCAAAAATGTTCAATTATTTTTGTTTTTAGTATTGTTATTATTAGAACTTAAAATAGACCAAACCCAAATACTTATGTGTTGTAGAGAAGCAATCTCTTTCGAGCCATTGTGATTTTTCTTATTTATATCATTGTTATGAGTCAGTGCTTAGTAAGACACATAAAATGCTTTCAAATAAAGAAAAAGCAAGCTTTAAAATACCTTTCCACTAATGCATTTTGTCAAATGGAAGAGAATTACAAGTTAATCTAAGTAAGGCAAAAAAGAACACACACACACACACACACACACACACACACACACCCCTCACACCAAGCAATTGCTAATGACATATTAATTCTCCAATGTACTAATAGTGGAGCCAAGCTTACCGTGCAGATAGTATTTTGATAAGCTCCTTTCTATTCTGTACACGAAGGTGATTAGTTTTATACTTGGGGTCATCAATCAGTTCAGGCAAATTCAAGATCTAAAAAGGGAAAATAATTTTAGTATATAATTCAAATTTTTCATGTACCTGCCTGTGAGTGCAAGTGTTCAGGCCCTACTAACATGCTCCCCAGGACCATTCCTTGCTGACCTTTATGCTTCCAGACAAAGGCATAGGGAGCAACAAAGGAATACGGAGGGAAGGATCATGCAATTAGGATTGAGTTTGCCATTTATGAGACGTTTTTGCTACATTTGAGTTTGTGCCTACATATGCAAGCACAGAGCAAGAGTTATCAGATTCCCCACAATAAGTGTTGTCTAGAGAGAGTAGGTAAAGAGATACAGAATTAGATAAAACTGACCTAATTCTGAGAACCGATATCATAAGTACAAGTCTGCACTTACGCAAAGCCCATAATCAACATATATCTTGTAGGTACATTCACTTATTTGTTCCACATGTAAATAAAATAATATTATCTGTCCCAGAAGTCCTATCCAGGATGTTGTACAAGGTGCTAAAATAAAGGAAAAGCATATACATTGCCCCAAATGCTCACCATTAAAACAATGTCAAATTAAAAGATATTCTTCCTATAGAAGTGTCACTATTTTTCTTTAATATGTCTCCCTAAAGGAATACCAAATAGAAATGCTTTTATATACTTCCTCTTTTGCTCCTCCTCAATAAAGGGAAAATCTATCTTGCAAGTCCCTTTGGACATCTTGCAATTTTAACAAGACCATAATGAAAGTACCAAGTGGATTTGGAATGGAAAAGAAGTTTTATAAAGAATGTGTGGAGGCAGTGTTTGGCAGTTGTGTTGGAAAGTCAGAAGGAGCATTTATGGGCTCGGGGCAGGCCATGTGGCCTACAGAAAGCTTCACTACCTTTAGTAATGCATTTGCTTTAAGTATAAACATTTAATGGTTTCATTTGTTTCCCACAGTTTAAATAAAATCAATCCATTAATCATCCCACGAAGGACAGAGAAGTGAAGAAGGTCCCCTGGAATAAAGAGAGCATCTCCACAGTGTCATTTCTCTTTCAGGTGGTTCACTTATTCATTTCCTTTAGGAATAATAAAGACAGCACTACTCCCCCAGATTTTTAAAAAAGTGACACCGCATAGAGCGTCCTTTCTAAAAACTGCCCTGCCACCACACCTGATCCCAGAAGTGGCCTCCAGGCTTGTCCAGGAATGGAAACCCACCCTCCCTCCCTAAGAGTGAATACGTTATTTCCAGAAGGAGCAAGTCCCTTCACCAAATCATGGGTTAAACCTGTAAATCTGGCCTCACCCAGAAATAGTAGGAGCTCCATTAAAACAAACTGTTCAGTGATTGTACTCGGTGGTAACCAGGACATCCTCAGATGTCGTTCTCTGAATTTGACTCATCACCTCTTTTCTCTGTGAAAGTTGGTATGGAAGAGTGGGTCAAAGTAATTATGGCTCTGCCTTCAGCCATGCTGCCATTCACAGTGCTTCTAGAGAGGCTGCTGCACGAGCTGTGATCACAACCATCCCTTACGTGCTTGAAAAAGTGATCTGATCTAGAGGTATTTTATTCTTTTTTTTTTTTTAATTCTAGTGTTCTAGTGTTTAATTCTAGTGTTTTTAATTCTAGTTGAAAAAGTGTCGCCACTTCTGGGTCGCCTGAGGTGGAATGATTCAGTGTCAGTGAAAGTGTTTGACATACCGAGCACCAAATACATGTGAGGTATTCCAACGAGGTGCTATTCCCTCCCCGCAAAGAAATAATGAAGTGTGTGTTTGTTCAAAGAAGGATGGGAAAGAGGGAGGGAGGGAGAGATGTCTTTAACTAACCTTCATTTCCTATGAACATCTCTATTGGACATAGAGTTCCGGGTTGACAGTTTGGTGCCAGTTGGCTCTAGGCTCCCGGTTTCAGGCCAAAAAAACGTGCAGTTCACTGAATCTGTGTTCTCCCACAGGTAATATATCATTTTCCTCTGGGTGCCTTCAAAACCTTTTCCTTGGTCTTTCATTTTCGGTGGGAAGTCTTGGGTATGTTTAGGCGTGCGTTCACTTGGGTTTATCTTATTTGGGGTTTGCTGAAAGTATTAAATCTGTAGGTTTTTATCTTTGGCCAAGTTTGGGAAGTTTTCAGCAATTATGTCTTCAAATATTTCTTTAGCATGTACTCCTACCCTCTCCTCCTGGGATTACAAGGACATTGGTGTTAGACTTTTTGTTTTTGTCCCACCGGCTCCTGAAGGCCTCTTTCTTTCTTTCTCTTTCTTTCTTTCTTTCTTTCTTTCTTTCTTTCTTTCTTTCTTTCTTTTCTTTCTTTCTTTCTTTGTTTCTTTCATGTTCTGGGAGGGGACCATCCTTTTTCTCTCTCTCTATTGTTCTACTTATCCATCCTTGAGTTCCATGACCGTCTCCTCTGTCATCTCCATTGTGTTATCGGGATTATCCAGCGAGGGGTTTCTTTTTATATTTGGTGGTCATATTTTTTGGTTCTACAATTTCTAGTTGGTTCTTCCTCCTATCTTCTATTTCTTTGCTGTACATTCCTCCTTTCCCATTTATTTCAATGGTGTCCGTGATGCCTGTTGGAGCATTTCTGTAATAGCTGTTTTAAAGTCTTTGTAAGTTAATTCCGACATCTGTGTCCTCTTGGCATTGGCATTTATTGACTGTCTTTTCTCATGCAAGCTCTGGTTCTTCATATGCTGAGTAATTTGGATTGCATCCTGGATGTTTCAAATATTATAGTATAAGCCTCTGGGCCTTATTTAAATCCTACAGCAAAATTTTATTGTTATCATTTTTAGCAAGCAGTTGATCTGATTAGGTCCAGGCTGCAAGCCCCTACCCACCTGCCCATGTGCTTTGGTTCTAGACTTAGTTCCATTCCCGAAGCCCTGGCAGTGCTGTCCAAGTCTGCCCCATATGTGCCCCACTTGATGGTCACGCTGCCACCTGGGCAGTCATCTGTTCACAAACTTCCTTCTCAACTTCTTTGGTGTGCTGGTTAGGATCAGATCGGCATATGTGTGGCTCAGGGGTGAGCTCATGAGTTCACAAACACCTTCCAGGGTGGCTTTCTGAAGCTCATCCCCCCTCTGAGGGCTCTCTCGGGTTCCCTGAGGCTCCCCATTGGTTAGCTGACTTCCAGGGTGGAGGCCAAGCAGTAGGAGGACAGAGGAAAAGCAACAAGGATTCGCCCACCTATTTGGGGGGGATTACAGCTCAGAGATAAAGAGGAAAGTTCTCCTTCCTCAGATCCTGTTAGATCTGTTTAGATCCTGTATAGATCCTGTTCATCTGCCGCTGCCACTATAGGGTTGTTCGTGGCATAGGACTCAAGAAAACAGACAGGGAGAGAAGATGCAGGATTCCCACACTCTCTCTGCTATCAGAACTCACTTTTGTGCTCCTCACTCCAGGAAAGAAGGGCATCTCCTAGGGCTCAGCTCTGTCTCCTAGTTTCAACTCTACATTTTAGGCTGTGCTGTATCCATGTAAGGAAATAATTGTAGAGACAACTGAGCCTGGGTGGCTCAGTGCTTGAGCATCTGCCATTAGCTCAGGTCATGATCCCAGGATCCTGGGATCAAGTCCTGCATCAGGCTCCCTCTGCCCATGTCTCTGCCTCTCTCTGTGTCTCTCATGAATAAATAAATAAAATCTTTAAAAAAAAAAAAAGAAGAAGACTGGTAAACTTACTGCTGATCTAGAGGTATTTTATTCTTTTTTTTTTTTTAATTCTAGTGTTCTTCCTCAATTCTCCCCCTACTACTTACTTTTCAGCACCACCCTAGACATGCTCCACACATTCTCTTCCAGGTTTTATCACTGTGTTCAGTGGGAGAGATAGGAAGAAGTATGCTTACTCTATCTTACCCAGAACCAGAATCTCCGAACCTAATTTTTATAGAGGCCATTTATTAAGCACATACTGTGAGCCAGGATTGGACTGAGCATGTTACTACTTATTCATTCTGACTCTTACAAAACCCCAGAAGTTATATGTTAGCATAGTTATGTGTTCTAATCTTCATTTTATTGGGAAAACACAGAAACTTAGCAGAGATTAAGTGTCAGACCAGAGGTCACCTAACTAGTTTCAAGGCTCACAGTATGCCTTGAAATTATGCTATAATGTCCTCGGACCACCTGCTCCAAAATCAACTACAATGCTTATCAAAATTGAAGTCTCCTGTACCCCACCTCAGACATACTAAGTCCAAATCTTTGGGAATGAGGCTCAAGGAGATTTCCTATGCATGTTAAAGTTGAGAACCAATGCATATTGCCTCCAATAAAAGAAACTCTCAGTCTAAATGACTTTTAAAAGGATGTCAATGTACTTCAAATAGGAATACCCATTAGTGTTGGCATCAATCAGCTTAAAATAGCTTACATATGCTCATGTTCCCTACTCTTCTGTATCATGTTAAGAGACATAAAATAGGATTTGCTCTAAGCCAAGGTTCACTTTATATGCAGAAAGATTTTTCTGAACCCCAAGCCTTGAACCCATTGCTCTTGTTCTCACTCTAATTCCTGACAATAAGAACTCCTTAATAGGACCCGTCCCCAAGAAGTATTATTCAGCTGGTATATCAAATTCCATTTTGGAAAGAGATTAGGCCTAAGTAAATTCTACTCATTCATCACAGACAATACTGCTGTATTTCTCTCGAGGAGGGAGAGCTGCCCTATCTTTCATTATGGACCTTACTGAGCAAAAGATCAACTGATGGACTTACTGGGGACCTCATCTCCTATAAGGCCAGTTTGAATGACAAGCCCCTCAGTAAAAGGTAAATCTGAACAACAACAAAAAAAAAATTCTTAGAAGAAACCCACTATATATGGAATAAGGAAAAGGATAGTTTTTCTTAGGTTAAACATTCTTAGGGCCAGTTTACACATAAGGATATAAAAAGTCAATCAGATTGCAATGTTTGCTCAAGATGTAAATGACGTGAATAACATTAAAAATCCTCTGCACATAAAACTTTTCTTCTGAGTATCTCAAAGAATTTAATAGACATTGTCTTAATGG
Organism: Vulpes lagopus; assembly: GCF_018345385.1. NCBI lineage: Eukaryota > Metazoa > Chordata > Mammalia > Carnivora > Canidae > Vulpes > Vulpes lagopus. The sequence goes on from NC_054834.1 coordinate 9,382,547, forward strand.
CTTATAAGAGGGATTATCATTCCTCACTCACATATGGAGAAACAAAGTCATGTATGCCATTCTCAAAGGCCCTCTGATGGTCTCCTTTTAAACAAATGTATCATAACACACCATCACCATAAGTCATATTTGAGTACTTAGACTTATGGCAAATATTCTGCTTTGAAATAAAAATCTTTTTCAGAAAATGTTCTTATGGATATTTATGAGGAAGTTCAAAAGTTTCAAACTGATCAGCAGTAATGAATCAAAAATAAAAAGAATTCAGTACAGTTATTTTCAACAGTGAAGAATATGTCAACCAGTAATTTCTCCCCCCTACCCCATCCACCACCCCCCTCTCTGGAGAGACAAAACTCCAAAACATATGGCCCAGGAAGAAAATCTGTACTCATTTATAGCAATGAACTGGCTTTTACATCTCTGCAGCTAGAGTACGCAAATGACTTCACAGGCAACGGCTTCCGTATGTTTCATATTTTTAACATTGACCGTTCATAATAAAGATTCTTTGATCCCAGATCAAATGTTTGAATCGATTTTCTCTACACTTACTCAGAGTCACCGCTATGAAAGCTCTCCTCTTTCCCACCTCAGATGTTCTAGCCCTTTCTGCAAAAGGAACTGTCTCCATTTGTCACCTTCTCTGCGGTACTTTCCACCCCTTTGCTGTGGTTTTTAGCTGTGTTCATTAACCGCTCATACAAAAGAGGCACAGCAATAAATAATTTTTGTACATAACAAGTTAACGGCAATAAATAAAGTTCCCCTGAGGAATTCACAGGCATCTTTAATGAAACTGAAAAGTCAGAGACAGTGGTATGTGTGATTAGTACAAGAAAATAAACTCCCCAACAAAAAAACATCCTCAACAGGTGAGACCTCTCCCTATATGTCAGAGAAATTAAAATAAAAACATATACATTTTTTAAAGCTAGATTCGATTTCTGGGATTAGAACTGGGAAAAACGAATAGGAACCTAAAGACTTAAATAAAAACAAACAAAACCCCAAAAATCTAGGTAAGTAGTAAAAACATCAAAAAAATTTTAAGTGATGCCAAAAACTTAAAATCTCCAACATAAAATTATTTTACGTGACTCCAAGGCCTTTTTAAAAAATCTTGTTGAGAGGAGCACCTGAGTCGCTTAGTGGTTGAGCATCTGCTTTTGGCTCAGGGCATGATCCCGGGGTTCTGGGATCAAGTCCCACATCAAGCTCCCTGGAGGGAGCCTGCTTCTTCTGCCTATGTCTCTGCCTCTCTTTCTGTGTCTCTCATGAATAAATAAGTAAAATTTTTTAAAATATAAAAAAATAAAATAAAAATCTTGTTGAGAAGCAATATTTTTAATGTAACCTTAATTGATAACTTAAAACATGAACTCTGCAGAAAGGTACTCATTAAACAAAGGCTAATTTGAAAAAAAAGTTTAGCTTTCTAGGGATTAATATAATAAATTTGGTATTACATTATATTTGGGCCTAATTAGATCTCAGGTTGTTACAGAGGGAATAAAGAAAAAAAAAGGGGATCCATAAGTGCCTCAGTGGTTGAGTGTCTGCCTTCAGCTCAGGGCATGATCCTAGAGTCTCTGGATCAAGTCCCATGACAGGGGTCTCTCTGCAGGGAGCCTATTTCTCCTTCTGCCTGTGTCTCTGCCTCTGTGTGTGTGTGTGTGTGTGTGTGTGTGTGTGTGTGTGTATGTTTCTCATGAATAAATAAATAAAATCTTTTTAAAAAAAAAGGAAAAGAAAAAATATCCTGGTATTAAAAATCCCTTTAAAATGAATTATTTTTCTTTCCTGTTTTTCACTGGACTGATAGATCATTTTGGAGGATAATTGAGACTACTATGTACTATAGTTCATTTCAGAATACAGCGAGGTACCTCAAAAAAAAAAAAAAACATACAGGCAGAATGCTAATTCAGACCATGTCCTTAGCACTTAGGAGTATAAAAAGGGCACACTGTTAAGGGTGAAGGCAGGTGGTCTTAAGTTGGCGATAAACTTAACCACATTGTTCTAGGCAAAAGTGAACTTTCCTGGCTTTGTACAAAGTGAGTTATTGCACAGATCATCCGCCTATCCCAGGGATTACCCATTACCTTGCACACAGTAGCAAACTGTTGGTTATTTCCTACGCCAACCACAAGAAATCCATCCTTGGTTTTAAAAGCCTAAAATAAATAAATTAATTAATACATACATACATACATACATATATAAATATATAATTTTTTATATTAAAAATACCACAAGTTAGCTTTAATTTCTAAAAGTTCTATATAGAAAGTATGCTCTAAAGCAACATTATTAATAAAATCCATATCAATCAATTTTTATATTTTGCTCTTATATTTGCATAGTTATTTTCATTTGGGATTTTCAAAGCACTTCTTGGCTCTTCTACCAGCTGTTGTAACACTGCATGAGTGGCTTGGAAAAATAAAGAAAATACTAAACTAAACCAGTTTTGTTATATTAGCATAATATGCAATTCTATATTGATTACAGTATGGATTACTGTTGGGCTTTTCTAGACTTTTGTGTTCTGTTTATTTCCAGTTCTCCATGGAGGGCAAAGACCAAGAAGGTACATTGCTTTCTATAAAGTGTAAGAAGAATAAAAGGAAGGAAGGAAGGAAGGAAGGAAGGAAGGAAGGAAGGAAGGAAGGAAGGAAATGAGGGGAAGGAGAAAGAGAAGATGGGTAAGCTGATACATTTTGTCTTTGAAGATCTCAGATGTTCAAACTCTTGGACAATTACCACTTTTCAGTAAGTGACAATGGACACATCTGGATCTCTGCACCTCATGTGGTTTTATGTACCTGAAAATGTTTGCTGCTTCTAGGAGCCATATTCATTTGAGCAGTAACAAGAATACCAGAGTCCTAGGTCCTCTGGAGAACTCCCTTCTCCACATATGATCACAGTGCTGGTTGGAGGACCCAAACTTTACCCTCAGAAGGCCTTAGTCCCACTTTCTTTAAGTAAATGAGTTCCTGTAAGTTTCCTTCCTTTCTAAGTAAAAATTGTTCTGTATTTTCACCTACTCTTTCTTCACTTATTCCTGTCTCTGAGATAGATGACTTCTATCTTCTTTGCCAGGGCTTTCTCCTATGCTAAGCCTGTTCCCACCTTCACTCATATCCTTCAGAACCCTGCTCAATCATCTTTAATCTCTTCATTCCCACTGGGTCCCTTTTTTTCTGCCTACATTTAGGCTTGTGGCTACACTAACAATATAAGCAGCAAGAAAACAAAATTTCCATCAGTCCTGACAATTTCTCAAGCTATCTTGAAATTTTCTTCCTCTCCTCCATCTCTAAATAATATAAAAATTCCACCTGCCTATATTTTTTCATGAACACCACATTCCAATGCCGTCTGTCATCAAGGTACTTATTCTATCACTACACTGAAACTATTCTTTCTTGATCTCTCTGTATTAATTGGTACTGTTAACCATCCTTTCCTCCAGGAACTCGTCTTATCTCTAGGATCCATCTGAGTCCATGTCTAATCTCTCTGACCTGTATTCCACATGCCCCCCTTTTTAGGATTATTTTCTCCTTAGCCTTCAGCATTCCTTAAGGATCTGTATGTGGTCTTTCACTACACTTGCTTCTAATGGTAGCCACTAGCCACATGTGGCTATTGAATTTAAATAAACTAAAATTAAATTAGCTGGTCACAAAAGACCACATAGTGTTTGCATTTGTATGAAATGTCCAAAATAGGCAAATCCACAGAGACAGAAAGATTAGCAGCCACATTGGGCTGAGAAAATTGGGAGAATTTGGGGAGTGACTACTAATGAATACTCGGCTTCTTGTGGGGGTGATGAAAATGTTCTAAAATTGTGGTAATGGCTGGACAACTCTGCAAATACACTAAAAATCACTGAATTCTACACTTTAAATGGACGAATTATGTGACATGTGAATTATATTCCAATAGAGATGTTATTAAGAAACATTAAAGTAATAGTTCAGCTCCACAGACACACTAGCTATGTGTCACGCATTTGATAGCCACAGGTGGCTAGTAGCAGCCGTATCAGCACAGATGGAGGGCATTTCTGTCATCGCTGAAAGTCCTGCTGTGCGGTGCTGGGAGACTGAAGCTGGTAGTTTGTAGGTTTTCTTTTTATTCTACCTGCTAGGCCTAACATGATACCTGAAAAACGTTAGGCAATGAATAAGTGGTTATAAAATGCAATGAATCTCTCAGACACCTGCTTCCATATAATAGAATTGTGGTTAAAATGGATCTCAAGCAAAACACTATAATAGGGTTTATTCTATTTATATTTTTGCTTGATTTGGTAATGAATGCTACTAAAAAGATAACACATGAACTAGTTTAAATGTTTATCATCCCTGTTCACAGCGAAAGGCAAAATTAGTGTTATAAGTAATGCAATAGTGTTTCTCAAATTATAGAAAGGGAATTTGCAATGGAGATGTGAGTGAGGGGCAAAAGATCTTGAGCAGAGATGTCTCAACAAACTATTGATAACTATGAAGGTACACAGGTAGTCTGTTCACTCGGGTGTTGAGTTTGGTTTGGTTGCAGTTTTTCCAAGAAAAACTGAGTTGGGGAGTAGATAAGCAATGTGAAGTAACAATGTCTGTTATCAAGTATAATGTAAGAAAAGATTTTCAAAATTTTAGATTAATGACATGATATTCAGCAAATTTACATTTTGAGAGATCCTCATTTCCTTTTAATTAATAAAGATGTGTTTCTTCCTTTAAGCCTTAACTATACCATGAAATATATGCTTACCAATATACAACTTTCAAAATTTTGAGGAGGGAGAACTAGTTAATGATTATAGGAAAATGAAGATTGAATAGTAGCTGAGCCACCAAATTCAATTAAAGATCACCAAATAGATTGATAAGGATGAAGGTAAGATTGAGTTCTTTAAACACTTGTTTGCTCCCTGTTACTATTATTACAGTGTTTATTCAATGAACATGTTTTAAATAAAAACTTTAAAAAATACTGTTGGCTGAAGACTGAATAATTATGTCTCCCCAAGCTTCACATGTTGAAATTCTAACCCCAGTATGATGGTATTAGGAGTGTGGAAATTAAGAAAGGGAAACCTCACTAAAGTGGAGTCAGGAGACTAGAAGGAAAAGTCCTATGACTCGGTCGGTGTCAATTACAAGAACTGTCGATTACAGACCCCAACAGGAAAATCATCAACAGGAAAGAATGACTGATTACAGACCCTACAGGAAAATATGTACACTTGACCCATGAACAGTGCCAATGCCCCAATCCACACCTGAAAATCCACATATAACTTTTGACTCCCCAAAAACTTTACTATGATGCCTGGGTGACTCAGTGGTTGAGTGTCGGCCTTTGGCTCAGGTCATGATCCTGGAGTCCTGGGATCAAGTCCCACATCAGGCTCCCCGCAGGGATCCTGCTTCTCCCTCTGTCCATGTCTCTGCCTCTCTCTCTGTGTCTCTCATGAATAAATAAATAAAATTTAAAAAAGCTTAACTACTGATAGCCTATTGTTGATCATAAGCCTCACCAGTAACACAAATAGTCAATTAGCATATTTTATATCTTATATGTATTATATACCATATTCTAATGATAAAGGATATTAGAGAAAAGAAAATGTTATGAAGAAAGTCATAAGGAAGAGAAAATACATTTATAGTACTGTGCTATACTTAATGAAAAATTTCCAAGTGGACTGTACAGACAGTTCAAACCCATGTTATTCAAGGGCCACCTGTCCATTAAATCCTCTACAAGAAATCATCTGCCCCTGCAACTCAGCCAATGAGAAACCATCAACACCTTGAACTCTTGCTTTTCCTCAAAGGACTTTCACTGAAAACAAACCCTCCCAACCTCCTCCTTAATCTCCATAGAATAACATTCCTCTCCCTTTTTGGTTGAACTTGTCTATGGTTTTGCCATAGCTTCATGTCCTGAGTTGCAGTTCTCTGTTATTCCCAAATAAACCCATTTTTGCTAGAAAAATAAATGACAATTTTGTTTTTAAAATTAACAGGCCAAGAACATGGCCATCTGCGAAACCCAAAGGAGGTCCTCACCAGATAACAAATCTGCTGGTGCGGTGCCCTGATCTTGGACTTCCCAGCCTCAAGCACTGTAAGAAATAAATGTCTGTTGTTTAAGCCACCTAGACTATTCTATTCTTCATAGCAGCACAAATGGATTAAGAAATTGGTACTGAGAAGTGGGGTGCTGCTATAACAAATATCAAAAAATGTGCAAGCTGTTTAGAACCAGGTAGAGGCTGGGAGAGATCTGAGGTTCATGCTAGAAAAAAGTGCTGTGAACAGCCTGTTCTGAGCTATTGAGAGCTCAGAGAGAAAAGAGGAGAACTGTAGAGAAAGTCTCAATCTTCTCAGAGAAACATAAGGAATGCTGAACAGAAAGTTTAGAAAAATGGACAGGAAAGGCCATTTTGATGAGGTCTCAGATGGAAATAAGGAACATGTGTTTGGAAACTGGAGGAAAGGCAATCCTTGTTATAAAGTGACAAAGAACTGAACTGAATTGTGTTCATGCTCTAATGTTTTGTGGAAGGTAGGACTGTGCAAGTGATGAAATTAGGTATTTCGCTGAAGATATTCTAAGCAAAATGTTGAAGATACAACTTCACTTCTTCTGACTGCTTATAGTACAATGTGGAAAAAAAAGAGATTACTAAAAGACAGAATTGTTGAGGAAAAAGGAAGTAGACGCTGAAAATCTGGAAAATTTGTGGTCCATCCATATTGCAAAATATGAGAAAGCATGGTCAGAAGAAAACACTAAGGAAGTAGTCAAGTAATGGACTGAGGAGATGTCCTTTAGTAAGTAAATGAGTAAATAAATATTCAGACAATGCAATTATTCCACACTAGAAAGAAAGGCATTATCAAGCCATGAGAGACATGGAGCATATGTCTTTTAATATGCTTATTACTTAAATGCATATTATTTTTTTTAAGATTTTATTTATTTATTCATGAGAGACACACAGAGAGAGGCAGAGACATAGGCAGAGGGAGAAGCAGGCTCCATGCAGGTAGCCCGACGTGGGACTCGATCCCGGGTCTCCAGGAGCACAGCCTAGGCCGATGGCAGGCGCCAAACCTATGAGCCACCCAGGCATCCCCTTAAATGCATATTACTAAATAAAGGAAGCCAAGCTTTTAGACTACATACTGTATGATCCCAGCTATATGACATTCTGAAAAAGGCAAAACTATAGAGACACTGAAAGTATCAGTGGTTGCCAGGGATTGGGAGGAGTAAGAGATAAATACGCAGAACATATTGGATTTTTAGGGCAGTGAAAATACTCTGTATGATACCACCATGATGTCTACATGTCATTATACATTTGTCCAAACCCACAGAACGCACAACACCGAGATGTGTGGTGTGAACTTTAATGTAAACTGCAGACTTTGGATGATTATACTAAGTCAGTGTAGGTATGTCAATTACAATAAATGTAACACTCTGGTGAGGGATGTTGATATTGGGGGGAGGCTGTGCATGTGTAGGGAAGGAGGTGTATGGAAAATCTCTGTACCTTCTGTTAAATTTTTTTTCTGAACCTAAAACTGCTCTAAAAACTAAAATTTCTTTTTTCTTAAAAAAAATAGCAGCAGGAAGCATCTTTGTCACGATGAAAATGTTCTGTATCTTGACTATGTCAATATCAATATCCTGACTGTAATATTGTACAGTGTGTTTTGTACAATGTTACTAATGGAGTCAGTCTGGTAATGGGTACACAAGATCCATTTGTATTATTTCTTAAAATATATGTGAATCTACAATTATCTCAAAAAAATTAAGTTTAGTTTTTTTAAAAGATTTTATTTATTTATTCATGAGAGACGAGAGAGAGAGAGAGAGAGAGAGAGAGAGAGAGAGAGGCAGAGACACAGGCAGAGGGAGAAGTAGGTTCCATGGAGGGAGCCCAACGTGGGACTCGATCCCAGGTCTCCAGGATCACACCCTGGGCTGAAGGCAGTGCCAAACCACTGAGCCACCTGGGCTGCCCTAAGTTTAATTTTTTTAAGTGATGGTGTATTAGTCTCGGGCCCTGACATCAGAGATGGAAAGAAAAAGATTCAATAAATATTTAGAGCTGCATTATTTACAATAGCCAATTTACAGTAGCAGCCCAAATGCCCATCAACTGATGAATGGATAAAGAAGATATGGCATGGGGTGCCTGGGGGGCTAGTCAGTTAAGTGTCTGCCTTCTGCTCAGGTCATGATCCCAGAGCCCTGAGATTGAGCCCCACATCAGATTCCCTGTTCAGCTACAAGTCTGCTTCTCCCTCTTCCTCTCCCTCTGTGATCTGTCACACTCTTGCTCTCTCTCAAATAAATACATAAAATCTTTAAAAAAAAAAAAAAAGAAGATATGGTGCGCACGCGTGTACACACACACACACCCACATATACACACAATGAATGATTCAGCCATAAAAAAGAATCAAACCTTGCCATTTACCATGACATGGATGGAGCTAAAGAGTATAATGCTAAGTGAAATAAGTCAAAGAAAGACAAATACTGTATGATTTCACTCATATGTGGAATTTAAGAAACAAAACAAATGAGCAAAGGGAAAAAGAGAGAGGGGGAAGCAAACCAAGAAACTGACTCTTAACTATGGAGAACAAACTGATGGTTATCAGAGGGGAGGGAGGTGCAGAATGGGTGAAGAAGGGGTTTAAGGAGTGCCCCTGTCATGAGGAACAGTAGGTGATATATGGAGTTTTTGAATCATTATATTATACACCTGAAACTAATATAATACTTTATGTAAATTAACTGAAACAAAAATAAAAACTTTTAGAAAAGATTTAGCTGGTAAAATCTGCTATCGTTGGTAATGACTTGAATGTGATGGTCAAAAGCTGAAGACTGGGGGAGAGCAAGATGTCATGGGTGACATTTAGGTTTCTGAGGAGCTTTTGAAATACTCCTGTGGAAATTCCAAGGGAACAGAATTTGAAGAGCAGATGAAAGTCTGAACTGTAGATGAAACTTGAGAGTCATTCATTATAATCTGTAACGGAAGCCATCACATAGATGAAGTCATTTGGGAAGAGAGTTCAACTGAAGAATAGGGAAAAAGGAGGTGGGGGGGAGCTGGGGGATGAGTCTGAAGGTCACCCTCATCTCAAGTCCAAGTAGAAGAGGAGTTAGCCACTAGTCTAAGAGGAGGACCAAAGAATGCCACCAAAGTAGTTATTCATTACCTCAGCAAATGCTGTTCTGGTGTCACAGTGTGGACCAGATGAACTTTGAAGTGAATCAAGGACTAAGTAACAGGGAATGGGGAGAGCACATGAGAACATCTATTTAAGAAACCTGGTTGGGAAGGAGAAGAATAAGCACAGCACTGAGAACACAGAATGAGCACATGTAGGCCGGCACCATGTTGGTTTGGTGGTGGGGAGCTGAGGAAGTTCCCACTGGATGCTTCTACTTTCTTATAAATAAGGAGTGAAGTCATCAACTGAGAGTAGGGTTGGGACATATTGGATTGAAAAGAGTGGCTAAGTTCTTTTCTTTTTTTAAGAATTGTATTTATTTATTTGACAGGGTACACGAGCACACAGCAGGGGGGAATGGCAGGCAGAGGGAGAGGAAGAAACAGGCTTCCCGCAAAGCCCAATGCAAGATTCGATCCCAGGTCCCTGGGATCATGACCTGAGTCAAAGGCAGACCCTTAACTGACTGAATCACCCGGGCACCCAAGAGTGGCTAAGTTCTGATGTATCACTCAAGAGAGTGGGACAGCAGAGTGACCAGATATACAGAGTCGTGCTGAAAGCCCAACTGAGTGATATTATCCATCATCTCACAGTTACAGACATAGAATAAATGGATATTTGCATTGACTAATAAATAACAAAAACATATAGATGCAGGAAAATCAGAAAACTTGGCCAAAATGTTCCTGGATGATGAGCCATGGATTATCTGGATATGGAAGGAGGTGGCAAAGATAGGAGGACATTATCGACAGGGCAGAGGTGTCAGTGGATAAGAAATCCTGATGAAGTCAAAGAACAGTCATGATGGAAGTGGTTGTACATGTCGGTGGAAGAACAGGAGATGATGGATGGTTAGGATGTAAAGTGTCTCATTCGGTGCCTGTTGAAGTGAAACAGATTCAGTGGCATGTGAGAGCCACAGTATAAGAGCCATAGACTCGCTGCTGCTAAATGGTAGGGACTCAATAAATAGCATTATTACTGATCATTTAATAATTATTTAATCATTTAATTAACAGTAATTATTTAATTAATAATATACTGCATGCTACCTAAAAGGAGTTCCTACTGTATTCTAAGCCCTTAGATCCTGATTCTTGAGCCCTTGTCCACTCTACAAATGTCTCCCCTCTCTCTCCTCTCATTCCCTTAGTTGTCTCACTCTCCATACTGAACAAGATAAGTGACAACACGCCAGCCACGCACACAAACTGCTAGCAGGCTTTCCAACACAGGGAGAACTCGCATCAAAAGCATTGAATTGGGCTACAAGCTCTCAGGGCTGGGGTGTTTCTCTTAGAAGGAGTTCAGGCCTCAGGAGAAAAGAAACCATTGCTTCTGCATGAGATGACAGGGGAGAGGGCAGCAGGGGCAAGTGTCTATAGTTTTAAGAGGATGAGGCCAAACCCAAGCCATTCCTCTTAGGAAACCAGATTTATTATTCCTGAGGAAAGAAATGCTCCTCGCTGTGAGTTGTGCTGATTCAAAGGTGACAAGTGTCACTGGTAGAGGAGACCACACAGAAACTGCCTGGTTTTCTTCACATTCTAGTCACGACATAACTCCCCTCCTGGGGAAGGAAGTGTTTCTCAGACAGAAAAAATATTGATGGGTCAAGAGATTACAAGGAATTTGGGAAATATGTAAAGACAAGGGAGCATAGGGAGTCAAGGTTGAGTTATCTGGTTAGAGCAGTTTCAGGCGTAAAAGGGGACACCACCTGAGAGCCTGATGGGTAGCAATATAAAATACAGGAGTAGAGAATACTGAGCAGACATGAAATCAGAGAAATAAGAGGGTCAATCTGGAATTCCCATTACTCTTGCAAGTGTCTATTGCTTCCTAGATGCTCTGCTTTGCCAGCTTCCAGGCATGGACCTGGATGGATGACCTCTTAGTTACTGAGCTGGCTACATATAAAACCACAGAAAGACATCTAGAAGTTCTGCACCAACTCAATATATCAGATGGTCACATGGAAAATGAAAAAAATAAAACTGAAAGTTTCTGCGTCACCCTCTTAAGCTACCACATTGATACATCAGTATTTCCTCCAGTCTAAATAAAGTACATACAATGGGTAGTGTGTCAACTTCAAAAACAAGAGCACAAACTCCCGGGCCTCGGGGGCTACCTAATTTTTAACAAGATTTTCTTCCACAAAAGGTAACTGTTGCTAAATGACTTCATCATCCACTGGAAAAAGACATTCCCTGAAGTTTAACTCACTGCCATGAGAATGTTTTCTGGAATGTCAAGCAGTTACTGACTTTGGGTCTGTGCTAGTACATCGTGACAAATATAGAGCACTATTTCCTACCACAAACAGTTCAGTTCACCTTATGGTGCTGAAGCTGGCTGAGCCAGATGGCAATGAGGCACAAACTGCTTATAACTCAAGAACAGTGTCATCGATGGGATGGAACCGCGCAACAAGTGGTAAGTGAGGCCAGGAGTCCCTAATCTAGCCTACTAACTATTTGGCTTTGTCTGCACACTTTTTGTCATCATGAATAAGCCATTTTGTAGACCTATTTCTAAATACAAACCCTTGCCTTGAATTTTAGAATAGATTTGAAAGAGATATCATGTGCTGGTCTCCTGCAACCCCAGATCCAGGCCGGGATTTTCCAATTCCACAAGAAATGTGAATATTCAAAAATATACTTGGGGTTCTTCCAATCAATTAAATTTCATTTCAAATCGAACATATCAATGGTCTTCAATCATGCAGTTTCTGATCCTGGATATGGAGATAATGGCAAAAAAGAAAATGGAAACTGTCTTAATTTTTTTTTATTCTTCACAAACTGTCAATGGTTATTATTTTTCTTACAAAAGAAGTCCTCTGTCATGAAAGCCCACTGTTATTCAAAAAGGCAGTCATCGTGCACCCTGGACACAATGTAAAATGGCACGTGTGCCATTTTTCCTGGAAGGTATGTGCCAGAAACTGGTTTTGATGATCCTGAATTTATTTCATTATAAAAAAATAATAAGCCAGATTATCTGAAATAGCCTACCAAAAGTGCCTACTATTTAATGGCAAGCAACACAAAAATCCTGAATTGAATCCACATTGATTTTTCAGGAGCACTTTAAGGTAAAAATTCCTTGACTGTGTTAAGAAATTTTTTTTTTAACAAAGAAATTTTTAACAAAGAGTGGGGGTGGGCAGGGGGAGAGAGAGAGTCTCAAGCAGAATCTATGCCCAGCATGGAACTTGATGTGGTGCTTGATCTCATAACCCTGAGATCATGACCTGAGCCAAAATCAGGTACCTCCGTGTTAAGCATCTTGAAAAGTGCTCTTTGTTTTATCTCAAACATGTTACAACAATCACAGTCCCATCCCATCGTTAGGTGCCATCCATGAAAATATTATTTCTGATAGCAAGCCTACATTTATCTCAGACTAATTCAAGCATTCATAGACCAGAACTTTATTCAAGATGTCACTTTCAAGCAAAAACTCAAGCTAGAAAAGGATATTCACTCTAATTACAATAAAATTATTCTAATGTGGATTTAGAGTGGCTTGCCAATAAGGTTTTCCAAACATAGTTTAATGCCATCATATTTCAATATTCATCAGTGATAAGACATAGGACATACACAATAGGAACAGGGCTAGAGGAAAGCCCTGACATTAGAACTGTCCACTAGAGCTGAAGAGGTGGTGGGGAACAGGTGCAGTTGACAGCAGAATTTCAGCCCAGAGCATGGAAAGTTTGAATAATCATGGTTCAGGAAAGCAGCCAGCAACATAAAGTATAAAGGTATAGATAGGGGAAGGGTGAGAAATTCTGACAGAATAATTCCTGAAAGTTCCACAGTAGGTGGAAGGCCACCAAGATGTAGAGACAGAGGCCACAGGGTTCCAGTTATGGGAAGGAAGCTCAGAGACTTTCCTCCAAATTCCCACACAAGAAATCGTGAAAATAAAAGGTAGAGGGACAGGAACCAGACAGGTAACTAGATGAGAAGCTCAGGGATAGAGGCTAAAGCAGAAGCCCAAGCCTCTGAACAAAAACATACGAAGCAAGGAGAGTTACCTGTGATGAGCATGGGAGTCTGGCTGGAAGATAAGAATGTAGAGCCCAGTGTAGTTACACCTAATGTCCAGGACAATACCTGGCATGCTAGGTCCTTCATACATTTTGTTAAATTTAGGCCAATGTATTAATGCTAAATCACAGGCAATTTGGGAATTATTACTCACTATACCAAAAGCATGGTGGCAAAGCTGGGCAGCGTGAAGTAGAAGAGATGAGGAAGTGTCCAGGACTCAAAGATGGGCATGTACTGAGAATGGAAAACATACTAAGAATTGATTCTCACAACAAACTTCCTTCCTCACAAATGACTGCTTAAGTTTAAAGGTGAAGATTAAGTTCAAGGGGAGCTGGAGAATATACACCTTGTATTTGGAACAATGCGGGACTTAGTCCCTCTAATTAAGTACCTCTCCTCCTTTTCATGGTCAAAATCTAGCTCATGACCTCCCTTTTCAGAGGTCATTTAGTTGGTTGAAAGGTCTTTTCCCTTATCTCCCTAATACTCAAGAGCCAAGGGTTTCTAAACCCATCATGATGTTTGAAGGCGAGGAAGTTGCTATCCTGCCAGATGGTGAGGAGAGATCTCCTAACATCTCACATTGGGCAAGGATCCACTCAAGCTGCCACTATCTCCAGCCACCAATTCCATCATCATCTCCCCGATCCAGGAACCAAGGCAGATGTTGTCGTGTAACTCTAGTACTCTGTCTTGCAGCATACAGGATCATCTTTAGTATTCGTTCTAACAAACACTCCAGATACCTACTACCAAATAATTGGACATGGACTGGAATTGAAATTTATTTTCCAACAAATATAAAATGGTTTCCTGTACAGAGGTTTGGAATCAAACTATACAGGTTCTCAAAACAACTTTAGGCTTGGCCTAAAGATCATGGGACGCTACTCAGCTTACACAGCGGAGAATAAGCACTTTAGGAGGGCCCTGCTAACTCACAGGAAGAGGTAAAATGCAGTCCTCATGGGATAACCAAGTATCTAAAACAAGTCAACTCAAAGATCAGGAAAAGTGCAGGGGAAAGCTCTGTCTTAAATATCTGTAGATGTTTCTAACTAAGAAAAGTGACAGAAAAGGTGGTAGGCTACAAGTGGCTATTTGGACTTTTTTGAGATTGCCGTATTCCAGGGTCTGGACTGGTTCCTTAAAGGACTTAACTCTTTCTCTGAGTGATCAGGACCTGAGAGCCTGACTTAGGCCATCCTACACATATGTGAGGTAGATACCAGAATGATCAACTGCCACTGTAGAGTGAGGAAGAACTGTATTAGAAGCCAGAATCTTTGAAGGTTAAATGTTCAATAAATTATCTCCCTGAAAACTAATAATCATAAGGCAAAATTGTTAGGATTGAGCATGGATTAATTACTTCTTGTCTCAAGTCCTCATGCATCTGGCTACCGAGTCAAGCCTGAATCTGTCGATGGAAGGGTCAGTAGACTCTTCTGTGCATGGCTATAAGAAACAGGGGAGAATGTTCTCTTGTCCAACAGAAAGAGTCAGGCTAAATCATTAGAGACCAGAAATCTCAAAATGCACTTCAACCATTTACATTTCATGACAGCCACAGGAAAAAAAAAAAAAAAAGAAGCACTCTGAATATGGTTCTGCACATTCCTGTTCCGATAACCGATGATCCAAAAGAGTTGTACTTACAGGGACACAGACACCATGACTGAGGTCATGGGAGTATTGCAGAAGAATCTTTTGCATCAAAATTTAGACCAACTAGGAGGCTGCCCCTTCCAAAGCAACTTAACAGCACAGATTCTTACAAACAACCTGAGAAGAATTTTCACTAAGCCCTTGCAGTAGGTTGGAAGATGAAGAAAACAGTAATTTCTTTCTGGTCCCCATAAGCACTTAAGAGAAGATATGTGGCACTTCTGTGCATCCCTGCCAACATAAACAGGTTATATTAGCTAAAAAGTCAAAGGTAACAGGAGATTCTGGGGTTTTTTCTTTTAGAGTTTATCTATTTGAATAACTGTTATATTTTAGTTCCTTTGGGATTCACGTTCTGTAAATGAGGGTGGAAACTTATTCTGCATATGAATTTTTATGTAGAATAACAGAATTCCCCATGTCTTCAAATGCTACAATCCTTCATCCCAACTGCATTAAGTATGTCTAATTTCCACTCCATCCCACTTGAAGAACCAGCTCCACACTTCACGTGGCTGACCATCCCTCATCTCTGGTGACTAGAATAGTTTGGATACCATTCCCAAACCAGCTAATAGATCCACTGGACAGGAATCAATTACATCAACTTGAGAATTCAAAATGTCACATGGAGGTGGGGCTGAGATGACCATATTAGGCTTAAGTAAGTAAGAAAGCCTCAAAAAAAACTACAACTGAGACAAAAGACCAGACTACACAAAAGAAACAGATACAGACTAAGCAACTGTTCCATGTCTGATAGTATCCCAATTCTCATGAAACTAGATTATACTTCTGTTTCCGCAAAATCTCTATAGCCTTAAAATAAATAACCTTCCCTTTATTCACTTCATCTCTATCAGAATTAGTTTTATTGCATTTCTGTTTGTTGGAAGCAAATAGACTTAAACATCGATTTCCTAAACTGTGCTATATGATGCAAATTCACGATCAATATGAGACTGGACTTCCCTTGCATAGGAGAGTTTTGGGGGAGTAGAGAACAAGAAGGCTAGGTCTCATGCCTAGCACAGGGACTGATATATAGTTGGTCCTTATACTTACTGGAAACTTTTTTTTACTAGAGATTTTAAACTAGTATTTCCCAAATTAAGTCCACAAAACACTGTTCCATAAGTGGTAATAACAACTTCTCTCTATTTTTCTCTCTCAGTACCACACACACACACACACACACTTTTTCATTTCTTCACTCAAATAAGTTTGGGAAACTTGGGACATTTGAAAGGGACCAAGGAACCCATCAGATCTATATAGGAGCAAAGAAGAATCTACAGAGTGTGATCTTTCGTTTTCTTTAGGGTTACTTTCACAAATTAACTGATTTACTTAAAGTCGGATTTAATATTACCCCCTCATGGATAAACTATGCTGGCAATTTTATACAAGGCCTTAAATAAAGGCTTTGGCTAAATGCCAAAAGAAAAATTTTACCTTATTCCATATTTTCTACCCAATAAGCTCAGTTTTTTTAAAAAAAAAATGAGAGCTAATCATTTAGATGGGGTAATTTAATTTTTTAAATGACCTTGAAATCTTGTAAATCAGGTTTTCTGAGCAGAGAATGACATTTGTAAAGACCAAATAGTTCAAATGCTTTAAGAACCATGCTAAACGTTGCAAAATTAAAATTCAGGTGACTACACCTATTGTGGTAAGCACTGAGTTATATATAGAATTGTTGAATCATTATGTTTTATACCTGAAACTAATACAGCACTATATGTTAATTATACTGCACTGAAATAAATAATAAAATAAAATTTAGTTTTTAATTATCTTCAAAATATGCAATAGATTATTTTCCTTATCAGATAGTAATCCCTCTATGCTTCCATTTCCCTACCATTCATTCCTTCCTTCTGTCCTTGGGATGGTGCTTGTCCCAGAACACCAGCAAAACTACTTGTAAGTGGCATCTTAATCACAAATTTTTTTCACGAAGTCCTCACCTATATTTATCAACTTGTCCCCAAACCTTCCATTTTACCATAGGGTGAAATGACACAATCTTACTTCCTTCAGACTCCAGCCTCCCACCCCACCCCAATCCCTTGCTCTGTGGCTTTTCCTGAGCTTTTCTCCTCAGCTGACCTCTCTTCCTCCTCTTTATTCTTTGGCTCTGTGACCTCATTCATTCACAGAAATTCAACCATAACTTCTTTAGGAATTCTCTTTCTAATACCGACCCACCTCCAAGCTCTTGAACTAAATTAATCAAAGCTGGTAATCATGGGGATCCGTGGGTGGCTCAGCGGTTTAGTGCCTGCCTTCCAACCAGGGCATGATCCTGGAGTCCAAGGATGGAGTCCCACGTCAGGCTCCCTGCATGGGGCCTGCTTCTCCCTCCACCAGTGTCTCTACCTCTTTCTTCCTCTCTCTCTGTGTCTCTCATGAATAAATAAATAAAATCTTAAAAACAAAAGCTGGTAATCAAAACTGAACTACGTTACTATCATCTAAACCAGGACAGAGACAAATTGGGAAACGGCAGCAAGGAAACACCCTCATAAAGCTGGGACACATAAAGTTCTATTCTATCAGTAAGAGTGCAAATGAAAAAGATCCATTAATAAGAAACAGGGAGAGAAAAAGACTCACCTGAATAATCCTACTCATGGCTTTTCCTTAAAGAGGTTCAAATTTATCAGTAAAAGTGTGGATTGCAAAAGCTAAAAAATGAACAAAAAACAGATCCTTGCTTTCTACTGTCTTTGGGTACTATGCAAGAAATACACACAAATCTTACTTAGAAGGAAACCCTCAACTCAAACTGAGGGGTATTTTCACTGAAATAGTCCAGTTGTATTTGAGCCTATAATCCAATATTATACAATATACACAGAAATAAGCTACCATGAGCTAGCTGGAGTTGGAAGCAACAATGAAAAGCAGAGTAGAATCACAAGATCTTCAAATAACAGTATTTCTAGAAATAGAATATAAAATAAGCATGGCTAGATTTCTTTAATGGAATATAGATTTAAACATATGAGAAAAGTATAAGTTACTCTTAAGAAAGGTACATTTTTGAAAGAACAAAACTTTTTTTAAAAAGTATTATTGAAATTTAAAACTCAACAGACATGTTAAAAGGCTGAAATAAGAGTTCTTGCCTGAAGGGGCACCTGAGTGGCTCAGTGGTTGAGCATCTGCCTTCAGCTCAGGGTCCTGCATCAGGCTCCCCACAGGAAGCCTGCTTCTCCTTCTGCCCATGTCTCTGCCTCTCTCTGTGTGTCTCATGAATAAAAAGAAATCTTTAAAAAAAATTTAAAAAGGAAATAATCCTTGCCTGAAATAGAGATTTGAAAAAACCAGCTAGATAGAATTGAGCAGAAAGAAGAGATCAAATATTTTAAAGTGATATTAAGAGACAAGGAGGTCAAAATGTAAATATCCACTTACAGTTACAGATGAAGAGAACACAGAGAATGGGGGAAACATCATATATAAAATATGATGCCTGATAAATAGACAGGATTAATTAATTCTATAAACTCAGTGAATCTCAAATAAGACACAGAATAAGAAATGGACAAGTAGATAAACCACAATAAAACTGAAGAATACCAAAGAAGTAGGCATGTTAAAAATCATCCAAAGAGAAAGGGCAGAAGAACTGTAAAGCATGTCATTTATGCCAACAGCAGAAACCTCAACAGCAATTACAGAAGTCAGATGATAAAGCTGTGATATAACTCTTTAACAAAGAATTTTATACCTAACTAAAATATTCTTAAAGAATGATCTGGAAATGAACTTATGTTCAGACTAACAAAATCTGAGAGAGTTTATCACCAACAGATCCTCACTGAAGTGATTTCTAAAAAAAAAATATATATATATATATATATATATATATATATATATATATGCTTTAAGAAGAAAGAAATTGAATCTACAAGGAATGAGATGCAAAAAGGAATGGTGAAAAAAATATATAAATAGTTCATCCAAAACAATAGTGTGAAAAAGAAGAAGGGGAGAGGAAAAAGAAGGGAAGTACTAATAGTAGTAGTGGTGGTGGTAGTGGTGGTGGAGGAGGAAGCAGTATGGCCGTAATGGAAATGAATCACTAGGATTCCCCCTAAAGAGAGAACCTGATGTGAGGTGACATCAGCAAAGTGGCAGAATAGGAATCCCCAGCCTCTTCCCTGCATGGAAACATTGATTCAATAACAAAACAGAGATCAATTTCCTTTGTGAGAAAGCCAAAAAATGGCTAAAAGCCTGGTGTACCCCAAGTGAGTGTGAAACTAACCAGATCAAAGCCAGTAGGAAAATCTGTGGTGCTCACTTGCCATATTCCCTCCCTGCTCCAGCTCAGTGAGGCATTATGGAGCAAAAATTCTCAGCTGCTGACTTTTCCTTGGGGAAGGAAAGGAAAATATGCAGATTTTCAAAGGGCTACCTGAGGAACTAGACTTTGTCTTGCCTGAATCTACATGCTAACAAGAAAGGATGTTGGGTTGTGGGCTACTGAGAACAAAGGTGAGAATGTAGACTAGCACACACTCTCTCACCATAGTCCCTCCCCCTGGTTCACTGTAGAAAAAGTGCAAGAAAACTTCCAATTCCTGGCTTCTCCTTGGGGAGAGAAAGAATTGGAGTAAGTGTATACTTTTCCAGATTTTCAGGGGGCAGCTCAAGGGACTAGTTTCCATCGTGCAAGTCTCAGAACACTTACAGGACACGGCATACTCTAGATGCCCTAAGACCACAGACTAGAAAAGAGACCTGGGCAACATGCTACAATTTCAGAGGAACCATAGTACAACAGACAGAGTGTTGTACAGTGAAGTGGCCTTTCACTCAAAGGCAGGGAAAGAGGAGTGGAATATCCATTCAATATTGTGGCACCTCAGGGGCTGCTCAAGGGACTGGTTTCTATCTCTTCAGTCTCATAGCAATGATTTGACACAACATAAACTAAATACCTGGGGCCGGGGGGGTGGGATGGGCAGGTGGTGTGGGGGAGGAGGTACGTTTTGACACAGGAAGCTGGAATGAGGATAAAAGGTTGCTGGGAGTTTGTGTCATTTCCAGAGAACCTGCAGTAATGCAGACAGATGCCAGAGGGAGCAAAGGATTATAAGCTCCTTAAAAACAAAACTGGCAAATCCCCCTAATTATGAACTTACACAAATCAGTCCAGAGAACATGCATCCGCCAAAAAGGTTTGAGGAACCCTCAGAATATCCAGGTAATTATCCAGGATAATTGGTAAGTCTTTCCCTGTACAAAGCCAGCCCATAAAAACTGGAAAGCTGGGTATGTTTTTTTCAAGTACATGAATATCAATGCCATGTTAGTTAAAGGGTTACAAGGCACATGAAGAAACAGAGACATATTGGTCCAATCAAAGAAACAAAATCTACAGAAACTGATCCTTAAAAAGTGGGCATATATATATGTATATACATATATGTATACATAGATATGTATGCATTTTTATATATTTATATATATAAATAATATTTATTATTATATATAATTATTATATATTATATTTATATTTATTTATATTTATTTTTTATATATAAAAGCTCAGGGAAACCATGCTTGAATATAATTTTGGAGCTAAAGAATATAATGACTGAACTGAAAAAGAATTTGTTCACTCAATTGAACAGCACACTTGATCGGAATGAAGAATGAATCAGTGAACTTAAAGGCAGCTCATTTTAAATTATTCCCTCAAGAAAGAATTAACTTATGAGAAACAATCACACAGTCCAATATAGAATTATAAGTGTCCCAATAAGGAGAATAGAGAAAGGATAAGAAGGGTTATTGGAAAAAATAGCTAAAACTTCCCAAATCTGGGGGAAGAAATGGATATCCAGATTTAAGAAGCTATTATTCCCGCAAAATCCAACTAGAATAAACCTAAAGAAGTTCACACCAAAATACATTATACTCATAATGTCAAAAATCAAAAGCAAAAAGATAATGGTGAAAGAACAAAAAAAAAAAAAGAAAAAACAGATAGCTCATCACACACAATGAGGCTCCCATAAGACTATAAGCAAGATTTCTTAGCAAAAGTCTTACAGGCCAGCAGAGATGGGACATTAGTTTCAAAATGCTGAAATAAAAGAACTGCCTACCAAGAATAGCATTCCCAGCAAAACTGTCCTTCAAAATAAAAGGCAAATGAATATTTTTCCCAGACCAAAAAAAAAAAAAATCTAAGAAAATTCATCATCACTAGATCTGTATTATAAGAAGGAGTCCTTCAGGTTGAAACAAAAGGATGCTAAACAACAACAGAAAAGCATATGAAAGAAAGAATAATGCTTTCAGGTATATGTAAATATAGAGACAAAGAATGCTGTAATACTGTAACACTGGTGCATAAATCACTTTTAACACTGGTGTAATAGTTAAAAAACAAAAAATATATAAAATAAAAATTATGCAAACGTCTTAATAGGTAAACATACAAAAAATGCAATTTGAGACTTCAAAAACAAAAGTGTTAGGGAATAAAGTAAAAAGGTAGAGTTTTTTAATGCAATTAAGGTTAAATACTTAGCTTAAAATGGATTGTTATAACTATATAATGTTTTATGTAACATGAATAAAGAAAGAAAGCAAAAGGTCACCAAAAAGCCTACAAGACAGGTCAGTTCTAGACGGTGGCATAGGAAGATCCTGAACTCACAAACTGTCACAAACACAACTCTACAGCTACATATGGTTTAAGTTTCTCTGAAAAAGACCTGAAAATGAGGTGAACAACACCTCCATAGCAAAGGAGAAGAGATCCACATGGAGACAGGTAAGAGAGGCAGACTCATGCTCTTGCCAAAATCCCCACCCCTGGCATGGTGACTCACATTCTGGAAGATCTTTAAAAAATAGAACTTTCCCCTGAGGTTGAGGGGTTCATGCTCCACATCTAGCATCCCAACTGTGGGTCCTGCATTGGAGAAACAGGGCCCCAAAACATAAAATTAATGAGGATTATGTCCAGGAGAACCATAGAGTGGTAGAGAATGAAGAACCCACCCTTAAAAGTCTTAAATGCAGACTCTCACAGGCCAGAGTTCAGCACAAAAGGAGCAGTTTTAAAAGACTTAGGCCATATGTCATATGTGAAGGTGAACCATTTGCAGATTTTAAATAAACTAACTGAGACACAAGAACCTGTTGAAACTTTTTGCAGGGACAAAAGTGCTAGTGGGTACTTTGCAATCACAGTCTACCTTGGTAATGCCTACACTGGCAGGTGCCATTCTGGAAATCTTCCCCTAACCTGCTAGCACAGATGGACATACGACAGCCCTCCCTACACAGTAGTCACACCATAGGGTAGATGTAGACACACATACACAGCCCACACAGGAGATGCTTTTCCTCTAAGATTAGAAATAAGACAAAGGTGCCCACTCTCCCCACTTTTACTCAACATAATATTGAGAGCCATAGCCAGAGAAAATAGGCAAGAAAAAGAAATAGATGACATTTAAAATGGAAAGGGAGAATTAAAACTGTCACTGTTTGCAAATTACATGATATTATATGTTAAAAAAAATCTTGTAGACGCCATCAAAAAACTATTAGAGCAAATAAATGAATTTAGTAAAGTTACCAGATTCAAATTTCATATACAAAAATCTGTATTTCTATACAATAATAATAAACTATCAGAAATGGAAATCAAGAAAAAATACCACTTATAATTGCATCAAATATAATAACATATCCAGGAATAATCAATGGGGTGAAAGACCTGTACTCTGAAAACTATAAGACACTGTCAGAAAAAATTGAAGACAGTAAATGGAAAGATATTCTGTGCTCATAGATTGGAAGAATTAATATGTTAAAATGTCCATACTGACCAAAGGAATATACAGATTCAATGCAATTCTTATAAAATCTAATGGCATTTTCCCCAGCACCAGAAACATTAATCCTAAATATATATGAAATCATAAAAGACTCCAAGTAGCCAAAGAAATTTTGAGAAAGAAGAACAAACTTGGAGATATGAAGCTCCCTGATTTCAAACTATACTACAAAGCAAGAGTAATCAAAACAGTATGGTATTGGCATAAAAAGACACACAGATCAATGTAACAGAATAAAGAGACCAGAAATAAAACCAAGCATATATTGTCAAATTATGAAAAGGGAGGCAAGAAAATGCCATGGGGAAAAGACAGTCTCTTCAATAAATGATGATGGAAAAATTGGACAGCTACGTGTGAAAGAATGAAACTGGACCACATTCTTACACCATGTACAAGAATTAACTCAAAATGGATTAAAGGCTTCAACATAAGACAAGAAACCATAAAACTCCCAGAAGAAAACATATGCAGTAATTTCCTTGACATCCATCTTAGTTAGCAGTGCTTTTTTGGATCTGACTTCAAAGGTGAGGGCCCCCAATACAAAAACAAACTAAACTAAGTAACTAAAAGGACTCTGCAAGTAAAAGAAATCATCAACAAAACAAAAAGATAGCCTAATGAATGGGAGAAGGCATTTTCCAATTATATAGCTGATAAGGATCAATATTCAAAATATTTAAAGAACTCATAGTAATCAAAACAAAAAACCAAACCATTCAATCAAAAAAATGGTAAGAAGGCATGAATAGACATTTTTCCAAAGAAGATGTACAATGGCCAACAGATACATGAAAAGATGTTCAGCATCGCCAATCATTAGGAAAATGCAAATCAAACCCATAATGAGATATCACCTCACACCTATCAGAATGGCTATCAAACAGAAGAAATAATGAGTGCTGGCGAGGATGTGGAATAAAGGGAATATTAATGCACCTTTGGTAGGAGCACGATCCTGGAGACCCGGGATCGAATCCCACGTCAGGCTCCCGGTGCATGGAACCTGCTTCTCCCTCTGCCTGTCTCTCTCTCTCTCTCTCTCTGTCTCTCTCTCTCTCTCTGTGACTATCATAAATAAATAAATAAATAAATAAATAAATAAATAAATAAATTGGTGCAGTACCAATGGAAAACAAATTAAACAACAAATTAAACTCAACAAACTAGAACTTCCATATGATCTAGCAATTCCACTTTTGGGTATTTATTTAAAGAAAATAAAACCACTAATTCAAAAAGATCCAGGTAATCTTATATTCATCATAGCATTATGTATAATAGCCAAGATACAAAGCAACCTAAGTGTCCATTGACAGATGAATGGATAAAGAAGATGTGGTGTGTGTACACACACACACACACACACACACACACACACACACACAGGAATACTCCTTAGCCATAAAAGAAAGAGTGAAATCTTGCCATTTGCAACAACAGGGATGGACCTTGAGGGTGTCATGCTAAATGAAATAAGCTAGGCAGGGAAGGCAGACACTACTTGATTTTACTTATAAGTAGAATCTAAAAAAAAAAAAAAAAAAAAAGACAAGACAAAACCCAGGCTCATAGATACAGAGAACAGGGTGGTGTTGCCAGAGGGGATGGGGATTCCAGAGGCAGGGGTGAGGGGGTTGTTTTGGGTAAAAAGGATCAAGAGATTCAAACTGCCACTTATAAAATAAGTAAGTCATAGGGATACAATGTACTTGGGGAATACAGTAAATAATATTGTAAAGGGGCACCTGGGGGGCTCAGTGGTTGAGCATTTGCCTTTGGCTCAGGTCATGACCCCAAGGTCCTGGGATGGAGTCCCGCATCGGGCTCCCCACAGGTAACTTGCTTCTCCCTCAGCCTGTGTCTCTGCCTCTCTCTCTCTGTGTCTCTCAGGAATAAATAAATAAAATATTAAAAAAATAATATTGTATTAACTTTATATGACAGATGGTGATTAGACTCAGTGCGCTGGCCAGTTTGCAATGTACACAAATGTCAAATCACTATATTGTAGTCATGAAACTAATATAACATTGTATGTCAATCATACTTCAATTTTTAAAAAAAGACACCCAAAACAATTAAAATGGTAACATTAAGTTCCTTCCCTATTGATAATACTTTAAGATAAAAACTCTTCCAATCAAAGACATAGAGTGGCTGAATGAATAATAAAACAAGACCCACTTACACAGTATGTACAAGTGACTCCCATTAGACTTAGGTCCACACACAGGCTAAAAGTGAAAGGGTGGAAAAGACATTCCATGCAAATGGTAACCAATAGTGAATATATTTGGGAGGATATATTGGATATTTTGACTTAAAGCCTAGGCTTTAAGTCAAAGAATTTCATAAATGATTTTTAAAAATGATACTATGTAATAGTAAAAAGGTCAATTCACTAGTTACAAATACACATGCCCCTCACATCAGAGCACCCAAATGAATGATGCGAACATGGAAGGGAGACAGAGACAGTGATGAAATTGTAGGAGATTTCAATACCCCGATTTCTGTAATGGGTAGAATGTCCAGACAGAAGATTAGTAAGGAAACAGAGGACTTGAACTCACACCATGACTGATTATGGGGATTTAGCCAGAACCAAATATTCAACAACAATAACATACAAACAGTGAGTGTGGGTGGAGTTCAGTCATTGCCCGTGATAGCCGAGAAGGCAGAGGTAGCGACAAAGGTCTGAAAAGTAACTCCTGAAAGTAAGACATGGAAACAGAGAAGACAGCGTCCACACTCCTCAGGGGAGCATGCACTGCGTGAAATCAGACAGCAGAGCTTGACTCTCAAGCCTACCACTTAGCAGCGTGACTCTGGGCTAATCACAGAACTTCAGTGACCTTGTCTGTAAAATAAAAGCAATATTCACCTTCCAGAATACTGTGCAGATTACTCCGAGGGTATTGTCTTAGGGCTCCTGGGCTGCTAGAACAAAATACCACAAATAGGTTAGGTCATAAACAACAGAAATTTATTTCTTGCAATTCTGGAGGCTGGAAGCCTGAGATTAGGGTGCCAGCCTGGTGAAGTGAAGGTCTTCCTCCAGGTCACAGACTTCTTGTATCTTCTTCACCTGGTGGAAGACCCGATGAGCTCTCTTGGGTCTCTCTTCTACGGGCACCAATCTCATTCATAAGGGCTCCAGTCTAATGATCAGAAGCCCCAACTCCTAATACCACTACCTCAGAGATTGAGTTCCAGCATACAAATTTTTTTTTGGGGGGGGGGGACACATTCCAACCACAGCGAGGATCATTATTATTATCACTTGTTAGTTATCAAACAAACCCCAAATCCTTAAAAGCATCTAGAACTCCCCACAGTTTAATCCAAATCCACCTGTCCAATC
Organism: Vulpes lagopus; assembly: GCF_018345385.1. Taxonomy (NCBI): domain Eukaryota; kingdom Metazoa; phylum Chordata; class Mammalia; order Carnivora; family Canidae; genus Vulpes; species Vulpes lagopus. The sequence goes on from NC_054834.1 coordinate 9,408,846, forward strand.
TCACCACTCACAGCTCCTAGACATATACTGTGTGATTTGATAGAAATTTATAATGGGGCATTCTCTGAGGAAAAAAAAAATGTTTTCCTACTTCCATACCCTACTACTCACACTTTAGCACCCACTATTTCCATAAACCTTCCCTGATCACAAACCCAGATATTCTCCAGTGTCATAAAACTTTAAGAGCTTGGGATCCAATACCAGAATTCCTCCAACACTTTCAGTGACGCAGAAGTCAGTACCAGCCAAAGTCATCAAGGGCTCACCAGGTATTTCTGACCACTAGCAGAAGTAACTTTTTTTTTTAAACCCAAATCAGCCTTTTAGTGGCTTGCTCTCTCTGCAGGGAGTATTTAATTGTAGAACACATCTAATATCACTACATGAGAGCCTTATAGATATCTACAGGATCAGAATGGGTAAGGGTGGTGCCCAGGAGTGCTGATTTTTATAAAACATTCCTGGTATTGCTTTAAGCACTCTAAACCTCAAGCTCCTCCTTTCTAATTTACTTCTCTTAAATGTTTTGCTCCAGAATTGGTCGCCGTACACAATGACCCTGGCTTTAATGATATACTCCTGGTTCTAAGTTTTTTATTATTCTCTTTTGTCCCTCTAAATCATAAGCTCTTTGAAGTAAGAGGTGATTTCTTATTTATCACTACCCTTGTCTCTGCACTTAGCAGCACTCCTTGTACAATAATAAAGTATCACAGGTTGAAAGACTGTTTTCATTTCCTCCTCTTCACCTGGAGGGATCCCCTTGTACAATAATAAAGTATCACAGGTTGAAAGACTGTTTTCATTTCCTCCTCTTCACCAAGGAGGGATCCCCTGCCCTAGGATCAAGGGGATGACCAAACACACGACACCTAAAACTGGGCACATAAGAACAAGAGTTAAGGAGCACCTGGGTGGCTAGTGATTGAGCATCTGCCTTTGGCTCAGGTCATGATTCTGGGGTCCTGAGATCGAGTCCTACATCGGGCTCCCTTCTCACTAGGGAGCCTGTTTCTCCCTCAGCCTGTGTCTCTGCCTCTCTGTGTCTCTCATGAGTAAATAATAAAATCTTTTTTAAAAAAAAGAACGACAACAACAATAAGAGTTAATTTATTATTCACTTGTACCCACAGCCCAGGAGCAGAGGGCACTGCATACCACGCAGGGCCGTAAGGGGGTTGCACTCAGGGAAGAGTGAACAGCCAGCGGCTGTGGGAAGCAGGCTTTGCAGGACCCAGAGGGAAGAGCACCCTCTAGTTCCCACAGAACCACGTGATCGGCTTATTTGGATAATTCCATGGGCTGGCAAAAAACTGAGACTCACTACTCAGGAGTAAGCAGGAGCCATGCCTGGTCTGTTTGATAAGGAGAGTTGAGCTAGAGGTTTATGGGAGGGAGCAGAGCGCAGAGACGGACTTGGCAGTTAGGCCATTCCAGGCTCTCCTGGCTCCAGATGTCAAGCCAACACATCGCAGCAATGTTCGGTCCGAAGCCACACAGGGCTGCTTCTTTTTCTCTCCTATTTCAGCATGTTAAAGACGTCGTCCCACTGTCTCGTGGCTTCCAGAGATTCTGTTTAAAAATCAGTCATTATTCTTCATGTTGCCACTTTGTAGGTGATTTCTTTCCCCCTACTCTGGCCTCACTTAATCAATGAAGATTCATTAAATTCTGATGTCCTGAAGTTTTCAGTTGCCTGAGATTCTTGAATCAAGGGGGCGGTGGGGGGGGGGGGGTGATATCTTTCATCTGTTTACAAAAATTCTCAGCCATAATTACTCCAAACATTGCTTAATCCCCTTCTACATCCCTTCCTTCTGAGACTACAATTACACATCTATCTGAGCATGTGCACATGATCTATCTATACCTTACACTTTTTTCTGCTTACATTCTCTTCTTCCTATTCTGTTTTCCAGCTGGAACTTCAGTGTGGATTTTTTTTTTTTTAAAGACTATACATGTGTATAGTTTTATTTGGTTTATTTTTTTTATTTATTTATTTATGATAGTCACAGAGAGATAGAGAGAGAGGCAGAGACACAGGCAGAGGGAGAAGCAGAGGGAGAAGCAGGCTCCATGCAGCGGGAGCCCGACGTGGGACTCGATCCCGGGTCTCCAGGATCGCGCCCTGGGCCAAAGGCAGGCGCCAAACCGCTGCGCCACCCAGGGATCCCTCAGTGTGGATTTTTTTATTGACTTGTCTCTGAATTCACCAATTCCGTCTTGCCATGTGCAGTCTGTGATAAAATTCCATCTACGGAGTTCTAATTTCAGATATATTTTAGTATTCTCCAATGCCCATTTAATTCCTTTTATATTTATATTTTTAAAACCAAAATAGCCTATCTTTTATCTTTTATTATCATTTTTTGTCCATCTTTTCCTCTTATTTTTTAACATATTAACCATGATTAATAAACTCCAAAAAAAAAAAAAGACAAAAGCCACATATCTGGACCATCTCTGTGTCTGTGGCCACAGAAGATTTTGTCTTATTATTGATTTTTTTCCCCGCTTTTTCACATATACAAATTTTCAGTCTTGGGTTAAACATTATAAAGAATATATGGCTAAGGTTCTGACTGATTTTAACTTCTTATAAAATTCCAGGATGCTTATGTTGTCTTGCTATGGCAAGCATACTGGATTACCTGAGAGATCACTTTGATCTTACCAAGAATTGGCTTTAGCCTTTGTTAGGGCCGGTCTGTTCCAGTATTTTCCTTACTCATAGACCTTGGTCTTTATTCAGAGGGTGTGGTCTTTCCAGGTTCTCAAAGTATTGGCAAGGCCTACTTCTGGTGGAACATGTTGCAATTTATACAGAATTTTCATATATATATATATATAACTTTATTTGCTCAAACAGGTTTTTTTCACTAAGAGAACTAAAACAGAATATTTTACACAAACCACAAAACACCCAAAAGCTCTCCAGATTTGCTAGGCTATGCCTTGTCCCAGGACCATTTACTCAAGCCACCATCATTCATTCATTTTGGTAGAAGATACAGTAGGTGCATAATAAATATGCATCCCTTTAATACAAATGCGAGTAATATACCCTCAAGAAACCTAACATAAAAGCTTCTGATCTTGTGAATAAAGGAAGAAATGTGAGTACTAACCAAAACAAAATGTCTTCTGTCTTATTTGTCTCAACATTTTCTATTTACAGTTGTTTTTTGGCTTTAATTTCCAATACTTATGTCTACATTCTAAGAAGAATCTGGGAAGATCTAATGTACAAATAAATGGTTCTTATTCATTGTAAATTTATTTATGTCTATTCTATTAATCCCTAGTGCACAGGTTTTGCATGTAACAGTGATTTCCTTACTCGAGCTGCTTCGGGCTGCACAGATTTGCCATGAACGTCTATGATCAATATACAGAAATTAAGCCATATACACAACTAGGAAAAACCATATATATTTTCAGGTCTTGGGATACATCAGAAATTTGCGGTTGGGATAAATTTGTTGCTGAGATTTTTGAGGTTGAGAAGGATTGTTATGTGGATTTATCAAAACCTGGAGCAGCATTTTACAGACTAAACCTTAAACAGAACTGTAGCTAGGCAGCACAGCACTGAAAACTCATTTTGGAACAGCAGCAAAAAACAAACAAATAAAAAGAAACAAACACATTAGAGAATGCGGTATCTAAAAGTTACCAGCCAGTTTTAAAGTAGGTGTTTATCATAACCTGATGCTATTTAAAAGTTATCTTTTTAAAACAATGGAGGAGGAAAGTCTACCAGTGATTTTTGAGTCTAGTGAGAATAAGAACACTAAATTGTGTCTTAGCATAGCCAACAAGCACGTGAGAAAATGCTCCGCATCACTTGCCATCAGGGAAATACAAATCAAAACCACAATGAGATCCCACCTCACACCAGTGAGAATGGGGAAAATTAACAAGGCAGGAAACCACAAATGTTGGAGAGGATGCGGAGAAAAGGGAACCCTCTGACACTGTTGGTGGGAATGTGAACTGGTGCAGCCACTCTGGAAAACTGTGTGGAGATTCCTCAAAGAGTTAAAAATAGACCTGCCCTACGACCCAGCAATTGCACTGCTGGGGATTTACCCCAAAGATAGAGATGCAATGAAACGCCGGGACACCTGCACCCCGATGTTTCTAGCAGCAATGGCCACAATAGCCAAACTGTGGAAGGAGCCTCGGTGTCCATCGAAAGATGATGGATAAAGAAGCTGTGGTCTATGTATACAATGGAATATTACTCAGCCATTAGAAACGACAAATACCCACCATTTGCTTCGACGTGGATGGAACTGGAGGGTATTAGGCTGAGTGAAATAAGTCAATCGGAGAAGGACAAACATTATATGGTCTCATTCATTGGGGGAATATAAAAAATAGTGAAAGGGAAAAAAGGAGAAAGGAGAAAAAAATGAGTGGGAAATGTCAGAAAGGGAGACAGCACACGAAAGACTCCTGACTCTGGAAAACGAACGGGGTGGTGGAAAGGGAGGTGGGCGGGGGGTGGGGGTGACTGGGTGATGGGCACTGAGGGGGGCACTTGACGGGATGAGCACTGGGTATTATTCTATATGTTGGCAAATTGAACATCAATAAAAAATTTAAATAAATAAATAAATAAATAAATAAATAAATAAATAAATAAATAGTGTCTTAGACTCAGAGCCCCTGGAGTCTGAGATATATTCAGTTCCCTTGTATGTATTGGAAAGCATAATACTCCAGAAGCTTCACTCCCTGAGAATACTGACTACCCACCTTGACACTCAGCTCAGGGAAAAGGTCTCTGCCTTGATTTCTCTACTAAGTACCCCTTTCATCTGTTTAGACTACCATGCTATCCTCAGTTGTGGGTGCCTTTGTTAGGACCTGAGAGCACAGTAGATAAGTTCACTGAAGTACTTTTTTAAGGGCTAGAACTCACCTCCCTATGACAGATCTTCTACCCACAGGGAGACCAAGTACTTGCAATTATAGTGATAGTTACTATTTATGAAGCACTTACTATCCTTGCCAGACACGATGCTAAATTCACTTCATGAGTTACCTTGTTTGGTTATCAGCACAATTGTAAGAGTTAAATATTATTATAAATTTACTGTTGAGAAAACCAAAGTACTGAAAGATGAGTGACTTCTTCAAACTCTTGATGAGCAGAGCCTCCCTGGAGTTTAGGTGCGCTTGCTTTTCTGACTTTGAATCTGCCACCCTGCTGCTTGGATATCTACCTGGGTGCTTGCTTTCTGGTTCAACCTGACATCCTTAGGTAATTGTTACCTGAACAGACCTGAGATCACAATGTCCTTCATAAATGCAGTATGGCTCCATCCAGGTAACTTCACAGGGGCAAGCCTCTGCCACCACGTCAGGGTCGCCAACACCAGCCTCAGCTGATCTTTTCTCTCAGCTATCTGCTGTATGTCATAGAGCTGATGGCCACTTTGTAGGACCCAAAACCACCTGTCCTAAGTTTATTAAAGTTTCAGTTTTGTCCAAATCCAGTTGTCATTTGTCCTCCCTAAGTATTAGGCTTAGAGACGAGAGGCCAGGATTGTGTTATTACCTTACTATATAGCCTCAGGCAAGTCACTTAAACTTGTCAGGTCACAGTTTCCTCACATAAATTTAGGGTGTTGGGTTGGTCCCTTCCAGCTATAAAAATCTGTGACTTTAAGATCAAACATGAAATCCTGATAGGAGGAATGTAATAAAATATTGAAAAAGAAAGAAAATGGTCTGGTCTAGAAGATCTTGCTTATTTTAAAGCAAGTGTTTGGGGTTATTTTATATATGTTTACATACACTTAGAGACAGTTAAAATGAGGACATTTTATAAGGTAAGAAACAAGAAAGCCCTCACACATGATATTTAAAATGTGGCTCCAGAGTTCACAACACCCTCATCATGTATAAATAGAACATAGCATTTACAACCACTTACCCTATAATATATTTCTTTTGGCTGAGAGGTAATGCTCAACTACATGAGTTTCTCAGAACACTGACCTTTGTTCTTTATGTTGTTGAATAAAGTAATGCTATTTTGTAAAGACATAGTGTCCTCAGGCACTCAATCTAATTATTACTGTGTTTTTTGTAAGTAATTATAATGGCTCCATTCACTGAGCCCCCACTGTTGGGTGTGACTCCATGCCTGGTAATTTACATACATAATCTCATTCTTCCCAAAGTCTGCCAAATATTATTATCCCACTTTACTCATAAGAAAATCAGGCCTCAGAGAATACAGTAGCTTAGCTGAACACTATTAAATAAGAAACCAAGATGAGAACCCAAGTCTATCAAGCTCTGCTCTGCCATTCTGCCTCAAAATAAATCTGTTCACTAGGTAAATGATAATAGTAGTAAAATTTATTGAATCCTTATTGTGAAATAACCCCTTTAAACCTCTCAGCAGCATTACCAGCCAGACACTGTTATTATCTTCAGTTTACAGGTATGGAAACTAGATCACAGAGAAGGTGAGCTGCTTGTCCAGGAGTTACGCAGTTAAAAAAAAAGATGAATGCTCTCAAAACCCTTCCTGCAAAGTGCCTACCGTACAGAAAAGCTCTAAAGGCAAAGTATTTAAGTGTCTTCTCAAGTTTTACAAATTTATATTTAGGATGAGTAGACTGACAAGACAACGATTACAGAGTCTCAACTCTTTCTACAATTGCTTCAAGTTCCCACACCTTGGATCCCCCCTTCTCTATGAAAACTACGAGAAGAGAGTTTCTGTGCAAATCCCAGTGAGGTCAAAGATGATGATGATGATGATGATGATGACGACGACGACGACAACTACGAAGACGACGACACTGATATCTTATAAGTGATTATTTTAAACTCAACTATTTCTATCACTTGACACACTATCCCACCATGGCAGAGTAAGCTGTAAAATTTAAACATCAGAGTGCCTGCATCTCTCAGTGGGTTGGTTGCCTATCCAACTCTTGATTTCAGTTCAGGTTGTGATCTCAGCTCATTAAATCAATGGAGCCCCACATTCGCATTCAGCTCCACAATCAGCAAGGAACCTGCTTATCTCCCTCTGCCTCTGCCCCACCCCTTGCTTGCATGCTTGCTATCTCTATATTTATATAAAACAAATACATAAATCGTTAAAAATTAAATAAAATTTAAATGTCAAAAAAATAATTTATGAGAGAAAGTGTAATTGATCACTTTGAAATCCTAAGGCTTGTTTTTTTTCTTCTTTAGAAAATTGAGTATAAATAATCTGTCCAGCCTCAGGAGAGTAACATAAGAAATATTTTGTCAAAGAAACAAGAAAGACTTCAAAATGGGGCGCAGAAATAATATATGGCCAGTTGTAAAATATGTTTTAAATATCATAAAGTTTATGATAAACCTTAATTCCAAATAAACCCCTTGATGTTGTAAACATACACTGTGCTAGAGTGTTTAAAAATATATACACAGAATCAAATTCTCCATTGCAACATTAATTTTCCATTACCTTTTCAATAGCATCCTATGAAAACATACACATATAGAAGATGGATACTTTATGATACCAACACATTGGAGCCAGTGTAATGAGGTTTATGTCAGTGTTTCCATTTAAACTACTTTTTTCAGTAGTTAATGACTGCACCATAAAAATGCAATTAAGTGAAATCTGGCATCTGTGTTCTTAGTAACATTTTTTTAAAAGTGGGGGGGGAAGCAACTGTTGACCATTTGGAAGAAGATTTTTTTCGATTATTTTGAAGAATAGGTACTGTACAGGAAAGTTAAATAAAAGCTTTTGGCAATTAGATTTATAATACATTTAGGAAGTTTTTGCCAAATAAATTTAACCCTATCTTTTTCTATATCTTTTTCTATAAAATACTTTGTGTTTTCAGAAACTTTGACATACACTTTTTTTACCAGATAAGACATTCACCCGCAGTAACATTAATGTTCTTCTACAGTCAATTGTCATAGTATTTAAGAGTCCAGATATTCCCAGAAAGGTGGCATACCGAAGAGTAATAATGGAATTAAATGTGAAATGAGACTCAACTTAGAATCACACCCCTGAAAACCGTTGACAGAGTTGGGAAGACACATAGCTCTGCTACTGGCCACTCTGTCTGAGCCAGGCAACCTACCCAACCCCTCCGCGTCACATTTTTAATCTGAAAATAATGATAGTAGGACCCATTTATTCAAAAAAGTGAGCACCTACTGGGGCAAACAGTTATAAACTAGACTTCTGAGGATTTCCTTATTGAAATATAATATTAGGTATACTTTTCTTTTTAATTTTTATTTATTTATGATAGTCACACAGAGAGAGAGAGAGGCAGAGACACAGGCAGAGGGAGAAGCAGGCTCCATGCACCGGGAGCCCGACGTGGGATTCGATCCCGGGTCTCCAGGATCATGCCCTGGGCCAAAGGCAGGCGCTAAACCACTGTGCCACCCAGGGTTCCCAATATTAGGTATTCTTAAATCATGGAAATTGCTCAAAATGAAGTATTTTTTAGTGATTGCATTTTTTAAAGAAGATGTTTGTTTGGTCAGCTGGTTAGTTCTCTAAGATGGCAGGATGAAGAGCAGCAAACCATTTCAAATCATTTTAATTACTTGGCTGTTAAAAAACATCTGCCTAGTTTAAGTGAGATAAATTAGCAAAACTACCCAAAGCACCTGATGTTTAATTCAACAAATATTCATTGAGCCTCTACTTTACTTAGGTAAAGTGCCAAAGGTCACATCCAATATGGATTGACTGGAATATCTTGAAGAGGTAACAACTCCGAGTGTAAGAGTTTCACATGAAGAGAAAATAATGCATTCCAGGTAGAAAAATAAAAAAACATGCACGAATACAACACACAAAATAGCCAGGAATATGTTTAGTTGTCACAAAAGGTTCAAAGATAATGAAAAATGAGTCTGGACAAGGTGTAAGCCAAATTGTGAGGAGCCCAAGAAAGTGTTTATACAGGATTCAGTGAAAGATGTCTTGACAGTTTTTCCAAAGTATTAAATGAAATAATACATATGGTAACTTTTAGCGTAGTGCCTGCAACATTCTAACCACTAAAACTGCTAGCCAATAAGTTATTTATTTATTAAAAATTTAATTAGACCTCATTCTAAATACTAGCAAAATACTACCAACATAAACAAATAACACCCACTTGCTCCCACCATATCACATGCTAATTATAAATTTAGAAGCACTTAAACCCATTTTAACTGGGTTCCACAGACTTCTACAGATCAAATTTTTTTTATTTTTTATTTTTTTTTTAATTTTTATTTATTTATGATAGTCACAGAGAGAGAGAGAGAGAGAGAGGCAGAGACACAGGCAGAGGGAGAAGCAGGCTCCATGCACCGGGAGCCCGACGTGGGATTCGATCCCGGGTCTCCAGGATCGCGCCCTGGGCCAAAGGCAGGCGCTAAACCACTGCGCCACCCAGGGATCCCCAAATTTTTTTTTAAGTACAAATGGTTCCTTCAATCACCTAGACCTGGGCTTGATCTGGGAGCAAATGACACAAGTGGCAGATACTGGAATTCACCAAAACATGGTCAATATTTTGATATCCACAGAAGAGAGTTGGTATCAAAAACTCAAAGCTGGGAGACAGAGCTCTTTCTTTTTTCCTTAAGATCTTATTTATTCATTCATGAGAGACACAGAGAGAAGCAGAGACAGAGGCAGAGGGAGACGCAGGCTCCATGCAGGGAGCCTGATGTGGGACTCGATCACAGACCCCAGGATCACGCCCTGAGCTGAAGTCAGAGGCTCAACCCCTGAGGCACCCGGGTGCCCCTAACAGAGCCCTTTTCTGACAACTGCTCTTTCAACCCTAACAGCTCAGGGTTAATCCACAGTCTTAGGGATGGTGACATCTATTAGCCTTGGGGAATTCTCAAGGAAGTATTTCCTGATATCCTTTGAAAGCAGGTGTTGTACCTACTGCCTGGCACATAGCAGGTAATTGGTAAATATTTGTTGAAGGAATAGATGAACAAAACAAATCAACAGGCTCATGGAATCAGGGCCAACAATCCTTCTAGACCACAGGACAGTAGGAATACAAGGCTTGGTTGGATTCTAGTAAAGTATCCTAGGACCTGGTCTGGCCAGGAGAACAAGAAGGTGTTACCCACCTTACAATCTTTCAGTGCAAAGGATGATGATACAAGAAGTGAGATATTGAGGAGAAAGAAAGGGAAAGGCAGCAACAGATCTTCAGGAACTGGATAATAAGATGGAAACTTAGGAAATTAAATATAAGTAGAAAGTGGAAGGCAGAAGCTGGAAAAATCCCCAGACCTGCAGAGGGTACCTCCTAAAGGTCTTTGAAGGGTGCCAGAAGCCTTAGGAATCAGTTAAGAGGCATCTATTACAACTCTCTACCTGTCTAGACAAGACAGACTTTGACGATCCCAAGATGTGAGAAGGTCAAGGAGGGAACTCGGAGAGAGCACAGAGAACATGAACAAATGCATTTGATGAGAACCTAAGTAGTTAAAGGAAAATACTGAAAACACAGTTGGAAAAATAAGTTGGAACCTTTGAAAGCATGCATGTTACAAAAGCTGGATTTTAATCAATAAAACTTCCCCGTGCACCTCTGTGAGTTTGTCAGCAGGGAAGAGACCTGATCAAAGCTCTACTTCCAGTTTCAAGAGAGTCTATGTCCGAAAAAAGAAGGGAGAAGGTAAAGTGTGTACAGTAGTCCAGGCAAGCAAAACTGAGCCAACGAGTTAGGGTTGTGTGCATGAAAATAGAGATGCAAATCCCAGCAGCACAGAGAGCCCGTAACAGAAGCTCCCCCGTAGCACTTAGAAACTTCAAAGAAATGTGCAGGCATAACTTGCATAAAAAGCAACTTCCATAATGGGATCTGACTCCTGCCCACGTCTAGACCTTTGCATCCCATCACAACTCTCAAGAAACCTTCTCTGCACTAGTTGTAGTAAGGCACTCCACATGGTTACCCACTCAGGGAACCTTTCAGAACGTTGCTCTTTGTCACCAGAATGTCCTCTCCCCACCTTTTTCATTCAACAACTCTTTCTCACGCTTCAAAATTCACCTCTGATTTGCCTCAAGTTCTCTGATGGCCCTCAATCTGTGTACCCCACAGCAGCCTTCCGTTGTCTGCCACCATACTTAACCACACACACGAAGGGCTGATTCACATTCTCCATACTCCCTCCAGAAACTGTAACCCACCACAGGGAAAGGAAATTTTGAACGCTCGGATTCAGAGCACAGGCTCCTGTTTCTGCAGTTTACCACCTGCGTACCATCCTGGAGGTGTAAAATGCATGTAGCAGCTATTCTGCACAATGTATGCAACGGCTGTGTCACAGGACTTCTCTACAAAATGCATGTAAGACCTATGTCACAGGACGACTGCAAGAAGCCCACAGACAGTACATGGAAATGGATTAAAACAGCTGGTCAGCAGAAGCACTGAATCATAAAGCTCTTTCATTGACATTTCTGGGGCAGTTGCAGATTGAACAATGAAGCAGACCCAGCTACCTGCCCAAGGTAACCACCAAAGCCAGTACTAGAACCAGACTTTCTACCAAGATCTCTATAGTCAGTCTCTCAACTCCCTTCCACTCAGGCCTCTTGGCAGTGGACCTCCCCAACGGTGGACTAGGACTATAAATTCACAAAGAGATACCAAACTCTTGAATCAATTGTCCATTTCTTCCCATGGACATCAGACAAGAATAATGTGAAGAGGGAGCACCAAATTTACAAACTGAACTTAGTGTATCTTTGTGGCCAGAAAAAAAAAATTGGGGGGAAGTAGCTTTTTACTGATTAATAATTATAACTCTCCTCCTTTTCCTTCTAATTCAAGCCAAAAATTATTTTTCCCCTTTGGCAATGAATCAAGTGATTCATGAGTATATTGGGGATTCTGACTAGGTTTAGAGTTGGCTAGCAATATACAAAAGTGGATGTGGTTAATTAAGTAAAAGGAAAAAAAATGAATTCCTGCTATCAGATCTCTACTTGCACCACTTTTTAGTAACTTTGTCATCAGCCAAAGAAATTCAATCAATAAAACTCATGAAGAACTATCCATTTACAGTATCCATTATACTACATAAACACGAACCCTGCCTTTTGTTCCATGCAGCAGGAATTCACTGCCCCATAAAGGAACATATTCCTTTAAGATTCTGCTGCATTTCATTACATCAAAAAACTTAGTTAACATACGTTACACTGATGTTCTTATGTACAATTACATCTCTTGCCATAATAACTTCCAAATATATTTACAGCATTATACTGTACGCAGGGAGTATGAAAAAAATAAAGCATTCTTTCAGGACCCTAATGAATCTTAAAATTCTGATCATAAATACATTACAGTTTATGGATTCTGGTGCTTAATAAGGCATTTTAATTTCTTTTCACTATTCCAAATTTAAGTTGACCAACATGCAGAGGACAAAGTGGGAATCATCACTTCCTCTACTTTACAAATGAGAAAAACTAAAACTGATGACACTCTTCATTTAAAGAAACTCATGGTAACTGAAAGATTATACAAGTAATGCTGTCACCACCTATCCAGACCACACCTCACCATAATCTGCCCATTTAGAACTCCTGCACCCGAAGTGGCTTAGTCTCTACTATGGAACCATTCCCCTGCCACAGTCACTGGAAGGTAAACAATGGCATCAGAGCAGAGGCAGCTCATCCACAGGCCAACCAGTGGTCTATTTCTGAACAAAACTTTGGAGGGGTCCCATCACATGACCCTTCCAAACTTTTGATATTGGGAAAAAGAGCCGCTGTGAAGCTGGTAGCAAATATACATCATGAAAGTGACTCAGGGACATGGCAGGGCAATAATGCATGCACCTCAAAGTAAGGAAGAGACAAAAACAATATTGAGTAGCCAGTAAGGAAGCCACTCATTGGGAGATCACGGTATCACCCGAGGAGAAGCAGAGCAGGCAGGGAGACCAATTCCTAGAGAAGACACAGTTCCTGAGATTTCCAATCTGGAAGTCCTTACAACCAACGGCTTTTTACTCAGTGGCTCTCTGCTTGCAATCAGAAACACAATGACTTCTAACACACTGTCTATTGGATAATGGGTACAGCTATTTCAGAATTAAGGAAAAAACTTTCACAAATTGTAAAATTCAAAAACAAAACAGAAAGGAAGACTTCTCCTCTTCAAATATCAAAAGAAATATGGGGTAATATTCACACACACTAAAATACTTGTTTGTCTTAAACCAGTTGACATCATATGATGCTTGAGGCTCATATGAAATATAAATGCTTATCGGGGGACGCCTGGGTGGCTCAGCAGTTGAGCATCTGCCTTTGGCTCAGGATGTCATCCTGGAGTTCCGGGATCAAGTCCCACATTGGGCTCCCTGCATGGAGCCTGCTTCTCCCTCTGCCTGTGTCTCTCCCTCTCTCTCTGTCCCTCATGAGTAAATAAATAAAATCTTAAAAAAAATAAATGCTTATCGGATATATTGATTTTTTATGTTACATAATAAATTACTATAAACACATTGGCTTAAAGTGGCACCCACTAATTTCACAGTTTCTATAGAAAATATGTGGCAAATGTGGGCACAGCTCAGTTGGCCTCTCTGTTCCAGGTCTCACAGCCAAAATCCAGGTGACAGCCAGGGTGTACTCCTAGAAGAGGCTTACCTAGGAAAGGATCCCCTTCCAAGCTCCCTTAGTTTGCTGATTCATTGCCTTGTGGTTGGAAGATTGAGGCCCCCAGCTGCTGGAAGCCATGCTCTACACAAAGGAGTTCACAACAGGGTTGTTTGCTTCTTCAGAGCCATCAGGACATTGTCTCTCACCCCAGTCCACTAAGACAGAGTTGTATACTGCAACATGATCACAGCGGTGACTATCCCAACACCTTCTGAATGTTCTGTGGGCTAGAGAAGCAAGTCCCAAGTTCCACCCATATTCTAGGAGAGGGAATTATACAAGGGCATGGGACCAATGAGGTTCATGTCCTAATTCTGTCTACCACTTCAGACAATTATTATCACTGAGTACTTTGCTTCTCCCTTTCTGACCAAAAGTTTGGACTGGTCCAATCACATGACTCTCCCAAACTTTTGATATTGGGAAAAGGAGATGCTGTGAAGCTGGTAGCTTTCTACTTTGGAAATATCTTCAGAAAATTATGAAGAAATATTCGTTCAAAATAAAAAGCCCCAACACACACCCTGTAGTGTAAGTCCTGACAGTAATCTCTGATTGCCTAGGCATCTATGCCTCCTCCATCTGCCAGCACGGAGCCCAGTGCTGGGCTTGAACTCACAACCCTGAGGTCAAGACCTGAGCTGAGACCAAGAGTTGGACACTTCACTGACTGAGCCACCCCAGTACCCCAAACAGGGCTTTCTTGAATAAACACTTTGCCAGTCACATGAAGAAGTAAAGAGTCAGGCTACCAACAACAACAACCCCCCAAGGCACTTTTGTTTTAGAGATGTTGATTGATTTCTAAATTTAGCTGCTCATCTTTTCTCTTCCCCCCACTTTCAATTCTCACTCTTATATTTTAAATTCACCAATAAAGAGTAAGGTGGCAAAACCTCAGGCCCCCACCCTCAACCCTACTAAAAGCAGAACCCCCAGCCCACCCACTCTGCTCTCTCTCTACCTGTGATCCCACAGTGGCCCCAGAGGTGCTGTGTAATTTCTACATCTTTTAAGTGATAAAACTCTAATTTTCAAAAGTTTCCTGACAGTTGTGGCTGAAGGGTGTCTTGCAATCATATACGAACCAAAAGGGATGAACCAACCATGACACTGGTTATTGATAGACTGAAACCAGCAGAAAACACACCCTCACTTGCCAAAATCAATACAAATTACCAAACTGCAAAAATGTTCTTATGAAATTAACACTTTTAAAGGAAATAAAAATAATTTTAAGAGACAAATCCCATTATCCCAAGGCAAAACTGATAAACGTTCTCCATAACATCTTCCATTCATCCTCCAGAGAGATGACAGAGAGGTGATAGATAGATAAGTAGACAGATAGATTCACATATTTCTCTTTATACAGTGGTTGTCATAGCACAGAAATAAATGAGATAAAACTTCCCCATTATAATCTATTAGGTTTCAGTGCCTACTTAAGATTCCATCAAGTTGATATATCATGATTTAAAATACCATTCTCCATTAGATATTAGATTTGTTATTAGTTATTGGCATATATAAAATTCCTCAGGAAAAATTTGCAAAAGTTGGAATTCGAAGCCAAAATATAAAATCACTATGTGCTACATGAAAGGCATTTCCAAGCAGTTTTCAAAAAGTAGATCACCTATTTAAATAAAGCCAAGGCAACGTAAAATTATTTCACTCCATTAAAACATCAGGTATCATCTATTTTGTGTGAATTTAAAGCTTGCAAAATTAAAGCTTTTGTTTTAAGTCACATTAGTTTAATCACTAGTAAGGCTGAAATAGCCTATCTATATTAATGTATAGGTTGTATTGTTTTTAAGGTAAGTTGTGTTCCTTGATCATTTTTCTATTGATGTATTTCTTTTCAATTCATAAGAGCTCATTATATAATATAGGTCATAAAATGAAGATATTTTTACCTCGGATTTTCTTTTTTTAAGTGCATTCTATACTAGCATATTTTATAAATCAATATATGTTTGTTTTTTTTAAATGATAGAAAAAGATTAAAATTAAAAGAAAAAACAATTGGCATTCAAGTACAAACACAGAGAAAGCAGGAGTAGTAATATGAATCTTTGACGAGGCAAAATTTAAGTTAAAAGGATTAAACATGACAGAGAAAGGCATTACACAGTAATACAAAACATTATTTATACAAGGAAGGTTTAATTTCAAAAACATGTAACTTAAAAGTTAAATAACAAAGATGTTAAATAAACAAAGTAAAACAACTTAGAAGTAAAATAAACAAAACAAAATAAATAAAGCAAAAGCTAATAGAAATGCAAGGAGAAATTCATAAACAACCCAATCAGAGACATATTAATCTTTCAAAATACCATAGAGCTAGAACATTAAAAATATGTAAGCATACAGAGAAATTAAATAATATAATCAATAGAAAAATGGAATAATATAATCAAAAAACAAGAATTTATATAAATATACAATATACAATTCCACATACTATAACTGGACTGGAGAACATTTTATTTCTTAATGTCCATAGAACAGTTTTTAAATAAATCACATAGTTGAACACACACATACACATAAAATGCTTAAAAAGTTGAAAACATGATAAATTGGGTCACTGCTGATTATACACCAGTAAGTCAGAAAAACATAATAAAAGTTAATAAAAATAAACCTCTTTGGATATTGATAATTATTTTCCTAAGTAATCCCAAGATCAGAAAATCAATAATAACTGCAATTACTAATTATCTATAAGACAATGAAAAAGAGAAACTAGTTAATACCCAAACCTTTGGGATACAAAGTGTCTTACAGAAAAAAATACAGCATCAACTACTATTATTATTTAAAAAATAGAAACTGGGGGTACCTGGGTGGCTCAGTTGCTTAAGCCTCTGATTCCTGATTTCAACTCAAGTCATGATTTCAGGGCCCTGAGATCAAGCCCCAGGCTGGCCATGGAGCCTGCTTAAGATTATCTCTCCCTCTCCTACCATCCCTCCCCCAGCTCAAGCTCTCTCTCTCAAAACTAATAATAATAATAATAGAAAATAAATAAATACTGAAAATAAAGAAACCAAGTATACATTTTAAATATCTAAAAAGAAGCTACAAAATAAATCAAAAGAAAATAGAGTACAGAAATTAACAAAGGAAAAAGCTGATATATGAGAAAAATAATGGAAAAAAATCAAACACTGACTCTTTGCTAAGACAAATACAAAAATTCTCACAAGTCTGATAAAGAAGAAAAGATAAATATTTAATGTAGACAAAAATAAATGAAAACAGGCACAAAAGATATAGAGGAAATCAGAAAACAGTTTGAAAATATTATATTCATTTCTGAAAACATATGTGAAAGCCTAACATAAATGGCTAATTTTCTAGAAAAATATAAATTATCAAAACTAAAAAAAGTAGTAAAAACTGAACAAATAATCTTCATCTTTATCTAATGATAAAGATTATAAAGGCAATTAAGTTATCATAATTTTAAAATGAATCATTTCTAAAGGTACTATGCCCAGTTAGATTTACAACTGAACTCTCTCCAAGTTTTGGGGGTTTTTTTAACTTTAATTTTTTTTTAACTTTAGATTTCTGGAGTAGAATTCAGGGATTCATCACTTACATACAACACCCACTGTTCATCATAACAAGTGCCCTCCTTGAATGGGTGACGGGCACTGAGGTGGACACTTGACGGGATGAGCACTGGGTGTTTTTCTGTATGTTGGTAAATTGAACACCAATAAAAATTAATTAAAAAAATAAAAATAAAAATAAAAAATAAAAAAATAAAAAAAAACAAGTGCCCTCCTTAATACCCATCACCCATCTAGCTCACCCTCCACCCTCCTCCATCCATTTTTCTTCTTTTCACCCTTCCCATATGTTCTTCTGTTTCCTTTCTTAAATTCCGCACATGAGAAGATCATATAGTATTTGTCTTTCTCTGACTGACTTATTTCACTTAGCATAATACAGTCTAGCTCCATCCATATCATTGCAAATGGCAAGGTTTCATTCTTTTTTGAGGGCTGAGCAACATTATATATATAACATTTTGAGGGCTGAGCAACATTTATATATATATATATATATATATATATATATATATATATATATATATAATTTCTTCTTTATTCATTCATTAGTCGATGGACATTTGGGCTCTCTCCATAGTTTGGGTATTGTTGATAACGCTGCTATAAACATTGGGGTGCAATGAAAATCTGTATTTGTATATCCTTTGGGTAAATACTTAGTAGTGCAATGGCTGGGTGTAGGGTATCCCTTCAAATCTGTATTTGTATATCCTTTGGGTAATACTTAGTAGTGCAATGGCTGGGTGTAGGGTAGTTCTATTTTTAACATCTTGAGGAACCACTATAGTGTTCTCCAGGGTGGCTGCACTGAGTTTGCATTCCCACACAGGACCCAACTCCCAATGTTATTTAAATTATCCCAAATCCAATTTATCAACGGATTAATTAGCAGTATTTCAAAAGGATGATGGACTATGATCAATGAAGATTTATTTCAGGAAAACAAGTGACCAAGAAATGTAACAAATGAATCACATATCCAAAACTTTAGAAAATCAGATTTATGTATGATTCTGTAAATGGTACTAAATGTTCCTTTATAAAATTTCGCAATAATTTCTACTAAGAGCCCCAAGAAAAATTGAAAGGAAATCAATACTGTAAGGACTATACAAAAGGACAAACATCATTTAAATCGGGATGACCTTTTATCACAATTATTAGCCAAAATTGAGTTTTGATATTTTAGTATATGAAGATAAGAAATAAAATAATTACTATACCTAGAAATTATACCTAAAAAACTCAAGACCCTAAAACGGAAGCTGCTAAAATTTGTTATCTGATAAGATGACTAAATATGTCATATGCAAAACCAACATTTTATTATCTAAAAAACCACAATAAATTAAGAAAACAAAATTGCTATTCACAATAATGAAAAAAAACCTATGTAGGTATAAAATTTTAACAAAATAAGATTTTAACAAGTCAAGAGGCAGGCCATATCTTTGAGAAGGAAGATTTGATGCCAAAATATTATAAATATATGTCTTCCCAATGCATATACTCGAAAGCATACATTTTTCATTTCTTCATTTCTTCTGGATTGAAAGCAATCCAGTTAGAATAATAATCATTTTGATTAGGTTAATTTTATTTTAATATTCATATGGAAGAATAACTGCAAGAAGAGAAAAAATATGAAAATAAGTGTAAGTTGAGGACTTGCTAACCATCTACTAAAACTTACTGTAACATCATCTTAATCAAACAATAAATAAATTCAGTGGAATGGAAGAGAATCAATTGTAGCTTCCAATGTATACAAAAATTTAATATGACAGAATTTTATTTTAGAAATAAACTACTCAAAATACTGTCAAAACTAGCTATCCATCTGTAAGTAAATTAAGTTGGACACTGCTTCCTATCACATAAAGAAACATTATTTTATATGGAGTAAAGATATAAATGTAAAAGACAAAAATTGAATAAAATTTAGGAAAATGAGTGTTGAGGAATCTTTTACTCAAGGCCTTCTTAATCAAAGGTAGAAGGCCCAAAAATTCTAGAAGAAAAATCAGATTTATTTGACTCTATTGAAAACAAACACAAAGATGAAAAATGGAAAAATACCAATATAAAAAGAATTCCTACCTATTAATAAGAAAAAATATTAAAACAAGCAAAAATAGAATATGAATAGGAAATGCAAATATCCAATATTATATATTAAAACAGCACTGCCCTTCAGTTTATTACCCATTAGGGTTGGCAAAAATTTCAAAGAGTAATAATATCCAGTATTAGAAAAAATTTAGAGGTAGGACAAGAGAATTTTTGTATACTTTTTGTAAAAATGCAAATTGTTTCTTCATTCCCTTAGTTATAGCAATCCCACTCCTGATAACCTATCCTGTGTATAAAATAACCATAGTTTATTCATATTTAAAGGAATGTTTATTACAGCATTTATTACCATGGAAAAAAAAAAAGGAAACGGTATACTGCTCATCAATGGGAAATAAATCATGTTACATCCAAGCCATGAAAAATTATTCAACTCTTCTTTTAGAAGAACATCTTTAAAAATGAAATTCCACAATAAGTATTATTACTGGGTAAGTATTATTGCTTTTCTTTACATTTATCAATATAATAAGGAAAATGCAATTCAGTGCTGTGATTTATACTTATTTATTAATGACATGCAAAGATTTTTATTCATGTTGTTATTAGCCATTTGTATTTTCTTTAGTATGTGTTATTGCTTAATATTGTTCATTTTCCTATTGGGATTTTTGCATTTTCTGTATTGGTTTGCAAAAATTCTTTACATCTAAGCACTTACTCCTCGGCCATCAAATCATATTATAAATATTTTTATTTACCATATAATAGTGTATACAGAGTGAGCTTCCTCACATACAGACATTTTTCACATTTTCAAATAGTTAAGACTATCAGTAATTTAATTTATCCTTGTTTTGGACTTAAAGTGTACATTGCCACCCAAAGAGTGTATAAACGCTTTCCCATATTTTCTTTGAGTACTCAGAGTTTTAATTTTTTACATGTAAATCTTTAATCCATCTGGAGTTTATTTTGGTGGATGAAGTGAGTTAGGAATCTGACTCTCCTATTGAAATAGGGTTTTTGCCTGAAACAGCAGGCAGGAGCTCCAGGAAGGAGGTCAGACGTAGCCAAACAGTATATTTGAGGGGAAGCCAGGAGGAAAAGAAACTAGCTATGCAAAGCTGGGCTACAGAACAGCAGTTTGCCTACATATACAGAATAAACCACACAGACAGAAAATTCCCCTGCTTGGGTGTCCCATGTCTCCAATTTCCTCCAGATTGCTGGGTCGCTAATATAAATTTACCCCTATAAAGCCATTCAAGTGTAGAGATTAGAGAAGAATCCAAATATTATACAAGAGAATACTGTGAAAGGACATCCTGCCCCAAAATCCATTCATGCTATTTATTGGTAAATACATGGTCAGAATACATCCTTTTCATTTAAGAATGTATCAATATAAAAATGAAATGATGCCCATAAGATGTTATGCCCTATAAAAGAAAAGAAATACATGTAAAAGGTAAGAAACATATTTTAATGTAAATATGGCAGACAACATAAGTAAATTTTAGAAAGCATTTTATGCCCTGTAAATAAATGTGTTTTTTTACATTTAATTTTTAATTTAATTTAACTTAATATGTAAATTTTAAAAAATTCTGGACTCTCTAAACAATAAGAGTAAAGATGAACTAAGGAAAAAACACTTATAGGAAAAGAAAACCAAAAGAGTAAAGAGAGAATGATTTAATAGGATTTAAAATTACACTAAAATCTGTAAAGGTCAGCACCCATATTGCAGAAAATCTAACAGGTCATCAGAAAAACAAACTTTTAAACTTAGCCAAGATGGAAGAAGGAAGAGACAAAATATTAAAATGATCCAAAAATTATTTTTAAAAAAGTATAGAAGATATAAAATAGAGATTCCACAGAAAAATAATGCATTTTACTAAAAAAGAAATCTAAACAAATGAAACAAAAACATCTCCTACTGCATGACAAATCTCAAAAGTTGTTTAATCTTCTCTTGGAAGAATAAAGGAGAGTAAGCATCAGCTACTTTTACAAACTACAATTCCTCTGAGCAGTAGTAAGAATGCTGTCTTGGTCAACACGTCCAGCCACCAAAAATTGTTAGTTCCTGATTAATCTTTATCTTCCTAACAGAACAGAATAGATGCACCTATAAGAATTAAGCACTCCCATTTGTGAAACTTAGTAGGTAAGAAGTCAATGAGAGGAGAGTAGCTTCTGATGCGAGTCATAGGACTATGGATAGAGTCTCTGGTCTAACAGACAAGATTTTGGGGGCTGGAAACACTATAAAAGGAATGATCAGATATGAAACTCAACTGGCACCTTCTGACTCTCATTCTCGAGCAGAATTCATTTCCACCATATTTGCCATTAACAATGCCCAACCAGAGGAGGAACATTTTGGCACTTGATCAGGGTTACAAAGTAAGATGGATAGGGCTGGGTTAAAGGAGGCAGAAATAATGCCCTGCCACATTTTTTGTCCACCACATTCAATAAATTTCCATTTTATACATGCCTGACTCATTGGCTTATGTCAGGGGGTTAGGGAGGAGTGAGATGAGCCATTTTGCCAAGTCTATATTCCTTCTTCAGCTTAATCACAGTTTTTCCATAAAAAAATATGATGATTGGGCTGAATAAAAAATCTGAATCTGCTGACCAGAAAGCTTCATTCTCCCAGGATACAACTAATAGACCTAGAGAAACCCTGATGAATATTTTTCAAAGATAAATAGTTTTTAGGTATTTTTTTAAATGGTAGATTCGTCTAGATTACTTCTTCACAATATTACATACAGAATAAAATAGTTTTTTAATGAGGAAAGATTGCTGAAGAATTCTATAGCCATACAAATTGTCACTCACTTGTAAAGACAACAGAAAAATATTATCTGATTCGCAAAGGCTTATAAAATATACCAGCTATGTGTATGGGAGGAAAAATAAAATGCGTGGAGGCATGTTTCAGTCACAGACAGGTCAAATAAGGCAAAACCACATGAATACACAAACTGAGCTAAGAAAGAAATGGGAATGAGTATTGCCACCGCTTAATCTCCTAATTATATCTATATAGCTACTAAAATGTAAATATAAAACAGTATAATGATCATTGAAAGAAATGATACATGAGTTAAAAAATAAATAGTAATTGAAAATAATAAGTAGTGAGAGAGATGAAAAGTAACAAAATATGCAAAGAGAAATCTGGAAGCTGTAGGGGGAAGAAAATCAAAAGGTGCAAATTCCTTTGACTCATATCAAGAGAAACAATATGGTTTGTTTCTTAAGGGGAGTAATTAGAAACATATATTTTCAAGTAAGTTCTTTAACACAAGATAATTTTTAGTAAAAATCAAAGCAAATATATACCCTCCAAATTCTCCCCAGAAGGAAGAAAAGAGCAACACAGCAAGGTTTCAGAAGACACAAAACGAAGGGAACAACAGAAAAGTTTTTTGAAAAATGCAAATCATGTAAGTCAAGAAGCAGAACCAAATACATCAGTAATATACAATAAGCATTTATTTTAAAAGATATATCTAACCAAATTTATTCCAAAAAGTTTAGTATATATAAGAATAAATTGCTTGAAAGATGAAAATTAAAAAATTAATTGAAAAATGCTAAGAGTAAATACATAGTGTGTAGTAAGCTCTGGGCACTATGACAGGCATTTTACATCTAGTTACTCACCACATCCCCATTTTATAGATGATATAAAACTGAGGTACAAAGTGATTATGGTTAATTAACCTGCCTGAAGTCAATCAGGTAGTAAGTAGCATAGCCATGACCAAACCCAGGCAGTCTGGCCCCAGAGCACATGATAATCACAATAGTGTCACTACACAGCCAGATACAAGTGACACTCAATGCTACCCTTGCAGATCTGTCACATTTCTCTGCTGCCTTCATTTCTGGACG
This sequence comes from Vulpes lagopus, assembly GCF_018345385.1. NCBI lineage: Eukaryota > Metazoa > Chordata > Mammalia > Carnivora > Canidae > Vulpes > Vulpes lagopus. The sequence continues at coordinate 9,432,159 of NC_054834.1, forward strand.
AAGCCATACCAAACAAATAAAATAATGTCTATAAGCAAACAAAAACTGTAGAATTCAGGACAAAAAAATATGAAATCAAATTTAAAAATAATTAAAAATAGCTAGATGAATTATGGCAAGTTAATATTATACAACTCTAGATCTGAATTAGAGTTAATTAGAAATAATTAAGAATTCTGGTGATGTAGCCAATTATGAGCCATATATATCATAAGCACTTACTAGCTGGCAAACATAATGGGAAAAGATCCTACCCACTATACTTCCCAAAACATGTAAGATATCCAGGAATAGACAAGAAAAAAAGCATATAACTTAACATGAAAAAAAATCTGCAAACCCTGGCTGAGAGTTGATTCGTATCATATTCCCGGATTGAAATGATTCAATGATGGTTAGCAGGTCAATTCTAGCCAAATTAATTTTTATATGTAAAGCAATTTCAATCAAAATCTGAAAGGATGTTTTCAACTTGACATTTGACTCAAATTTTCTCGGGAAGTATACACAGATATTAATAAGCAAGGAAATACTGAAAAAGAATAATACTGATAAAAGTAGAAGTCTGAAACTGTAATAATAGAGTTTAACTGAGATACAACGGAATAGAACATAAAGTCCAGAACCGCATGAGCCTGTGTGTGTGTGTGTGTGTGTGTGTGTGTGTTTGTGTGTTCATAAAATTAGTCTGTATCACAGAGGGATTAGGTTAATGAGTGGTTATAAATAAATAAGATAACTATTTGAAGGAAATACATAGAAATATGAACTGTACTTATGCAGTAAAATTACAACGAACTTTCATTTTGTTGTGTTTCGGTTTGTTTTGTCTCTCCTTAGCATTTTGATATTTTCCTGAGCTCTCCAAATTTCCAACACTGGGAAGGTTTTAATTGTGTAATTAGAAGAACCTCCTAAATGTTATTTGAATGGTGTGGATTCAATTAGAGTTATAATTAGAATAGAAAAATATGTTGTTTTAATTCTATAAACTTGAGATTCTTTCCACAGTGAAAGGCAACAGAGGAACACGAACATTTTTGGTAACAAACTACAACCCAGATGATCGATGAAAGAGAAAAGCGGTAAAAATCCCTCAGGGAGCTGGAAACTGCCCTGGCAGTGCTGGTCTTGGTAAGAGGCTGCAGTGGGAAGTAAGTCAGAAGGGTGTTCTGTGAGGCCACCGTCTGCAGGTAGGGAGGACATACACCCCACGAGGGATATAGAAATAATCGAAGAAAGCCCATCCTTCTCAGTTAGCACAGGTCTGTTTCTAATACGTTTTCTGCAACAAAAATAGTCAAATGAAAGTGACTTTTTTTTTCTAAATTACTACCAACATAGGTGAGCATCTCTAGGAAAAAGCACTAAAGAATATGGTCTCAGTATTGGTTCCAACATACATGATGAATAGAATATGCACATACACTTGTTGTACATTGGGAATCAGGAGCGCCTGTCATTTAAAAGAAGATAATTAGAAGGAATGCTCTAGGAATATTGTTACTTTTTTTTAATAAAGGCACCAACTTCAATTTACCTATTAAATTTTTTTGACAAAATGGCCACCAAAAAAAATCACAGAAAAGTACAGTTGGTCTGAATGACTTGGAAAAGCTAGCCGGCATCAAAATCAACAAGTTATTCATATCCTTCCAAGGGAAATAGATAAAACAGGACTAAAGAAAACATCTGAACTCAGGGGTAGGTTAGTGAGTTAATGGTAAGAGAAAACTATCCCAGCCTCATCGGGGACTGAATCAGATGGCTCTTGTTTCAGAGAATGTGTCCTGTTTTAAGCTAAGATAGTCTAGTTTAGATCGAATATAAATGAAAATGCTCTTCTAGTCTATGCTGCCAAATCTCTGTGCATTGAGAAATAAATTGGGGGGTAATAATAAAAGGGTACTCTATTACATATACTCCTTAAAAAGCCTTCTAAAAGCTCAGACTTGCCAAATCCTTTTGCTGAGGACTGCCAAAATCGAATGAGGAAAGATCAAAAGCAAAGTATTGTCCATGGCGTTTATTCTTCAATACTTACAGACTGAGCTCAATATAATTCTTTTTTTTTTTTTTTTTGGCATGATCTTCCTAAGTTCTGAAGCTATTTCTATCCTTTTACAACTTAAATTGGAGTACTTTCAAACATATATATAAGATAAGAAATAATGATATTCATTTTGTTTTTTAATTTTTGTCACGGTAGTAGTACACCCAAAATGTGATGTCTTTATCAACTTCATCAAAACATATACGATTAGGTGAATACATTTACCTTAATTTCATATAATAATCAGACAAAGGCTTTCTGACTTTTGTTTTAATGAAGCAAAATAACTCGAATTGCTCTTAGATTTAAAAGCCATTTCACCCAGCTCTTGAAATATTGCATAGCTACACTTACTATATTTTTATTCAGGGAGCCAAGTAAGTCAGGAGAAAATTTGTCTTCAATCAGCACACAGGTGTTGACAGTAAAGTTAATCTTATGACAACAAAACCCATTGCAAGTATTTTTCTATGAGCTTGTGCATATGAATCCTCGTTTTCATTCATATTTTCTATTTTCTTTGTATAGTCTTTTAAAAGAAGACCTTAGAACTCTTATTTTCCCCCCAAAATTGTATTCAAATTCATTCATATTTTCTATTTTCTTTGTATAGTCTTTTAAAAGAAGACCTTAGAACTCTTATTTTTCCCCCAAAATTGTATTCAATGATCTTACATACATATCTGAAGTCTATTGAAAAGCAAAATGTATTACAAAAGTTTTACTTTTGTAAGCTGAACCCTATTTCAACATGTTTTTAAACCAAGAACCTAGTCTATCATTTTATTTCCCAGCTTTCTGTTTACCTGTATAAATTGAAGCTTAGCAAAAATAGTAAATAAAAAGAACAGGACTTTTTTTTCTGTTCCCAAGCCAAATAATCATTGTAAAAATTCAGAATTCTCCAAGCTGTCAATGAATATGAATAAGAGTACTACTTACTCTTTATGCCTAAGTTACAACTTTCTGAATAAAAGAGATTTATATAAATCAGCTCAGAACTAAGTCTAATCACATTAGCTCTCAAATAAGAGCTCACAAATAAGTTACTTTACTTCCCGAACTGCATCACAATTAAAATCTGTTCTGACAACATTATAGGATTTCTAAATTGAAAGGGACATTCCCTCATTGTGAAAAATGCCAAGTTTATAAAACATCTTCTATAATAAGAAACACTGATATTACAAGAAATAATGTAAAATGTGCTTTGTAATAAAACATAAAGCATAACATATTCACATGCTAACTTTAAAGCAGATAATGATAATGGAAAAAGAAAGGATGTTATCTTCATTAAAGAAATGGAGAAATTAAGGTCTGTAATCACATAACCTCTTTTGCCCAACATCCTAAGAGTTAAAACAGTTTCCTACCACGCCTACATCACCTACCTCTTTAAAACCAGCATCAATCTGTGAGTGTGAGTGAGGTCACTGTATCCTCACTTATCAGGACTCCTACTCTTTCCGGCCACGTGACTAGAGATCAATAAACAGATGCCACACCTTCTCCCAGAAACCCAGGAGGAAGCCTGGGTATTTCCATTCTTCTGGTGCTCTGGGGGATGTGCTGAGGGGCTCTTATCTTTGATTTCCTATGCAGCTTACAGGAAGGGAGTGAGGTTTAGGTTTGGGATGTGCTGTTAGGTGATGGAGAGGCCTAGAAATTAAAGCACATACCCCAGCTCACTATACCAGAGAGCTTAGCTGTGGTGTTTCAAGCTAAAGCCCAATTAATGCCATCACAATACCAGAATTAAGAACAGGAACCATGAGGGGCCTCGGTGGCTCAGTTAGTTAAGCATCTGCCTTTAGCTCAGGTCATGATCCCAGGTTCCTGGGATTGAGCCCCACATCAGGCTCCCTGCTCAGCTGGGGGTCTGCTTTTCCCTCTCCCTCTGCCCCTACTTGTATTCTCCCTCACTCTTGCTCTCTCTCAAATAAATAAATACAATCTTTAAAAAGGAGAAAAGAACAGGAACCACTTAGTCCCAGCCCTACAAAGGGCACGTTTTTCTGTTAGCAGTACAGAGCTAGCAGAGCATGGGATCATACTGAAGAGCCTTCATTGGCCTGGAAAGTATTTCTCTCTAGAAGAAGCTATGTTACCAAAACGCCAGAACATCAGGAACTCCTCTATGTGCAAAGAGAAAGCAACAAAGGCAACTAGGGACCTCTCAAAGGAACATCTTCCTCAGACCAAGGAAGCTAAAGGACAACAGAGGTCATGGCCACAGTACACACTCTGTGCAAGGTGTCAGGGCACTGCATAGCTCCCTAGTTAGTAAGGGCAATGTCACTGTCGCTCCTTGACTTAGCATTGTGGAGCAGCAACTCTGCAAGGAACCTCATCAGCTTTCATTCTTCACCTCACTAATGAGAAAACATAAGCCCAGTAAATAAAATTCAGCAACTTGCCCAAGGTCACTGGGTCAGAGCAGAGCTTCCTGAGGTGCGGGCAGGGGGCCCTCCCACTGCACAGAGCAGTATGCCTGTGTCTGCGCTTCCCTTCCTGAGTGACCTGCACCCCTGCGCTTCATGCTTGGTCCCTGTATGAAGCCAGTACAGCTCCCCCTCTTGATCCTTGCCTTATCTCTCCTTATGTGTCACTTAAAACCTGAGAAAGGACACTCATACAAAAAGAAAGAAAGAAAGAAAGAAAGAAAGAAAGAAAGAAAGAAAGAAAGAAAGAAGAAAGAAAGAAGAAAAGAAAGAAAGAAGAAAGAAGAAAGAAAGAAGGAAGGAAGGAAGGAAGGAAGAAAGAAAGAAAGAAGAAAGAAAAAGAAAGAAAGAAAGAAAGAAAGAAAGAAAGAAAGAAAGAAAGAAAGAAGAAAAGAAAGAAAGAAGAAAGAAAGAAGAAAGAAAGAAAGAAAGAAAGAAAGAAAGAAAGAAAGAAAGAAAGGAAGGAAGAAGGAAGGAAGGAAGGAAGGAAGGAAGGAAGGAAGAAAGAAAGAAAGAAAGAAAGAAAGAAAGAAAGAAAGAAAGAAAGAAAGAAAGAAAGAAAGAAAGAAAGAAAAGAAAGAAGACAGAGAGAAAAGGAGAAAAGAAAAGAAGATAAAGGAAAAAAGAAAAGAAAAAGAGAAAGAGAAAAAAGAAAAGAAGTGGCCAAGACTGGAATGACGATTCCATTGAGACTGATGACATTTCATCAGCCAGCGAGCCAGTCAGAAAGAATCACCAGGAGCAGATGCTGCTTCCAAAATTAATCTTCAAAGAGATTAAAAAGGCATGTTCACACTGTAAACTCAACCTGTTTGCCATATAGGCAAAGAAAACACGAAAACATGCTTGCCATCAAACTGCATCAAATTAGTTCCATTCTCCTATGAAGAAATTGAATAGAAATAAGTTATGAATCATCTGAGCACATCAAAGCCAGAGACGAGGGCAGTCTCAGACTGAGATTAAACATTTTAGCTACTCTGACCTGTGTTCAGGTCACAGAACATGGCCGGGTTATATAAACATTTCTCATGAATTTTATAATGCATCCTTCATGTTTCTGCCTATATAACTTTCCTCTTTTGCCCAACATACTAGGCAGTTAAAAATATAGTTATTAGTCCATCTTTGCAAATGCTATTTTCTTCAGGCTTATCAGTCCCCTGGGAAAAAATCTGTGTTCCTGAAAGTATTATCACTCTTTTTAATACAATAAGATAAATAAGTTGTGACATATTCAAGTGTGTGGTAAATAACACCCTACCCAGTTTCATTCAGCATGACAGGTCTTGTTATATTTATTAGTGAACAAAACTTGCATGGGACTCTTCATTTATTGACAGAAGGATTTGTATATTGTTTGGCTTCTCTATTTCCTTATTTTTGTGTCAGGTCAGCAGCTAAGGCCCTTGCACTTTTTTGTATAAAACCTAATAAAACCATGGAGTATGACAGCAAAAAGAAAATTATTGTGTTTAACATATAGTTTATCGTTATCTACTCCCCAAAGGCAAAGGAAGGAAAATGGAAAAATATATGTAAGAATGAACACAGGACATGAGTAATGAGGTTACAGCTTAAAATGTAGTAAGTAGCACAGATACCAAGACCAGATAATGCCTCCATGCCTATGATCCTATATTAGTCTACCTCTAACTGATTGGCAATTAAGCAAAGTGCAACATGAATTTTCCAGTAAAAAGTCCCTGGTGTTCTCACCTAAATCCACGGAAGACAGTAGTCCTCATCACCAAAACCACACATCAATCAGCAAGTTGGCAATGCTTGCTCTGGAGAGTCCAACACATAAGCCGTCTGGAGACTGAACTTCCTCTCACCCTAAAAAGAGTGGATCCTCCCCAGTCAGGATCAAGCAACAGGAGAGGACTTTCTAAAAGTTGAGAGGAGTGAGAGAAAGAGATTGAATTCTATTCAATTCTGAAAAGAGACAGATTTTATTTCCAAAACCATTTAATGTAGCACTTAATAAACTACGAATAGGAACTCCGATCCCCACACATTTAGGCCAAAAACAGAAAAGTCAGATATACTTTCAAAAGTCAGATACACAGATACACTGGATTCTTCTAGAAGAATAGGAAGAAGACAGATGCGAATAAAGAATCCCTGCAGCGGCGCCTGGGTGGCTCAGCGGTTGAGCGTTGAGCGTCTGTCTTTGGCTTAGGTCGTGATCCCCAGGGTCCTGGATCAAGTCCCACATCAGACTCCCTGCAGGGAACCTCCTCCCTCTGCCTCTCTCTCTGCGTCTCTCATGAATAAATGAATAAAAAAAATTTTTAAAGAAAGAAAGTATCTTTGCAGAACAAAGAAAAATCCCAACATCTCAGCAAAGCTATCTTTTTCCTGGGCTTTACCGTTCTATTTTATCATCAATTTTACTTCACGGAAGGCTATGAAAAGAAAGAAGAAAATGTCTGCTTCTTCTACCACGAGTTGCCCTTCTTAACTGAAGGGGCTGATTCCCAGGCCATAGGATGTCAGAAAGCACAGAAAGAGCAGACAGCTTGATTTCTCCATCAGCCATAAACTGTGCTCCGGTAACCGGCTCTAGTCACTCATCTTACAAATGAACTCAAACCACAACGAATCATCTCTAATGTCTCAACCTTCAATGTCTTTCCTGAAAAGAAAGACTGAGAGGCTCATAGGTGCTCGGTAGACACCTATGAGTCTGGAACCACCCTCCCTAACAGTGTGAGCAGGGGTAAGAGGATGCCTTATGTTCTTCTGCAAGCCTTAGTGTCTACATTTGAAAATGGTTAGGGGGTGGGGGTGGATAACAGCACTTATTTCATAGATTGGCTGTAATGGATAAAGAATATAGTCCATATAAAACATCGAGAACAGTACCAAAACACAGTAAATGCTCCATAAATATTAGCATGCTCACTGAATGTGCTTCTCACAAGCGATTTGGAATGTTTGGTTAAAAAAAAAAAAGTAGGTTGCTGTAACCAAAAATATGAAAGGGAGCAACCTGGAGTATTTCTGAAAGATGACCGGAAAGATATGGGATCATGGTTAAGGACAGAGGAGCCTTGACTAAACTAATAGTTGGGATAGGTTTTTCCTTAGGGATCCTTCTTTATTCAAATAGTATATATTCACCAAGTTGTTCTCTAGTCTTGATTTATAGCTCTTGTTATTTCTGGTCTTATGTAAACTTCCCTTCTAGGAAGAAGGATTTGCTATTTTAAGTTATTAAATTCGTTTCTAGCTAAAATCGGAATTTGGTCATTGCGAGTACATTTTCCTCAGGGCTTAATCACTCCTTAGATTAACTGAATGGCCAACTCCCCGACTGCAAAATTGAAGTACAAACCCCAAAGAATAAAGAGTCCTTAACGTACCTTTCTAGAAAGTTCGTAAGTTTAACTGACTGTTCTGTGCCTGGCCCCTAACAGTGTATTGTGTGAGTTAATAAATTAGCAGCCTCTCACATTATGTTCCACTTCCATCTCCTTTTCCAGTCTTCAGTGGCCACCACTTCTACTTTCCAGAGTTGCAGAGCACCCGGAGGGCAGAGGCTTTGTCTACATCATCCCAATGTCTAGCCCTGTTGCTACCTGGTATATAACATACCCCGTAGCAAGATAAAGTGAAACAAGCAAGGCACTACTACATCTTGTATTGTCACATTATGATTTCTTAGGTTTAGTATAATAAAAGCCCAAGCAGATTTTTTTTTTTAACCAGCTGGTAATGAGGGAAAATTCTCCTTTTTAAGACCAGAGACTGCAATTAAAAAAAAAAAAAAAAGTATATCTGAGGCTTTGTGACACACAGGCTAGTCCTGAAGGAAAAAGTATCAGCCAGTTATTTTTCCTTAATCCCAGAAGTTAAGAATAATTCAGGATTGACAAGAAAGGGGTAAATCACAGATAGACTAACATTAAGATGGAGTGCCAGCAGAGAGCGAGGTGAGAAACCCAGGGCGGTAGTCTGTCCTAGGGCCCTACAGGCCCTCTGGCCTGAGGCCAGCAGGTGAACTGGGGGGCCCAGGGAGAGGTCAGGAGCTCGGACCTGCAGAGACCCAGTGCCCTCGCTGTGGCTGCCCACTGGCGAGGCCCAGACGTTTGAAGCAGTCATGAGCCTCTCCCCGCCCTCACCCCCACCCCCCACCCCCACCCCCACCCACGCCAATGGCTGTGGCCTCTCAGAGCCCAGACCTCGCAGGCTGCCCACACTCTTGGCCCAGCTCTGTGGGGCCTACATGAACCCACACCCAGCCAGTCAGGATGTGGTGCTTTTGGACACCAGGTGTGGCAGGGTGAGAAGAATGGCAGCCGCTCAAATGCCAGGGACAGCCGTTGGGGCCTCCGAGGGCCTGTGAAGGTGGGTCTCTGTGGACCTAAGCTTGGCCACCCTTCGGCCTTGGTGCCCCACCGATCTGGGCCCTGGGATGACCGCTCTGTCCCAAGTGGACGAAACCTCATCTATGGAGAAGAGTGGACAGAGGCCCTAAAAGGCCCAGAAGGTGAACGAAGCTCGCCCCAAATCCCTGCCTCGACAACGGGTGGAACACATAACAGGTCAAAGGTGATTGGTCTTCATTCTACCAGACAGTGCTGTTGGAAGATCAAAATAGGAGAATTACATACAGCATTTGGCCAGTAGGAAGACCACCCTTTGGGAAGATTTACTGGCTGTTTATAGAAGGCCTGTGTATACAATATGAAAAAGCTGCTCTCAACTTACCCCTCAACCTTTTCAAAAGAAAACTTTTGCCACATGTAGGCCTTCTAGATGTAAAGAGGTTGCTGACAGATGATAAAGTAGAGTTAGAAAATCATACGTCTTGTAAAAGCCTATTTGTTTTTTTTTTTAATCATAGAAAAGAAATTTCTTTTGGAAATGACTTTTTGAAATGGAATTGTTAGACCACTTCTAAAAGCGACATCAGAAGCAACGCAGGTTCACATTTGTGCAGTGGGTTAGAGCATGAAGTAGACGACCTTGAAGAGGAAGAAAAGAAGGTTCTGTGCCAGACTGGTCATACTTAGAAGACATTTCCACATTATAACCATTGTTTTGTGTGTGCATTTTATTCCTCAACTACTATGTATATGGTTGACAATGCTAAGTACCTTTTTCAAGTATCTAGTCTTTCTAGATGTTCTGAAGTGCCTGATACATGTTAAAAATAGAAAGTAGTAGAAAGACATTAGTAGAGAGACATTTTGTAAATATCTTCATTGACATTCATACAAAATGCTGTTTAATTTGGGGGGAATGGCCAAACCATCTCTTTGAATAGTATGCCTTGTGTTTGTCCACTGGTTCAAAGGACAAGGGAGGAGAAGGAAGAGCAAAGAACTCTGCCAGTGTGTTTGTGGAGAGGGAAGATTAACGACTGTCCTTTATGTTCCTGAATTTTGTTTTTCTTAACTGTGTATATAGTGTATATACTGAACAAATGAGTCCTAATTTTCAACATCTAGTCTTTCTAGATATTAAAGAGGTTGCCAGTGTATGACAAAAATAGTTAGTAAACTAATATGTTTTGTACATTTTGTGTTAAAATTCTTAGAAAGATTGTCTTCTGAAAATTGGAGCATTATAGTCCACTGGGTTAGTTGAGGAAGAAGGGAAGAGAAGGGTTAGACTTAGGCTAGAATGTTCTTTGAAGACACTTTCAGATTATAACTGTTACATATATGCAGTTTATTCAAGACTGCTACGTATATAGTGAACACATTAAGTCCTATTTAAAACATCTAGTCTATCTACATGTTTAGAAGTGCCCAATATATGTTAAATGTAAAGGTAGTAAAATATCACTCTGCAAATATCTTTTTGCTAAAATTCTTAGGAAATAACTCTTGGTAGTGGAATTGTTAAACCATCCCTGAGCAGTATATGCTGTCATGTAAAAGACTGTGAGGAAAGGTTAAGGAAATAAATGACAGCCTCAGAAGGAAAAATCTACATATAATTGGGGTTCCAGAGGGTGCCGAGAGAGCCAGAGGGCCAGAAAGCATATTGGAACAAATCATAGCTGAGAACTTCCCTAATTTGGAGAGGGAAACAGGCATTCAGATCCAGGTTATAGAGATGTCCCCCCCTAAAATCAAAACCATTCAACACCTCGACATTTAATAGTGAAATTTGCAAATTCCAAAGATAAAATCCTTAAAGCAGCAAGAGACAAGAGATCCCTAACTTATATGGGGAGAAATATTAGATTAAGAGCAGACATCTCCACAGAGACCTGGGAGACCAGAAAGGGCTGGCAGGATATATTCATATATTCACTAAATGAGAAGAACATGCAGCCAAGAATACTTTATTCAGCAAGACTCTCATTCAGAATAGGAGAGATAAAGAGCTTCCTAAAGATAGGCAGAAAATGAGAGAATATGTGACCACCAAACCAACTCTGCAAGAAATATTTAAGGGGGACTCTAAAGGAAGAGGAAACCCAAAGAAATAATCCACAAAACCAGGGACTGAATAGGTATTACGATGACACTAAATTCATATCTTTCAATAGGAACTCTGAATGTGAATAGGCTAAATGATCCCATGAAACACAGGGTTTCAGACTGAAAAAAAAAACAAAAAAGACTCAAATTAATAAAATCATGGATGAAAAACGAGAGATCACAGCCAATACCAAGGACATACAAACAATTTTAAAAACATATTATGAGCAGCTATACGCCAATAAATTAGGCAATCTGGAAGAAATGGATGCATTTCTGGAAAACCACAAACTACCAAAACTGGAACAGGAAGAAATAGAAAGCCTGAACAGGCTGATAACCAGGGAGGAAATTGCGGCAGTCATTAAAAACCACCCAAGACACAAAAGTCCAGGGCCAGATGGCTTCCCAGGGGAATGCTATCAAACGTTTAAAGAAGAAACAATACCAATTCTACTAAAGCTGTGTCAAAAGATAGAAAGGGATGGAATACTTCCAAACTCGTTTTATGAGGCCAGCATCACCTTAATTCCAAAACCAAAGACCCCACCAAAAAGGAGAATTATAGATCAATATCCCTCATGAACATGGATGCAAAAATTCTCAGCAAGATAATAGCCAATAGGATCCAACAGTACATTAAGAAGATTATTCACCATGACCAAGTGGGATTTATCCCCGGGATGCAAGGCTAGTTCAATACTTGTAAAGCAATCAACGTGATAGATCATATCAACAAGAGAAAAAACAAGAACCATAGTCCTCTCAATAGATGCAGAGAAAGCATTTGACAAAATACAGGATCTATTCCTGATCAAAACTCTTCAGAGTGTAGGGATAGAGGGAACATTCCTCAGCATCTTAAAAGTCATCTATGAAAAGCCTACAGCAGGGGATCCCTGGGTGGCTCAGTGGTTTCATGCGTGCCTTTGGCCCAGGGTGTGATCCTGGAGTCCCGGGATCGAGTCCCGCATCGGGCTCCCGGCATAGAGCCTGCTTCTCCCTCTGCCTGTGTCTCTGCCTCTCTCTCTCTCTCTCTCTCTCTCTCTATGTCTATCATAAATAAATAAAAATAAATCTTTTTTAAAAAAAGGCAAAAGAAAAGCCCACAGCAAATATCATTCTCAATGGGGAAACACCGAGAACCTTTCCCTTAAGATCAGGAACATGACAGGGATGTCCACTCTCACCACTGCTATTCAACATACTACTAGAAGTCCTAGCCTCAGCAATCAGGCAACAAAAAGAAATAAAAGGCATTCAAATTGGCAAAGAAGAAGTCAAACTCTCCCTCTTTGCAGATGACATGATACTGTACTGAGAAAACCCAAAGGACTCACCTCAAGATTGCTAGAACTCATACAGCAATTCAGCAGTGTGGCAGGATACAAAATCAATGCCCAGAAATCAGTGGGATTTCTATACACTAACAATGAAACTGAAGAAAGAGAAATTAAGGAATCAGTCCCATTTACAACTGCACCCAAAAGCATAAGATACCTAGGAATAAACCTAACCAAAGAGGTAAAGGATGTACACCCTAAAAACTACAGAGCATTTCTGAAAGAAATTGAGGAAGACACAAAGAGATGGAAAAATATTCCATGCTCATGGATTGGAAGAATTAATACTGTGAAAATGTCTATGCTACCCAGGACAATTTACATGTTTAATGCAATCCCTATCAAAACACCATGGACTTTATTCAGAGAGTTGGAACAAATCATCTTAAGATTTGTGTGGAATCAGAAAAGACACCAAATAGCCAGGGGAATACTGAAAAAAACCAGAGCCGGGGGCATCACAATGCCAGATTTTAGGTTGTACTACAAAGCTGTGTGATCATTAAGACAGTGTGGTACTGGCACAAAAACAGACACACAGATCAATGGAACAGAATAGAGAACCCAGAAATCAACTCTATGGTCAACTAATATTCGACAAAGGAGGAAAGACTATCCACTGGAAAAAGGACAGTCTCTTCAAAAAATGGTGCTGGGAAAATTAGACAGCCACGTGCAGAAGAATGAAACTAGACCATTGTCTTACACCATACACAAAGATGAACTCAAAATGGATGAAAGATCTAAATATGAGACAAGAATCCATCAAAATCCTAGAGGAGAACACAGGCAACACCCTTTTTGAACTTGGCCACAGCAACTTCTTGCAAGATACATCCATGAAGGTAAGAGAAACAAAAGCAAAAATGAATTACTGGGACTTCATCAAGATAAAAAGCTTCTGCACAGCAAAGAAACAGTCAACAAAACTAAAAGACAACCTACAGAATGGGAGAAGATATTTGCAAATGACATATCAGATAAAGGGCTAGTTTCCAAGTATAAAGAACTTATTAAGCTCAACACCAAAGAAACAAACAATCCAATCATGAAATGGGCAAAAGACATGAAGAGAAATCTCACAGAGGAAGACATGGACATGGCCAACATGCACATGAGAAAATGCTCTGCATCACTTGCCATCAGGGAAATACAAATCAAAACCACAATGAGATACCACCTCACACCAGTGAGAATGGGGAAAATTAACAAGGCAGGAAACCACAAATGTTGGAGAGGATGCGGAGAAAAGGGAACCCTCTTACACTGTTGGTGGGAATGTGAACTGGTGCAGCCACTCTGGAAAACTGTGTGGAGGTTCCTCAAAGAGTTAAAAATAGACCTGCCCTACGACCCAGCAATTGCACTGTTGGGGATTTACCCCAAAGATTCAGATGCAATGAAACGTCGGGACACCTGCACCCCGATGTTTCTATCAGCAATGGCCACAATAGCCAAACTGTGGAAGGAGCCTCGGTGTCCATCGAAAGATGAATGGATAAAGAAGCTGTGGTTTATGTATACAATGGAATATTACTCAGCAATTAGAAACGACAAATACCCACCATTTGCTACAACGTGGATGGAACTGGAGGGTATTATGCTGAGTGAAATAAGTCAATCGGAGAAGGACAAACAGTGTATGTTCTCATTCATTTGGGGAATATGAATAATAGTGAAAGGGAATATAAAGGAAGTGAAAAGAAATGTTGGGAAATATCAGGAAGGGAGACAGAACATAAAGACTCCTAACTCTGGGAAATGAACAAGGAGTAGTGGAAGGGGAGGTGGTTTGGGGGATGGGGTGACTGGGTGATGAGCACTGAGGGGGGCACTTGACAGGATGAGCACTGGGTGTTATGCTGTATGTTGGCAAATCGAACTCCAATAAAAAAATATTCAAAAAAAAACATTAAGATGGAAAAATGGTGTAATATAAAAAAGCATTTTAGTAACTACAGGGAGATGAATTAAGCAGCTTTTGATGATTACTTGTATTACAAAGTTCCACTGGCTTCTGTTCAAACTCATCAAACCACAGGTGTGGGAAGCTTTGCCGCGTCACACCCCATCACTTTTCTGGGGTATAGGTTCATATTCAACCTATGGGAATTCGGTTGAAGGGGGTGTGATTATGTAAGGACAATGAAAGGTGGGTTGCCACTTAGGTAAGCAGGGTAGGAAGTAAGGAAAACGTGGAGGCACAAAAATGCATCACATCAGCTGAAAGTCAATGAAAACCATGCTGGCAGGGGGTAAGGACCTAACCAAATGCCAATTAAAAGAGCAGCTCATCACCCTTGCCACAGGTGAGGTATTAGTAAATTCTTAATCAGATGGAGACTCAAGTTGGCTCCCAAGAGGTTCCCATGATGATAGACACTGGGTAACCTCTAGAAACTAAATCTACTCCCATTTATGATCCCTTCGTAAGAGCTCTATCTCCTCATTCTACCCTGCTTTCTCCTTCCTGCCCCACCAGGGAATCTTATCCAGTCTTGGTGATGAGAAGCCTTGTTCTGCCTCATTGTGTATAATAGTCATTTATTGTACCTTAAATTCATCACCCAGCTTCCCACTCTTCTTTCTTGTGGCAACTGAACCTTCATTTTTTTTTTTCCAGAGGAACCATCCTTCTCCCATTGTCAATTCACATACTTGAGTAAAACTGACTCTACTCCTTGAGAATCAGAGTAAGATCATGAATTAAAATAAGTTAATCTTCCTACACGAACTCTGTCAGAAAACAGAGGAAGAGGGAATGCTTCCTGCCTCATCTTATGAGGCCAGCATTACCTTGATAGCTGAGTTAGATAAAGCTATTATAGAAAATAATACAACAAACTAGTATCACTCAAGAACATGAACATAAAAATTAAGCACACACACACACACACACACACACACACACACAACTGAATTCAGCAACTTACAAAACTTATTCAATACATCATGACCCTGTAGGGTTTATGCCAGGAATCAAGGTGAAATTCGTTTATGTAATTCACCATACTAACAGAATAAAGAAGAACATCCACATAATCTTCTCCATTGGTGAAGAAAAGGCATTTAACAAAACTCAACATCAATTCATGATTTTTAAAAAATCCTTAGCAAACAGGAATAGAAGAGTATTTCTTCAATCGAAAGATGACATCTATATAGAGCCTACAACTAACATCGTATTTTATGGTAAAACACTAAACCATTTTTCTCTAATATCAGGAAAAAGCTGAGATGCCTGTTCCTACCCTTTCTATGCAACCTTGTACTGGAGGACCTGGCCAGAGTAATAAATCAAGAAAAAAATATGATTGGTGCACAGATTAGAAAGTGGAGAGTCAAATAAACTAGTGTGTTTATTTCACTGTCATGGCCTCTATTTGGAGATGGATATGACCCAAGTCAGACCAGTGAGGTCTAATTCCTGAATTTGAGTATGAACTCTCTTTTCTGTTGTGCTGTCTATTCTTGTGGCAAAGAGACTTTCAGGTCTCTGGGGTCCATCTCACAGTCTGAGAACAGAACTATCCCACTAAGTGCAAGGCCTGAAAATGACCTACACTGAACTATGAATCACACTGGTTTGAGAGGAGTTCTATCCCTGGGCTGTTCAGTTATATGAACTAGTGAATTCATTTTTTGGCTTAAGCCGATGTGGGTTATCACCTAAGAGTCTTATTTTGTTTTGTTTTGTTTTTCTAATACCTTCTTTCATATCTTAAATCCCCCCAAGGGTTAGGCTTTTGAATTCTTTTCCTGCTGTTTCTTCTACTCCATAAGTTGACTCCACGTCTACTTGTATGGGTAAAATAACATATAAATTAGTATACAAAAATACTATCCTGTCATGTGTGTCAAAAATAAATGTAATGTAGTGAATGTTTTTAAATTTCCAACTGGTGAAGATGCCTGGGTGGCTCAACCAGTTAAGCGTCTGCCTTCCTTCCACTCAGGCCATGATCCCAGGGTCCCACACCAGGCCCCCCTGCTCAACAGGGAGTCTGCTTCTTCCCCAACCTCACCCCCTGCTCATGAGCTCTCTCTCTCTCTTTCTCTGTCTCTCTCTCTCTCTCTCTCTAATAAATTTTTTTAAAAGCCTTTAAAAAAAAAAAGAAAAGAAATCTCTAACTGAAGAATCAAAGCCAATCCTCAGTAAACCTCTTCCCAATGTAAAAGGTTGACAATGTAGATTCATCTGTTTTACTTCTGGATTCACTTCCCTCATTGCAACAGCAGGGGAATAGCAACCAGACATAGCAGATTTGTGTAATGTAGTTATACAAAACATATTTTAATTATACTGATTATGGCCAAATTCAATAGGAGATATGAGAAGTATATGGTACACATTGCATTTTCAAGCATGAAGTCTCAAAGCAATTACTTTTCTCTACAACCCCAGGCCATCCCTTCATAAGTCCATCCTTGATTCCTTGCAGAAATTCTTCCTAGACTCCTACAAAAATCCTTCTCCAAAATGATGCTAAGCCATATTTTTCTCACTTTGATTGCCCTACACTTGTTTCATCTGTGGCTACTATCATTATAACACTATTTTTTTTGTTTGCTTTTTAAAGTACACTGGGCATGGAGTCCAAAACAGGGCTTGAACTCCTGACCCTAATATCAAGACCTAAGCTGAGATCAAGAGTCAGATGCTTAACCAACTGTGCCACCCAGATACCCTATAACATTATTAATATAAAGACTGGACCTCATAGTTGAGGTCACTTATTCTTTTCTAAGACCTCAGCTCTACTTGGTCACAATGTCTTAGGATGAACTAATCCAAAAGAAGACCTTATTTGCTGTGTGATCACAGGCAGCACAAATAAAATAAAAGTGAGGAAGAAATAAAAGTGAGATCAGGAAGGGGGAAGAGCCAATAATAAAAAATAAGGGATCCCTGGGTGGCGCAGCGGTTCGGTGCCTGCCTTTGGCCCAGGGCGCGATCCTGGAGACCCAGGATCGAATCCCACATCGGGCTCCCTGCATGGAGCCTGCTTCTCCCTCTGCCTGTGTCTCTGCCTCTCTCTCTCTCTCTCTGTGTGTGACTATCATAAATAAATAAAAATTTTTTAAAAAAAAAGGAGTAAAACACTTTAAAAAAAAAATAAGATAATGATCACATAAATGCTGTGGCCACCTGAAAATCCCACTGGGGCCCTTCTGGCAAACCACAGACAATATATCTCAGAACAGTGTCATCAGGGAAGAGACAAGATGGAATATGGAACCACTGACAGTTACCCCTCACTGGTTGAGGGTTGCTTATGGAGGCATGAATCACTGGCATTTCTGTGCTAGCCTAGGTGGGCTGAGTGAGGAACTGTGACATGGAGGTAAGGCCTCAGGCAGACAAGCAGAGAGACACAAATGGTTGAGACAGGAAGCTGGCAGCGGCCACAATTCAGGAGAACTAGAATGAGATGCAAGCAATGCAGAGAGAGGCATCAACAGCTTCAGGTATGCAGTTACCCAGATTTCAAGCCGTCTCACCTCTGTGATCACAGGAACACCAACATTCTTCAGTCTCCTCCTGTCTCATGGATTTCTCTACAGTCTCCACGTGCCTCTTCATTCCCCTACTCCGCAGATCGTATTTCTACTTCTAACATAGATAGAATCCCCATATTAAATATAACCATTCCCTTCTGATCAGTATTATCCAAAAGACAAAAGAAATTTATGCTTGATATAATCCGTCCTTTTCCCAACCAGTCTGGCTTCAGACTCCTCACGAATGATCTTCTTGAGCAAACATGAGCATTAGCTTTCAAGAGTTTCAGGAATAAAGAAGACATAGTCCCTGCTCCCCAGCTGCCCAGGAGAGGAAAGAAAAAAGGTCACAAATAACTAAAACATAAGGCAGAATGAGCTAAGTGCCATAAGAGAGGTATATACAAAGTGCTTTGGGGGCTCAATGGAGATAAATATCATATCCAGTTGGCAGGATCGGGAAGGATATGTGAATGAGGGGGCTTATGAGCTGAGCTTCGAAGGATAGATGGGATTTTGTCAGTAAAAGGTGGCTAGAGGGCTTTCTAAATATAAAGAATATTATAAGCAAAGCTCCAACCACAGAAAAATGCACACTCCTCTGAGAAACAGTCTGGTTTGGCCAAAGCATAATGTACACATCACAGAGGTGTACTGGGGGATAAAGATGGAAAAGACCACTCTGCGTGCATTTTTAACCATTTCAGTAATTTATCATCAGGGCTTTCAACTCCAGAAAGTGGCATGACATTAATGCCTCTGGTGGTAAGGTCAATCAGCAGCATATTATTTTTTAATGCCAGGTTAGTGTTCATATTTTAAAATCACTACAATATCAAACTTGTTGAAAGGAATGTAGGAAGTCAGAGGGGGGTCATTCCCTGATGATCATATAAGGATAGCATAAAAGTTTAGGGTCTGCCATCTTTATCTCTGTTTGTCCAAATACCACTTAAAGAAAGAAGTCATGGTTACTATTTTACAAAAGAGCTGGAATGCGGTAATAAAAAAAAAAGATGAATGAACAAAATAAGTCAAGGCTTAATATTCTCTTCAACAGGTGTCCAAATCTACACATATATGTGAGTTTAAAAGGAAATTAGCCAAAGTAAATAATGTGGG
The DNA here is from genome assembly GCF_018345385.1 of Vulpes lagopus. Classification (NCBI taxonomy): domain Eukaryota; kingdom Metazoa; phylum Chordata; class Mammalia; order Carnivora; family Canidae; genus Vulpes; species Vulpes lagopus. Next base: position 9,451,069 of record NC_054834.1, read on the forward strand.
GAATCAATGTTAAACACATTTGTATGCATGTGGTTTTTCTCCACATCCTGGGGGAATTAACATTTTAGTCTTGCTACAGTCCCCTTATTAATCTTACTCTTACCAGAGTCAAATGGGAAGTAAATCTACTAAAGTGTAATAGCTGAAGCTAGAAGGAAATTGTTTCTTTCTTACAGAACAAATCCTTCAGCTCGAAGACTGTTTTTTTAGACCATCCTAACAGTTGTTTTGTCAAGCCACAAATACGTAGCCTTAGGCTAACTCATAAACACACACAGTTTTATAGCATGAGTTCATCTACATCAGAATAATCAGTCTGTATTTTTCAGAGCCTCCCCATGTCTGAGTTGTGATAAAAGGTGTTTTGAGTCCCACTTAAATGTTTTTTTTTCCAATTTACCTGAAATGAGTCTTAGTAGGAAGCATTATTTGCTAAATAATTCGCTTTTTGAATCTCTGCAATGCAAAAGAGCCGAGGGTCACTTCTTTGGGTTATTAGGGTAGAGGATAATTTTGAGACATTTAATATTCTTTGGTGATTTCCACGATCTTCCTCCCATAAAGCTTGGCTAAGATGACTTCTTTTTTTTTTTAAAGATTTATTTTTATTTATTTATGATAGACACAGAGAGAGAGAGAGAGAGGCAGAGACACAGGCAGAGGGAGAAGCAGGCTCCATGGAGGGAGCCCGACATGGGACTCGATCCCGGGACTCCAGGATCGCACCCTGGGCCAAAGGCAGGCGCCAAACCACTGAGCCACCCAGGGATCCCCTAAGATGACTTCTTACATGCTCCTGGATGTAGTTTTCTGGAGTCTCAAAAAGTTCTTGTTAGAGGCTATTAAATAAATTCAAAGTGTTACATAAAGAAAGGCTTGTTTCTGCCTCCAAGAACCACAAAATGCCTGTTCTATAGGAAGACGGATCCTCTATATGTGCTAGAATATAAATGAAAGTCCTCATTTCATCAGAACGTTAACTTTCCACTTAGAAGTTCTAAGATCTATTGCAAACTATCTGGTACTATTAAAGGTCTCTGAGACAAAAGGATGGATGAAGAGGCTCCCCTATTTTCTGAGCTAGGTGGGAATGGGAGTTGAATGGCTTGGAGCAGATGAATGATTCTCAGACTTGAATCTGCATATAACCCACATGAGGATCTTGTTCAAATGCAGATTATGATTCAGGAGACCTGGGTTGAGGCTCCAAATTCTGCATTTCTAACTACCATCCAGGTGAGGCCAGTGTTAGTTCTGGACCACACTTTGAACAGTAAAGGGTATGAGGCAGGAATCAGCAAACTGCAGCCTACGACTATACAGCCCATGAGATTTTTACATTTCTAAATGGCTGGTGGAGTTGGGGAAGTGGGTATCAAAAGAATTTTTCATAACATGTGAAAATTATATGAAATTCAGATTTCAGTGACCATAAGCAACGTTTTACTGGAACACAGCCACACTAACTTATTTGTGTATTATCTCTGGCTTCTTTTGAGCTATGACAGAGGCAAGTAGTTACAACAGGGACTGTATAAACCCATAAATTCTGAACTATTTACTATGCGGCGCTTTCCAGAAAACATTTGCTGACCACTGGTCTAAAGCAGTGGTTCTCAACCCTGACCGTATTGTCATATCAACTGCAGAGTTTTAAAAAATATCGATGACCGTGTACCACCCAAAATCTATACACAAAGTCACCAAAGTCAAAGCTCAAAGCCCAGGTCAAGTACTCACTGCTTCTTTCTGCATGACAATCTGCCATGTGGTCACTAGGAACTAAGACACAATTCCTAGCACGATTCTTTGGGTTTGTTGCTGCTGTTCATTACTCCAGTACTTCAAGACTAGTAACAAAGCTTCACCACTCTCTATATCTCTCAACACATTCATTTTCAGGAATCCTCATTTGCCTCCCTCCACATGGCTGAAAGCAGCAAGCTGAGTTATCACCGGACTAACACACATGACCTATAAGTGATCTACAAGTACACCCACCTTCATTCCTCTCCTTCCTTCATTCAGGAAAGGAACAGCCCTGTAATCCCATACCAGGTCCCTATCTCTTTAATACAGCCCTTGGGCCTCATCTGGGGCGTGTACATTGGTCATACCTTCTCCTATATCTTTAACCTCTCCATCTCAGTGACCTCATTTCCTACAACCTAGAAACCTGCTAAATTCTATTCCCTTCCTTCTGGAAAAAAAATAATAATAGCTACATGTATACATATATTACATATATGCATGCATACACACACACACACACACACACACACACAAATATTCACCTTTACCTACTACAGTCTTCTCCCTTTATCAACCAAAATACTTGAAAGAGAACTCCTAACTTGCCATCTCAATTGCCAGCCTAATATTTATGCCTAAAACCAATGTGCCATAATTTCTGTCAATACCACAGTACTCTGTCCTTGCAAAAGTCACCAGTTATATCTAATGTCGCATTCACAGTGAACATTTCTGAACCCTTGTAACACTGCTATACAGCACTGCACGCCTGTTTATCATTTTCCTGAAACTCTGTTTCTCTGATGCCACATACTTTTGGTTCATCATATCTCTGATTATTCTTGTTTTGGCTTCCCTTTCTTCACCCAACCCGGTACCTCAGTGGCCCATCAACAGCTCATTATTCTCACTTGTGCCATGATCTTGATCACTCTAATAGATGCACCTACCATAAATGCTTATTATTCCTAAGTCTGTCTCTACCTCAAATCCCTGCCCACAGTATCAGACTCATATAGTCATTTTTTTCTTATTAAAGATTTTATTTATGTATTTATTTGAGAGAGAGAGAAAGAGAGATCAGGAGAAAGAGGAGGGGCAGAGGAAGAAGCTGACTCCTCACTGAGCAGGGAGCCCAATGCAGGGCTCGATCCCAGGGCCCCAGAACCATGACCCGAGCTGAAGGCAGAACTGACTGAGCCACCCAGGCAGCCCTCATATAGTCAGTTTCTGTTGACTGTTACCAGTTGACTATATCAAGCCCAGCATGTCCCAAACTGAACTCATTCCATCCTCTGCCTGACCCTCTTCCTATATTTTTCTGTCTTAATTGGTGACTCTACAATCCAGCCAGCTACATAGGCTGGAAATCTGGCACTTACTGTTTATCCCCTTATTTCCCTCATCACCCAGAGCTAAGAACTACTAAATACTATAAATCTGTATCTCAGTTACATCCTAAATGGATGTCCTAGTATCACTGACCTAATGCAAAGTCTTCATCATCTTTACATAGAAGACTGAAACTGGTCTACCTACCTCCAGTTTTGTCCACAAAAACTATCTCCTCACCCATTTAAGAGTGATCTACCTAAAAGACAAACATAGCATACCAGTTATATGCCTGAAACCTATCAGTGTATTTCTATCATAGAAAAACATGCCTACGCTCTTCAACACAGCTTTCTCCACAATGTGGGCCTTACTTCTCTGGCATCATCCCCTGACTCATATAATATTCTCAGTATACTGCAAGTAACAGAAATAGCTTCTCCTAATTGCAGAATGTTCTACTTGATTCCTTTCTTCTCCCCCTGCCCCATACTATCCCTGTCCCCTCCAAAAACACCCTACACTCATTCACATACTTTAAGACTCAAGCCTTCCAGGTTTGATGAAGTGTCTACTGCTGTATGTCCATAATAGCCTGTGCTGTGCTTTTCTGTATCACTAATATCGTAATGCAGTAGTTGAAGAAACTGGTTAATGACAGAGATCTGAATTCAAACCACCGCTCCACCATCTGTCAACATTCTTACCTTAGAAAATCACGTAACATCTTTGATTCCTCAGCTCCTTCCTGTGTACCATGGGGATAATACTTACTAGTGCTTTGTCACTAAGAATTAATGAGATAACATGCTTGGGATATAACCTGGCCCCAAGTATAAACACAACAAATTAGAATTTTAGTTATTATCAGCATTTGTTGTTGATCTTAAAGCCAGAACACAAAACTTGACGCATGTGTTCCATAGTTATTCAACAGTCTTACTTTTTGCAAAGGAATCTGCAAAATACTTTTATCAAGTTTGTCCTAATAGTGGTCACAGATATCTCTTCCTTACAAAAAGAAATTATCTTGAAACATGTTAACACAATAACAAGAAGGAAAGTTTGACAATGAATTGTCAAGGAAAAGACAGGGAACTATAGTGTTTCTCATGATAAATGAACATCTCAAACATATTTTTAAGGTTCTTAATTGGTAAAAACATGAACACTGAGAACCATGGAGAACTTTTTATAGAGAAGAAAAAAAGATCCCTTATAACTAAATCATTATGAATTATCCACACCCAAAATAATAGGAGATCCTGCTTTTATTTTACTTCAGAGCATGATGTGAAAATATAAAATGTGAAGTTCTACAAGAACATCTGCTAATTTTTAAAATGTTAAAATGTTCTGACTTGTGTTTTTCCAGTGATTTGTATTTAAATTAATTTCAATTCCAAAACCAAAATTCTCTCATTATATTATAAGCCTGTTATAATTACCCTAAGGAAAATAAAATGTAACCTATTACCAACGTGCCCACTAGCCTGCTTCATTAAATGCCTAAAATTACAGCATATTTTTCAGTAGTGTGTAAGGGGACTCAAAACAAATATATTCCAGGTGCAAACTGAGTTACTCAACAGACTGAACCATATTCATTTTTTTTTTTCGGTCTTAACATTGGGACAGTTCTGATTCAATTTCTACTTCATTTTTTTCTATTTTCAATTGAAGAGTGTGTGCAGGCATGTAGAAAACTGTTGGGGGCTTTTATAACACAGTGGGCCCAAGCCACTCTCCACCTCCCAGATGAGAAGAGGATGTTTCCTGTTGTACTGGTAACCAGTGTCAACTCATGCAAAGTCTGTGTTTCCTTGGGCAAGGAAAAAAACTCTTGAAGTCCCATACCCTTGTCTGTGAAATGGGGATAATAATAATATCTATCTCAGGAAGGCTGAGGGAGCATAAATGAGAACGCACAAGGATCTAGAGTCCTTAGCACAGTGCCAGGACACATGAGAGTGATCCCCCCCTTACACAGCACTTAGTGACTGCCAGGCAGTGTTCTGGGTACTTTACATACATTAGTTCCTTTAAGCTATAGCAGCCCCATGGGGTAGGTACTATTATCATCCTCCTTTAATGGATGACAAGCCATCCATAAAGCACAGTTCTGATTATTTCACAGGACAACAGTACCAGATAAATGGGATTAGCACTAAATACTCCAAAGGGTTCGGCAAGGAATATAAATCCTAATGCCCTAAGGCATCCATTGCATGGAACAAATTAACTTCTCTCCTATCAAACTAGAAAGTACCATCCACAGGAGACTTGTGACTAATAGCAGCTCAAATAGTTTTCTGCTTTCTGTTGTTCAGTTGAAAAACTCTGCAATAGAAAAAAGTACATACGCCTTCAACCCTATCCAATTATCCTCTGTCTCTGCCTCAGCCCAACGGATAGCCATGGTCCTACTCACCATTTACAGAGCTCTGATTCCCTGTGGCAAAGAAACCAGACCAGAGAGGTAGGTCAGGATATCTGTTTTGGAGGCATGTGATATAAAAAATTTATACTTGGGTATGTGGTGGGATAATTCAGCTTTTTGGTTTTACTGCTGTTGAATGATGCAAAAGAGTGAAGCAACGTTTAGTACTTTGCAATTTTTATTTGGCCTTCTGATAATACTCCTACCTTCTAAGAACGGATGGCCAGGCTTTCTGCACTCCTTGCCACAGTGTGAGCTGCAGGGCAGGAGTAGCCCGAAGAGAACCTCCTTCCCTTGCCAGAGTTTTCCAAAAGTCTTGTGCTATGGAAACAACAACAACAACAAAGCTAATACACTCTGTGTGAGAGTGACAGATAAAGGTGGGAACAGGTGTGGCACAAGAGCAAGAGGGATAAAAATATTGTCCCAAGCTTAATGAAGAGTTGGAAGTCTCGGATCTTTAGTAAAGGAGTCTACAGCTTCCCCCATTCAGGCTTCTAGGAAAGAGGTTGGGCCTCCATAGGAAATGACACCAAAGTGGCCACACAAGATTCCATTCAGAGCACCAGAACCCACTAGGTCCCCACGTGCTGGGTGACATAGTAGCCACAACACCATCAAATCCCAAGGGATTGGCTAGGGAGGTACATCAGGGGATCTGGAAAGGGGAGGACAACTTCTGTTGTCAAAATGAGTGAGAGTCGTGGATGCCAAAAATATCCTACAGTGTGCACAGGACAAAATGCCAGTGCACCCTGTTGAGAGAAACTGGTGGACAATGGGTATCAAAGTGGAAACTAATTTGGACTAAAAGGCCAAGGATCACCCTTGAACACTGTTCTGTGCAACACCCTCAGGATCGAGACCCCATAACTCTGTGAGGGAGGGACTCTTTAGCTCTTTGACTTAAACTGAATTCCCTCCAAGCTAGTGGGATGGGAGTTCAGAGTTGGATTCAGGTTTACTTAAAAGAAATAAGTAACATAGCATTTCTTACACACTGGAGCTTACTGAGAGAATTGATATGTCCTATAGCTACTTCATTTTTAAGAGTATAAATGTCAAGGCCTTTCTGGAAGCATGGTCAGCTTTCGTCCTATCTTCTGAACATTTCTTTTGTGCTATATTTGGTACTGTAACAGTTCTGAAAATGGCTTTCCAGATTGCATCTATGTCCAAACACAATGAAGAGGGAACCAAGCCATATTCCTGTCCCTAAGAGAACACCCCATATTTCTTTATTCTGAATTTCTTATGAAAATGGCAGCAGTGACTATATTTTTAAAGTTTTATTTTTAAGCTATTTTATTTATAATCAATAAAATCTGGTTAAGCATCTGTATACGCATCCATCCCACCTAACAATTGTTACATGTCACAAGAAGATTGGCAAGAAAGGACTTGGGCAATGCTTTATAAAGTGACACAAATTATTAGTTTCATAAGAAATGTCCACCCATCACCTTAAAAGCTGTAAATAGCCACATGCATTTTTTTTAAAAAATAGGATTAGAAAAAGACAAGAAGCATTTTCAACTTCCGTAGAAAACTAAATTTGAGGAAAGGAATAAAACACTATTGATGTAGCATCTTCTCTAAAAGTGAAAAAAAATACTATATGGTATAATTAATTTTCATACCTTCACTACAAAAAGAAGGAGGGGGCAACACAATCCCTTTGGCATCTGGGAGAAGCAGCAAAAATTCAGAATGCCCAAGAGCAGTCATCAGTGGAGATGGCATCCAAATACTACATGCAGGTGAAGGCACTAGTTAGATACCAATCGCTTACAAGCACTGCATCTTTTTAAAAAGATGTCGCTCATGAACATTTCATATATACAAGGCAGTATGCTTC